>NC_069388.1:89300477-89925477 GCF_027475565.1 Acinonyx jubatus | reverse complement strand
AAGATAAAGTGATTGTCATCGAGAAAATGTATTTTGGCACCTGAATAAATAACTCAGTGGAATAGGCTTGATGTCGGGAATGAACGTAGTGTGTTGCCATACTTAAAATTGGATAAAGGTGACATTTCAATTCAGTGGGAAAATTATGATTGATTCAAGAAATGGTGTTGACCTAATTGGCTCTCATTCTGGGAGAAAAAAAGCAAGGTAGCTACTACCTCATACCGTATGCAGCAATAAATCTCAGATGGGTTTGGGTTAAAGATATAACTCTAAGTAAACAAATAAGCACATAAAGTATTTGAAAAAAATTTAGTGGAAAATTCACTTTCCAAATTTACAAATTTGTATAACTTTGGAGTAGAAGGGATATTTTTAACAATTGTAGAAATCCCCAAAACTGAAGGGAGAGAAAAAAGGACACATGCCTACATTTTTTTTTTCAAATTTTAAGGAAAAAAAAAACACCATAAGGAAAGTCAAATGACAAACTATAGATTCAGATCAACCTGGGCTGCACATATGAGAAGACGTTATCCTTAATTTACCCAAAGCTCATATAAACTGGTAATAAAATGGCAAAAGGCAATAGGAATGTAGGGGAAAACTTGAACAGGCAATTCACAGAAGAGAAAATAAAGATTAAAGTGGAGCTGAAAAGGATTGGTCAAAAGGAAGTTAAAATTTAATGACTTTATTTTATCAAATTTAATGATTTATTTGTCAGATTGGCAAAAATTAACACCACCAGTAACATCTTGGGCTTGAGAGAATGTAGGAGGATGAACGCTTTCATACCTTGCTGGCAGAAGTACAAACCACTGAAACCTCCAGGAAAAATAATCTGGCGATGCTTTTTAAAGTTTAAAGTGCCACCATTGACTCAGCAAACCCATTGGGGGCAGTTATTCCAGTAGATGTAAAAACACCCCTACCCAAGAATATACGCACATGAATGTTTACAGAAGCACTCTTTGCTGTGGCAAAATATTGGGCAATGCATAGTTATCTATCAACAATAAAATAACTGAATAAACATGGTGTCTCCATGCTATGGGATATTATGTAGCTATCACAAAGAGTTAGATTTATCAACATACTCATGTAGAGAGACGCTAATATATTAAGTGCAAGAGCAAGTTGCAGAAAGTGTGTACGCTATGATCCCTTTTCATAAAAAATTCAAATAAGCAGATGCAACTGAATGTACATGCCCATATTGTGTTTGCGTGTATTTGTCCCAGTGTCGAGAAGCATGTCTTAACAGCATGTGCTACCTCAAGGTGGAGGCATGAGATGGAAAGATTTTTAACTTCTTGTTTCTGTATTTTTGGCCTTTATGCTTATTACAAGAATCACGTTTTTGCTTTTTAAATTAAAAGCAATTGGATAAAGGAATTTTAAAGGGAAAAAAGGACAAAGTGTTTAAAACACTTCTATGACTCATTGGGCCCTCAGGATAAAGTCCACTGTCTTTAACAGACTTACAAGGCCCCTGGGATCTGGTGTCCATATACAGTACCAGCCTCTTTTCCTTTTGTTTTGCTTTTTTCCCCTCTGTTTTCCAGCTGTGCATTCCCAGAAGCATTCTTGACCACATTCTGTTCTCACCATAGACCTCCTTCCCATGGGCTGGGCAAAGTATCCACCTACCTATTCCAATAGCTCCTTGTACCTATATCCCTGTGGGCTATAGGGATTGTGGGCCTCCCCCTCAATCACCTTCTAGCTTAGTGTTCTCCCCCAATGGATGGTAATTACCAAGAGGGCAGGAGTAGCATTTGTCATGGTGTCCCTAGTGCCTTGTGTAGCTCATTGTAGGTGCTAAATACAATAAATGTTTGTCAAACGAATAAAGGAAAGAAGGATGAAATGAATGAAGGAACATGAAGCATTAGAAATACCAAGAAGAAAACATAGTCTGTGCCCTCAAAATTGCATGGTAGAGAGACAGGCCTGTAAATAGCCCAGTTATAATACAAGAAGATAATTATCGTTATAGGACCAAGGGAACACAGACTACCCCAAATTGCCTGGGGGAAGTCTGGAAGGTTTCACAAGTGAGGAAATATCTAATCAAAGATGTGAAGAATGAACAGACGTTTACCAGGAAATAAGAGGATGGTGTGATGTTTCTGGCACTAGGACCAGCCCCTGCAAGGACATGAAGGCATATTCTGAAAGCTTTAAGTGATTTAATATTGCTTGAGCATCAAGTTCAAGGTTGGGTAAAAGGAGTATACGAAAGAAGACAAATGGAGGCAGTTATACTGGAACCAACTCATTCATGAAGGTCCCTGCAGGCAATGCCTGTGAGTTTAGAGTTTAGAGGGGGAAGAACTGTGGAAGATTTAAGCAGGGGTGTGACATGAGGGGTTTTAGATCACACTAGCGGAATGAGAAGGGTAAGTGGGGGGGGGGGGGTCTCAGATGATGTCAGATGAAGGGAGATTGGTCCAGTGTGCAAAACAGGAAGGAGGTCACTACAATATTCTCCTGGTGAAGGCACCAGGCTGAACCAGGGCAGAGACTCATGCAGTAAAAGGAGGTCAAGTTGATGTGACTTGGCACTTGATGATGGGCTGGCATGAGGACGGGGGTGGGGGGCAGTCAAAGTGGACTCTCAAATTTCTGACTCGGCAGCTTGTTTCCTTTATCACAACACAGATTAGCAGAAGAGAAGCAAGTCTGAGAAAGGCAGAAAATGGAGAACTCAGTTTGGGCCATGTTGACATTACTCCTTTACTAGGGCTGCTAAGTTCTATAAACTGCATGGCTTCAAACAACAGAACTGGAATTGTCTCACAGTTCTAGAGGATGGAAGTCCTCATGAAGGCGTGGGCAGGGCTTGCTCCCAGGATCTGGGTGGGATCCTCCCTTCCCTCTCCCCAGCTTCTGCTGGTGGCCTCCAACCTTTAGTGTCCTTGGTTTGTAGCCACGTCGGTCCATCTCAGCCTGTGTCCTCGTGTGGTGTTCTCCCTGTGTGTGTCTTCCTATTGCACTTCTCTCTTCATAGAAGGACACCAGTCATACTGGATTAGGGCCCACCCCAGTGACCTCATCTTAACTTGATTACATCTGCAAAGACCCTATTTCCCTTTAAAGTCACATTCATAGGTACTGGGAGTTAGGATGTCAGTCCTTTGTCCGTGGGGCGGCGGGACATAATTCAACCTATAACACTGAGTTTGAAGGGCCATGGGACCTTGGGTGGAGAGGTCCAGGAGGCCTCTGGATAGATGGGAGTGAGGGCTCAGGGGAGATGTCTGGGATGCATCTTTATTTAGAATCTATCAGCAAAAGACACCAGCATGAGGTGATCATAGCAAACAGGTGAGCGGCCCGAGAAGAGAAACCTTGGGGAAGGTCCTGTTTAAGGAGGTGCAGGGGGCAGAGGATCCCATGTAGAAGGTGACTGAGAAGAAGGGTCAGAGCATGGTGTGTGTGTGAGGGACTCTGTGGGCATGGCTGGCACTGAGCTGGCCTGTGCCCTTCCTTTACCAGGAGCTGACCATCACCCCCTGCAGTGCCAGACTGTGTTTTCTGTTGCCTGGTTCCTTCATGTCTGAATCTCTCCCCCACATTTGACATGGCCTTTTTTCCCTTATTTAGGAAGCCGTGGAGTCCTGGAGCCATCTCCTGAAGGAGTCAGCATGGGCATTACAAGATGTTGTTGGGGCAGCCGCCTCCCTAAACCCAGCACTACAGTACAGCATTGATAAAGCAAACAAGGCTGGCTTGTTTGTGTTTTGCATTTCTTCAGAAATGAGCTGGCAGTTTTGTAATAACACTGAGGAATTACACTTTACAGCATCACCAAAATATTCCCATATGGCCATAAAAGTGTTGTCCAGAGTGTACACAGTCTTTCCCCTCCCATCGCACACACCCACTCACCCGTAAGAGAGTCTGCAAAGCCAGCTTTTGGGTATCAGAGAAAGCTGCAGATTCTTCAATGTGAGACTGAGAGTCAGGGCGGTCTCCAGTGACTGAGCCGAGGACTTCTGAAAGGTGTGCCTTTAAAATATAGTAAACAATAGAACGTGCTCTCCAGGAGGGCTGGGTCCTCCTTGGCTGGGTTGTTCCCTGTTGGAGGCTCTGCCATCTGGTAGACACTCAACAAATATCTCCAGGCTCTGGGTGGCCTAGGATGTGAGATGAGTGTCCACACTGGGATCTGGAGTCAGTGGGTCAGCAATGCTCAGCCAATGTGGACTCTCCACCCACAGATGCTGGGTGAGCAGGAGAGAGATGTTTGCATGGTCACCTTTTCTTTTCCCCCATGGGGCTCTGGTGACCAGTGGCCAGGCCAACTGTAGACCGGCAGTGCTGGGCTAACATTGCTCATTCTAGTAAGACCCATCTTCTCCGGCTCTGGAAAATGTATGGCAAACCATGACTAGAGTGTCTATTTGCATTATGACTTAATAAAAACAATGGCTAATATTTCTCAAGTGTTTGCTATGGATCAGGCTCTGTGCTAAGTGTTTAATATGTATTATTTCAAGTAAGTCTTGCAACAACTCTTTGAGATAGGTGCTATCTATATCACCATTTTAAAACATAAACCAAACTTAAAATGATGAAATCACATTATCCAAGTGCTCGCAGCTAGAATGTGGTCCTGGAGGTGTTTGAACCCAGATTGTCTGGGACTAGGGCCCACCTACCGAGCCCTTTGTTGTGCTTGTGAGTTTTGCCGATCTCCCGTCGAGATTTCTTGTTCATTTACTGCATGCTTAACTTAGGAATTATTGCCCAAGAGATGGGGCAAGAATGACGTGAATGGTTAGGAAGCCCTCAGGACAGCTGCTGTCAGGTTCCAGGAATTAGGATACAATTTTGGCTTTGGGAAGAAAAACAGCAGAGAGTCTAGCGGGAAATGCAGAGGGGCCTCGGCGCCCAGGGTCATTGCTGCCCTGTGAGCTCTGCATGTCTGTCAGGCTCTGTTAAACTGTCACCGCATGCATGCTGGTTTACAAAGGGCATGGCCCTGCAGACTGGGCTTCTTTGTCAGTCAGCAAATTATGCAGCAGATCCAGTGACTCATCGCCTTTGGGGGTTGGCAAGGCCCTCAAAGATAATCCAGTTTGACTCTTTGATTTCACAGGTGAGAAGCCTGAGGCCCAAAAGGCATATCGAGGACTGTGGCAGATTAAAGATGGCTGCAAATTCTTTGACACTGCTCCCACTGAGAGCAGAACTGTATCCCTCCCCTGGAATCTGGGCAGGTTCTGTGACCACTTAGCTAACAGAAAGCTGTCTAAGTGACATGGTACCAGTTTCTGGACTCAGGCCTTACTTAAGAGACCGGTTGCTTCTACTTCCTACTCTGTGAACATGGACTCTTGGAATCCAGATTCCATGCTGGGAGGAAGTCCAAGTAGCACCCTAGAGACACACAGAGAGAGGAATTGGGGTCCCTGGTCAACAGCCCCTGCTGACACTCCATATTTTGTGGCCAACTTGGTAGTGGATCCTCTAGCTCCAGGCAAGCACTCCTTCCTGGAAACACATGGAACAGAAACAGCCATCTCTGCAGACCCCTGCCCCAAATGCGGATCTTGAGCAAATGAAATGCTTGTTGGTATTTTAAGCCACTAGGTTTTGGGCTGGTTTGCTGTGCAGCAACAGATAATCAGAACAAGAACCAAGTAGTAGGTGTTATGACCCTCAGTCAGTGTTTCTTTCACTCTATTTTATTGGCGCTTGTGACTTCCTTTGGGTCGCCTGATGGCTCACCAGTCTCAGTGGTCTGTGACATTGGAAAGGCTGGTGCATTACCTTGCATGAGGACTGCTGGACTTGAATGTCTTCAGCGAAAGTTACCAAACCTAATGATCATAAGAATCCCTGGAGTCCAGGGGTTAGGTACATAGATTCTTAGGGCACATTCCAGCATATGTTGAATAAGAATTCTTAGGGGTGACACCCAGACATTTCCATCTTTGTTTGTTTCCCAGGTGATTCTGAAGATCAGCCAGCTTTGGGAGCCACACTGATCATGAGTCATTTGCAATTGAGAGAAATGTCCCAGTATCACCTATGTGCGCAGATTATCCTAAACTAGATATTACTGAAATGTTTCCATTTATGTTAAAATTCCTGGGTGCAATGAGTTATTTCTATTCTCCAGTTAAGCCAGCCTGGGGATTCCATGTTCTTAAAATACTTACTCTTCACTTAATGCGATGATGGCCTGGATATCTCTGATGCCCCTGGACCAAGCCAATGTGTGTAAATAGAAGGAAAGAACCCATTAGTCGTTAGTGTTGTTTGCTAAATATTTATGGCTTTCTCCTCTTCTCATATACTAAGATTGCATTTCCTGGATCCCTGTGATGGAGTGGGACCATATACATAACTCTAGTTAATGAGCAGAAGTGATACGTGTCACTCCTGGGTCAGAGCATTTTGTTACAAGTGCAAAACCCTCCAGAATTCTCTCTCTCAAACTGCATTGTGACTGGCAATGTTCTGGGTGGTACTTGTTTTCTCAGCATGATCCCCTGACTGAGAATGATGTATAGGGCCTCCTTGCTGACCCACAATGGACACATGATATTAGCAAGAACAGAATTTTTATTGTTTGAAGCCACTGAAATTTGGGGCACACTTGTATTATAACATCATTGAGCTAGCCAAATGATACAGCCAGAGATGTTAGGCTTATCACTCTGAAGCCTCCTATCTCTGTGCCTAGTGGGAAGGATATGCCCCATAGCCAATTTGAATTTTTTTGTGTTTCCTCTTTATAGACTTATTAATCACAAAGTTCTATTCCCTTTCTTGCATGAATGAACACTTTCCCCCCCAGTAAACTTGTCAGGGAACTGTCAGTATTCTCAGAACAGCCAGTAAGCGTTGAGAACACGATGTTATCAGTTGAAAGGTAATAGCTTTTGTTTGCCTATCACAGGGGACTCTAATAACGATGGATCCTGGGGCATAAACTAATTCAGTGAAAATTCTACTTAAATGTATAAAACACATTGTGTAATAGTATCTTTTCAAAGGGCTGTCTTATAAAAAAAATTTTAAAAATAAAGGGCTAGGTCTTACAAGGCATGTTTCTTGACTTTTGAAAAGCTGACAGTGTGAGATGATCTTTTTGTCAGTGAAATGAATGTGGGTTTCCTACATTCAGCAAAATTGTGCTCTACATATTCAGATTTTATTGTTAGAGATAGTTTTTCTCTCATTTTGTAGTAGAGATGCTGAGAATCCTGGTATCAGAGAGAAGAAGGGCCGTGTTGTCTCCGAAGCCAGCTGTGGTGCTATACCTTAGGCAGCTGCAGCTTGCCATTGATCCTGTTCCTTTCCTTGGGATGAGAACATGCACTGAATAGGTGCTTTATTTCATCTTGTTTGCAAAGATAGCCACCAATGCTTCCTGGTATCCTAGGTGGTGTGTTTATTTTACCAGTTAACAAATAATTAAGTATCTCCCTATTTTATCTATATTTGAGTTTGGTTTCTGAATTTAGAAGCTTTAATGTTTTATTCAAGTAATATGTGTATATATTCTGCTAACAGATAATTCAATTATTGCAAATAATGCTGAAACCCCTCTTTGCTAACTCCCATTTCCCATTCTCTTTTCCAAGGGTGGATTGTTGTCATCAATTATATGTGGGTCCCTTCAAATTTTTATACACATGCTTACACACAAAAATGTACCTGTAAAATTAGGTGGTATTCATGCATTTTAATTTTTATTTCTTACATACATGGAATCCAGTGTACCTACTGTTTGCAGATTTCTTTCTTCACTTACTAACATACCTTAGAAAGTTTTCCATGTTGGAACGCCTGGGTGACAGTCATTTAAGCATCCAACTTCAGCTCAGGTCATGGTCTTGAGGTGTGTGAGTTTGAGCCCTACATTGGCCTCTGCAGTGGTAGTATGGAACCTGCTTGGGATTCTCTCTCTTTCTCTCTCTCTCTCTGCCCCTTCCCCACTTTCTCTTTCTCTTTCTCTTTCAAAATAAATAAATAAACTTAAAAAAAAGTTTTCCATGTCAGTATAGAGAAATCTGATTGTTTTCTATTTAACTGTTTCCCATAACATGGCTGTGCCATAGTATATTTAATAATTTCTTTATTTAAAAGCATTAAGGTTATTTCCAAGATTTTGTATTACAAATAGTGTGGCCACAAACATCTTTATTATGTGATTTGTGCAAATATGCGAATGTTTCTTTAGAGTTCATACAGAAATATGGAATGGCTTTGTCAAAAAGTCTCAGACTTTCATTTTAATAGATAACTCTCCAATTTCCCTCCAGGTGGCTGGATCATCACATAAGAATTGCCATTTCCCACTCTTTTTTCCATCATTTATATTAAGAAACTTTTATCTCAAAGGTGAAAATGATATTTGCATTCTCCAATTAATAGTGCGGTTAAACTGTTTCTATATTTTTATTTCTATAAATTACTTCTTTAGAATCTTGTCTCATTTTCCTATTGGACCGGTTGCCTTTTTCTTACTGATTTATTGGCATTCCTTTTATTTTCTGCATATTCTTCCTTTATCTGTTGTAGTCACTGCCATTATTTTCTGAGGATTTCTTTTAACTTTTTTGTGTTTGTTTTTTCCTGGATGCCCCATTACCTCTGTTTTCCATCAGTCAGGTTCTTGTGTTCCTTGAGTCTGGTGTCTCTTTTTAAAGGTGTTAGCTTTCCGGGGCACCTGGGTGGCTCAGTTAAGCAGCAGACTTCAGCTCGGGTCATGATCTCAAGGTTTGTGAGTTCGAGCCCCGTGTCAGGCTCTGTGCTGACAGCTTAAGAGCCTGGAGACTGCCTCAGCTTCTGTGTCTCCCTCTCTCTCTCTGTCCCTCCCCCAGCTCACGCTCTGTCTCTCTCTCTCAAAACTAAATAAATGTTAAAAATTTTAATGAAAAGAATCCCTCAAAAATAAAGGTGTTGGCTTTCCTTCAATGTTTGGGGATTTGTGATTATAAGCAATTCTCTGTATATGGTCTTGTCTGTTAGCTGTGATGCATGTGTTACCTGCTTACTAGCCTGCATAGCACAGGGTGAGAGGTAGGGGAGAGAGGCATTGCACGCTGCTGTACTTATACTCTAGTGCACCCAAAGTGTGGCTAATGAGGAGCAAATTGCTGCTAGGTGTGTTACCTTGTTAGTTAGACTCGGGCAGAAGAGCTCCTCCCACTTGCTGGGGGTTGTGGGCTGCCCAAGGGAAGAGTCGGCTTCTCTGTCCAAGCACATGTGCTTATTGCTCATCCGTAAGTGCGGATATAGCCCAGTTGTTTGCTGCCTGATCCAAGTGATCAGTCCAAGTGGGAGGCATGGGAGGAAGAAGGGAAGATGGAAAGAGAGGAAGGAGGAAGGATGCTACACACTTGGTGACTCTTACAGTTGAAGCTTAGAGAAGAACCCAGTTAGTGATTACAGGACCCTCCTTTTCTGACCTCCTGGTAGGCTGTGCCGTTTTTGCTTTGCCTTTCATAGGTGCCCACTTCTGTGTGCATTTTGGTTGTGGTTTTCTCCTTCAATCCAATCCTATCTGTATTCCATGTTTTAGTCACTTTTCCCTGATTTCTGGTCCACTGATGGTACATCTTATTTTTCATTAAAATTTCTAAAAAAGATTTATTTAATTTTGAGAGAGAGAGGGAGACAGAGAGAGAGAGAGCACGCATCAGTGGGAGAGGGGCAAAGAGAGAGGGGACAGAAGACCCGAAGCTGGCTCAGTACTGACAGCAGCAAGCTCGATGTAGGACTCCAACTCACAAACGGCAAGATCATAACCTAAGCCAAAGTCTGAGCTTGACCGACTAAGCCACCCAGGTGCCCCACATCTTATTTTTCAGAGTGGATTATCCTTTCTTTTTCTTTTTAAATTTTTTTTAATGCTTATTTATTTTTGAGAGAAAGAGACAGAGCATGAGCAGTGGAGGGGCAATGAGAGAGGGAGACACAGAATCAGAAGCAGGCTCCAGGCTCTGAGCAGTCAGCACAGAGCCCAGTGTGGGGCTCAAACCCATGGACTGCAAGATCCTGACCTGAGCTGAAGTCGGACACTTAACCGTCGGAGTCACCTAGGCACCCCAATACTGGATTATCCTTTCTAAGAATTTGGAGTGAAAGCAGAAGTTACCATGTGAAATCTGTCAGCCATCTTGAATTAGAAGATCAGAATTCATCCGACCTGATTTATATTGCTCTATTCAGTCAGAGAATTCTGAAATATTAAATGCTTCTCTTGAGCAAGAGAACAGAGGAAGATTGGGTGGTTTGTCTCATTAATGTAAATATTCTCATCTATCCTTAGTTGTGCTAGACTATTTACATAAGCTAAACAGGATAGATAGAAGGGAGAAATCCTGACAGTGTAAAAAAAAAAAAATCTATTTTCAGATTTATCTCTGACCGTATTGTCTACTGGCATTTCCCCAAAGGCCCAATCCTGACTTATGAGCCGCATGTGTCCATTGTTTTTGAATACTATTTACATATTCATATCCTAGTCAGTTTTCAAGTTGCAGCACGTCTACAGCCCTCACTAATAAGTCTCCTGGGAACAAAACTGTCCTCCAACAAACCTGGAGCAAATGAGATGGAAACAAACAAACCGTAAATCTCACAGAGCAGCCTTGGCTTGTGGCTTGTGGCTTGGGGCAATATTTTTGTAAGTTGCTCATGCCCATGACAAATATGTGCCCTTGCAACTTCTCCTTGACTGGGCTTTGCCTCCAGTGAACAGGGAAAACTCTGCTCATGGACGGTGGGCCTTGGCAAACAGCTCTTAATTTTTCCTTTCCATCTTGTTCCCTTTCAGTAGCCCAGGCTCTGTATGACCTCCTCCCACCTATGAGCACAGGACAAGAGAAAAAAGGACCAACTCTTGATCTCAGTGAGTTTCAGTCAATGTGTTATTTGATCCTGGGGTGATGCGGGGTTTTGCCCCCCCCCCCCCTGATATACACAGTACCTTGGGAAAATTCAGTTCTTGTGTCACAGATGGGCCACCACAATGAAGAGTAGGACTGGAATCTACATTTATGTTAACAGAGAAGATAGGTGACCGCAAGATAGTTTCCATGAATCTATCAGGAAATTTTCTCCTGTGAATGTTTGTGTAGGTTTTCTTACACGATAAGAAAGAGAAAGTAAACACGGCTGAATTTTCTTCAAGACTGTATCTTGAGAAATATTTGAATAAGATGAAGCAGAAAATAAAAGTTGATTTTATTTAACATAGTCAGAAGAGGTTAACTGGGCTTTGTTCTCAGATCACCAGTTTGAGGAAATTGACTGTATCCTGAGAGATCCCATTTATCTGGTTCTCAATGGCTCAGAGAAATTTACATCCTTGAAGAAACGACAAGACATGAACACACTGACCTTGAAACTGCAGGGGGAAAAAGTCAAGAGGACCTCTCATTTATGGAAGGTAAAGTAAAGACATTCAGATTCAAATTGGACATATCTTCCCTTATCAAACTGTCCTGAATTCAGAGGGAATACAGATTTGTGGGAATTGTAGATACTTGATGGAAATGAATTCACAGTATTAAAAGAAAGTCTCAAATTTTTAAAATGCATATGAATCATTATTTATGTTTCTGTAGCTGCTCTTGGAGTGGAAACTTCAAGATATTCAGAACTGCTGAACATTAGCTCCCAGCAGTCTGACTATTTGGGTTAAAAGTGTGTTGTATCCACTGGGAAGAAGTCATAATCCTGAAGTTCTGGAGATAGGGATATACATACTAGACTAAACTACAAATATATTCCATAGGCTTGATAACAATGTTGCCTGTTGATACCATATCCATAATTAACAGGAACAAAATTGAACTCAGACTAGTAACAGGCCTTTAAATGTTTTATGGAAACAAAATTTATTAAAATATGTTTTGATTTGCTTTGGCATTCAAGCTAAAAAGGCCCATATTTCTGGCTAGCAAATGGAATATCTGTAAAACCTACATACAATTCATACACATCTGCGGCCCATCACTGGAAAAATAAAATGCCCAGCTGGATGGGGTATCTTTGGAGGGGTTCTGACTCTTGGCTGGTCTCCACAACAGTTTCAGGATTCCTAAATGCCCGAGGATGATTGTGCAAGATGGGTGCAGGTGCTGGTATCATTTGGCCAGATTTTTCCCCATGTAAATGGGATGATGCTCTCTTTCATCTTTGTGCTTAAGGTTCTGTTTTCATCAGCTTTCTGTAAGGAGCCCTCATCAGGGGGAATGACAGACTCATTCAAGCAAAGGCTGTCCATGATACAATGCAATCCCTGCATGCTTTATGCTCTGTTTTTTTGCCTGTGGCGTTTCAGCTCCCTGACTTGGATTTTCCTTGGTCTTTTTTTGCATGATGATTGTTGCATGATGCATTTTTGATAATAACACTTAAATCTTTGTTCTGGATAAATGCCATCCTTAAATATATGTTTTTCAGCTTGGACTATTGCCACACTTATTTTACAAACATTTGTCCGCACTAAAATGTAATTTTAGATTTTTGTCCAAGATCTGTGACAGATTCTAATCCCCCTCACTTCCCCCACCCCGGCTTTGTTTTCCATCTTTATATACAGGACACTCATCTCCAGTGGAGATATCTTTGGCATACTTTTCTATCTTGCTGGCCCTCTTTCCTCTAAGCCATTTGTGACTTAGAAGCATGCAGACAGTTTTTTTTTCTTCAGTTCTAATGGATTACGCCATAGTTCATGTTCTTAAAAAAAATCCTTATAAGTGGTTTTATGCTGTGCAATCTTAAGACATTAATTTGCAGCCCTTCAACATTCTATAGTCAGGCAAAGCCTGGGGGAGAGAGGAGAGTGGTTGGCCTCTAAACCCTTGACACAATGAAACTAGCTCAAATCTTTGTATGGATTTTTTTATTATGAAAGTAATATAATACCTATTGGAGAAAACAGAAAAAGAACCCAGTATCCAGAGGAAACGTGTATTCATTTTGAGTGTCTTTTTTTCTATTCACTTAAGTTGCATAGTAGTTGGGCCTCCAACTTAGATTTGTATCCAGCTTTTAAATTTCATATGACATCATAAATATTTCCTTATGTTAATATTA
The DNA here is from genome assembly GCF_027475565.1 of Acinonyx jubatus. NCBI lineage: Eukaryota > Metazoa > Chordata > Mammalia > Carnivora > Felidae > Acinonyx > Acinonyx jubatus. The sequence goes on along the minus strand of NC_069388.1, from coordinate 89,912,397 downwards.
ACTTCATATGGCTTCAAGACATGTAGTCATAGAGATGTACCATAATTTAACAGCTCCTATATTGTTGTTTCCCAATTTTCACAGGTGTATATAATGATGTAATGAACATCTTTGTGCATATGGCTTTTAAAAATTATTTTCTTAGGCTGGTAGTCTGCTGCCTAGGACTAGACTCAAAACTCCAGAGAAAGTCTCTCCAGCATGAAGTTCAAATATAACAGGGAAATCTGAAAAACCTCTTATGTACCCATGGTACATAACAAAAGAAACTAACATAGGTGCCATGCATTGACTAAAGTATAGACTTCTTCTAGATGTCCCTAGTTTTTTTCCTGATGTCTTTTTTTCTGTTCTAGGAGGCAACCCAAGACACCCTATAGCTTTTAGGATTCAACTTTTAAAACATGGTAATAGGGGGCGCCTGGGTGGCTCAGCCGGTGTCTGACTCTTGATTTCCGCTCACATCATGATCTCATGGTTCCAAAGTTTGAGCCCCGAGTTGGGCTCTGTGCTGACAGTGCAGAGCCTGCCTGGTATTCTCTCCCTCCCTCCCTCTCTGCCTCTCTCCTACTCTCTCTCTCTCAAAATAAATAAATAAACTTAAAAACAAACAAACAAACAAACATGGTGATAGTAGTTCTATAGTAGTAATTCAGGAAAAGGAGATGAGATGTGTGTTTTCTGGGTCCTTGCATAGCTAATAATATCTTCCTGACTCCAGCCTTATGGGTGGGATTCTTGAGTCACAGTTTCCTGCCTGTTTTTCCTCTTTAAGTATTTGAATATAATTATCATGTTCCTTCCGTCTGATCACTCTGAGCCCCTTGAGTTTTCCTCCTGTGAACTGGTTCCTCATATGATCTGGCTCCCTGTATAATAATTGGCAAAGTTTCACAACTCAGATTGCTTGCAGCTTGTCAGAACCTCACTGGTGGTTTGCTGTCTGGCACTGGATCCAAACTCAAGCGGTCTCATCAACATGAAGTATAGTGGAATTTCTACCACTTCCATCTTCAACACGAAAGTAATGGTTTTTTGACACAGCCCATGATTATGATACCTCCTTTAGCAGCTGTTGACTCATACCGAATGTCTCTTCAAATAAAATGTGAATACCAAATCAAAAGTTGGTGATAACATGAGGAAATGCTTATGATATCATATGAATTTGAATATTGCCTGTTCAAATAAAATAAAATGCATGAGTTATTTCTCTATCTTAATCCATGCTTTCTCAGTGGGAGTGACTAGTGGAAATATCTCTACATTTCAATGGTTTGTGGCTCTCCAAAGCTGAGCCCTACCCAACAAAATCTTTTTCCTTAGTATTTAATTTCTTTTATGGAGAGGTTAAATCACATTAAAATGTTTTCCGTAGGAGAGGTGATAATGAAAGTTATACAGTTGTTATCTTCAACAAAATACAGATTGTCCCAATCTGCTAAGTTAATTTCATATCTAGGGAGGTCTAAATGTAAATCTTTATTATGAATTGACCCAAGCCATCAATAAATAATACACTACTAAAAGGCAGCATCTTGGTTATAAGCAAAATCAGTACCTTGGTATGATTATTAACAGACCAAATATTCCTCCTCATAGATAACATGATATCATTTTGAACACATAACGAAAGACTCTGCTGTAATAAAATGAAGACAGAATAGGGTTAATGGTATTTCCTTCATTTATCAGATTAACAACCCAAGTTAAATAGTAAGTGAAATCAGTCTGGAACAACTATTAATATATCTTTTCCAGTCTTTAATGATCATTGCACTCTCTCTCAATGCTTATAAATCATCACTACCTTCATCACCATCAGCATCATCACTATTTTTATTGAGGAACTGGTATGTGTAGGTTCAATGATAAATGTCTTACCTTCATCACCACTTATAATCTTCACAAAAACTCCTGTGGAGGTAAGTATTAATAATTTATTTTACAGAAAAAGAAACAGAGGCTCAGGGAAGATAAGCATATTTTCAACTTTCTATTTCTCATAAAGGGGTGAAGCTGGCTTTCAAGGCCTGCCTGATTCCAAAACCCATGTGAACTTGCCTTGCATTCATATTGTCATATTTTTATTTTCATAGTCACTAATATGTTCCAGACTCCATCTAATTGGCATAATTCCTGGGATTCGCTTTTCTCCCTGTTTGAAAATTTGAATATTACTTTATTAATCTTCACTTTGATTTCTTGGAAACTATTAACTACTTCCTTGATCATATTCTACGTGTTCCTTCAGCAAACTGGCATGGTATAGATTTGGGCCTGGAGAATTAACTTTACTTAATTAGAACCAGCTTACCACCGCCAGCACAATTAGGGTTTGAATTTAGTATAGAAAGAGTTTGGGAACCATCTGGTTTAGGTAATGAAATCCCTTGGGTCTGAGAATTTGCTAAACAAAAAAAGCCCTCCCTACTAATCCTAGCTCTGAGGGAATTCTGCCAGGAGAATGCATGTTCTAGCTTCAGAGTTAGTATGGCTAAAAATTTTATGAATCATTTGATTCTCTCCATATTAAGCCCTGGTCAGGTTTTCCTGTTTTGCCCAGGGGTTGACCTGGCCATGGTCAACATGTGAGGTAGATAGGTTGTGGGGACAAGAAGACTGCTTTAAGGCAGCTGAAGTTGACAAGTTGGTAGCACTCAGCATGGCTCTTGCAGGATATGGAACCCTCTGACCAATTCTGGGTCACCAATTCCATTATGGCTGTCTTCTCTTAGAAATCCTGGGGCTTCTAGGTTAGCCCAATGTTTGGTGCTATCCTGCTTGACTCTTAGTGCATCTTAAGCATAGGAAAGTATTAAAACATTTTGATGGATTCACATGTTATTATAGAAAGGGCAACAGGTCTTTGATTTTTGAATTGGGGGAAAAATACAAAAGAACTACAGAGAATGAACATTAATGTGCTGAACTCCAAAAACCAATAAATGGTTGTCAAATTTGCTTTTGTTTCTTTTTCTTTTTAAAGAGGTAAAACATTACAATAAAGTTGAACTTCCTTTTGCTCATCTCCCTAGTTCCATTCACCTTCTTCCTTCTCCAGAAGCAAGGACCACCACGAATTTGTCATGTATAAATGTACATACATATACATCCACAAACAATATATCATCGTTTTTCACAAAATGTACAGAAATGGTCTCATATGGTACATATATGCAACTTTCCCCACCCGACATTATATTACTGAAATTTATTTATGCTGATATATAAAAAGTACATATAAAATAAATAAAATATAGAATAAGTGTATAAAAATATATAATAAAAATTCAGCCACTAATTGTATTATATTTTATTATTTATCAGTACTTACCCATTTTCCTTTTTTTAAAAAAAATTTTTCTTAATGTTTATTTTTTGAGAGGGAAAGAGAGTGTAAGTGGGGGAGGGGCAGAAAGGGAGAGGAACAGAGGATCTGAAGCAGGCTCTGAACTGACAGTAGAGACCCCGATGAGGGGTTGGAACCCATGAACCATGAGATCATGACTTGAGCCAAAGTCGGATGCTTAACTGACTGAGCCACCCAAATGCCCCTATCTCTTTTTCTTCTGATGGACGTTTGGGATGTTTTCAATATTTTATGATTGCAAACAGAGCTCTCTTCTAGAGCATAGGGTTAGGACTTCACCTCAGGTATTAAGTTGAAGTTGGAATGAGTGGGTTGTCACCTTCCATGTTCCAATTTTTATGGAATGATTCTCCAAAGTGGTTGAATCAAATAGAACTTGCATTTGCAGTTTTGACAATTCCTGTTTTTCTTTACCTTAGCCAAAAGCAATATGTCAGACTTTAAGCTTTTGTCCCATTGAGAAATGTTAAATGGAAGCTCAGTGCTATTTTGTTTCATTTTCCTTGTACTAGTATTTCATATGCTAATCATCCATTTATGTTATTCTGCGAATACCAGGAAGGAACACTTATCCCTCTCAATAAAGTGACCTTTATTGTACTGAAGCTATAGTTTTGATTTAATCAAATTAATCAGGCCTTTATGAGTTATGATTTTTTTATGATTTTTGTATTTTGTTTAGGAGTTCCTTTCCTTTCCAAGGTCATATAGATACTGTTATTTTCTCATTCAGTCTGGAATTTATTTTTTGAATGGTGTAAAATGGAGGTTCAATGGCATTTTCTAGCTGTGAAAATTTCTATATGGAAATCAAGTTGTCTCGGTTCCATTTATTAAATAATCTTTTCCCCAGTGATTTATAATGCCTCAATCTACTCTATACCAAAGACTTTAATATATCTACTTTATACTGGGTCTATTTCTGTGCTCTTTATTCTATTCCACTGATCTGTTTGTCCATCTCTGGGCTGTTATTCTTGCTGTCCTACTTTATAGTAAGCTTATGTAGCTTATAAGGTAAGTTCTTTGTTCCAGAATTATTTTGGCTGCATCTTGGCTTTTTGTTTTTCCATATGCAGTTTAGAAGAAATATGTCCATTTCAATGAAAGCGCCTATTGAGATTTTGATTAGAATTGCATAGAATTTATATGTTAATTTGATAAGAATATTGTACCAGATATCTTCTACTTCTTCCTTCAAATTCACCCTTTCATTATTATTTTTTTTAGTTTTATTTATTCATTTTGAGAGAGAGAAAGCAGGGGAGGGGCATAGAAAGAGGGAGACAGGGAATCCCAAGCAGGCTCCACACTGTCAGTGCAGAGTCCGACATGGGGCTTGAACTCATGAACTGTGAGATCATGACCCAAGCTGAAACCAAAAGTGGTATGCTTAACCAAATGAGCCACCCAGGTGCCCCACAAATTCACCCTTTTAAGATAAGTAAAACATTACAATAAATTTGAATTCCTTTCTCTCTTACTGTCTTAGTCTGGAAGGCTTTTACTCAACTACTTTTCCAGATGTTAGTTTCCCCATATATAATATGGGATTAACAAGAGTAGTTGTGATAAGAATCGTTACAAGGAATTCATATGTCTAGACATATATGTATAATATATTTTAATGATATATTATAACATTGTAATGATATATACTAGCCCTATATGTAGGTTAGTAAATAAATGAATACAATATCCTAAGAGTTAAGGAACAGAATAATATCCATATGAAGAACAAGGATTTGTGAAACAAAAACAATTTCGATATGAATCCTGAACATAGGAGAATCTTGACATAGCAAAAAAAAAAAAAAAAAAAAAGAATCAGAAATCCTGGAAATGTCAGTATATTCTCTGAAATTTAAAATACAAATCAATACATAAAATAAGCTCTAGATTGGGAACTCTTTAGAGATAATTGATGAATTGGCATATGGTATGGTAGAAATCACACAGAAGCTATAGAGCTAGAGATTTAAAAAAAAATGAATGTGATGATATGGAAGGCAGGCAAAAAGTTTCCAACACAAATTAAAGAGGATATAAAGAAGTACAAAATAAAGGAAATGGGATATGGCAGAAAATCAATATTAGAAGCAATAATAGCAGAATGTCAGAACAACAGAAAAATATGAGTTTTAAGATTGTAAGAATATACAGAGTGCTGAGTAGGATGAAATAGACTCACAAGTGGACATATTAATGGAAACTCCAGAACATGAAGGATAAAGAGAAATTGTTACCAATTAATAGAGATAAAAGAAAAAGCCAGTTAAACTGACAAAAGACATTACATTAGTAACAACAGATGCCAGAAGACGGTAGCACCTTTAAAGTTATGAAGGAATATCTCTGCCAACCTAGAATTCTGTATCCCAATCAAACTGTACACTCCTGTACATGAGGAAAGAAAATAAAGATATTCTCAGAAATATAAAAAGCATGAGTACTGATCTTTCATAGACCCTTGGAGAAAGAGTTACTAAAGGATGTACTTCAGCAAGAAGATATGTACATTCATGCTGATGACATGGGATGGAAGAAATGAGGCAAAGAAAGTAGAATTTATTGGTAAATCTAATGAAATAATTTGGGTAAGTTAAAAAGATGAAACTAATGTAAGAAAGTTGTGAATTTCAATAAGGAGATAATACATGTAAGGCCTTTCTCTTCAAGATGTGGATGGGTGACAATCACTTGATGTAAAGCCAAACTGTTAACAAACCACAGTCCTAAGTGTGGTCTCAGCTTTCAGTGGTCATCGCTGATGAGGTGAGCCTAGCTCTGGTGTCTTGGCAGGCACAGGGTGCTTTTAAGTCTCATCATGCTTCAGGAGTTGAAATTCCTCATCTTAGTTAGCTCAGATTGCTATGCTAAAACACCACAAGCTAGGTGGCTTAACCAACAGACATTTATTTCTCAGAGTTCTGGAGTCCAAGATCAAGATGCCGGCAGTTTCAGTTCCTGGGGAGGGCTGGCTTTCTGGCTTCAGATGACTGCCATCTCACTATATGCTCACATAACCTCTTTGTGTGCTTCTGGAGATACTGAGCAACTCTGGTTTTTCTTCTTCTTCTTGTAAGGACACTAATCCTATTATGGGGACTCTACCCTCCTGGCCTGAGCTAAACCTAATCACCTCTCAAAGTTTCCACGCCTAATACTATCACAAGGGGATTAGGGTTTTAACATGAATTTTAAGGGGAAACACTCAGTCCATCACATCCCTAAAGGGCTAGGATTCTAACCCTCTCTGTCCATTTCTGGATTCATAGATTTATGGCTTCAGCCCCTGTTCGTTGCTATCTCATTCTTGTTTGTGAGCATGCCTTATCTTACTTAAAAACATTTAGGGGCACCTGGGTGGCTCAGTTGGTTAAGTATCTCATTTCGGCTAAGGTCATGATCTCGTGGTTTCTGAGTTCGAGCCCCACGTCAGGATCTGTGCTGACAGCTCAGAGCCTGGAGCCTGCTTTGGATTCTGTGTCTCCCTCTCTTTGTTGCCCCTCCCTCCCTTGTGCTCTGTCTGTCCCTCTCTCAAAAAATAAATGAATATTAAAAACATTTTTTAAAAACTGTTTTTACTGTCTTTGGAGAAGGGAGAATTTCAAGCCAAACTTGTATAGTATTATGCATGTTTCACTGACTGAAAACCCCCCAAAGTTTCAGCTGGATTATCTGTAGTCAGCTCAGTATCACCACCACCCACTTCCACCCACAGATTCCCTGTATCACCCAAGGAGAGGCCAGGAATGACATTTCCCAGAGTTCCCTTCTCTTTATGATCCCAGGGTCATGTTGGTCACTGAGAGACATTTGCATGAGATTGGAAGGCAGAGGAGTGGGAAAGTCCATGCTCATCGAAGGCAGGTGTGAAGTTCTCAGCAGCTGCAGGGTCCTCTCCTATGAAAGAACCTCTCAGGTACAGTAGTCAGCTGAGATTGCCAACGGTAGCTTCTAGAGAATCCCTTGCTTCAGAGTTGCCAGCTAAGATGGATGGAAGGAATTTCTCAAAGTTTTCTGATATCTAAAGCAGCTTCCAAGTAAGCTCTTCAGACCCTCTTATGATGGTAACGCAGGCTGAGATCATCACAAATAGACGTCCTTGACTTTTGCTCCCTTGTCCTGCAAACACATGTGAAAGCCTCAAATGCCCTGCTTTAAAGTCTTTATTACTTAGAGTACATCAAGGGATGTGGTAGCCACATTGATATAGCCCCATGATTGCTTTCTCTTGGTATTCACGACTTCACGGAGTCCTTTCCAGTGTCAATCAGGGATGGCTCTGTACATAGAGTCAGGTAGGAGGAATGGTGTATGACTTCTGAGACCAGGTCATAAAAGACGTTACAGCTTCTGCGTTGGCCTTTTGGAAGTCTTGCTCTGGGGAAAGCCAGTTTTCGAGTCACCAGGACACTCAGGCCTCTGGAAGGCCTACCTGATGGGGAACTGAGACACCCGCCAATAATCAGCATCAGTCTGCCAGCTGTGTGAGTGGAGTGAAGACTTAGAGTGGACCCTCCATTTCCAGGTAAGTCCACAGATGACTTAAACCCCAGTCAACCTCCTGAGAGACCCCAAGCTAGTATTTCCCAATTGGGCCGCTTCCAAACTCCTGGCCCCTAGAAACCATGAAAAATAATAAATGGTTATTGTTATTATAAGCCACTAAGGTTTTTTTTTGGGGGGGGGCGTGTGATTATGCAGAAAGAGATAACTAATACAAGTAGTTTCTAATTTCCTGACCTATCCCTTATTTAAAAACTTTTCATTCTTATCTTTCCTATATTGTCTTACGTACCTATACAGTCACTAAATAATGGAGTTAGACTCATTGCCATTTTTTTGCTTGGATTTGACAAGCCCAGGCAGTTTGCTGGGTGTGAGTGTGTGTGTGTGTGTGTGTGTGTGTGTGTGTGTGTGTGTGTTAAGTAGGCTCCATACCCAATGTGGGAGCTTGAACTCATGACTCTGAGGTCAAGAGCTACATGCTCTACTGACTGAGTCAGCCAGGCACCTCAGCTTGTGTTCTTCAAACTGGCTGCCAATTTCCAGCTGGAAGTGTTGTTTGTATCTCCAAAAATTATCAGCATGCCAACTGCTTATTCTTTTTGCAGGAAGAAGATGGCAGGTTTGAGATTGGTCAGGTGTGACTGGTTGAATCCCGTCTTTACTATTTTTGGTGGCTGTATAATCTTAAGCACATTTCTAAAACTTTCTGAATATTAGTTTTCTTAACTATTAAGTATGAATAATAGTACCTACCACACAAGTTTAAAAGCAGGTTAAATCTTAAGAGCGTATTAAAAATTTATAACATAGTGTCTGGCACATAGTGATAATTTACTAACAGTTTCGATAATGATGATGGCATTGATGATCAAGTATACACTTTGGTGTTTGGCGTTCAAGACCTCCCATAAGTACTTTCCTGTTTCAATTGTCTACTGCCATATAACATACCACTCCCGCATTCGTATCTAGCAGCATGGAACATTTTATTAATTCTCACTCTTGTGTGGGTTGGCTGGAATCACTTGAGTGGATCTTCTGCTCCATGTGGCATCAACCGCAGTCATCTGGGGCTAGACTGGGTTGGGATATGCAAGATGGCTCACTCACATGGCTAGTCTTAATAATGTCTGTTGGCCAGGAGCTCAGTTGGGGATTTGATCAAAGAGCCTACACATGGCTTCTACATATGGCTTGAGCTTCTCACAGCATGGTGTCTGGGTTCTAAGAGACAGTGTCTCAAGAGCAAAAGTTCCAAGAAGCAGGAAAGACAAGCTGCTGATTCTCTTAAAGGCTAAGTCCCAAACTGGCACGGCGTGTTTCTGCTACCAGCCCAGATTCAAGAATAGGAGAAGTAAAGGCTACCTCTCCATAGGAATAGTGACAAAGAATATGCCATCATCTTTAATCAACTGTATTTCCCAATTTCCTTTCCAAAAATCTCCCAAAATTCCCTTAAGGGGATCCTAAGGAGTGTAAGTCTATTAGCATTTTCAAAATAGGTCTTGCTCTTTGCCTCTTTGTTCAGAGCAAGTCCACACCTCTCCATAAAGCTTTCCCTTGGATACCTCTACCCTCTGGGGGACCCTTAGAATTGACTGTCAGGATCAGCCTTTGATTAGTGCCTCCTGCATAGTATTATGACAACGCATGTACCTGTTACTTCCAGACTTGAAGACTGATGCTATATGTAGCTGCCCACTGAGTGGGTTTTTCTACTTCTTGGCTTTCCCTGTAAGCCTGGTATAGGTCTTGCCATTAATTAGTATTTTCTGATTTGAATGATAGGTTGTGGGAGACAGTGGTGATAAGGAACTGGCAAGTATTGACCGCTTAGAGTCAAGCATGATGCTAAGTTTACACACTTTTTACCTTTTCCATGACTGTCCTATAAGGTAAGCATTATCATTCCCATCCAACAGCTGAGGAAACCGAGTAGTAACCTTGCTTCACACCGAGTAAGTGGAAGAACCAGAACTGGGTGCAGGTCTGTTTGATGCCAAGGCCGTTATCTTTCACTGGTATTGTCCTGCCTACAACTCCCTGAAATGAAGCTATCTGGGAAAAGAGGGGAAAACTATGCAACTACAGACTGTGGTTTTTAGAACATTTGAACCATAAACTCCCCATGGCCAGGGCATGTTCTTGTCAGCCTCTCTGCGTGCAGGCATTTACCACTGCCTGGGACCAAAGCTAAACATTAACCCACACCAGCTCTTCTTTTTCTTTCCGTTTGCAAACTGTCATGGCTCCCAGTGGCTCCCAGAGGGCCATAGACCCTCTCTTTTATTATTCCCTTCTAAACAGCTTCTGGGCATCGTGATGACATGTTTGGAAACACCGTGGCATATTTGTGGTGACTAAACCTCGCTAAAATGCCTGGGTCCTCAGCTTCTACAGGCTCCCTGGCTCCAGCATCACCTGGGAGCCTCTACTTTATGCCTCTGTTTGAGGAATCTCAAGGGGGTGCTTGTGGCTCCTTCTCCCCAGGCTCGGAGGGGAGAAAAAAAAATGCTGGCCAGGCATTTCCAGAGGGTTTCACGGGGATCAAAGAGAGAAAAGCAAACACTGAGGGAAAATGTGCTATTTATTCTTGGAACAAAGTTACATTGGCAGCTTTCTCCTCCCCAGTAATGCTTGTTTTCCTGAAAGGATTACACACGCGTTTGCTTCCTCCCACAGGATTTAACCACCACTCAGCTCCTGACCTGCACCGTCTACCTCCCGCCCCCTCCCAGCCATGCTCTCTCCCAGTTTCTCACAGGCTGGGCAAAAATTAAAGAGATTAAAATCATCCATGAGAGAAAGTGGGTTAGTGCAGCTGCTGTAAATGCCCATGTCAGCAATCCAAGTCAGCAGCTCAAATAAACTTGGCCATGTGAGTGGCGTCCTGGGCCACAGACGGGAGGATCCCAGAGATTTTTAGACCTCCCTCCCTGGGGCAGGAATAAGGAGGCTTAGTCTGAGTGAGGAGGGCTGCCAGGTGGAGGTGTCTTTCTTTGGGAGAGCAAATCCATTCTTGTTTTTCATGGGCATTTCTGCTTTTAATTACGTGATTAATTAAATTCATTGAAGGTTATGTGGCACAATAATGTACTGAGATATTCTTTTGTATCGTGTTCTTTTTGCTGTATTCTTCTTTCCTCTGCCTCAAGAAGGTAGGAAGACCCTGGTGTGTGCTTGTTTTGGGGGGCCCTTGTCTTTGAAAACAGACTTTCTAGTAGGAGAAGTCATCCTTATTCCTGTTTTTTGTTTTTTTTTTTTTTTTTAGCTGCCTACATTCATTGAGGGGAATTGGGAATTGTATTGTTCTGTGCGGGGGTGGGTGGGGTGGAGAAGAGTTGGGGGGAAGGATATGGGGGTGCGGTAAGGGGAGAGGGGTGGCTTTGAGTTTCTGAGGATGTGCGTCCTGACTGAGGCTAAGGGAGTCCCTGAATAGGAAAGAAAGAACAGGATCACTGGGGTGTTCATGAAGTGTGAACACCTGGACCCAGCACCCACACTGGGGGCTGCTGGAGGGGGAGGGGGATGTAGAAATAACTAAACATTAAGGGCTGTGGCCTTACGAACATCTATGCAAAAAAATTCCAAGACCCAGGCCTCAGCAGAAACTGCCCCCTGGTTCCAAGCAGGATTTGGACAATAAGCCTAGATGTGGTAACAAGTGCGGACAGAGTCCAGAGGGCCCTCTCTGCATGCTCTTTATGGATTACGTCACCAGGGACCTTCCCCTGACCCTGGGGAGATGGCATGCCCCAATAATGACTGAGATTACATTTCCTTATGGAGACAGTCAGAAGCTCAGAGCAAATCCAATTCAATTCAATTCAAAGAAATAAGTGCATGATGTCCCCTGCACCCTCATCATGTAGTAGCACCTACTAAGTGCCAGGCACTGCGCCAAACTCTGCAGAACCAGCTCCCACTGCCCTGGCAGCACCGGGCCTCAGATGAGGCGACACGGTGCAGAGCTCACAGTGTAGACGTGTCACTGATGCTGCAGACTCAGGAGGCTCTGCCTCAATTTGGGGGCAGGGAAGCCTTGTCAGAATTGCTCACCTTTGTTCTGAGTCTTAGAAGATGAGCTGGAATTCCTCAGGGGAGGATGGGGGTGGCGTCGAGAACATTTTGTACAAAAGGTACAGAAGCGTGAAACAGCATTGACATGTTTGGGAGACTGTAAAGAGGCTGATGGGGTGAAGGCTCGACAGGTTGTTACTGGATGAGTGGGAGAGGCAGGCAGGGGCCGACCTGAGGGGCTTGGCTAAGGAATCTAGACTGGATCCTGTGAGAGGCGGGAGACCCCTGAAGGATTTTAGTGACAAGAACAGATGTGTTTGTTATGAAGCAAAGCCAGCTCAGGAAGGTCACAAAGGAGGAGGGATCACAAAGGTAGGAGGGGATCTAGGAGATGGGGAAGTGCACACGTGAAGGGAAAAGTGTGCTGAGGGAAGCGACCAATCGTGGCCAACACTGCCAGGAGGTCACCAGCACAAGTTCAGGAGCAGTAACTGGGTGTTGAAATTTGGGGGCTCTTGGTGACTTTAATTAATGAGGGCAGTTTCAGGGGAGTGCTGGGAACAGACCAGACCACAGTGAGTTGAGTACTGAATGGAGGTTACGAAAGTAATGATGGTAAACACACCCATTTGTTCGAGACTTTTGCTTATGAAAGTAAATACAGTAAAACCTTGGTTTGTGAGCATAATTCCTTCTGGAAACATGCTTGTAATCCAAAGCACTTGTACATCAAAGCGAATTTCCCCATAAGAAATAATGGAAACTCAGATGATTTGTTCCACAACCCCAAAATATTCATATAAAAATAATTACAATAAGGACGACTTCCACTATCACTAATGGAATCACTGCTATCTCTTGGCTGCATGGAATCTTTTTCTGCATGGGGACCATTGTATATGCTCGCACAGTATAGTATTAATGAACTCTTGTCATATACTATATTTAATGCAGCCGAGGAAAGGGTCTATACCTGCAGGTGGCCTGACCTAGAATGAAGCAAAGCATTCCTAAGCTTACTCTTGGATGGAAAATCAAAGAGTGGTTCATAGGTGCTTTGACAAAAAATACACTAGTGCCAATTGTGGGCACCTCCCAGTGTTCTGAAAAATCACTGATTTCTGCCAAACATTGCGGCCTGAGACCAAGCCTCTGAGCACGGGTGAGAGATGGTCACCCACAATCCTGCAGAAAGAGAGAGAGAGAGAGAGAAAGAGAGAGAGAGAGAACAACCATTGGCTCAGTTGTGATCATGTGACATTGTGTCAAGTACTACTTGTATTGCAAGACATCACTCGTTTATCAAGTTAAAATTTATTAGAAATGTTTGTTTGTCTTGCAGAACACTGGCAGAACAAGTTACTTGCAATCCAAGGTTTTACTGTATTTAGAGAAGCATCAATAAATGGGTACATAATGTAGAAGGTTTATTTAACAATAATGTGGGTTTTTTTTTTTTTTTTTTAATTTTGGAGAGAGAGAGAGAGAGTGAGAGAGAAACTATTTAGCAGGATCCACACTCAGCACAGAGCCCAACGTAGGGCTCAATCCCACAACCCTGGGATCACGACCAGAGCAGAAATCAAGAGTCAGATGCTCAACCAACTGAGCTACCTAGGTGCCCCTATTAATGTGTTTTAAACGATGGAACAGGTTCCGGCATGTTCAAGGTTGCAGGGAAGGATACAGTGGGAAGATCAAAGACAAGGGAAGAGAAAGTAGAGTAAGGAAGAAAGTTCTGGCAAGCAGGGGTTTGAAGGGCAGAGAAGACCCCATAACCTGACCAAACTTCCTGTATGCCCAGGGGCTTTAGTTCACACATCTGCATGGATGCTCTGTCACCCTGTACATCTCATTACAAATAAACCCTGTGCTTCTGAGAAGTGCATTCAACCATTAGAAATAAAGCAAATGGGCCATATGGTAAATACATTAATCAAACTCACTAATTTAAAGAATTCCAAGTGTGGACTTTTAGGTGAAGCAAATGAATCAAGCCTTTCATTTATCATCTCTTCTTCTGTTAGGACCATGGTCTTAGACTCCTTGTTCACACTCAAAGTAGATCCCAAACTCCATCAGCTGTGCCCAGACACAGAAGGCTGACTGGTTGCTGGTTGCACAGACCAGGTGAGTAATAGAAATTACTCTAGTTTTAGCACTGGGTTAGTGCACTCTTTTCAAGGAAATGGATAGTTTGGTACGTTTTGTCATCTGTCCTGCTTGCCCATTTACTTTTCAGACCAACACGCTCTAATTTGTCTATAGTTTTCTCAAGCTCACACCGTTCACATTTATAGGAAATGAGTCTTGGAGGAATTTGGAACCACTGCAGGCAGTCTTGTAAGGAAACACTGAAAGAGGGCACAATGTCCAGTTCAGTTACCCTGGTAGGTTGAGCTAATTTAATTTAAATTTTATAGTCTGTTTTAAGCTCTACTATTTCTTATTCCTCTAAAAATGTGACTTTTAATTTGCCACATATGAAGTGTAATTTTTTTAATGTACATTTATTTTTGAGAGAGAGAGAGAGAGAGGCAGAGTGTGAGTGGGGGAGGGGCAGAGAGCGAGGGAGACACAGAATCCAAAGCAGGGTCCAAGCTCTGAGCTGTCAGCACAGAGCCCGATATGGGGCTCAAACTCATGGACCATGAGATTATGACCTGGGCCGAAGTCAGATACTTAACCAACAGAGCCACCCAGGTGCCCCTGAAGTGTAATTTTTAAAAAAAAAAAGTTTATTTATTTTGAGTAGGAGGGGCAGAGAGAAAGAGGGAGAGAGAGGATCCCAGGCAGGCTCCTGGCTATCAGCATAGAGCCCGATGTGGGGCTCCAACTCACAAACTGGGAAATCATGACCTCAGCAGAAATCAAGAGTCGGACGCTTAACCAACTGAGCCACCCAGGCACCCCAAAACATAATTTTTAAATAGGTCATGAGACTAAAATTATAGTAAGATATTTCAGTTTTATAATGAGTCCATGGTATTTTCAATATAAAAGTAGAAAGAGATATTTATATTTTGGGTAACTTTTTAGGGTCATATATATTGTGGCTAAAAGATCTAACTTGCATTTTCTTAAAGGACAACTATTAGCAGTTTCACTAGGCATGCTTCACAGTTCAGTCTTCTCATATATATATTTTTTAATAACTGCAAACTCTCGCTTTTACAGTGGCTTGCTGTTGGTTAGAGTGGCTTGCTGTTGCTTGTATGATTTGTTAAAGTTCCGTTTATGTGTATTTACCCTTGTTGGCTGAGATGAAGAAAGTAAAGGAGGTGTCAGCCTGGGCATGAGAATCTCCCTATGGAAAATGGAGGGGGGAAAAAAGATGCAAAGTTTATACTAGGCTATGTTTATGCTTTAACTGGTGGATATGTTTCGACGGCCACGAGCCATCATTAATCAGAGGTAATGTATTGGGTAGCAGCAGCTGGCTAGAGAAATATTTTGATTTCTACTCTAGTACTCCAAGTAAGACACAGTGGTTGAGCCAAGAGTATTTAGATTTCAATTCTTCTGACTGGGGCCTGTGACAGAAATAATTCCATGAGAGATAAGCCTCCCTTTTGAAACAGAATAGAGACAATGCTTAATTGCTGTTTTCTCCTCATTATCTCGTCCCTTTTGGGCACACCACATTTTAAGAAAGGTGGGGGGGGGGTGATTAGCACATTGCGGGAGAGGAGGGACTCATCTGTACAGCTTATATTCCCTGGGCTTTTTCAGTCTATTAAAATTTCTTTGAAACAACTGACTGGTGTGCCCAGCAACCCCTCATACAGGTAAAACTTCACTTGCAGAAAAGGAAGAGAAAGCTTGGGCACATGGATATTATAATTTGGTTGCCTACATCTGGAAAATAGAACTTCAGAGAGGACATAGCCATCAACATTGATTTATTTGGTGATTAAAGGCATCCATTAGCACTTGTAAAAAGTTGGTAAGAGTTGGCCTGTTTAAGAGTGTGTTCCATTCTCTGACCTTTGCTGTCTGGGAGGTGTTAGTAGCTAAGACTATCAGATGAGCAGTTTCATTTGAGCAGGCTGTTGTGAGACAGTGAGTTAAAGGTGAGACAGTGGGTAAAAAAAAAAAAAGAAAGAAAGAAAGAAAAAGAAATTGTCCTGCTGCCCCAAACTAATATTTTAAACAAGTACACATTTTCTTTCCAAGCTCACTTTTGTAAGACGAATAAGATGAATAAATGTGAAATGACCACAGGGCAGAACATTTAAAAAAAAAAAAAAATCCCGGCCTCTTGATTTTCCCGAAGTGACATCATTAATGGTGACACATTGGTGTCTCTGTCTGCACATCCATTAGCCTCTCATTGGGCCATGAGGCAATTTCCTTTGTCTTTCATTATTCGGTTTACATGACTGCTCTGTCGCTCCTGGAGATCATTTACTACTTCTGGAATTCATAAGCACTGGACTTTTGAAGGCTTCTTGTAAATAGCAGTGCCATAGGAGAAGGGGCAAGGATTCTGGTTTCAATCATTTGTACCTTCTTGGGCCAGAACCAGATTTCCTACGTTTGACCATGTGGGGATGACCTCACCCACTCAAGGTTGAGATAAATCTAGGGATTTTTGTCAGTTTGGCATTGTCTTCACATGCTTTGGACAAGGGAGTGATTTCAGTATTTTCCTTTTCCTGATGACTTTTGGAAACCATCCACTCCTAGACTGAGCTTACTGTTTTATAAACTTCTCATCTGTTGGGACCTAGGTTTTGTTTCTGCATTGCCTACAGAAATGGTTCTCAATCCTGACTGCATGTTTTGATTACCTGTAGAGGTTAAAAAAAAAAAAAAAAAGTCCCACCCATAGAGATTCTGATTGAACTGGTCTGGTCTGATGTCCAGCCTGTTCTTACAAAACACTCCCCAGGTGAGGACCGAGTGTCACGTGTCGGTTCCCTATGGTATCTGGACAATTCCCTGTGAAGGGCAAGTGGTCTGCAGGAAATGACAGTTAACTGAACTGCACCAATAGGTACATGGGCTGCACAGGGCTGGGTGGTTTGGACTGAGGACACACTGGACAAACCTCACTGCTGCAGCTCATCATTTCGGGGTAGAATCTTAGGACCTGCAAGTCTCACCTTAGTTCAGCTGGTAGCTTGGCTTTAATTTGTTGTCTGCCTTTGGGTGTTGTGCCTTGGTTTCCTTATCAATAAAATGGGGCTAATCAAAGCCTGAGGTCATATTTTTGTTTGAGGCAAAAACCAGTAGTAAAATTTGCCACCACAAGCTTTTTGTAAAATGGTCACATTGCTGTCATAGAAACATGGATGGGAGTTTTGAAAGTGGAAGCAGCAGGGATGTGTCTGGGATCCTGGTCAGCTAATCCATGGGGCCCAGATGCAGACCTATGGATCCTCCTATCTGATCCTGCCATCAAGAAGTGGCTGAAGGAATGTCACAGCCTCCCCACACTGGTGGTTAGAACTGCCGCATCTCCTTTGTGCTAACGGAGGGGACCTTCCCATGAGTTGGATATGCTGTGGCCCAAGACGTCAGTGTGCGATGGTGGAGCCCTGTTCTGGGCACCAGTGCCCTGGGGGCCCTGCACACCCTGCAGGGAGGAGCAGGCCTGCTGGCAGCCACACCAGTAAGGCTGCTCACACTTGAGCCCAGCTCCCAGGCCTGGACCTGGACCATGGAGTGGTAACTTCAGATCCTGGTTTCCTGAGATAAACTTTTTTCTCTAATTCCCCATCCCTGGCTGTACCTAGAGCTGCACGCTGCACCTGCACACATGGGCTCCCTCCTGCTTCTGCCCCTGTCCAGCTTGTCCTATGGATCTCAAGCCCCGCTTGTGCGTTCACCCACCCCCACCCTTCAGGCCAGTCCAGCAGATCCTACGGGCCCGGGGGGAGCAGCTCTGCAAGGCGGCCACTGAGCATCTGCCCTGGTCTGGCACAGGGGCCTCATGCCCCTCCCTTACATCTGACCTAATGTCGGAATCGCTGGGTAATGCTATTCTTTCATGATGTCCTCATGCAAAATAGATGATGCAAAATAGATGATGCAAAATAGAAGATTTCCTCTTTTATGATAGTTGTGCTAATAGGGAAATGCTGGATCTTCTCGTCTTGGGATAAATAAGATGAGACCCTGATTACTTTCAATTTCTCTTAGTCTACAGGTTATGTCCCCTCATCACCTCTAAGGCTATGGGGTATCAAGCCACACAAAATACCTGAATAAAAAGGCAATCACAGACAACTATTTTACGGGTGGGAAAATAGAGCATAGAGAGTTTTCTTGATATGTAATTGTACAAGTGAATGGGACTTGAAGTGAGGACTCTTTGCCATGGAAGGGGCAGGGTCGGGGGTGGGGATGGCAGTGGACATGGGCAATGGTGGCAGTAGAATGTACTGCCTAAGGAGCTTGGCTGCAGGGACAAACCTGTCAGGATGCTGTGAGGATTAAAAGAAAGATATGTGACAAGGAAGGGCGCAGGGCCTGGCAACGGAGAGGCCAGTACACGTACAACATGTGCACATCCACACACTTCACTGAAGCCAGCGGCTTCGAGCAGTCCTTTTCTAAGGTTCAGCCATAGCCCATGGGGTGGTCTGGGACAGCTTCTGGAAGCATCTGTTTCTGTAGGACCCTGGAGCAGTCACTTCAAAGCCATTCCCTCAAAGTTGGTCTCTATGCAAATATGTATGTTCTGGAGAGTGAGCCTAAGACTCCCAAGAGGGTTCTTGAGCCTCCTAGGTCGAGCTGTACAACCAGAGGCAGGGGCTGCCTTGGACGGCAGCTCTCATCCCTCTGTATCTGTGGCTCCTAAAACCAGCTGGAATGCAGGGGCTCAGCAGTGGCTTTCATTATAATGAAATGAGGTGATCCTAAGCAGAGTATTTAGTCCAATGCCTGTGCGCCCTAAGTATTCAACAAATGTTAGCAGTTCTTAACAGCCGTTGTAAACCCAAAGTTAGGTTCATGGATCAGAGAGTATTTCCAAATGTCCTTCCTCCAGGTTTAGGGGGGCAAATAAACAGGCTCTGGATTAGGGCCAGATTATGGTAAATCTATGCCATCTATTGGCATTAGTGTGTTTAATTATTTACTCATATATTTAGCACACATTTATTGAGCACCAATTATGTGTGTAGCCCTGTGCCCAGCACACAGTCCTCTGATCCCTCATGTTCGTGCATGGCCATGCACAGGGCAGACACACATATTGCACCAGGAAAACCCACTTCTTAATACGGCCTCTCCATCTGCCTGCTGATAAAGCTGGAGAGTGAGGGAGATCTCTGATCGCGGCACCTTACAGGCTAGGGTGTGGAATCTAGAGTTAGTCAGGTGTGTATTTTACAGATAAGTAGACTGAGGCCTGAGAGGGGAGTAGTGCCCAAGTTCAGACAGTAATTTAGCAGCCATCTGAGGCTAGAGCTGCTTTCCTGATGAATTTAGGAAACAAGGGTGCTTTTGAGCAGACCAGTCACCTCTGTGTGGGAGAGAGATAATTAGTCTTTACGTTTTCATTTAGACATGGGTGTTCTTTTCTTTTCTGAAGAGGTGCATTTCAAGATTAAATGAAGTAGCTCTTGAATAAGTCTAGAACAGTGGTCCTCAATCCTGACTGTATTAGATCATCTGGAAAGCATTTCAAAAATACTGATGTTGGAGCCCCACCCCAAAGCCAATTAAATAAGCATTTGAGGGGGTGGAACAGGGGCCTCATCATAGTTTTTAAAGCTCCCCAGGTATTTCTAATATACAGTAGGGGCTTCACAGTCTAACATGCAGTCAGTCTAGTATACAGGCAGTGGTCTAGAAAGCAGTGCTTCCGAAATTGTAGCGCACATGTGATTTTCTGGAGATCGTGCTAAAATGCAGATTCTGATTCAGTAGGTCAGGTGGGACTGGAAAGTACCTATTTCGAACAAGCTCCCAGTTGATATTAATACTGCCAGTCCACTAGGGTAGCAGCTCTAGAAGGCACCCTGGATTCTCTTCATACACTGGCCACTGGTTACTCCAGCCAGAGGTCTGGAAGTTACTTCTTTCCTTCATCGTCTCCCCATCTGCCCCAGCAGCTCTTGGTCCCCGTCTCTTGTCAATTCCACCCCACTGCACCCTGCCCTGCGGCTCCTCCGCTCGAATCCTTTCTTGATGTACTGGATCCACATTCTCTTCCCCCTCCCCCGCCACCACTCCGCACTCCCGGCCATGTTCTCTGCTAGACTGCCTCTTGATGGGGCTTTCTCATTCCTCCTAGCCTCTGCCCAAGCTGTTTTTAATGACCTATCTCTTAAGAGACCACAGCATCCCTGGAGCTTCTCTCTGCTTGTACTAGTCACCTAGGACGATGGTCCACGAACAACATGCCCTTCTGATTCATTTCTGCGTTGCCAGCGCCCAGCTCAGCGCCTATCAGGCTTTGCATAAATAGTTGCTGAATTTAACAAACAGAATCTCAACTCTGAATACGCAAGGCCAAACAAAGACCTCAGCGCTCTCCTTCTGATCAAAATGAACATTCCTTCGAGATTATGCATCAGGCTTTAAACTTCCCGATTGGGGGGGGGGGGGAGTTGATCAAATTTAACAAAGTAAGTACCTATATCCTGTCTTCTGGGCTGGGTGGTTTAATAGGGGGCTCAAAGCAGGCGACGGGACAGGAATGAGAGATGGATGCTGGCAAGAGCTTGGAGGTCTGCTTTCAAATCTCGACTCATCCCAGCAGGGGGAAAGGCTAGAGCTCTGAGACAGGGTGGGGACGGCGGATGGGGAACCTTCCGCGGCCCTGGAGTGGGTCGGAAGCGTGGGGAGGCAGGCAGGAGTTGGGGAGCGTGAACTAACTTGGCGTGGAGGGAGGCGCCGCACGCCGCAGCCGTTCAGGTTTCCCGTCTTTCCAGCGCCCACACGGGCCGCTGGCTTGGGGAAGGGGGCGGGGGAGAGGGAGGGCAGGTCCGGAGCCAAGGGGGTGGAGGAGGGGGGAGACCGAAGGAAATGAGACAACCTTTTCCTCCCACTGACTCGGGTTGCTCCAGCGTCTGCGGGGCTCGGTGCGGCCGCCCGTGAGCGCCGAGGCCAGGACCCCGCGCCCCGTGCCAGCCCTGGCGGCTCCTCCACTGGGATTTCTTTCCGAGGCGTCAGTGCCAGCCCAAGTCCGGGGCACCGCTTTGCCGCTTCCCCTCCCTCGGTGATCGGCTCCGGGTCCCCCGGCTCGGCTCCGCGCGCCCCGAGCGCAGCCCCCGGAAGTGCGCGCCGGCGGCCCCGGCGAAGGTAAGCGGCGCCCGAGAGCGCGCCCCGGGAGCAGGGGCGCCAGGCATCCTCAGCGGGCCTGGGCGTCCCCCGAGCGCCCCCTCTTCGGAAGCACCCAGAGCACTTCTGACCTGAAGCCGCTCCTTTGTTCCTGACCCCCTGCCCAGGTGTTGTAGGCTGGGTCCCCGAGGGAACTCTGCTTCCCAGTGCTTTCTTTTTTGCTTCCTCTTCCAATTTTCCTGTTGCTTCCCCCGCCCCTAGCTTCTTTTTCTCAACCCCCAAACTCTTAGCTCTCTGACTCTGCAGCCGGGCTTCGGAGAGCGGGTCCTTTCTTCCCAAATCTCGGCGCTTCTGTCCTCCTCCGCCTCCGGGAGCACGGGCTGACCTGGCCCGCCCGCGGCAGCGACTGGCTTTGACCCCGGGCCTGCCGGGTGCGGACCTGCCCCAAATCTCTGTGGCGCACGTTGAACTCACTGATCTCACCCCTTTTGGAGGCACCCAGTTCGCCGTGCGCTTTTGGCGACCCCCAGGACGCCGGAATCATAGCCTACTGGGGAGTGGAAAGGCTCTTGGCGCCCCCTAAAGCCTCAGTGGGAGGTGGAAAAGGGCGCAGGCGGCTCCTTGGTGCTCTGTCCGGGTTCCCCACGGTTGTAAGGAGTGAGGGGAGCACGGGATCCCGGACACAGGAGGCATGGAAGTAATGAGGATATCTCTCTGAAGGAGAGGAGGGCCAACCACATCGTGCTAGCTTGCCATTTTGCTTTTAAACTGCCTGAGTGGTCACATCAAGCCTCTGAGTAGGGACTCTACCCTTATTTTGCAAACGGGCAAAATGAGATGCAGAGAGGTCAGGTAATGTGTCCAGGGCCACACAGCTGGGAAGGGGCCCAGCCAGGATTTGGGTACCAGTTGGTTTATACCACATATCCCATATCCAACCCTATACAGGGTTCCTCTATCCGGAGTGAGCAGGAACTCATCACCTCCCAACGGCTCACACCATGGAGGATCAGACTTTTTCTTTTTTGAGCAAATGCAACTTGATGCTTTTCAAACCCAAATGATTTATTTAGTTCCTACTATGCTCAAAGTTCAGTGCCAAGCCCTGAGGTTTCATCTTTGACCCTCACTCCTTCAACCTCTAATCATCATCCGGTCTCTCCAGAAATACATAATTCTGCCCCAGAAGGCTGACCTGAGTCTCTTTCCCGAGAGGCAGTTAAGATCAGTGACTGGAGTGTTTGGATCCTGGCTGGGGCCTTCCTGTGTCTTTCTACAGCTGGAGCTCCTGTCTGTAAAGTAGGGATGGGAGGGTTTAAAGCAGTTGTTCTCAACTGGGGTTTCCATTTTTGCCTCTCCAGTGACATCTGGCAATGTCTGGAAACATTTTTGGCTGTCAGCAGGTAAGTGGGAGAGGATGCTATTCATCTGGTGGGCAGAGGCCAGGGATGCTGTTAAATAGCCTGTGATGCACAGACACCCCCCATAGCAAAGAATTACCCAGTCCCAAATGTCAATAGTGCTGAGGTTGAGACACCCTAGTGTAATGTATCAGTTCATGAAGAGTGCTATTATTCCCAGCTCTCATCCTCTTATCTGCTCTAGTTTGGCCGATTGTACCAGCCTCTGTCCCCAAATCTCCTTGCGTTCCAGTGCCAGAATTCTATTGTTAAAACCACAGCAGGCCACGGTACTACGCTGTCTCAGTACCCTTGTCGGCTCCCCAGTGCTAACAGAAGGGATGGGAATCTGCACATGTTTTACAAGCACCAAAGGTAGATCCTGTGCATATTAAGTTTGAGAATCACTATCTTGCAGAGTATCATCTTACCTCCAACACTGGTTCACATGGCTGTTCACAGTAAGACCTCAACTTACCTTCCCAGCCTCACCTTTTTCCACATCTTGAGGCACCTGCCTTACCACCCAGTTTACTATTTTGCTATTCTAGGTCCTGACTTTTTGGAATGCCCTTCTTCCTCCTTGACAAATTCCTCATCATTCCCCGAGACTAAAGCTCAAGTCCTGTGCTGTGTGGAGCATTCTTCAGTTCCTACAGCAATTCTGTTGCTCCCAGCTGCCCCAGCTCTGGCCCTTCTCTGCCTTTTTCTTTCAATATATCTTTCCTGTAGTGTTTACCATATAGGGATCCTTTGTTCACCCCCACACTGGTCTCTGCGTACCTAGAACTAGCACAGTGCTGTACTCGTGGTGGTGGTTAAGCTTGTGGGCTTGGGAGTCAGGCTGCTTGTGTTCAAATCCCAACTCTGCCACTTATTAACTCTGTGACCTTGAGCAAGTTGACTCAGTCTCTCAAAGCCTTATTGGTAAAAGAGGAAGAAATAGTCTTATCTTCTCTGCAGACTGGTGCAACTAACTAATGAGATAATAATTGTTCATCTTAATACTGATGGCCACCTCCATGCCGGACATGGTTCAAATTTAGAATTTTATGTTTTTACTCATTCAATCCTCATAACGTCCCTTTAAAGTTAGAACTGGTATTGCCCTGTTTGCCAGACAAAGAAATGGAAGCAGAGAGAGGCTAAGTAGTTTGCCCCGAGTCACACAGTAATGGGTGGTAGGGCCAGGATTCACATAGACAACTAGACTCTTGGCACTGTGCAGGCAGGAGGCTTATATGTGGTCCTCCACATATAATAAGTAGTCAGTAAACATGAGCTGGGTTAGTTGTGTGCATTAATAAAAGCAGAAGTCCACTGGCTTTTCTACTCATACCACACCTGTGAGCTAAGATTGTGCCATTATTTTTTGCAACTCTTGTTCTTTTCCTCTCCTCCTTGCCCGGAACCCATCCTCAGAGAGACAGGACACTGGGTCAGTCCTCTGTCACAGTGCAGGGCCAGCACCAGTGAACTTGATGCTAAATGGAGCCTTAAGTGTGCCCTAAGGTTAGGGTCCAGACAGCATTTCCTGTTTGGGGAGGAGGATATGGAGTCAGTACACCTGCCTGGGGAGAGAGGTGCAGATTTGGGGTCAGGAACCGTCTGACTCCAGCTTTGTCCTTTTCAAGCACGTGCCCTTTGCAGTGTGCACCTAGCACATAAATATCGGTGAAGTCAATCAGTGAAGGTACAATGGATGGGTGAATGCCACCAGCTGGGTCTCCTACCTTACATTTGATTCAATGCAGAGTGCACTTTCTCTCCAAGTGTTATAAGGACCATTTATATATTAAAAGTAAACTTGTAAAGAGAATTTAATGCCCCCTATAGGGTTTTGGAGAACCAGGTTTGGAACCAGTCCCTGACCTCCTATTTGAGTTATGTGTGATGTCAGATAGGAGGTTTACAGCTGATCACTTCACCAACTTGGAATCTTTTACTTCCCTGAATGCAGCACTGCCTTTGAAAGCAGAGCCCCTTCCTTGTGTTCCCTTGGTCACTTGCTCTGTAGGCCAGATGGCCTTGCATAAATAACCTGCACATTTGTGTATTCTGGCTTCTTCCATAGCTGTGGCCCCCCTGAGTTTGCTTGTTTTGGCAAGTCAACCCCCCAACTTCAGTGGGATGAGGCTACCTGGTATGTGCAAGGCCTTGTGTTTTGTTGGGGGTCACAGAAATACTCCAGTAAGGTTGGTTTTGAGGATGGAGCAGGGGGAGAACCTCCTTGTCCCTCAGCTCGAAACCCCTCAGATCCCCTGGGGTACCGCCGTCCCCCTGCACCCCACACTCTAACTGCCTCCTGGCATTATCCCCTCGCCTGGGTTACTAGCTGGCTGATCTGAGAAACAGATTCCCCTGGGTGCTAATGACTGGAGTAAAAATGTTGGATCCAAGATCTTTGGGAGCATCACCTGCATTTTTACTGAGGCTTTTAAGGTCTGGTCCAGTAGGTAAACTAGCCCAAAACAGGAATGTCAGGTCCAGTGCCAAGTTTTCAGGTCTCTGACATCACACCTTGGCCGCCACCTTGAGTATTACCTCTTAACTGACCAGCAGGCAGATTCTTAATGAAGCTGGTTCCTACTTGTGTGTTTGTTCTAGGGAAAGACACCTCACCTGTTTAGTCTTGGGCTGTGTTCCCTGTGAAATCTACCACTGGTGTTTGCCTCTTTGTGAAAATCTGACGCTGTAAGGGGCATTTGGTTTAGACTAAACTAGATCGCACCTTGAAGTATCAGGGTGGGTTTGGAATACACATGGGATAAGTAGTTGGTGTCGGGTGCCAGAGATATGAACATGAAGAGGTCGCGGTCTTTATCATCACGGTCACAGTCTGTGATGTGTGAAGGACACGTGAACAGGTCATCACAGTGTATTAAGTGGAGTTAGAGATACGAGCAGAGACCTGGGGGCTGAAAGGCACCAGCCACTAGGGAGTCAGGAGACGTTTCCGAAAGAGGAGGATGTTGGAGGGTCTTAATGGAAAAGTAGCTTGCTGGGTTTGAGGGGTATTGGTGAGCATGGGTGTGGCAGACAGGAAACTGCATGTACATGGTACAAAGCCAAGAAAGGGCCTGACAGATGCGAAGGTATGTGATGATGAGGGCTGGTGATGGGCCTGGAGGGGTGGTGATGAACTTTTCAATGCTCCAGGAGCCTGTTCCTGTTTTTTGGGAGACAACGGAGTGACATTTTAAGCTCAGGTGTACTGAGCTCTTTGAATGATGGCTCTCCCTCCTGTCTCTACTGGCCTGTTTCCTCCAGGGCAATGGGACCAGAGCCCAGGGGCCGTGGGAGGGACACTATCTCCAGTGAGCAGAGAAACCACAGTCACAAACAAAGCTGCAATGGTGATTGTGGATTGTTTTGTTTTCTTTCCAAAGCCCTGGCTGATGAACTGTGTGGATGGCCCCTCCTGAGTCTGGGCTTTTGAACGTGACCTTTAGGGCATCCAAAAGTCTGTAAGAATTGCTACACAATTGCTAGGTTTCTCCAGATGGAGGTACAGAGGGAGGAAGGAGGAAAGGAGAAGGGTGGTGAGGGGAGATTGATCAGCTCTGATTTACAGGAAATCCAGCACATGGCTCTGGTAGATCTACTGCCAGGGTGACCACCTTGGCTGGGAACTGTGTTTGGTTCCTAGCCCTCTGTTTGACCCCGAGGTCAGCCTCTTTTGCGTACGGCTCACCACAGGTGATGGATACATGTGCTTGCTGATCAGACCATTGATATAGGTGTTTCTGGAGGTCATCCCAAGACTTCCCTCATTTGTTTACCACTTAGTGACCCCCTGCCGCATAGGAGGCACTTAGTAAGTGATAAATGAGTGAACGAATGCCGCAGCATGAAAGTCACATCCCATCCCCTCAGGATGCTCAAGGCCTGCATGGAGACATAGACAAGAAAAGCAGCCAATGCAGCACACTGTGCTTAGTGCAGTGACAGAGAAGACGTGGGTGCAGAGGAAGACTCAATCCCATGGTCAGGGAATGGTCAGGGAACGGAGGCAGAGGGAAGGGTGGTCCCTTCTGAGGAACGTGATCCCTCCAGGGAAAGCGGCCCCCTGGGTGGTGGCTGGTAGGCAATTATAATCGTAGCCCCTGGGGTAGGTGTGAGAAGCCCTGCGAAGGGCTTTGCTTGCTTTCATTGCATTTCTCCTCACCACCACCTTCTGAGGTTGGTACTGGAGGAGGAATCAGGATCCCACCCACAGCCAATAGGCAGACCTGGGATCTGATCAGGCCACCGGACTCCGAGCCCTTCCCCATGGCCTCAGACAGTTTCAGGATGGTCATATTATCATCGAAGATTCTCTTAGGAAATCTAATTTGCAAAAAGGAAAGTACAGGTGTGTGG
This sequence comes from Acinonyx jubatus, assembly GCF_027475565.1. Lineage (NCBI taxonomy): Eukaryota > Metazoa > Chordata > Mammalia > Carnivora > Felidae > Acinonyx > Acinonyx jubatus. The sequence continues at coordinate 89,885,490 of NC_069388.1, read as the reverse complement.
GTTTTGTGGGGTGTGAATTGGGGGGTGGGAATGGCCATTTCGTTTTCATTTTGCCCCCTTCTCTGTCTCCCCTGCCTGATGTCTGAGGCCTTGCCTTCTTAGGGGTTTGAAGCAGTCAGAAGCTCTCTGCTCTGGGGATCAGCACCTCTGTCCTCCTCCTCTCGCCTCCTTTTTGATCACCCGGGCAGCTTGCACTTTGTCCTCCGAGGTGAGATGAGGCGGAAGTGCTGCTCAGCAGAGAAGCAGCCGTAAACTCAGAAGAAAAACAGGCTTTTTACAAAACACCTGCTGTAACTTAAGCCTCTCCCCTTTGCCCTACACCCTCCTGCCTGTGTCATTCAGATGGTCAGTAGCTGCAGGGAACAGATGTCAGGGGATCTTGTTTCTGCACGGGGACCCCTGATCAAAAGGGCTGCCTAAAGCTGTCTTCCTCTGGGCACCTCCACAAACACAGCTGACTTGTCCTTTTACTCCCTCACTTTGTTGGGACAAGACAGGCCCCAGCAGCCCATGGGAGAGGGTGGGAAGGGCCTCTTGCTGGAAGATGCATGCATTATTTTCCTGAAGCTCCCATCCTTTGTGCCACTTGGATGAGCCCCCTCTGACAGCAGCAACCTTCCTTGCTAAGGTGAGATGTGACTGGGAAACTGTGGGTGGGCAGAATGAGCACTGCAAGGCGAGTCAGCACTGACACTTTCCTGCTGGGAGGACTTGGTCCTTTCATGCCTCAGTGGGCCAGTTCCATGGGGCAGGGATGGTTGGCCTGGAATTCTCCAACATTATACACCGCTGCACATTAAAGTAGGATGCACTGTGAGGGCTTTGTGGAAATACAGAAAGCAATGACCTGGACATTTAGAGTCTGGAAAAGACACGCATGAAAGTGAAGAGCGTCCCTGGGGATGGAAGCTTGTGTGCTCACAGAGGCAGCTTGGTGGCTTTGGTGTGTCTGCTCAGCTCAGACTGTCGGTGTTTACTGACACCCTTTGTGGCAGGCACAGTTCTAGGCCCTGGAAACACAGAGAAGGACAAGATACTCTTGCTCAAGAACCTCAGCAATCCAGTGTGGACACTGGACACTCAGAGATAGCCTACAGCATTTTGCTGTTCATCTCATTAAAGTAAGTTCTCTGGGGGCGCCTGGCTCAGTCAGTTAAGCGTCCCACTCTTATTTCAATTGAGGCCATGATCTCATGGTTTATGAGATCAAGCCCTGTGTTGGGCTCTGTGCTGACAGCATGGAGCCTGCTTGGGATTCTCTGTCTCTCCTTCTCTCTCTGCCCCTCCCTTTCTTGCGTTCTCCCCATTCCCCCCCCCCCCACCCCACCAAATAAATAAGTAAATAAACTTAAAAAAATAAAGTAAGTTCTCTGAATGCAAGATATAGATTGCTGGAGGCTACTGTGAACTGTGGCTTATAGCAGGTGCTCGACCAGTGACTGTGGTACCACTCTAAAATTCTGTGCTAGAGGCTATCACCGAGTGTTGTAATTATCCAAAGGAGGGGCGCCTACACCCAGCTTGGACAGCAGGTGAGTCAAAGAGGACGTGCTTGTAGGAGGCTGAGGTGGAGGCATCCAGGCTGCTGAGAAGAGAAGAACATCAGAGGCAGAGGAAGCAGGAAGAATACCACATGGCCAGGGGAGCAGGCATGGTGTGCTCCAGGGAAGGAAGGGACTAGGCATGGATGGAGACAAGGGAGGCAGATCTGTAAAGGGGCAAAGGAACCACATCAGGGAGAGTCTTGATGAAGAACTTAGATTTTATTCTGTAGGCACTGGAGAGCTCCTGCAGGATTTCACACAGAGGAGAGACTGGGTCAGAGTTTCATTGTAAAAATAGACCCCTCTGGCAGTAAAGTAGATATTGGAGAGGAATAATATAGGTGGCAGGAAGACCAGTTGGGACACGGTTGTACTTTAAAGAGTGGAACGAGCCTGGGGTTTGGAGGCAGAGAGACCTCCATCTATATCACCTTTGTGTAACAGGCTATTTATTAAATGTCTCTAAGCCTCTGTCTTCTCATCTGAAAACAGGGACTCCCGATTCCTCCCTCTTGAATGGATGGTGTTCGGTATTATGTATGATGAGGTATGTGAAGTGTCTACTACTGTCATTGATCCGTAATCAGTATGTGATGATAGTGGTGAAAATTATTTTTAGTATTATTGTTATTTATTGTCATCAGGTGAGAAATGCTGAGGCTCTGAGACATTGGCCATAAGGGCAGGGAACTGGACACAAGCTCAAGAAATACTTTGGTAATAAAGTTGACACATTTTGGTGACTGATTTCGTGGGGGAGTAAGGGAAGGGCAGGAGTCCTAGGATGACTCTGGGATTTTGGCCTGGGCAACCAGGAGGAAAGATAGTGGGGCTATTATTCATTAGGAGACTTAATGGGGTGGGGGGGGGGGAGGAGGTGGAGGAGGAGGGGCTTGCAGGAACTTGCAGGAAAAGATGATGAGCTCAGTTGTAGACAAACTGAACTTGAGGCATCTTAGGGATGGCCACGAAGACATGTCTAGTGGACAACCGGTTTGTAGGTTGACATTTAGGAGAGAAGTCTTAAGGAAGGCTCAAGGGCCAACTTTTGACAAGAGGTAATGAAGCCATGGTATGGCTCAGTGCCCAAAGAGAGATAGAGCATGGGAAGAGGAATTATGATGCTTATTGAGTGTATGCTGTATGTTCTGAATACTTTCTATGTGTTAATTCTCTCAATAACCATTGCCAGGGAAAACTATTACTGTAACTATTTTATAAATGAATAAATGGAGGCACAGGGGCAGCAAATCATTTGCCAGAGGTCATAGAGTAGTAAGTCATGGACTTGGGATATTAGCCCAAGCAATCAGATCCAGGCCTGTGCTACCTGTCTGTACCAGACTGCCTCAGAGAGTGGGTGGTCTCTGAGGGAGGGGAAAGGGGGGAACCTAGTGAAGACGACAGGAAGGGGCTGGGTAGAGAGGCAGGAGGAGATGAGAGATTGGAATGTGGAAGAGGAGAGTATCCAGGAGGGAGGAATCAATAACATCAAATGATGTGGAAATCCACTAAGACAAGAAGTGTAATATCCATGGATTTGGGAATTAGGGAGCTATTGGTGACCTGATGAGGAGACTTTGGAAGATGAGGTGGGTTAAAGAACAAATGTGAAATGAGAAGGTGTTGATACCAAGTATAGGCAATTCTTTCCAGAAGCTTGGCTTTGGAAGTAACGAGAGAGAGGTTTTGGGTGGTAGGAGTGTCTCAGAGCTGGAAAGACCTGTCAGAATGTATAAAGGGAGGGACGGAGTCAGAGTGGGCCCCACAGAAGGGCCGCAAATGCACTGTGCACACTGGGAGAAGTATCTCTATGTTCATTTTTCTTTTTCACACGTATTTTTAATATTTATCCCCATGTTCTGGATGACTTCCATGTTGATGGTTGGAAATCCTTCAAGAAGCCCCTGATAGGTGCTTCACATGTTAGGGGGAGTAGAGAAAATTTCTTTCACAATGCCCGGGGTGAAGCATCCTGTGTGGTAAAATCCAGATCATATCAGACCACGTACAATACGTCATCTACTGAATTTGTCTTTGAAATACTCTCTGAGAGAGCACAGTGTGCTGGGGCCCCACATCACATATGGGGAATTAGTGTCTGCTCTGGAGACACCAGGTTGGTAAGGACGGTGGATGGCACAAAGCCTGGAGAGGAAGGGACTCACCGCACAGTGTGGGGACAGGGAGGGACACTGGCTTTGAAATGGACATGAGACCTATGATCTGAGTGGAGGGAAAGGAGATTGGGAATGTAAGTAAATTTGCAGGAGACAAAGAGTTGCTTGGATCTGACAGGAAATGGAAGGCACATGATAAAGTGATTGTCACCCTACACTTAGAATGACCCTAGATGATTTGGCTTCTGCCATTGAAGTTCTTAATAATGGAAAATATTGACATTTCCTTATAAATGCTTTGTTACCAGGCTTAAAGGACACAGGTCCAACAGGCTCTGAGAAGATACATTTATCTAGAGCCAAAGACAATCTCTGTGTTTTAATACATAGGTTTCTTTTGTTGTTCAGACCAGAGGTAGATACCACAGAGGGTTAAAAGCTTGACTTAAACAAGAAATTCAGCTTTGCCTTAGTTCATGGTGCTGACATCCCGGAGGCTCAAGGCTAGAATTAGGGTTTGGCTGCCAACTTCATAAATTTGCCTTGGTTGAAATGGCATCTTTGCTCTTCTTGGATACATTTCAGAGACATGCACATACCTTCACAGAGAGCCTTTTTGGATGGGGCTTCCAGAGAGACATGGTCCAGAATCAGAAAGGTTACACAGGAAATGGCTTTGGGATATTTTTTTTCCCCCACATGAAGCAGCAACTCAGCTGAATTATTTGCTTGATCTTGAGCTTGGATTTCAGAAAAAGTGAACAGTATGTCTTTCAAGAGTCACATTTCAAACTTGAAGGTTCCCTTGGTACTATTGGAGGTACTACTGGAGTAGGAGTGATCCAGGGAAGGATCATTTCAGCCTAAAACCCCTCCCTATTCTGTCCTACCCAGGTCTCTCACCCTTTGGCTGGGTATGGGTGTGATGGACAGACAGGACACTCTCCCTAGAGACAGAGGGGAAAAAACTGCAGGAGCCTTGCCCATCCTTCCTCAACAGACAAGGAATAGAAGATGTCCTTCTTCAGGAGGGTATGGTCAGGAAATTATATAGTTCAGTGCAGACATGGACTCAATGATATAATCCTACATGTGGCTTTATTCCAATTCTTCAGGGTCTGAATTTACTGATACAGCAAGGGGCCATGTATACGTTCCGCACTGATTCCAAGAATGAGGGTTTGTATACGTGCTCCAAATATCTACAACAGAACCATCAGTGGTGCCTATGCCCGTCTGACCTTCTGGACCATGGGAGTACCTGAAGGGTCTGAGAGGCAATATCTGGTATGTTCAGGAAGTAACAGTTTTGATGCCTTAGGTTCTTTCATTTGTATTTGATTTATTAGTAAAATCTTTTTTTTTCATCTGTCCACTCATTTGCTCATTTGACAAACTGAACAACTACTGTGTGGCTGGCTCCGGGCTACACGATGGTTATGTGGTGGTGAATCTTAACAGTCTGGTTGCTGCCTTCTTAGAGCTCACAGTTGTTAGGGGACAGACATTAAAGAGATAAAACACAAAGAAATGCATAATTACAAACTCTGGTAAATGCTATGTTGGGAAAGAACAGTGTGCTCTAGGAGGGATAAAGAGAGAAGACAGTTTAACATGGGGGTGTCTAGTAAGGAAGAGAGATATGAAGATCCATATCTAGGGTCTACGATGTCCCATTTATTGGTGGCATATCACTTCTAAGGAAGGAGTGTCTTTGGATAGGGCTGAGGGGGGCAATTCTAGAAGGCTTCATAAAAGAAGGAATAGTGAAGAACAGATAGAAGTATTCTATATGGAAAGGGAATAGAGGTGTTCTGGATGAAGGGGGCCTGGTGTGCTTGGAGGACACTCATTCAGTGAGGATGGAGATTAGGTTGCAGGTAGGGGAGTAGCAAGAGGTGAGCCAGGAAATAGGCAAGAGCCAACTCACACAGCACTGACTTTCTCTTGGAGGCCAGTCAAAGGAGGGACTGGTGAGTTATTGGGGGGCGTGTACTACTAGAACAAGTTATCAAGAGTCCAGAAAAATTTTTCTGTGAAGGACCAGAGAGTAAATATTTTAAGCTTTGCAGGTCTTACAGTCTCTGCTACAACTACTCTGCTCTGAGACTACAGTGGGAAAGCAGCCATGGGGCATAAGTGAATGAGCATGGCTCTGTTCCAATAAAACTTTATGTACAAAGCAGGCAATGGGCTGGATTTGCTTGTGACTGTAGTTAACCAGTCCCTGCTCTGGAATAACAATTCTGGTGGCTCACTGGAGGTTCGACTGGAGGACTGGGAGAGAATGGAGGCAGGGAGGCCAGTTAAGAGCCATCGCTTTAATTCAGGGGAACTAAATGGAAGATCATAGGGAGAAATGGTTTGTGACACACTCTGAGGTGAAAGTGACAGGACTACATGACCAGTTTGATGGGAACATGTCTTGTTGTGTCGTCAATGCTCAGTGGACTAATTCTTCCACTGAAAAAAATATATAAAAGTTCAGACATTCTGTATGTGTGACTCAGAACCACACACATATCCTGGGAGGTCACCTGCTGGTCACAAGACACCATGCTAGGTGCATTACTTAGATTGCCCCATTGTTAAGCACAATTCTTAAGAATATCAAGTTGTATTTCCACACTGAACTGTAGAAATACTAAGTCATTGGCCCACAATCGCATAGCTGGTACATCATGGAGCTGACATTGAACCTGGGTCTAGTGTCAAAGCCTGTGCCATTCCTAAATGTAATCTCCCATCCTTGCAGGGCATGAAGTCCCTCTCCCTAAGTCTCCCAGCTCCCTCCTCTCCTTTCTTTCTGTCCCTGTGAAGACCCATTCCACCCTTTAAGGTTATCAATTAGCCTCGGGCACAGCAAGGACTGGACGTGTGTTTTAACTGTGGAAAATATCAGGTGTGAGCTTACTCTTCTGTGCTGGACAGAGGACGTGCAGCAAAACTCAGACCCAGACTTACTGTTCTAACCTGATGATCTGTGCATGTTATAATATGGAGGAGACAGTGTGGCATTAGGTTACAGATTAGGAAATCCCTGAATGCAAGTGCTGAGATTAGAATATCGCCTGATTCACTGCCTGATTTAGATACCCAGGAGATGTTTGTCAGATTGAGGTAATAGTGTCAGATGGAGATAATGGTATCAGATGAGGGAAAATTTGTAGGTTTAAACTCTAGAGGCCAAGGTTAGCCCCCGAAAGGACAAACCTGACCAGGTTGTGGTCAAGGAAATCAATTCAGTTACCATCTCCATTGGGTTGTCTAGAACCCCCACTGATCATTAATTTAGTATCTGTCCAGATTCAGCTAGAGACAGTCTGCACTGAATATTTTAAACAGGGATTTAGAGGCTGAGAAATATCCAAGAACAACTGAATTATGTCATGGATACAGCAGTCCTTTTAGTGAGACCTAGTGACCAGAACTGGGTCACATGGTAAATGGAATGGCAAAGAGACCGCCATGATTGACGTGGATCAGTCGCATGACCCGTCACGCCTTGGCCCCTGGCAGATGGACACAACAAAAGGGCTCCTGCAGCAAGCAGGAAGGGGAAATGCCTTTTGGGGAGATAAACACAGGTGTCTGCCACAGCTGTTGATCTGCTTCTGACCACCAGCCTTCTCCCTCGCTAGGACTGCTATAACCAAGTACTACAAACCGAATGGATTAGAACAACTGATAATTACAGGTAACAACAGATAATAAATTCGTGAGACAAATTTATTGTCTCACAGTTCTGGATGCTAGAAAAAGTATCAGTAGGGCAAGGCTCCCTCTGAAGACACTAGAGAAGCATCCGATCCAGATTTCTCCCCGGCTTCTAGTAGCCAGGTAGCTTCCTGTAGCATTTTTGTCTTCTCCCTGTGTCTTCACATCGTCTTCCCTGTGTGTGTGTCTGAGCCCAAATTTCCCCTTTTTATGAGGACACCAGCCACAGTGGATGAGGGTCCATGCTAATGGCCTGATCTTTACTTGGTCAAACCTGCAAAGATCCTATTTCCAAATAAGGTCATATTCTGAGGTACTGAGGTTAAGACTTCACCATATGTTTGTTTATTTGTTTGTCTGTTTGTTTGTTTGAGGGACACAGCTCAGCTCATAACACAGCCCAGGAGTTCAGACTGCTTCCCGAGGCCAATGTGACTGAGTGGTATCTACTCTAAGTAAGGTATCTCCACCGATGGTCATCTTTCTGTCCACTTCCTCGATGTGCTGCTGGGGACATGTGGATTCTGTCTCTAGTGGCTCCTGATTTGTCATATTTCAGATGGTTTCCCTTCCTGACTTCTCAGCCTCTGCGCTGGCCAGTGCTCTCTAAGCCATGCTCGAGTGCATTTGTCCTCTTAAACTGTCCTTCCCTACTTGGCACTCTGCTCACTCATTTACCAGTTTGTAAAATGTAAGTGTTGAGTTCCTGTTGCATTCCGGCCACTGCACTAAGTTCTGAGGATGTAAAGATGAAAAAGGTGACAAAGACAGTTCCTGCTCTCAGGGAGTTTTTGTGGGAGGCCACACAAGCAAATGGGGTGAAACAATTGCAAAGGGAAGTGTGCATGCAGATTATGAATACTATGTTGTCCCCAGCTTAGTGTCCTCTTTGGCTCCCTAGTGCCAACAGGGGAGACTCCAGGCTCCCTAGCAGAGTACGCCAGGTCCCTTCAACAGCATCATCTCTTGCTGTTCCTTTCCTTTTACTTTGTGCTTCATTCCTTTTGACCCACCTGCTATTCCCCAACTATATAGATTTCCATATCAAATCTTGTCTTTCTACATGAGTACTGTCTCTGTTGGAATGTGCTCCTCCTGCCCCATCCTCAGCTATTACCCACTTGATTGCAATTCCCATTTCTTCTTGGAGACTCACTTCTCTGTCCCCCCATCCTCTCTTTCTCCCTGTGCTCCCCTTTGGGAATAATACCTGCCTCCTCGAGAGAGACACTGACTGGAGCTTGTTTATCTCTGTAACCCCAGCCTCTAGTATCATGCTTGTGTTAATAGGTGCTTAGTCAATAAATGAGTGAGTGAATGAATACATGAATGATTCCTAGTCTGTGCTTTGCTCCTACTCACTTCAAGCTGCACTTTCCTTTGGACTTCTTCCCTCTAAATCATTTGACCATTACTTTTCTTCTACCACAAGCCCAGAGACCTCACGGCTCCTGACATTCTCTCCATTACGCCGACATCACTGCTATGCTGGCCCTGGTGGTCAGTGGCCACATGTGACTACCCATTCACTGCCATCTCTCTGGGGTGCCCTGCTCACACGAAGAAAGGCCTGCTTCCTTGCCTGTAGGAACCTGGTTCTCCTAGGACAAGCAAAACTGCCTCCGTGGCCTTCTCTGTGTCTCTGTTTCCAAAGCTTCTCCCTTTCCCAATTTTAGGAGCAACAGACTGCCATTTCTGCTACACTGATAATTCAACAATTACCTTTTTGAGCCCCAAGTTTGTACCTGGGGCTCTGCTGAAGCACATCAACTCTCATCTGCTTTCTGCCCTTCTAATCAAGAAGATCTGTTCTTTAATCCCTTCCTGCTAAATATATTGGGTTTCTTCTATGTATTGAATGATCTAGTGATTCAAAAATTTTTTTAGCATTAAAACTCTTTAAGGGATGGGTGCCTGCCTGGCTGAGTCAGCCTGATTTTGGCTTAGGTCATGATCTCACAGTTCGTGGGATCAAGCCCCGAGTCAGGTTCCACGCTGACAGTGGGGAACCTGCTTGGGATTCTCTCTCTCCTTCTCTCTCTGCCCCTCCTCCACTCATGCTCTCGCTCTCAAAATAAATAAAAATTAAAATAAACTCTTTAAGTTAAATCTTATATGGCATATCAATGAGTAAAATGGAAAAAAAAAGCCCAATATTTTGTTGCATGATATTTTCTGTGATAACTCTAGCTTATAACATACAGTGAATAATGGAAACAATGACATTGTCATGAAGAACATGAAAATTTGAAATGGAGGGTCTGGAATGATGGGTACAGCCTCCAGACACCCTCAGTATTAATGCGTCCCTGTGTTTTGTATTAGCACCATGGCCTTGTGAAAATTATGACTGCCAGCCATTGGTAGTGATAACACTTTTAAGCAGGATCCCTTGTAGATTCAGGTTATTCTGATTAAAACAACCCAGAACTTTGAAAGAGGAATACAGGAAAAATTGCTTATAATGTTGACTCACTAACCCTATGTGAAAACTGTTTGCATTCCTTAATTACAAAGGATCTGATTGAAAGGAATAGATGAACAGGTTCTTCAAACTATTTACATCTTTGTTTGGCAGAAAACACTTGCTCAAAACATAGTGTATCATTATGAAACGTTAATTATGTTATTAAAATTATTTTCAGAAACTCCAATGCCTGTTTCTCTCTAGTAATAACTTAAAACCTTTAACACAGCAAAAGGAAGGAAGGAAGGAAGGAAGGAAGGAAGGAAGGAAGGAAGGAAGGAAGGAGGGGAGAGGAGGGAAGGGGAGGGGAGGGAAGGGGATGGGAGGGAAAGGAAGGGAACGGTTAATTTAATTTGGCAGGTGGAGTCCAAACTTTGGTTGTCATTTTCACTTCATCAGTTATAGGAGGGGATGGTAACAGCATGGCCCTGCATTGCTGAGTTGGTATTTTAAAAGCCTGCCGAGAACTCTAAAAATAACTTTTTAAATGTGTATTTGTTTTTTGGTTTTTTTGTTTGTTTGTTTTGTTTTGAGAGAGAGAGAGACAGAGTGCAAGCAGGGGAGGGGCAGAGAGAGAGGGAGACACAGAATCTGAAGCAGACCCCAGGCTCTGAGCTGTCAGCACAGAGCCTGATGTGGGGCTCGAACTCATGAACCATGAGATCATCACTTGAGCCGAAGTCGGATGCTCCACTGACTGAGCCACCCAGGTGCCCCCTCCCAAAAGCTTGCCGAGCACTCTGAGGCTAAAACAAGCACTAAAGCTGCCAGTGATACACGGTGCAGCAGGTTGTGTGGTCACTCCTTGCTGTACAGTTCACTCTTAGATCTTTATATGAGCAAGCACTCCATGGTTCCCCTGAGGGTTGCCTGGCATTTAACTGAGCATGGCCCACGTGAGCCAGGGTGGCAGTATCTACACATCCGATTTTGCAGCATGAGGAGACTTGCTGCGGTGTGAATTGTTAAAATACATTTTTTGGAACTGCAGCTTTCGTAATTAATTACATGTGTTCAAACATATGCACGGTTTTGGCAGGAGAACCTTTATTCTGAAGTGAGCATGAGTGTGTTGACCTGTAGCTCATGGGGTCTGCGATTGTTCACGCTTGGCCTATCACACATGTGACTGTATCTGCTTCTGGTTTGAAAAACATTTTTAAAAATGTAATTTGATTCAAACATTTGTAGAACCTTCGAAACATGTAGGTTGGGCTCCAGTGTATCAGAGTAAGGTGTAAGACAGCTGTGGTTTCAGGGAAGCTGCCGGAGCTGGCTTGGGAGGGCCTCCCTGTTGGAATCAGAGAGACGTCTGCCCCGCTCGGGAATGTTCACTTTCCAGATGCTCAAGCCTTGTGTTGACTTGAATTGCAGTGGCACAGAGCAGGTCCTGTGTGGGTGGCTGTGGGACTAGCTGCCCCTGGCAAATAGCCATCAGGAAGGGCTCAGGTGGAAGCTGCCTGCCTCCAAGGACTGACGTGGTTCCTGCCTAGGAAGGCTGGCACACCCCCTACCTAGACTTTCTCATTCCTTCATCTCCCCGAGGGACTAAACTGGCCTTGCAGACTCCCTGAACTCAGGGATTTTGATCCACCCTTCTGATCTATCCTCTGATGTTAACTGTAGTGAATGGAGAAGTCAGCTTGGGGCCAGGAGGCCCACACAAAAAAGAATCAGATGACTAGGAATGTGTCTTGTTCCCATTTGCATGTTCTTCGGTGGGGCATTATTTCTGAGTTCCCCACATGTGCAGATGCCTCAGATAGCCTGGACTTGGGGGAAGTGCCTCTGGTGGTGGACCAAAGCCTCTGTGTGAGGAATACTGGTTAGGAATAACATGGCAAGTGGATCGCCTTTTTTAATGATGGTCTTGATTAAGGACCCACAAGTCTGCCCACATGTCCAGCCCTACTTGCAATTCTTTTTTTTTTTTTTAATGTTTACTTATTTTGGAGAGAGACAGACAGACAGACAGACAAACAGACAGACAGTGTGAGTGGGGGAGGGACAGAGAAAGAGGGAGTCACAGAATCTGAAGCAGACTCCAGGCTCTGAGCTGTCAGCACAGAGCCTGACACGGGGCTCAAACTCATGAACTGTGAGATCGTGACCGGAGCTGAAGTCAGAGGCTTAACCAGCTGTGCCACCCAGGTGCCCCTTACTTGCAGTTCTAAAGAGAAAGCCACACAGGATTCGGTCAGAGATTCAAGACATGTCGGTGTGGCTGACCAACAGGGCTGGGATTCTTTTCAGGCCCAGTGTGGTAGGAATGTTGTGATTCTGTCTGACCACTTCCTGCCAGTCCACATGACAGTTTCTTCTTTCTGCAACTGACACTGGCAGGCTGGTTCCCTCTAGAGTCCAGCCATGGACCTTTTCCTCTACATTTGGTATGCTTCGTCAGGGCACATACCAACTGATGACTCCCAAGTACCTGCAGTTATCACTCCAGGATCACAGCATGACTCCAGTCTTGCTTTCTTCCTTTCCAGTGGTATTCCCCCACACTTCTTTACATTTATTACAAACTGGACAGACTTTATGTTCCAGGGTTTTCCTATACTTCCTCCATGAAGGAGAATATGATGGAAGGCCCCTCTTTTCAAACAGCTTATAGCCTAGTGCAAAATATTTTTTAAAAAGCACACGCTTTTACTATATGCAGAAGATTGGCACACAGGGTTATGGAAATCTATCCAAAAGGGAGAACAATTATGTATGCAGGGGAAGATCAAAGAATGTTCTTGCAGGAGGTGATGTGATGTGGATCCTGAAGGATGGGTAGGACTCAGAAATGCAATAATGTGGAGAAGTACATTTAGCAGAGTAAAACCCAGAGGTGGAACTGGTTGGGAAGTATACAAAGAAGAGAGTGATTCTATTTGCTTGACATTGGGCTGTTATTGGAAAGAATTTTACTGTGTAGGAGATGATTTTAGGACAGAAGAGTGGCATTATTAGAACAGTTTCCTAGTGCTCAGCCTGGCTCCTGTGTATGATGCTGGCGGGGGGGAGGGGGGAGGGTTGGGTGGGAGGCTTTTTTGAGTTAGGCAAGTGGCCGAGAGCACAGAGAGTCAGAAGGGATAGGAGGTAGAATTTTCAGGGCAAGGGAGAGGAAGGGCTCATGATAACCCCCAAGTTTGAACCCGAGTGATTGGGAGGTTCAGGATATTATGAACACTGCAGAGAAAAGAGGAAACGGGTGGGCGAGGAATGAATTCAGGACACAATGGGCTGAAGAGATATCTGGCAAATCCAAGTGGAGACTCCCATTCCCCCTTGTCCAACCTCAGTGTTTTGGACTCCTCTGTCAGGTCACTCCTCTCAGCTACGACCAGCCTGGCTTTGGCACCTTATCTGACTTGAGGCACTAAATACTGACCCCCTGATGGGCTGACCTAGGGCTGATGATGAGAACCTTGTTGTTCATCTCCAAGCCCTCACAGGACCAGCCTTTGCTCATCCATCTCCTTTGCAAATTTGTGTTCTCTTTCTTATTTCTCACTCATCTAGGCCTTCCTGGGCCAGAAGCCCTGGTCTCCAGGCTGGTGCCAGGGCCCTGGAGGCTGCCTTCCCGGGTTTTTTTTTTCGCACCAGCTTAGGGGACACCTTGTGGCTTCTGGCCGGTGCCTATTTTTAAGGCCCACAGGACTGGCTCCACTTTGCTGTCTGCAAAGTCCAGTCCTCAGGGCACATATGGTCCTTAGGGATGGGTACAGGCCCTCTCTCAGCTCCCAAGTGCTACTTCAAGTGCAACACCATACCTCCCCAAGTGACTTCCAGGAAATGAGAGGTGTCCAGCAGGTGCACAGCAAGCACACTCTGCACCCTGCATCCACCTGGGACCTTTGATGAAAGCATCTTGCATCCTGCCTCCTTCTGTCCCGCCCTGGTTATCCTCCCACACCTGGACACCTGACCTTCATGCTACATGGAGGTCTCTGCGCTGCTGGTGCTGATGTTTCCTGTCTTGGCCATTTCTGCTGCTGGTTGCACCTGGGTGCTGGCAGTGCTGTAATCCTGTTCCATGGAAGCTTCCTTTGTGTTTGTGGTTTGGGGCCTGCAGAAATGAACCGAAACTGGGGAGGGTGCTGGGAGCATCCAGAGCCTCTGTGACTGATTGAGTCAAGCATCTTCAGTCACTTTCTTCTCATTCTGAAGACTTCACATAATTAAAACCATCCCTGGCCAACACTAAATAAATTTTGCACATGCTGCTTGAATTACTGTGCAGTCTTACCCCAGTGTGGCTTTCTACGAGATTAATATTTCACTGAAACTATTCCTCTGGGTAGGCAGAAGCCAGCAGCTGTGGAAATTCAACATTTGCTTTATACAATGAAACTCTAGGACAGGGCTGCTTTTCACATTTCTCAGATATGTAGCCCATTTGGGGAAAAAAAAAAAAAAGCACTCTTGGCAGAGTCCATGTGGCATGAGCCAGATATCCCAGCTTGTGTTACTATATATTTAGATATAAAGTGATGAGAAAATGTGCTTCTAAATGCTTATCATATAACACCGGCGTGTAAAAGTTGGAATTACTATTTATTGAGCACCTACTATGTGCCAGGCATTTACATACTCTGTATCCTCACAAACACCCAGAAGCGCACCAGACTGGTCCTATTTGCCTTCTGATCCCTGTTCTATCTTGGACAGCAGGAGCCAACCTGCAGGCTGCCTTTCTCAGCCTCAAGGGTGCTCTGGCTTCCTGCTGGGTTTGGCCCATGGAAGCACCACTGGGACATTAGAGGGTAGAGGAAAGGAGGAAGGAAGCCAGTGTTTTCTCCCTCCGTCTCTTCCTCAGGCATCTCCTCTAGTAGTGGCCACATCTCTGTGATTCCAGATTCTTCCTGGTGACCCGGCTCTTGGGCAACACTGCCTCCTCCCTTTGTCCCTTCAACTGTCTGCTGTCCAATTTTGCTGCTGTCTCGATTGCCTCATGGTCCCACCCCATACAACCTTACTCCAACTAATTTCATCTTTTAAAACTCATGTCAATTTGAGGGGTGCCTGGGTGGCTTAGTTGATTAAGTGTCCAACTCTTGATTTCAGCATAGGTCATGATCTCACAGTTCATGAGTTCAAGCCCCACATCGGGCTCCTTGCTGATAGTGAGGAGCCTGTTTAGGATTCTCTCTCTTCTTCTCTCTCTGCCCTTCCACTGCTCTCTGTCTCAAAATAAATAAGCTTTAAAAGTCATGTCAATTTCAGAAGTACTTTAACCCTCGAATTTGTCATTTCTTATGTGAGGCTTCACATTTCAGCCTCTCTCTCACCTTCCACCTGCATTTCTATCTTTATCATTGTAATGAGTTCCCTGCATTAAATTCTTTCTGTTGAAAATACTTGAAACAGTTTCTGTTTCTCTGCTTCCATGCTGACTGATGGGTTGAGATAGGAATCAGCCTCATTTTAATGATAAGGTCAACTAACTTGTCTCAGTCTTAAAGATAGGGGATGGTGGAGCCGAGGTTTAAATTCAGGCCTGATCCTGAAGCTTATGAGGTTTTCCCTACATTAGCCTGTGTTCTGTTCATTGGTGCTGCATGAACCAAGTCTAATTTCTTCTGCATAATCCCTTCATATTCTAGAAGAAGGAAACTCTCACCACCTCATTCTCCAAGATTTCCCCAGATGAAATTCTCTTCCCTTCAACTGTTGCTTATAAGAAAGAATTTTGAATTTCCCCCGATATCTTGGTTGAGTCTTTTGGATTCATGCTTTTTAAACTTTAATGTGAAAATTATGATTCAGGATGACTCTGGAGACGGTTTCAGATTTACATGCAATTGTAAGAAATAATACAGGTAGCCTATGTTCCATTGAACCAGTTTCCCTAATGATAAAAATTTGCAAGACTGTAGTACAATGACCACAGCCAGGATGTTGTCACTGATACAGTCAAGATGCAGAACATTCCCGTCATCACAAGCCTCCCCCTGTTTCTCTCTGATAGCTGTGCTCACCACCCTTCTGACCCCACCCCCTCCTTAGCCCCTGAAACCACTAATTCGTTCCCCATTTCTATATAATCTGACACTACAAGAATCTTATATAAGTGAAACCATACAATATGCAACCTTCTGAAATTGAATTTTTTCACTCAGCATAATTTTTTGAAGATTCATCCAGGTTGTTGCATGAGTTAAGATTTTGTTTTGTTTTGTTTTGTTTTTCTGAGTAGTATCCTATGTCATGGATGTACCACATTTTGTTTAAATATTCACTCATTGTAGGAAATTTGGGTTGTTTCCAGTTTGGAGCTATTACAAATACAGCTACTATAAATACCTATGTGGATTTTGTGTGAACTTAAGTCTTCATGTCTCTGAGATAAATGCCAAGGAGCAATGCAGTTGCTGGTTGTATGTTTGTATGTTTTTTTTTAAGAAACTGCCAAATTGTTTTCCATAGTGGCTGTTTCATTTTACATTTCCATGAACAATGTATGAGTGATCCATTTTTCTACATCCTTATCAACATTTGATGTTGTCACTATTTTTGAAGATTCTTTATATATTCTACATACTATTCCTTTTGGCAGATAAATAATTTGCAAATCCCCCCCCCACCCCCAACCCTATAGTTTGTCTTTTCATCCTCTTAACACAGAGGAAATGTGTTTAATTTTGATGGTGTCCAAGTTATCAATTTTCCCTGTTTTGGAATGTAATTTTGGTGTCAAGCCTAAGAATTCTCTGCCTCATCCTTGATTCCAGTGGTGAAAGAAGTAGGAAGATATAAGGTTCTGGTTCTGGTTGGAGAGTGGGATTTCTGAGTGTGAGTCAGTCACCCATAGTCACTATGGGAGGGCCTAGGAACAAAGAGCAGAATGAAGACATGGTCCCTGCTCTTAAGGAGCTCGCAGCCCAGATTTCAGAGGTGGCGCCTTTCCAGATGTGTCCCTGGAAATGGTTTGCTGCAGTGGGTTGGAGGAGAAGTTTGATGGAGCAAAGGAAGCCAAGTGGCTGGTAGGCTAGCATGTTGGATGTGTCACGGTGTTTATCAGTCCTGCAGAGAAAAGCAGGTTTCTCTCTGTGCAATAATTTCTCCGGGACCATGTGTATCCTCTTCCCATCCTGTGGTGTAGGAGCTCTTTTTCCATTCAAGCCTTTGCATCTCAGACTCCATGTGGCCAAGTTGGCATCAGCTCTTGCGTGGTTTTCACCAGTGTAGAGGGGAGGGTGAGTGGGCATCAAAGACCTGCTTCCACCCTTTGGTGCCTGAGTCTCTAAAGAGCTATCAGTTCTGTGCTTCAAGTTTCCTTTTTGTTCTTGCCCTTCATTTCTTCACGAGGCAAATGGAGATAGGAAGGTGCCACAAATTCTCTGTGAGGCTGAGGCAGCTGGGATAAGTATCTATGAGACATAAATAAACCAGCAGAAGTCACATGCGGCAGGAGTCGGCAGGAAGTGGTGCGGACAACCGAATGCATGGGTACGGTGTGTAGGCGTGGAGCAGAGGGACTCCGGATGGACTCCAGTCCTTCTGCACACTTTTCAGTGAAGCTGGCAACATAAAGAAGCTGTGTGGGATTCAGTTGTTTCAGGGACTCCCACTGGCCTCCCTAGCTGGGCTGAACATAGCTTGAGGCCTTGAGACTTCTGGCTGTGCGAAGTCACACATCACCATTTCCAGGTTTTTTGTGCCTACATAGAGCTGCATGAGGCTTCATTTCATGGCCCATCTGGGCACTGCTATCTGGGAACCGAATTTCCTCCCTTCCTGTTCCAGGGAGATGCTGGCCTGAAAATTTCAGTGGTGAGGGGCCACGTGGACACATCCCATTCTGGCTGTTTTGTGGGCTTTGGCTGACTGGAGGAAAGAGGAAGCAAGCATCTCTGATCTTTTACCCCTTGCTTCCCTTTCTATGAACTTGGGAGTTTAGTTTCTTTGGCTGTCTGGTTCAAATTCCACATTAAAGTCTGGCAGTGGGCTTTATCCTCTCCAGAGATGCTATTCCGTCTTTTCAGAGGTCCAGGTAAACATCATCTGGGCTTCTCTGTGAGGTGCGTGACGACACTAGGTCTAAGGCATGATGTGGTCTCCTGAGCATGTGATGGCTTTCTGATGTTATCTGTGCCATTTCTCTTTTCTTTCAGAACTTGAGAAGCTACCTGAGGCCAACCAAGTTTCAGAACCTTTACTGCCTCACACCAGCATCAGCAGGGATGAACTATTTTTGCCAGATAATCCTCTGTTCCTGACAGCACATCTCTCCCCAGGTAGCTAAGGGGATAACGAGTTTTTACTACCCTCTGCACACTATGTAATGAGATAGTAACCTGCATGGGGGCTAACACACCAGAGCCTACTCATTGCTGCTACTAAAGTATAAGATGAAACGTATCATCACCTGGCACATTCCATTTTATACATTCAGTGATTACACTCAATATAAATGAGTGGACTCAAGGTTCCAGAGAATATGATTTTGTACCACTGGAAATGAGGTTGCCTCTAGAATGGAAGCCAGTGAAAATAGCATATGATACATATAATTAGCCATTCAGTCTATGAGATGGTGCTCATAGACAGGCTGTCGTCTTCATCAAGAGATTAGCATGTGTTTAGGGAGACACAATTATGAGATGTAAGTGATGGACAGAAGCTGTGGTTGTTCAATTGTGTTGCAGTTAGTCAGTAATCAGGAGAAGGAGCTTTGGGTCAGGGATGAAAGAAAGCTGTCAGAGAGTAAGAATTGTAAGAACTGGTGGGTTCTGCCCAAAGAGAATGTGCTGTGATTCTGGTTGACTGGTCCTGGAGTGTCCTCTCTACACATGATTTTCCCCAGAATAGTGTGGGATTAATCTGATGGGTTATCACCAGGAGAAAGCCTTGTCTTTGAAAATATGCAGCTCCTTGGTTGCAGTTTTGCCCTTGCCATGATAATCACCAGGATCCACGTCTAGAAGAGGATCTGATTTAGCTCTTGTGCCAGTTGACTCTCCAGTAATGAATTGATAAGCTGCTGTTGGTTGATGTGTTCCCTTGAGGGCTTGGTTAATGTGAGCTATTCTCCAAGAACCCATTCACTTCTGGTCACTATGAATATTGAGTTGTTGGCCCAGACCTTGCACTCATGTCCTGATCAAGGCCTGCCAAGCAACCCCTCTCTCTGACACCTTCCTGACGGTACTGGTGATGAGCACGAGGTTCACAAACACTAAGAGTCACTTAGACTGGTCAATGAAGGAATGATGTTTATTTCAGAACAGGGTTTCTCAAACTTGATACATTCCCATTTTGAGCCATTCAGTTCTTTGTTGTGGGGAACTATCCTGTGCATTGTAGGATGTTTAGCATATCCTTCCCTCCTACCTACCAGATGCCAATATCAACCTCCCACTGCAGTTGTGACAACCAAAAATGTTTCCACATATTGCCAAATTTCCACATAGTGCATTTGCCCTGGGGGGCAAACTACAACCCAAAGTTGAGAATCATTGATTCTAGGAGCTAACCAGTGGTAAGGGACTTCTTTGAGGAACAGACCACAAATTGTACTTGGGGGTGGATGAATGCTTCATGCCCCTTACCTTCATATTGGTAGGTGTATCGATCAGGGTTCCCCAGAGAAACAGAACCAGTAGGGTATATATATCCTATTCATAGGATATATATATATGTGACTATGGAGACTGAGAAGTCCCAGGATCTGCCATCTGCTAGCTGGAGACCCAAGAGAACCTGTGGTATCATTCAGTTAAAGTATGGAGGCCTGAGGACCAATGGTGAAAATCCAATCTGAAGCTGGAGAAGATGAAATGAGATGTCTCCACCCAAACAGTAAGACAGGAAAAAAGGGTCAGATTTGTCCTCCCTCCGCCTTTCATTCCATTAGGTCCTAAACAGACTGAATAATGCCTACCCACGTTGGGGACAGAGGTCTACTTTTGTGAGTCCACAGGTTCAAATGTTAACCTCATCTGGAAAAACCCTCACACACACACCCAGAAATAATGATTAATCTGGGCACTCCATAGCCAGTCAGGTTGACTCATAAAATTAACCATCACGGTAGGAGATACAGAAGAATTTTAGTGATAAGTCAGCCCACTCAGAGCCAGTCACAGCCCTGGTATCATTTGGTGTTCTAGGTGGCTTAGAAACACCCTCAGAGACTTATGCATACAAAACTCATGCCTAAATGCTCTTTTTGGTTTTCGGCTAGCCAGCATTTACTGTGAGTCTCCTTTCGTCAGGCACCGTGTTAGATGCTTAGGTAACCAGGATATATCAGATGCCTTTTCAGTCTAGAAGAAAACCTGTAAACTGATCACTCCAATTACACTATCATAGATGCAATATTAGAAGAATACTTGGAGACTTTGATAGCCAAAAAAAAGGGTTTGAGTGATTTGGAGCTTTACTGCAGTGGACCTTGTTTTTTTGCCCCCTCAATCATGAATATTTATTGAATTTTACACAAACATATTTTTGCCTGTAATGATGTGATATATTTTTCCTCTGAATCTCTAAATGTGATAGATTATTTACTATCCAATTTTTTAATAAGTGAAATTACATCTTTTACTTGTAATTAAACTATATTCATAATGTGGTATAAATTAGAATTTAATTGACTTCAATTTTAATATCAGCATAAAATAATTCTGCTACCATTCCTGTTAACTTGAAACCAAAATTTGATTGCAGGATTTTTTAAATGGATTAACCTTCAAAATTCACCGTTGTACCTCATTAACACCTTATTACTATTATTTTGAAATTGTGATAAAATATATATAAAACAAAACTTACCATCTTAACCATTTTAAACTTATAGTTCAATGGCATTAAGTGCATTTACACTGTTGTGCAAGCATCCATTTCCAGAATACTTTTCATCTTGCAAAACTGAAACTTTGTACCTTGTACCCACTAAACAGTAACTTCCAATTCTTCCCTTACCCTAACCACTGGCAGCCACCATTCTACTTTCTGTCTCTGTGAATATGACTACTCTAGTTACTTCATAAATGTTGAATCCTATAGTATTTTGGTTCATTACAGTTCTTTTGTGACTGATTTATTTCACTTATCAGAATGTCCTCGGGGTTCATCCATGTTGTAGTACGTGTCAGAATAAGGGGGAAAAAGTTACAGAGAGGAAAGGAGGCAAACCATAAGAGACTCTTAAAAACTGAGAATAAACTGAGGGTTGATGGTGGGTGGGAGGGAGGGGAAAGTGGGTGATGGGCATTGAGGAGGGCCCCTGTTGGAATGAGCACTGGGTGTTGTATGGAAGCCATTTGACAATAAATTTCATATTAAATAAATAAATAAGACCTTAAAAAAAAGAATTTTCTTCCTTTTAAGTCTGTAATATTCCATTGTATGTATATACCATATTTTGTTTATCCATTCATCTTCCTTCCTCCCTCCCTTCCTCCCTCCCTCCCTCCCTTCCTTCCTTCCTTCCTTCCTTCCTTCCTTCCTTCCTTCCTTCCTTCTATACTAGCCATCCTAATGGGTGTGAGGTGGTATCTCATTGTAGTTTTGATTTGCATTTCCCTAGTGATTAGTGATGTTGGGGATCTTTTCATTAGTTTATTGATCATTTGTGTATCTTCTTTGGAGAAATATCTATTCAGGTCATTTGCCTATTTTCTAATTAGGTTGTTTGATTTTTTGTTGTTGATTTTCTAGGAGTTCTTTATCTGCATATTATCCCCCAATCAGATATATTACTTGCAAATATTTTCTTCCATTTTGTGGGTTGCCTTTGCACTTTGCTGATTGTGCCCTTTGATGCACAGAAGTTTTAAGTTTTGATGTAGCCCAGTTTATCTATTTTAACTTTTGTTTCCTGTGCTTTCAGCATTTATCTAAGAAATTGTTGTCAAATCCAGTGTCATAAAACTTTTCTCATATGCATGCTCTTAAAAATTGTATAATTTTAGTTCTTCCATTTAAGTCTTTGACCCATTTCTAGTTAAATTTTTAATATGGTATAAGGTAAGGGTTGAACCTCATTCTTCTGCAGGTGGATACTCAGTTTTCTCAACACCATTTGTTGAAAGGACTGTTTTTCCTCATTGAATGGTCTTGGCATTGCTGTTGAAAATCATCTGACCATATATGTAAAGGTTTATTTCTGAGCTCTCTGTTCTATTCCAATTGGTCCATATGTCTGTCTTTCTTTCAGTACTACATTGTTTTGATTATTGTAGCTTTGTAATAAATTTTGAAATCAGAAAGTATGAGACTTCCAATGCAGTTCTTTTTCCAGATTCTTTTGGCTACTTGAGATTCCTTGAGATTCCATATGAACTTTAGTATGGATTTTTCTATTTCTGGAAAAGAAAGTCATCGGGATTCTGAGACTGCCATAGGACTTTTGAATTCTCTTTTAAAGGAAACATTTGCCAGACAGATAAGGGGAGCAGGGGGCATTTTAGACAAAAGGAAAAGCATGATCAAATGCATGAAAAGATAAAAGAGCTTGATATGTCTGGGGAACTAAAAGTAAGCTGGTAATGTTGGAGCATTAGGCATGTTGACATTTCTGTGTATATGTGTGTGGGTGTAGACTCGAGGAGATGAATTAGGAGCTAAGGTAGGAGTCAGATATTGTGGAAGTGTCTGTGTATTGTGCGAAGAAGTTTAATGGGGATTAGTTGAAGGGCTGGGCTGTGGAGTGAAGTGATTATGTTTGTACTTTATCAAGATGGCCCAGTGGGTGAGAGTGTGCACTAGATTGGGCAGGAAGAATTTGTTAGCAGAAGGATTAGGTGAAGCAAAACTCCCAGGAACGAACTGGCGAGACTTGTGCTATGGTAGAATTAGTGGGGAAAGATAGGAGGGAATGGATCTGAAATAGTTTTGCACCACTACATGCTCAGACATTTCCCAGTGACTTCACTCTCTTCCTGGGTCCTGAAGTCCTCGGATCTGCAGAACAGTCTCTGAACTCAGAGCGGTGGTTCCAGCTATTCACTTGTATCATATAGTTGTGACCTTTTAAGAACTCCAGTGGCTGTTGACTACGGCCCAGGGCTCTGGCTCAGAGGTGCAGGGTCCCTCAGCAGTAGCCGGCCCCTCTCACAGCCCCTGAAGCTCCAGCTCCTCATCCTGCCACTCCTGGGCCTCTGGCTGCTCCAACGACCTTGTGGTTATTCCTGTCTTACCTGTGCACTGGTCTGTCTTTCCTTGCTTTGGTTTTCCCTGAGCCCACTGGAATCCACCAGAACGTGAGTTGTCTTCTCTGTTGTGACCTATTCCATCCGCCTGTGGAACTGCAGCTCCCCAGGCCCCCTTGTGTGGTCCGTGTTACTGAGGCCATGACCCACCTGAGAACCTGCTTCTTCTCCAAGGGCTGGAGTCCTCTGCTTCTTTAGCTTTCCCCAACCTGACATCCCTCCACGCACTGTGACTCAGTTCCCCACCCTCAGCCTAGAGCAGCATTGAATAGGAGTTGTCAGGGTCTTTGCTATTTCTTTCTCCCTTTATCTCAGCGAGGGTTTTGCTGAGTGAACTGGGTGATAAGAGTGCCAGGTCTGAGCTGCAGCAGCAGCAGCTGCAGAGACGATGTGCTCCAGCAGCCGGAGGCTGAGCCACCTAACGCGGAGATCCCAAGTCCTTGTTCTGAACCCTGGTGGGACCATTCTGCTGGTTGGCAGCATGTGTGTTTGGTTGGCCCATTCCTGGTCACAGGTGGAGTCATGGAACTGCGGGCAGGGAGTGGGCTCAAGCTCCCAAGTTCTTGTGGGCATTTTGGAACGGGAACCACTCTGGCAGTTCGGGGATAGTCAGCTCTGGCCCATTGCCAAAGACACACATTTGGTGGCCTGTAGGATGAGGCAAACGGATCAAAGTACACAAGGACTGTCAGTGCAGGAGAAAGCAGAGCCAGGCAAGGAGTGGGCTGCTGCTTGGGGTTACAGTGAGCGATTGAAGTAATGATGGGCTGTGCTTCCAAGGCGAGCCAGACAGAATGCAATAGAAAGTTGCAGGGAAGGTGAGGGAGAAGTGTTAAAAAGGGAACTGGGGAGGAGATGGGGAAGAGAGAGGGGAAAGTCCAGGGAAAACAGAAATGTACAGAGCTGCTGCTTCCTTGAAAGCCATGAAGCTTGCAGAGCAAAGGAGGACAAGACCCCAGATCCCTGGCTGGGAAGGCTGGTTGGCATTTAGGGGACTGGGTCTTTGTTGTTGAGCCCAGGCTACCTGGAACATGGCCTCAGAAGAGCAGAATGTGTTCTCATCGCTTACTTTGTGTTTCCAAACAGAAGAGAAGCGAGGGAGGTGCCACCTTGATCCAGCTGAAGCATTTCCAGGAAGCTTCTCTCTGGATGCCACGTCGAGGCTGCCCTGCCGTAGCACAGAGCTGGTGATTGCCGAGTGTGTGGACATGGCTTTGCTCAGCAACATCCTGGCGGCCTATTCCTTCGTCTCAGGTAGTTGTCCAGTCTCGGCTGGGCCAGGGTTGAGGGCTGAGGGTATCTTCTGAGTGGCTATCAATGGCCTTATACTCCGAAGAGAAATGTTACACAAAGTGGAGGGATCCTGCTGTGAATCTTGAGATGAAAGATCTTCTGGTTTGACAGTTAAGCTTGGTATTCTCTAATTTGGCAGATGATTTCGGGGAGGGGGGTGGGCTCTCAAAGTTTTATCTTGCTAAAAATATTTGGTTTCCTTGGGGCTCAAGTGAGTGAATAAAGTAGCCTGAGGCTATTATTACTTGTCATTGTGCACTTGACTCCAGGTGAGAGAGGCTCATGGAGTATCCTCAGCCTGCTTATTTCTGTGCCATGGTTCTCAGCCCCACCCAGGCGTGTGTGTGTGAGTGTGTTTGTGTGGGGGGCATGTGTTTGTGGGGCTGTATGAGGTATCTGATAATCTCCTGGGAGACGTGAAGACATGAAGCATGTAAGTCTGAGAGAGTCTGTTACTTGCCCCTTCCTTGATTCAGAGTTGTACTCTTAAGAATATAGCTCACTGCCTCCTCAAGATGCTTGAGAATAGACGCTGTTCATATAAGAGAAGCCATTTAAAAATACATGAAAATAGACCTCAATCAAGCTGAAATTTAAAAAAAAATACATGAAAATGCTCAATGGTTTGAGCGACCAGACGAATTTTCTGCTGCTTGAGTGAATTTTATTTTTTGATAGTTTGCTTTGGCTTTGTTTTGTTTTGCCTCTTGTCTCAGGATGTTGTACAAAAAGGAAGGGGCTGAGGCCCTGATTCAAATTCCTCTAATCAGAGGGCCAATTTTGCTTTCTGCTTCTCTAGCCAGGGTTGATGTGTGGTGACCTCAGAGTTCAGAGGTAAAACCTGACATTTCTATTTACAGTGGCAAATCTGAGCCAGGGTTGAGGCTAGAGGAAGCTCATGGCTTCTCTTTGAGAGAGGATCTTGGATGATATGCAACCTAATTTTAGAAAGGAAGACTTCTCAGGGTGGCAAGATGCAGCCCGTGGCCTGCACATGCCTCAAAGCCAGGGTTCTCCCATCCTGGGTCAGTAAAGGCCTGGGTCATCAGTCAGCCCCTCACCTCCCTAAGGAAGTCTGGTGCCTGCAGCCTCCTTCCCCAGGCACCAAACCCCAGAGGAATCTCAGCTTTGCTCTTTCTTCAAGGCTGTACTGGGGAGCAAGGGCACTGGAGTTGGAAAAGAGATATTTGAAACTCTGGTATCATGTTTCATAAGCAATGGAATGATGATCCTCTCAACTCTGTAGTGAAGACAAACCCAAAATGAAGTGGGTGGTGGCAGGGAGGGCCTGGAGGTTCCAAGGCCTCAAAGGCACTTGCACATCAGCTGTTGCAAGAAAGTATCTCGGGTGAGAACATACAGGCTACTGGACTTCGGAGTTGGCACAGGAGGTTCCTGGCAGTTTTCCATTTCAGCCAGCATGACCCTGAGTTGTGACCATTGAATGTGGTAACTCATTGAATGGTCTGGTGTTTACTGTGGGTCTTGTGATCTTGCTAGAGCCGAAGGAGTACATGGCCCTGTTTTTCTCCCCTCCAACCTTCCTCCTTCCAACCGCATATTCTGGAATTAAATATTGATTGAGAGACAGGAAGATAATGCTTCTTTTAAGTAAATATGGGCTGAAATAAAAAGAGAATGCAAGGAAATGGAAAGTAAAGTGGCCAAAATAAAATGTGTTCGATCTAGTAAATAGACTTGATGGCTGAAAATTAATTCTGAGTGTGATGGGGGAACAATCCTTGTAAAGAAAATGAATTAAGAAAATTTAAAATATGAAGGTGAATATAACAGATACAAAAATAATTGTTTTAAAAGAAGAAAACAGAACAAATGGATAGGAGGCAATAATGAAAAGTATGTTAGAAGAAAATTGTAAAACATGTCCTAATCTTGTAGCTGTCTCATGTTCTCATTCAGCTGAATCTGGTCTTCAACTACACAGGGGCCCCTGATCCCTTCTAATTTCTTCCAGAGCATCACTTGACTCTTATTTTGTCCATGTGGTCCATCATTTCAGCAACATATTTGCTGATGCACACAACTCCCTTATTCTTTGTCCAGCTTCTGATTAAAACAACAGGCAAAACACTAACTCTAAGCAAACCCTACTTTCTCCCCTTTCTCCCTCTGCGCTGAAGTAACCAAATCTGCTACAACTTTGCAGATGGAAGCCATTGGAAATCCATGGTATCAAACCTCAGCTGGGACTGAAGCACTATCTTGTTCCCATGCATCACAAAGCCATTTCAAACCCTGGAAGTTCTAGTAATTTAAATACCTATTTATCAAAATGTAACCTACGATTAAATGGCAAATGCAAACAAAGAGAAAAAAATGCAGCATTAATGAAGAAGGGCTCAAGTTTATAATATATAAAGAGTTTTTACAAATCCATAAAAGATCGGTGTCTCAAAGAATAGTAGCAAAGAACAAGAATCAGCAGTTTGCCAAAGAAACAATGCAAATTGCTGATAAAACACACACAGCTTGAGTTCTAGCAATTGAACAAATGCAAAATAAAAGCAATGAGTTCATATTTTTATTTTATAAAATTCTCAAAGATTTGAGTGATTATGTATATAATTTCAATTTTGGAGACTGTGTGGGGAAGTGAGTACTCACAGTGTTATGGAATTGTAAATTGCTACAACCTCTCTAGAGAATGATTTGGGAACATCTGTCAAAAGCCTTAGAAACTTGGGTGTCATTTAGCCAGCAGTTCCACATCTAGGAATTTATCCTAAGGACCTAACTAGGGACATGGGCAAACATTTTGCTATGAGAACAATTGATCTCAGAACTGTTTATAATAGTAAAAAATCAGAAAAATGGCTGAATATTAATTGAAGCAGAAAGATGTGCTGTTGCGTGAATAAAGCCTGTTACTATATAGTATACACAATATAATCCCATTTATATTTGTATATTCACATGTATATGTAACCACATTTTACTGCAAATTATATCTGGATGTTGGGATTTTATGAGTGCATTTGTGCATTTTTAATTTTCTTTTGCTTAGCTGTATGCCTAAGTATTCTATACTTCATTGATATCACTTTTGTAATAAATAATGTTATTTTATTGGAATTTAAGATTTAGAATTATATCATACATATATTTTAAAAATTACTACTCCCTTATTCTTTTCTGACTTCTAGACCTAAGTATCTAAATGCCCTGAACATTACCACTTGGGTGTGCCATAAGCATTTCAAATTCAATCTGGCCTGCAATGGAATATTGTCCTTCTTTTTAAATTGTTCTTTCTTTGGTGTACCATCTAGGGCATCAGTTTTACCAGAAATACGATTTCTAGTCTTTGGTGTACCTTATTCACTGCCCATATACAATTGGTTAGGGTTGATCTATTTTGCCTCTCAATGTTTCTCATATGGTCCCCTCCATTTTATTCCCACCATCATTGAATTGATCCAAGCCCCACTGAGTTTTTGCTTATCTTATCATAATGATATTTTCCATGGTCTGCCTGCCTTCAGTCTTGCTTCATAGACTGTGTTTTATAGCAAAATGATCTTTCTGAACTGTAGCTGTGATGATGATGTAATTCTTTTTATTTTTTAGAATACTTTAGAATACTTATTATCTCTGGGATGAAGTTCAAGCACTTTTGTATGTTTTAATAATTAGGATTGTTTTAAGCTGCAGATAATAGAAAATCTCAACTTGGTGGCCTAAACATATAAGAGTTATCTTACCTTCATAAGAAGTTTGGAGGTAGGTGGTCCATTGGCTCAAAGATGTAGGGACCAGCATCTCTGTGATTTTCATGTTCTTTCTATTATGGCTGCACAGTGGCTGCTGTCACTCTTGACCTCATTCAAGATGGTTAAGAAAAGGAAGGATGTTCCAGTAGATCTCTTCTCATATTTCATTGGCCAAAACTTTGTTACATGACCATTTAGCTGAAAAAAAATGACAAAGCTTTTTCAACTTTTAGACCAGTGACTCATAACCAGGTGTGATTTTGCCCTACAGGGGATTTCAGGAAATGTCTGGAAACACTTTTGGTTGTCACAAATGGGGTGGGGTGGGGCTACTATTAGCATCTATCAGTGGAGAAACGTCCTATGATGCACAAGACAACCCCCACAGCAAAGAATTAACTGGTCCAAGAGGTCAGTAGTGCTGAGGTTGAGAAGACATGCTCCAGAGGCAAGTAAGGGAGAAGGGATTTGGGGATAGTGTAAGTTCTCCAACCTGCAGTTTCTTATGTGGCTTACCAGGGCTTTTAGTGCCTGAACTTGACTTCTCTGTACTGTCATTTAGTTGTAGACCTCCCTGACCAACACCTCACTCCAATTATTCTAAACCACTTGCTAGGCCTTTTCTGACCTCTTTGCCTTTGGCAGTCATTTCCTTTCCCAAGAATTCTTCCCTTCAGTCCTCGACTGGCTAGCTCCCTTGCAGTCTTCAAGGTCTGCTATTTACTCTCTTTGCTCCCCCACCCTGGCTTAGGTGCTCATCCGTGTGCTCCTCACACATGTTTTGTTTCCCTTGATCTCAGCACTTGGATTGGAGGAGTTAACATTTCTTGTTTCAACTCTGTGCAGCCAACTCCTTGGGATCATAATATAATAATTTATGATGAGGATAATAATCTCATTAATAGTAATAGCCTCATGAATAACTTCTAATAGGGTTAGAAAGATTAAATGGAATGATTGCTCTTTAATTTAATGTTTTGAATTGATAATACATTCTCCTGCTCACTCTTCCATTTCCTTTAGTTTCTTCCTTAAAGTCACCTTCTCAGTTAAATTCCCTCTGGTCACTCCACCTGCCTGCTCCCCTCCAGCACACATCTGACACTTCCTACCCTCCTTCCTATTTTTACTGTTTTCTTCTCCTTATCACCTTATTACTGTCTAACATACAACTATTTTATTTGTTTATTTTATTTAATATCTCTCTGAATAGACTATAGGCTCCCAGGAACACTGGGGTTTTTGTTTCTTTCCTCAGCCTCTAGAATAGTGTCTGGCAACTATTAGATGCTTAACAAATCAGTGAATCAACATGGCTCCATGATCAAACAATATAAAAAGATACATAGTGAGAAGTTTTAACTGCCCCTCCATCCAGTCCCCAAGTTTGACCTATCATCAGGCTTCTCTGCATCCTTCCAGGGTCCTTTGTGCACAGGTAAGGAAATATGAACATACAGTCTCATTCTCTCCCCTTTTATACACAGGTAGCATTTCATACATACTGTTTTGTACTTTGCCTTTTTCAGTGAGCAACCAACGTATCATAAAGATGTGTTATAGCAGTGTATAGAGAGCTTCCTTATTCTTTTAGACAACTATATCCTGTTCTTATGTACAGATAAACCATAATTTAACCAGTCCCCTGCTGATGGCCGGTGAGAGTGATTCAAATCTTTTCAAATGGGCAACAGAGTTGCAATAAATAAAACAAACCATGGCATATACACATGTTCAAGTGTATTTGTAGAATAAGTTCCCCAAAGTGGAATTGTTGGATCAAAGTATGTATAAATTAGTAATTAAGTTAAATATTATCAAAGCGCCACTTATGAAGGAATTTTACCAATTTACTCTTTTTAAGATGCATAAGAAGGTCCTGCAACAGTATCTCCCAACTGTTGGGTTTTTGACAATCTGATAAATGAAAAATATACATAAATATCATTTAATTTCTGTTTCTCTCGGTCATAGGTCAGGAAACCTTTTCTGTAAAAGGTCATATAAACAGAGAACAGTCTCTCTGTTCTAACTGTTCAACTCCTGTGTTGATAATATGAAAGCAGACATAGATAAAACATAGATGAAGCGGCTGGCTGTGTGCCAATAATAAAACAGATGGTGGTCAGGTTTGGCTTATGAGCCATAGTGTGCCAATTCCTGCTCTAGGTGAGCATCCTTTCATATATTGAAGGGCCATTTGTATTTCTTTTTCTGTGAACTGTTTGTATCTTTTGTCCATTTTCTTTCTTGGTTGGTCTTTTTTCTTAATGCTCTTTCTAGAATGCTCTTTATGCACTAGCTCTTTGTCTCTATTACATATTTCAAACATTTTTCATAATTTTGGCATTTGTCTTTTAACTTTGTTTACAATAATTTTTTTCAATGCAGAAGTTTTGGGGATCATTTTTTCATTTAACTAATATTCTTTGACTATGTAATTATAAGTACAGTGGTGTGGACCATGTGTAGTTCGCTAGAATTTGAATCATTTTTCCTATGAGACTGGCTTGAGAAAGATTGTCTCTTAACAGTGAGGGGACCTAACCCACCATAACTCAATTAATAGTCACAAATTTGGAGCTTGGAGAAACTACCATAGTTTCTGTTCTGTGTAATCCCTCTTCTGGAAATCCTGTGGGAGTTGAGAACCTTTGTGTCTTTAGCCCAGAAGGCACTGTAAACTAACAGTAAATTTTTGTGGAATAAAGTAACCTTTTATTGACCTATAATATTTGAACAAATTTTAACAATTGGAATATACTCTCCTGGAGAGGGCTTGGTAAAAGTAGTACTTTCATTCACAGCCAATGGCAAGATAATTTAATGTACTACTTTTGAAAAGCCACTTGGTGATATGTATCAAGAGGTATAAAAATATGTATCCCTTCTAACACAAAGATTTCTTTTCTGAGGGGGCACCTAGGTGGCTCAGTCGGTTAAGCATCTGACTTTGGCTCAGGTCATGGTCTTGGGGTTCGTGAGTTCAAGCCCTGCATTGGGCTCTGTGCTGACAGCTCAGAGCCTGGAGCCACTTCAGAATCTGTGTCTCCCTCTCTCTATGTCCCTCCCTCACTCATACTCTGTCTCTGTCTCTGTCTCTGTCTCTCTCTCAAAAGTAAATAAACATAAAAAAAAAAAGCGTACTTTAAAAAGAATGATTCCTTTTCTGAGAATGCATTCTAAGGCAACACATGAAACAAACAAGCAGAAAAGGAAGTAGTGTTACACACAGAAGTACTCTGACTATACATTTGTCCAAACTCACAGAATGTACAACACCTAGAGCCCGAATGTAAACTATGGACCTTGTGTCATTATGATGTGTCAGTGTTGGTTCATCAACTGTAACAAAGGTACCGCTCTGGTAGGGGATGTTAATAATGGGAGAGGCTATGGGTGTGTGGGGGTGGGGAGTATGTGGGAAATCTCTGTCTTTTCTTCTTAATTTTGTTGTGAACCTAAACCTGCTGTAAAAAGTCTTAAAAGCAAACAAACAAAAAACCCATGCAGATAAAAATATATAAACTATATAAATATAATGAAGTAAATATAAATAAATATGTACATATTCTTATGACAGGAAAAAAGAACAGAAGAACATTCACTACACTACACAGTATGTAGTTATATTCAGGCTGTGAGCTTATGGTTGTTTTACAAATTTTTGTCATTCCCTACTCTTTTAATGCTATATACACACATACATGTACATTTATATGTATGCACACATATATACACCTACATACATCTATACACATGTTAATCAACATACAATAAGTTTATTAACTGGACTTTTAGAAACTGTGTATTCATGATTTAATTCAGTATTTGTGAGATACACATAATGAGCAAGGCAATATGCTAGATGCTCTAGAAATTCAAAGTGAATCATGTGGATTCTGCCCTCAATTTTCTCTGTTATATGGGAAAAATAGTAGTTATATAACTAATTGTAATACAACTACATAAAGTGCTGCCTAGATTGGAGGGGCTAATTAATCACACTCTTCCTTCCAGACTCAAGAAGCCAGAAACGCATCAGAATAGGGTACTGACTATAGCAGTGGTTAAGCCACAACAGAGAATGTTCTGGGCCTTCTACCTAGCTCCCCTTAGTCCTGGGGTGATACGATGGCAGGTCTTCCCTGCTGCAGGTGAAGAAAGGTGAGCAGGGTGGATTAGGATGATGGGTAAGGGAACAGAAGGCCTCTTTTGGGGAGTGCTTATGGCCTGGATGGCCTCAAAAAGGTGAGGATGGCCTCAAAAGAGGTGAAAGCAAGGGAGTATACTCCAGAGCCAGCCTAGTGTGGCAGGGATTCTCCAATATTCCCTCTTCCTGAGGAAGAACAAGTCAGGGATGGAAGAAGGAGGGAAGCTTTCTCCAGCATTTCAGAAAGGGCAGAAGTGTTAGTAGGAGTCTTCGCTTCTTTACGGTGAGGGACAGAATCTCATAAAGAGGAATCCTTGCAATACCTGAAGAGTTCAGAGAAAAAATGATGCTAAATACTCCCTGATACTACAAAAGCCTGTTACTCTCTTTAAAACCTATTTGTAAAACTTTTTTTCTTTCCAGTCAAGGGATTACAAGCTTTGAGGCCAACAAGAAAAGTCTAGGCAGGAGAACCAATTACACTTGCACGGAGACCAGCTGATCTGGCCTGGGCTCCTTCTGCTCTTTTGCAGAGTTTGCTGGGCATGGTCTGACCTCTGAAGGTGCAAATGAAATTAGTCCCAGGACCTCCACATAGAGCCTTTTCCTGCTCATGAAAACAATGACCCTGCAGGAAGCAAGATACAGCAATACATTTATTTTTATTTACTGAGGGAAAACAACCGGCAATAGCCCTCCCCACTCTACTTCCTGGGCAATTAACAGCTGTCTGGATCTGGCCAAGACCAGGGTGGATCATTGGCCAAGAGGAAGTGACCTGGAGCAGAGATGAGAAAAAACAACCACGATAGAGCTACAGTTTCGATTTTTGCAGAAGCATGATGAAGAAAACCAAAACAAATTGTATCAGCTGTGAAAATCAACCCTGAGTCACCTCCTCAGGATCCAGTGAGGCCCAGTAAACTCCCTTGCTCTCTCTCATTGCTTTTGCTGGGCTTCTCTAGGAATCCTTGTCTGAGACTGCTGTAGGCCAAAAAGTATGTTTTCTGGTTGGAGTAGCAGGACAGGATGGACTAGTTAAGCTGGGGAGAGGGGAGAATAGTGGTTCCCAAGATAAAGTTCAATAACCATCTTCCAAGTTAACCTATGTAATGGGAGGCTGTGAGGGCAGGGTGTGAAAAACATGGAGAAATACATTCACAGGGAAGAAAGGGTGGGATGAGAAAAGGAAGGAAGGTAAGGGAGAAAGGGAAAGAGGGAGGAAAACAGATAGATTAGATGGATGGAGGGATGGATGCGAGGGAGGGAGAGAACTCAGAAGGAAGGAAGAGAGGGAGAGAGGGAGAAAGAAAATAAATAGAGTGGGTTATTATTTATTGAATGCCTATCTTTGTCAAGATCATGGATAATCCCTTTATGCTGGTCATCTGTAATACCTTTAACCCTTACCACAATTCAGTGGGGTAGGTAAGTGGTGTTTAAGAAATGACTTAGATGAGGCTTCAGACTGATGCAGTTCTGCCCAATGGTTTTCCATCTTGGTAAAAGCATGGATTTGGGTATCTTTTCTAGAAAGCCTCCTCAGAGCCCCATATCTGAACTTTAGCTTTTCCACTTACCTTTATGTTTCCAGAGATCCCTCTTTATGCTTCGTAATAGCTCTTCCCTTTGGTCCTGGAATGATTGGGTCTACTTCCCTGCTGGTCTGCTCCTTAAGGCAAGAGCTGCCTCAGTTCTCTCAGTTTCTGCTGGATATCAACCAGACAGAATTCAGTTCATCCCCCTTCACTGAACATGTATTTATTTATATCAAGCAATTAATTCTTATTAGATATAATTGACATAACATTGTATAGATTTAAGGTGACAAGGTGTTGACTTGGCATATTCATATATTGCAGTGTGATTACCATCATAACATTAGCTACCATGTGTCTCACGTCCCCTAATTATTATCTCTTCTTTTTGTGTGGTGAGAACAATTAAGTTCTCTTAGCAACTTTGAAGCCTGTAATACAATATTGTTTTCTGTAATTCACTATGCTGTGCATTAAATCCCCAGGACTTATTCGTCTAGTGGTTACAAATTTATAGCCTTAAACAACACAGCTACGATTCTCTCATTCTCTAGCCCTTGTTCCATCACTATACCCTCTGTTTCTGTGAGGAGGGCCTCTGTAGATTCCATATATTAGTGATAACATACAGTATTTGTCTTACTTTGTCTGACTTATCTCAATTGCAATAATGTACTTATGGTCACCACACATTTTCTTTATCCATTCATCTGTTGATGGACACTTAGATTGTTTCCACATCTTGGTTATTATGAATAATGCTGCTGCAAACATGGGAATGCAGACATCTCTTAAAGATAGTGATTTCACTTCCTTCTGTTTCCCTGTTCATTTCAATCGACGTAGAAAATGCATTGGCAAAATACAACATCTTTCATGATAAAATCCTCAACAAATTGGGTATAAAAGGAACGTAATTAAATATGATAAAGGCCATATATGACAAACCCAAAGCTAACATCATGGTCACTAGTAAAATATTGAAAGCTTCTCAACTGCATACAAAAGATCCACCATTTTATTCTTTATAGTTTTGATGTCACCATTTACCTCTTTTTACATTGTGTGTCCATTAATAGATTGTAATAGTTATAGTTATTTTTAATACTATTTTCCTTTAACCTTATACTATCATTTAGTGGCTAATATGTGATTCTGTTACAGAATTAGAGTTTTTAAAATCAGACTGCATATTTACCTTTACCAGTGTGTGGTATACTTTCAAATGTTCTCATGTCACTAATTAGCATTTTTTCACTTCAACTTGATGAACTCCTTTCAGCATTTCTTGTAAGGTAGGATAGCCTCAGCTTTAGTTTCTGTAAGAAAGTCTTTATTTCTCCTTCATATCTGAAGGATAACTTTGCCATATAGAGTATTCTTGGCTGGCAATTTTTTCTTTCAACACTTTAAGTATGTCATTCTACTCTCCCCTGGCCTGTGGAGTTTCTGCTGAGAAATCCACTGATAGCCTAATGGGTGTTCCTTTATAAGTTACACTCTTTTTTACTCTAGATGTGCTTAAGATTCTTTTTCTTAATTTCATTATAATGTGTCTTGGAGGTGTTTTTGCTTTAAGATAATAGGGTGATCTAATAGCTTCATGAACTTGGATGCCAAAGCCTCTTCTCGGTTTTTGGAAGTTCTCAGCTATTTTTTTTTTTTAATTTATACAGAGAGAGAGAGAGCACACATGAGCAGGGGGGAGGGACAGAGAGAGAGAGAGAGAGAGGGAAAGAGAGAGGAACTACCAAGCAGACTGCATGCTCGGCATGGAGCCTAATGTGGGGCTTGATCCCATGACCCTGGGATCATGAGGTGAGCCAAACTTGAATTGGACACCCAACCGACTGAGCCACCCAGGCAGCCCTCAGCTATTATTTTAAAAATAATCTTTCTGGCCTCTTCCTCCTCTCTTCTCCTTCTGGAACTCTGATTATGCTAATATTTGTACATCTGACTGAATGGTCAGGTCACATAGGCTTTCTTCACTCTGTCATTTTTTTTCCCTCTGTTTGCCTTTGATTGGGTTATTTGAAAACAACTGCTTCTAGGTCACTTATTTTTGTCTTCCATTTGATCTACTCTGCTGCAGATTCTCTCTATTGCATTTTTCATTTCAATCATTGAATTCTTCAGCTCCAGAATTTTGTCTGGTTCTTTTTTAAGGTTTCTATCTCATTGCTAAATTTTTCATTTTGTTCATGTATTTTTTCCCTGATTTCATCGAATTTTCATCTGTGTTTCTTTATAGCTCGTTGTTATTTTGAATTCTTTACCTGCTAGATCATAAGATTTCATGTCTTTTAAATCTTTATTGAAGGATTATTATTTTTTGGTGGTGGTAAGTTTCTTGATTCTTCATGTTCCTTATAGCTTTGTGTTGCTGCTTTGTCTTTAAAGTAAAAGACACTTCCTCAAATCTTCACTAGTTGCCTTCAGATGGAGTATATTGTTCATTGATCCTGTTTTATCTGGACTTGCATTTATATACCTGCTCCACACTCTTACTCCCTCTTGTGGCAAAATTTTTAAAGCTTTTATGTCTTTTCTGGATCTTCTTACAGCTCACCTGGCTGGCTACTAGAAACCTCCCTTTTGTTTTCCAGAAGGTGGTGCTACAGCTCAAGTTTGTGGTTTCTCTCTTGCCCACAGATCCTAGTCTATTTTTCTGATAGCACTCTAGTTTACCCAGCTTTCTTTTGCTGCCAATCTTGGAGCCTGAGTAAGGAGCCACCTTACAGCAAGGGAAAGTGTAGGTTTAGCACTTGGGGCATGAGGGGTGTCTGTCAGCTGGTGGAGAGATCCTTGGCTGAGGTTCTCCCAGTGGATTGTGGGTGGACTTTCTCCAGACATCCTGAGTGCAGTCAGCATGAACCATGTCTCTTTAATGCCCTTTGATAGTCTTATCTGTCTCTTTCCCAATTTCTTCCCTCCCCTCAGTCATGGGGGTCCCACTTTAGACTCTGGATGTTCCTGGAAGGAAATGGGTTTTTCCCTGCTGCATCCAGCGTAGCTGGGGTAACCAGGCACTCACACACAGCTCTCACTTCCCCCCACAGAGTGGTGCCAGCGGATAGTTCAATTCTGTGCTGTCAACTTGGAGGGGAGGGGCAATGCCGGAAAATTTCCTTCAAACCCCTTTATTGTTTGTTTGTTTGTTTGTTTGTTTCCTTAAGCGATGTTCTGGAATTGTTTCATCCAAGTCAGCACTTTTCAAAATTTTCCCCAAACACAGCTGGGAAGGATTGGGTTGGGGTTGCTAGTTCCACAGCCCAAACTGAAGTCTGTCTGTGGTCTATTATGGGATGATCAGATGGGCGAGACTCCTCCTGGGTTTCTTGGGCTATGTTGTTGGATCACAAGACTCCCACAGAGACACTTTTGTTTGTGGATTGATGCTTAATTAGCTGTTAAAAACAAGGGGCACAAAAAGTAGGGATATGTTACACTGCTATGATATTGATGTCACTTCCCTTTCACCACATTTACGTTGTTGACTACTCTTGCATCTACTATTAGTGTCCTCTGTTTCCTTCACTCCTCTTCATACCTCTAATTTATATCTGTTTTATTCACATAACTGTCTTTTTGGCAGGAGTTTTGGAGAGAAGGAGGTATCATAAACACATGTGTTCAATATTCTGTGTTTAGACTGATAGAGCCTTTTTTTGGGGTACAATTTAGGATGCATAAAACTTCAAAATGCCTATGCCCTTTGATGCAGTTATTCTATTTCTAGGTAACTAACCTGTAGAAATAATTCTGCATGTGTATAAAGAGATGTGTACAAGAACACAAGCATGTTGACTCTAGCATTGCTCAAAATAGTAAAAAAATTGTAAACCACTTATATTGATAGTATTAAGGAAATGGTTAAATAAACTTTGATATGTCCACGCTACAGAACACGGTGCAGCAGTCAGAAAGAATTCTGTTGACATATCTGGAAAGTTCTCTAAAAAATATTCTTAAATTAAAAAATATATATATGATACCACTTACATTCTTTAAAAACTACAAAACAATGTGTATTTTGATTCATACTTACAAGTGAATACAGATTATGGAAAACTAATTTGTTGATGGCAATCTTGGGTCATATCACATTGATTATGCCCTGTGACTCAAGGCCAGGCATGCCCCTATGTTTTCATACTTGCCTAGAAAGGGAAGGTTATTCACCCCAAGTCTCTCATCCTGTTGAGCACATCATACAGGGATCATCATTGGGCTCACTAAGCATATTGCACATCAACAGAATGATTATTTTCTTTTCTCACCAAGGAAAAGTTCAAATTTCTCCCCCACAAATTACCTGATGAGGTTATTATAAACTACCTACTCTGGCCTTTCAGTCTGTGATTGTATAAGCTATCTATTGCTGCAAAGCAAAATACCTCAAAACTTAAAACTTAAAACAATACATATTTATTATCTTGTCATTTCTGTGGGTCAGGAATCTGAGACTGGCTTAGCT
Organism: Acinonyx jubatus; assembly: GCF_027475565.1. Classification (NCBI taxonomy): domain Eukaryota; kingdom Metazoa; phylum Chordata; class Mammalia; order Carnivora; family Felidae; genus Acinonyx; species Acinonyx jubatus. The sequence continues at coordinate 89,847,296 of NC_069388.1, read as the reverse complement.
GCAAGGCCAGGGCTGCACCAGGAGGGCATGGTTCACTTCCACATTCACTCGCATGGCCGTCGGCATGTTCAGTTCCTTCCAGGCAGTTAGCCAGAGGCTACACTTAGTTCCTGCCATGTGGGCCGCTCTATAGAGCAGCTCACAACATGGCAGCTGGCTCCATCAGAACAAGTCAGTGAGCAAAGCCAGAGAGAGAGAGAGAGAGAGAGAGAGAGAGAATAAGCAAATTGGAAGTCAGTCTTATATAACCTAATCTTAGACTCATCCATCACTTTTGCCATATTCTATTTGTTAGAAATCCTTGACTGGGTCCAGCCCATTAGGTCCAGCCCTCAAAGGGAAGGGCTTGTGCAAGAGTCTGAATACTAAGAGGTGGGGGGGGGCGGGGGCGGGGAGCATCTTGGAAGCTAACTACATTTGTTGACTAGACCTGTAATGGTATAGTTAGAATAAGGGAGGCAGCTATCCTTGGTTTTATTTATAAATTTGTTGTCAAGAAGAAGAAGAGGAAGAAGCAGGAGCAACTGCTGCTGCTTACAGCTGTGATTAAAAAGTTATTCAGGGGTTGCAGGAGCATATTCAGAAGCCAAGAATTTTCCCATATAGGCAAAAATGGGCTTTAAGCACAATACATCTGTGAGAGAGAGAGAGAGAAGAAACAGAGAAATTGAGCATGCACACGAGTGGGGGAGAGGGTCAGAGGGAGGGAGAGAGAGAGAGAGAGAGAGAGAGAGAGAGAGAAAATCTTAAGCAGGCTCCATGCCTAGCACAGAGCCTGCTGGGTATCAGGACTGTAAGACCATGACCTGAGCTGAAAATCAAGAGCCAGATGGGCTTAACCGACTGAGCCACCCAGGTGCCCTTAGACACATACATCTCTTAAGCAAATGACATCTAAGTACACTTGTGCTTATAATAGGTGCTAAATAATACTTTTCTTTCTTTTATCTTTTTTTCAAAATTATTTCAAATTTAAAGTTGCAAGTATATAGGAAAAGAATCCCATACACCCTATACCCAGATTCAGTACTTGTTGATAATTATGTTCTGAATACAGTATGCAGTTTGTCACATAGGAAGGCAATATTGTAACCATCGGAACTTTGAGGTGTGCTGAGACGTGTGCAAGGTGGGCGGGAGCTCTGTTTCCTCTGCGCATCTGGAGTCGACATCACTAATGCCTCTGTTTCCTCCCGCAGAAAACCCCGAGCGCGCAGCTCTGTACTTTGTCTCCGGCGTGTGCATCGGGCTGGTGCTCACTCTGGCCGCCTTGGTGATGAGGATCTCTTGCCACACAGACTGCCGGCAGCGTCCCCGGAAGAAGTTCCTGCAGGACCGAGACAGCAGCAGCGACAGCAGCGACAGCGACGACGGCAGCTCGGACACAGCGTCTGACATCTCCGTCAGGAGACACCGCCGCTTCGAGAGGACTTTGAACAAGAACGTGTTCACCTCGGCCGAGGAGCTGGAGCGCGCCCAGCGACTGGAGGAGCGGGAACGCATCATCAGGGAGATCTGGATGAACGGCCAGCCGGAGGTGCCCGGGACCAGGAGCCTGAACCGCTACTACTAGGGGCGGGAACGGATGCCCGCGTCTCAGGAAGCCGCCGGGGAGGGCCAGGGTCCACCGGCAGGGTGGGCACAGGGCTGAACGCAGTTCTGCTTAAGCCCTGGGGGCAGAGATAAGCAGGACACGCCCATTTCCCAGACAGGAGGACTCATCTTTCCTTTTCTATTAAATTCATGGAGAAGTAGAAAACCCAAGTCAGTTCATCAACCTTTCCAGGTCTTGGAACGGTGCTGAAAACCCTCTCCAACAATGTGGGTGGAGATTAGAGAAACGGGACTGTGGTTTCTCTTGATTTCTGAGGATCTCAGAAGTTTCTGCAGACTTCATTGCTTTGTGTTATTCCTTTACAAAAGGAAGATTTTCATGGCATGAAGGCTAGGAATAGCAGGGTGAACTTAACCCAGTAAATGCAATTTTCTAAATGACCCCATGCTATGGAGGTGATTCTCATCCAGATAGCATGATCTATGCTTATTATTTAAGGCTGATTTTTAAAAATCTTGTGTTGCAATGGCAACCTTGTCCATTTTAACTGGCACCTCAGGGATTAAAATCCTATTTTTTAGTATAGTTCCCACCTCATTCATGAAGATGGATAGAATTAATGTATTATGGGAGATGTGTCAGTGAACTAGAAAATATCAATAACCTCAAAGGATGAAGGGTTTTATTTTAAATCGTTTATAAAATATATATTAACATGCATATTTGAAGATGCTGCATAAGAATAAAAGATGTGTCTCCCCCTGCCTCCCCCCCCCCTTTGGAGGAAAGAAATTTTGTTATAAATCTAGATACTCATGATTTTAAACATTTTGTTAAAAAAAACAAGTTTGAATTTCCAAGAAAAGAATGGGAATGGGAGATGAGGAATAAAGCCAAAATTAGGATGAGATAAAAAAAATAATAAATACTACATAAAATCTTTTTTGTTTCATGTCCATCTCTGTGGTTATATTTACCTTAAATGGCAGTCATTTCATAGGTGGCTATGGTCTTTTGCCAGGCTCTTTTAATAATTGGGGAATTAGGAGGAATGGAGAAACCGGAGAATAAAGAAATGGCCTTTGTGTGACTAACTAGGGACTTTTTTTTTAACATTTTTTAAAGTTTATTTATTTATTTTGAGAGAGAGAAAGCATATGCACAAGCAGGGGAGGGGCAGAGAGAGAGAGAGAGAGAGAGAGAGAGATTCCCAAGCACCTCTGCACTGTGAGTTATAGGTCTGTTGGCTCCCTTCTCTTGACATGCAGTGTGTTCCTTAGTCTGTCCCAGCGCTCCTGACCCTTCCTACTGAGAGCATCTCCATTGGCACCCATTGGTGTCATCAGTATGTCTGAAAGAATGGTTCTGAGACTTCCTCTGCTGGGGTCTCTATTGCTTTAGCAACCCACTGTCTATGATAGGGACTTGGTGGGCTGTCTTAAGAAGTGAATGATCACAAAGCTCTGTTTGCCCAGGGGACAATATAGTTAGCTTGAAACCTTGGTGGCTGGTCCGATTATACCATTTTGGGTTGCCTCACTGGCTAGTAACAACTGCCAAAAATCTTGTTAAATCAATGTCTTTGAGTCTGGGTTCCCACCCTTGTGCTTTCAGTACCTAGGCAATAATTGGCTGGGCTTTAGGTTAACCACATCCATCTCCATCTGTCTTTTAGAAAAGTGAAACATTGAGGTGTCTTCATCCCCAGGATTCATCCAAAGCTGATAACAGGGAAAGATATGACCCTCATTAGGCAGGGGCTAAGGGGGCAGTGGTAAAGGTGTTTGGGAAGGTTCTGGGTCATCTGGTTTTCTTAGCCCAATATCCTGATGCCTTTCTGGCAAGTCCATACAAGTTCCCATTTTGAGGGCGGTGGGGGCTTTGCCTAAGGCACAAAATACTAGATAACAGTTTAACCCACTGCTTCACTTTCATATACCCAGGATTCCAGCTTTCAGTCAAAGATAGGGAGGCCTTACATTCCTTATCTTGACACAAGCAGTTCTACATTTAGGTCTGTCACTCCTGGTTCCAGTTTCTGCAGGAGGCCACATTCATTTGCAATAGAATGATACCCAACTTAAGAGCATTTATTGGTTCATACAACTGGGAAAGGTGAGGTTGGATCTGGCTTCATGGATGATGGGGTCCAGCTGCTGAAACAAAAGTTTGTTCTTTCTCAGCTCTCACCTCTGTTTCTATTGCTGGTCTCATTTTCTTCTCCTTCAGAAGAAACTGTGACATATGTAGACCAACGTAGTGTATTGGATTAATTGCTACTGACCAAGCGTCCATACAGCCGTAAGTGGGGTGTGTGTGTGTGTGTGTGTGTGTGTAGGCAGTTTCACAGTTTACTAAGCTCAGGAGACAGCATGGCAAGGATGCTTCTGATGCAGCTTCCCTGGTCTTCCATGTTTCCTCAGAGAAACACCGGCTGACAGTTAAACATCTGACATATTAGGAAGCATAGTCACCCTAGGAAACTCCCACCAACTTCCTTTAAGAGTCTCTTCCTACACTGTGAGGCACAGGTAGTCACTATCAACTCATGGCACATCTCAGCCCCCTCAGCGGAACCTTCACTAATGGCAGGGAGTACACTCCAGGCGCTTTTGGATTTAACATCATCCCAATACAAGGACACAAGAGGAGAGAAACATCTTGCTTCAAGGTTCAAGATTAAAATCACAGGGAAGGACTACTTGGCCTGGCTTGTGTAGTGTGCCATTCTAGGAGTTTTACCATTACAGGTATTATATTTAAGTCATTAGGGATGCCTGGGTGGCTCAGTCAGTTGAGTGTCTGACTCTTGATTTTGGCCCAGGTTGTGATTCCAGGGTCGTGGGATCAAGCCCCATGTCAGTCTCCGCACTGAGTGTGGAGCCTTCTTAGGATTCTCTTTGTTTCTTTCTCTTTCTGCCCCTCTCTCTGGTTTTCACACACTCTCTCTCTCTTAAAAAAAAAAAAAGTGATTTTCTCATGGTCATGAGATTGAGCCCCACATCAGGCTCTGAGCTGATCATGGAGTCTGCTTAAGATTCTCTCTCTCCCTCTGCCCTTCCCCCCCTTATGTAAGCTCGCGCTCTCTCTCAAAATAAAAAAATAAATATAATAATTAAAAAACACACTTAAGTCTTTAATCCATTTTGAGTTAATTTTTGTGAGTGGTATATAATAGGGTCCAATTTCATTCTTTTGCATGTAAATATCCAATTTTCCCAGCATAATTTATTGAAGAAGCTATCTTTTTCCTATTGAGTATTCTTGGCTCCCTTGACAAATATTACTTAGCTACCTATGTGTGGGCTTATTTTTAGACTCTTGATTCTGTTCCATTGGTCTATGTGTCTGTTTTTGTGCCTGTATCATACTATCTAGATTTGTAATATGATTCGAAACCAGGAAGTGTGACACTTCCTGCTTGCATTTCTTGCTCAAGCTTGATTTAGCTATTTGGGGTCTTTGGTAGTTCCATATGAATTTTAGGATTTTTTTTCTATTTCTGTAAAAAGTGCCTCTGGAATTTTGATTGGATGCATTGAATCTATACATGGCTTTGGGTAGTATAGACATTTTAATAATATTAATTTTTCCAATCCACGAACATGGGATATCATTCCATTTATTTGTGTCTTCTTTAATCTCTTTCACTAAACTCTTATAGTTTTCCAGGTACAAATCTCTCACTACTTAGTTAAATTTATTCCGAAGTTTTTAATGTGTTTGATGCTATTGTAAATGGCATTATTTCCTTTATTTATTTTTCAGATGGTTCATTGTTAGTGTAGAGAAACACAACTGGGATTTTTGTACTTTGATATTATATCTTGCAACTTTACTGAATTTGTTTATTAGTTCTAAGAGTTTTTTGGTGAAGTCTTCTAGGTTTTTAATATGTGACCTGCAAACAGAAACAATTATACCTCTTCTGTTCTTATTTGGATGTCTTTTTTTTTTTCCTTTTTATTTCCTAATTTCTCTGGCTAGGACTTCTAGTACTTTGTTGAATAGGAGAGCTGGAAGTGGGCACCCTTATCTTATTCCTGATCTTAGAGGAAAAGTTTATTTTTATTTGTTTATTTTGAGACAGAGAGAGAGAGCACAGGGGAGGGGCAGAGAGAGAGGGAGAGAGAGATTCCCAAGCAGGCTCTGTGCTGTCATTGGGGAACCCTACTTGGGGCTCAAACTCACAAACAGTGAGATCATAAGCTGAGCTGAAATCAAGAGTCAGCCGCTTAACTGACTGAGCCACCCAGGTGCCCCATTAGAAGAAAAGTTTTTAACTTTTCACTGTTGAGTATGATATTAGCTTTGGACTTGTCATATAAGGCTTTTTTAAAGTATTTATTGAGAGTTTTTATCATGAAAGGATATCTTTTTTTTTTTTTAGGTTTATATATTTATTTTGAGAGAGAGAGAGACAGAGAGAGCACAAGCTGGGGAAGAGCAGAGAGAGGGAGAGAGAAAAAACCAAGCAGGCTGAGGGACGATGGGGGACTTGATCTCTTGAACCGGAACTGTGAGATCATGACCTGAGCTTAAATCAAGAGTCAGAGGCTTAACCAACTGAGCCACCCAGTGCCCCATGAAAGGATATCTTTAAATTCTTATGTTTTAATTGGAGTTACTTTATATTCATTGAGGATATCCATCCATCTCCCTTTGCAATAATTCATGTTAGATTCAAAGTTAGCTTATTCCTGCCTCTCCTCTTGTTATACGAATTTTTTTCACATCTATTTATGTTTCTCATGGTACTTCTTCCCTTTCATTCTGATATTTTATTTACATGTATACATTGCTAGCATTCACTGTGTTGAAGCAAAATGACAGTGCTTCCTGCCTATCGCCGTAGCTTTTCACAACAGTTTCAGCATCTTCCTTATCAGAGTGGCTGTTCTGATAAAGGCAGCTAAGCTTACTCTTCTAATCAGCTTTGGGCAGAACAAAATTAGCCTCATTTATTATGTCTTTCCTCATCGCCTCAGCCTGTATTGAGATAGCACAAATTGAAAAATGGACCCCTCTTAAAAATTGTAATAAAAAAAAAATTGTGGGCAGAAAGAGGTGTCAATCTGCTAATTGCCTACCAGCCCAAATCAGTCTGTATAGGTCAGGATACTTTATTTCTTTGCCCTAAATATTGGATTTAATATTTAACAAACGTAGAACCACTAAGTATCAGGCTTCAGGGTTAAGAGTCTCCTCAGGTCTACTTGAAAATCTGCATAATGACCTCACTTTATCATTAATTGTAGATTTGGAGATTCATGAATTTTTCTTTACGTTTTAAATATATGAATTGCTCTTTCACCCTGGGATAAGAATATCTTCCTTATATTTTCCAGATAGAGTCAAATATTCCTTTGTGTCCCCACTGTTCCTTTCACACTCACACTCTATGTGATTTTTGTGCATCTGCCTTTGTGCCCTAGCTTTTAAGCCCCGGTAGCTGTATGATACCTTACTCATCTCTGTATTCTCAGTGTGCATGCAGGACCTGTAACACAGTAGCTTCTCATCAGTTTTGAGTTAATGAAATAACACAAAACCTCAGAGAATGGGAAACAGGGCTAACTGCAATGTGCTGTTCTACAGAGTTTCAAAGCCTTAACTGTTTGCAATGAAGATGATTTTCTTAAGTTTATGAAGTTCTGCCTTATCTCCTTTCATTTACTCTTTCCTCTTCTGTTAACCATTTTCTTGTCTCTTTCAACTGTCGGATCTCTCCCGTCTTCTTTACATTAACTCAGCTGTGACCAGGTGGTGGGGCTTTCCAGGCACTTTGCAAGTTTAATCCAGCACTGAGAGTCTTACAAAATTCTTACAGGTTTATAAGGAATGGGCATACCTTCTTGAAATTGCAACAGCTATTCTTAACCTCATTGATAACTAGTTTTCCAGTTCCCTGGGCTTGAAACAAATAAAGGGAAACTTTTAAATCAGGCTTAACCACTGGGAGTGTGTCTCTTGTGTCTCCCAAATAGTCACCTCATCTATCCTTTATTATTCCTACTTTCAAGATCATCTTGGCCTCACTTGATCTGAGGCACTTGACCTTCAGTTGCATTTAAAAATCTCCTTTCTATAGGAAAAAACATCATTTGGTCCCTGAGAGAGGGAACTGCTGTAAGAAAGTCTCTTTTCCTAGCTCTCTGCTCTTTCTTGGTTTCTTTCTTTCATCGTGGACAGAGATCAGGGCCTAAAAGTGGTATCGATGAAATTCATCGATCTTAATTAATGGAAGCCCTTCCAGCTCCCATCTGAAGAACACAGGAACTTCTGAGGCTCTAAGAAGAAAGATTTCTCTGGGCCCAAGGCCAGGCCCCATATTTGGGAGTCTGCTCAGAATTGTGCAATCAACTCCACATAGTCAAAAAGACCAGGAGATGAACTAAAATCCATCCCTTCTACTCCCGAAAATTTGTGTTTTTATCCATAGTCTCCAGTCTTTTCATGGAGAGTATTTGATGCCTTAGACTGTGTTACAACACCAAGTCTCATATATGTCTTTGGAATGGAAATATTGTTATTACTCAGTGTACTATCTGGATATTCCCTAGTGAATTCCTTGAATGGAAAGAATGCATTTCTGAACCAAGAACTTCTGATAGAAAGGAAAGATACATAAACAAAAAGACATTTTCTCCTTATGATATTACTGTTATTTTGCAGAATTAGACTTTTGAGTATCCAGGACTCAAGGGGCTATTCCTACCTTTTTGAATACGTCTCCAGGCAGCCAATTTATTAGTGTGTATTGAAGGGTATCTATAAGTGACAGAGGCAAAATAAAGTAGAAGTGATTTAGCTGAATCACATGAGCTTCTAAGGAAGTGCTTTGTAAGAGATTGTAAAGCAGAATTCTACAAACTGCAGCTTCTGGCCCAAATTCAGCATACTACCTGTTTTTGTACCACTTACAAGCTAAGAATAGTTTTTATATCTTAAAATAATTATATTTTATTTTATTTCATTTATTTTTTAAATTTATTTATTTTTATTTTTGTTTAATGTTTTGATTTATTTTTGAGACAAAGAGAGACAGAGCATGAGCAGGGGAGGGGCAGAGAGAGAGGGAGACACAGAATCTGAAGCAGGGTCCAGGCTCCGAGCTGTCAGCACAGAGCCCGACGCAGGGCTGGAACTCAGACTGTGAGATCATGACCTGAGCTGAAGTCAGACACCCAACCGACTGAGCCACCTAGGCACCCCTAAAGTAATTACATTTTAAATGGTTATGCATGCACCTACATAATATCCTCAATTTTGCTTGGGGCACCTGGGTGGCTCAGCCGGTTGAGTGTCAGACTTCGGCTCAGGTCATGATCTCGCAGTCTGTGAGTTCCAGCCCCGCGTCGGGTTCTGTGCTGACAGCTCAGAGCCTGGAGCCTGCTTCAGATTCTGTGTCTCTCTCTCTCTGCCCCTTCCCTGCTCACGCTGTCCCTCTTTCTCTGCCCCTCCTCCACTCACGCTCTGTCTCTCTCTCCTTCGGAAATAAATAAACATTAAAAAAAAATTTTTTTAAAAATCCTCAATTTTGCTTGACCCATAAAGCCTAAAATTTACTATTTGGTAAATTTATTATTTGGTTATTTATGGAAAAAGTTTGCTGATACCTGCTTTAGCATAATCAACTGGAAATATCAACAAAGAATAGGATACACGCAGACTTCTATTCCCTCCCCAACTGTGGCAGGCTGAATGATGATTCCCTAAAGATATCCATGTCCAGATTCTTGGAACCTGTGGTTATGTTACCTTACATGACAAAAGAGACTTTACAGATAGGATTAAGTTAAGGGGATAATTGATATAAGAGATTATTCTGTATTTTTGGGGTAGGCCCAATGTAGTCACAGGGTCCTTATAAGAGGGAGGCAGCTGGGTCTAAGTCAGAGAGGATATGTGATGAAGAAGCAGAGTTTTCAGGGATGTGGCCATGAACCAAGGAATATGAGCAGCCTCTAGAAACTGGAAAAAGAACAGATTCCCCCCTGGAATCTCCAGATGGAACCAGCCTTGTCAGCCCCTTGATTTTACACAAGGCTCGCTTTGGACTTCTGAACTCCAGAAATATCAGATCATAAACTTGTGTTGTTTTAAGCCACTAAGTCTGTGGTAGTTTGTTACAGCAGCGATAGGAAATTGATATGTCTATCAGCCTGTGCTCCTTGGGTTGTAGAAGAATTACAGGCTTCACTATAGAGTCTCAGACAATGTACAGCATGCCTATAGACAAGCTGGGTAAGAGGAAGAGGTGCAACTGAAGAAGAAGTTTAGAGTGTAGAACATGTAGCTGATTGCAGATTGATGGTTTTAGAGAGCATTTGGAAAAGGCACCCAAGGAAGAGCTCAGTTGTAATCAGTTAGGGAAGGAGAACCGCCAAGAGGAATGTGGCTGAAAGTCAGGGGGAGGTAGATGATTGGCAGACCTGGGAGATGAGACATAGTTGCATTAGCTAGCCTCAGGTTTCAAATGACCTCCACCAGGTATCTATCTGACATCTAATGATGTCTCCATTGGCAGAAGAAGAGAAAGGACAGAGGCCCTTAAAATGACAAGGGTGTGTTTTTGTCAGTCATATAAACTCTGTGACTTCTTTTCCAATCAGAATATTTATCTCTACCTGCCTCTTGTGTTCAGATCAATTCTCCTGTCTCCAAGAATCCACCTGCCCATTTTATTTTCTGTAATTTGCACATGGCGGTATCCTTGGCAACCAGTCATTTGTCGCAGATACAGCCCTTAGAGCTCAAAATCAGGTCCTTATTTCAAAAACTAGTCACCAAACAAAAAACTATTCACCAAACACACCAATATCTGTTAAGATAATGTTTCTCAAAATTATGTTCTGCACCTCACCAGTTACCACTCCTTGGAACTAGGGGTCCATAGACCCATAGACACTTTTGGAAGCACTTCCTTAAATCAGTAAAACTGAATGTAAAACACAGGTTAAAACTGAAATTTGGAGTGAGTTCCTGCGTGTGTTCCAGGCCTTCGAGGAGCTACCCGTACATACAATTCCTGAGGTTTTTCTCAGAAATTTGGGTCCATACTGAAATAGACCCTACAATTCAAAATTATTTATGAACCATATGAGTATAAAAGCATGAAAATCCAAAGCTACTTTTGGAGGGTCTCCCCAAATATCTGAGTAGTTTTTAAACTTTTCTGAACCAACTTGCATGTGAGCACAATGATGCACAATGTCCCCTTTCCCAAGATGTCTGCAGCCCACAATAACCAGTTCCTTCCAGGTGAAGGGCACCATCAGCCAGGATTTCTCTAGGGAGCAGCAAGGTGCTACTAAAGGCCCCCTTGACATGCAGGATGCCCAACTCTACCCTTTTGCCTAACCGAAAAGTGTGAAAAACTTTTAAGAATGCTGAGGTTCCCGGGCACCTGGGTGTCTCAGTCGGTTGAGTGTCTTGACTTAGACTCAGGTCATGACCTCCAGGTTCGTGAGTTTGAGCCTCACGTCCAGCTCTGTGATGACAGCTCAGAGCCTGAAGTCTGCTTCGAATTCTGTGTCTCCCTCTCTCTCTGTCCCTCCTCTGCTCGTGCTTTCTCTCTCTCTCTCAAAATAAATAAACATTAAAAAAAATTAAAAAAAAAGAATGCTGAGGTTCCTTTGTTGGATTTGAAACAGAGCCACAAGGATCAACCTTGACATACTGCAAATAAAGAGGCAGGCGATTTGTTAATTGAGTTTAACTCCTCTTACATACTCAGTGCTAAAAGGGTATTCGGCAGGTAATTTCTTGTTTAATTGTCTGTCTCCTCCACTAGATTCTGAGTTTTATGAGGTCAATAAACCTGTCTTTTCAGTATTTCTAGCACAATGTCATGCCTTAGTGTGTGCTCAGTAAACATACATTGAATGGATAGCTGAATGTTAAGTTTTTAGCATCCCAAAGCTCTTTTGAAATTCAGAGGCAATTTTGGCATTGTTGCTATTGCTATACAAGGTGGCAATACTAATTGTGTTGTTGTTATTTTCTGCCAGGCTATTTGAGCTGCCAATAGGGAGAAATTTGTTCTTTTGGTAAAAATGAACAAATAAATAAAAATAACCTCTGATTATATCTGGAGATTTTATTAATATGAGGAAAATCTATGAAAGAGTAGAATGTTGGGGTGCCTGGGTGGCTCAGTCAGTTAAGCTTCCGATTTTGGCCCAGGTCATGATTTCACGGCTCTTGGGTTCGAGCCCCGCACAGGGCTCTGTGCTGACAGCTCGGAGCATGGAGCTGCTTCAGATTCTGTGTCTCCCTCTCTCTCTGCCCCTCCCTAGCTCACACTCGTACTCTCTCTCTCTCTCTCTCTCTCTCTGTCAAAAATAAACTTTAAAAAAAAACAAAGAAAAAGAAAGAGTAGAATGTTTATAAAGCACTTTTTTTTTTTTTTTTTTTTTTTACCCCTGAGATTCCTTGGCATAAGTTCTAGACTTTCCACTGGTATCATTTCCGGAAGCGTTAACCGTGTACTTATTATGTTTAAGACACCAAGAGAATTGTGTCCTTTACCTCAGTTTGCAGAGGAGGTAAGAAAGTACACGATGGCCTCTTTGCAAAGTATAATATGATAAACATAAGACTGAAAGACACAAAGTGCTAGAACTTTCCAGCGGCTGGGGAAAATAGGCATAGAGCTGCCTCTGTTTCTCTGAAGCATTCAGCCTTAGGAAGAATGAAGTCTCTCTGACACAAGAAGGCCAATTGAATACACATTCAAAGTAGGTACACATCCATTAGCCATCTTTTCTTGAAGCAGAATGCCTCCTAGTTGGTTGAGGAATAGCATATACACACAGTATTGGCCTTTTTCTACAGGAAGGGCAGCCTTATCAGTACATTCTAGTTACCAGTAATGTTTACCTCCACATCTTGTTCGTGCTTCATGCACCAGCATACTGGGTTATTTCTTCTTTACCAAAGCCTTTAGTAGATAAGTATTCTTATACATAATAGAAACTTATAAGACAGAAATCTATCATCCAAGATTATCAGAAACTGCCCATCTAATCTAGGCCTTCTGTCTATTAAAAATAATTTTAAATTACTACATAGGGAGGGGCACCTGGATGGCTCAGTTGATTAAGCGACCAACTTTGGCTCAGGTCATGATCTCGTGATCCACAAGATTGAGCCCTGCATCAGACTCTGTGCTGACAGCATAGGGCCTGGAGCCTGCTTTGGATTCTGTGTCTCCCTCTTTTTCTGCCCCTTCCCAGCTCATGCTCTGTCCCTCTCTCTCTCAAAAATAAATGAACAGTAAAAAAATTTTTAACGTCTACATAACAATTCCTTTCTGAATATCCACAGAGGTCTTGGAGTTGGGTCTAAAAGTGGTGAGGACAATGACAAAGGAGAGGAAGGACAGCATCCTGGTTGTAGGCAATAGTCAGAAAAAGTTTCAGAGGTGGAATCAGGGGCAGTGGGTAGTTCCATTTAGCTAGAGGCATGAGACATCTTAGGGAAGAGGTGGGGATTAAATACTAAAAGGTAGATTAGATTCTAGTTTCTGGAGAGTTGGACTTTGAGAACTGACTAATAATACTGGCCACTTGTATTTAAGCAATGGAAAGTAAGGGAAGATGTATGAACCAGAGGGTTATATGATCAACACATGCTTCAAAAAAAAATAATAATCTGGATTGGAGAAGGTAGAGTCTTGTAGAAAGGGGTTTAGGCAGAAGACTTTGCAATAGTTTGGTTACAGAATCAAGAAGATCTAACAACTGATTAAATGTTGATAGGAGACAGAGGAGAAAAAGAAGAAGTCCAAGAGGGATCTGAGGGTTGGAATCTGAATTATTTAATCTTGTGACATCATTAAAATATAATAGTAAGATTAATAACATTTAAGAAACACAGTCTAGTTTAAATAATATTTTTACATATATTAACTCTTTACAACAGAAAAAGTGAGTCAGTGGAGAAAATTGGTTTTGGGAGAAGTAGACTAGTTGACATCTGTTGCTTTTGCCTATCCAGCATACTTTCTCCTTTTTCTCAATTTTTCTATAAAAGACTACAGTTCATGTCATTGAAGCCAATTGATAGCTTCCAAGGACCAGGATCAATAATTAGCATATTTCCACATTTCAGTCATGTGATTGGTTATAGGATGGTCAGTGTCCCAAGTTAGCCCAATGAAATCAATTGTAGAATTATTGATGGAATATAGGAAAAAAGAAGTTCTTTCTTTCTCTAGGTTTACTAAGGCAGTGAAAGTAGGCCTGGTACTTATGACACCTATAATATGAATGTATTCTAATAGGGAGACCCTGACTTAGAAAGAAGGAAGTGAATACATACACACACACAACTGAGAAAGAGAGAGAAAAAGAGAGAGAGGAGGGAGGGAAAGGGAAGGGAAAGGAAGGGGCGGGGAGGGGAGAGGAGCTGAAGGAAGCTGAGGGAAGAGGTTGAGATTCAATTCCTAACAATACTGAGTTCCTGGATCCAGCTCAGGATTCTTACAATTACGTAAGGAAATATATTCCTCTTTTCCCCATTTCAGCTACTTTAAGTTGGATTTCTGTCATATGCAGTGCAAAAGACCCTGGTGAATGCAGTGATGATGTGTTTGGCTTCAAACATATAGAATCTCAGGTTCCAGAATGATATCTTGGTGGACTGTAACTCTGAAGAGAAGCTATAACCAGGGATATATATTTGAAACTCACCTGCTTGAAAGGGATGTTAAATCTTTGGAAGTGACTGAGTTCCTCAAGAACAAGAATTCAGAGAAAGGTGGGAGGGAACAGAGGGCAGAACAATGCTTAGTCATAGGAACTGAGAGACAAAAAGAGAAAAAAAGAAATGGTCTTCAGGGTTAAGTAGAAGTTAAATAGAATGAAGTTTGTCACTGGGCTAGCAATTGGAAGTCACCAGCCACCATTTAGGTAGTGATTTGTAAGGTCATGGGTCTTAAAAATGATTACAAGAGGGTAAGATATGGATTTCCCCTTATATAGTACTTTACTTTATCCTCCATTGGCATTTATAGATTTTAGTAAGACATTATGTATATTATCCATCTTTACCACTCTGCCTGACATCCAGTGGGTACTCAATAAATGAATGAATAAAAAGAAAATTGGCAGATGGATGTATAGAGTGTTTTTATTTAGGAAATGGGTTTTGTCAGGGAAAACATGTTATTTACAATGTGCTTCAAGTTGAAATCTGAGAATGTGCCTCTAGCATAACAACATCCACAATTTAAGGCTGGCACGTAGGATAAATCAGCCTAGGTAGCTGCAGAGCCCTGTGACTGTGAATGAGTCATAAAACACAGGAGACTTGAGTTATGAACTCAAACATGCAAAGCAAACATTGTAAAAGGATGGAAGCACCTTGTATTTATGACAAGAAAATCGAAGAAGATAATCCATCTTCTATCATTAGGCTCTAAATGATCAGCAAAACCTGGTCCCTAGATTCATTCTTTATTTTTCATTCTTTACATTTTCCTCCTGGCTTTAGAAAAGGAAGGCATTTTGGAATAGGATGGAAAATAAGCCTAATCATGAATTTTAACACCAACCAAATGGCAGTGATAGTTTGGATTGCTAAGAGGATTTTATGGCTCCATGGAAAAGAGTCGATGGCTCTGATGGATTATTGCTGTCTGGCATGGGCAAGGGAAGGGGGTAAATCTCTATTTCATTCAGATCTCTGCTCAAATAACACTTCAGAGGGGCCTTCCTTGATCATTCTATCTAAGATTATCTTCTTATTTTTCTTTACAACACTTTGCACAATCCAATATTACATCATTTTTACATGTTGTATTGTCTATCTTCTCTTCACTGGATTATAAGATGCACAAGGATTTCACTGCTCCTAAAACAGTGTCCTCAGCAAACACTTAACTGAATGAATGAATGAATGAATGAATGGTTTTCATGCTCTGTGTTAGTCATACTGGACTATGATAAAGATCATCTTTGGGACTGGAGAACTCGGAGACAGTATTGCATATGAGCAGTTGCACCCCTTTCGGATTTTTACTGTCTCTTAGTGAAAGGAAAGGAGAGTAGAATCCCTATAACCCATGTATACAAGCACAGATATCCACTGAAACTTGGTTTTCAGAAAAGATAAACAAGCACAACTTCCCCCTTCCTCCCTTTCTCAGAGGCTGTATTTGGAATGCAAGGCTGGGACCACCCACAGAGCTGGGGATCTGGGCCCCAATGTGTGTGTTCTATGCTGGCTCTTCCACTTTAATGGAAGAGCTGCTTAAAAGAAACAATCACAATCTTGAGCGAGAGTTAGAGCAATGAATCATAACATTGTAGTGACACTAATTTAAGATTCAAAGGGTTTGGGAAACACAACTGTCAAACAGCAGGATAAGCGTGGCTGGGTTTGAAAGACTTAGTTATGAATGAGTGAGCACGCCTTTACCAACAGCAGGATGGAAATACACAAAGGGACACCTTGCTTTAAAGTTATTTCATTGCTTGGCGTTTGGGGCCAGAGTGTAGGAATCCCTGAACCAAGTCCCACTTAAGTCCCCCAACTGAGTGCTTGATTTCCCTGGGGGAACCTTTTTTTGAAGGGAAAGGTAGCTCTGATCCCACCCTGGTGGAATGGGTGTCATGGTGGTCAGGATCCGAGAGGCAGAGTGAGGCCTCAGAGCCAGGGGAAGCAATGACTGCCAAACTTAGGGGTCGGGGCAGAGGTGGGGGCCAGAAGCAAGGCCAGCAAGTGGGAATTAAGGCAAGGATGAAGGGAATGAGAGATTCCAGGTGCATGTTGGTGCCTGCGGTGAGTAGTAACAAAGGATTATTATGAGGACTGGGGAAAGGCCAAAGAAGAGGCAATGACTGCATGGCAGTCAGAGAGAATGTTAAGGGATTGCTATGTGGGAGAAAATGGACACATGTGTTCTATTTATTCATAATTTATGTTTGCATAACACTTCCAAAAAATTTAAGGCGGCTTTCAAGAATAGAAACAATTGCAGTGCAGCTGTTAAAACAGAATAGAGAAATATTTTTTAAAAAGGAGAAGTAACAGGAAACAAATTTACTAAATGCTTAGGAAAAATCTGGCTATTTTAATTGGACATTGACTTTAGCTCTGAATCTCCTAGCCAAGGAAAAGAAGGGGAAATTTTTCATAACTGGCAGTCAAAAGAAAGTAGGATTAAATTCCAGTTTTCTCTTTTATTCAGAATAAAGAGAACAGAACCTGCCTGTGGCAAGAGATGGAGTATACCCAGTGAAAAGCAGAGAGAGAAACTGAGGATGCTGCTTGCTGTTTGGGTCCCATTCTCCCTCTCATGCTGGCTCCACACCCTCGCTGACTTCTGGCCATAAGATTCTCACCCTCTGTCCGTCTTCTTTCCACCCATCTGGCTGCTTGATGCACCAGAGAATGAATGTAAGCCTTTCACCGCCTTTTTGCTATGCTCTGAACAAACCCACACCCTTTTACCTTCTGGCTTTTACTGAGTATTACTTTGGGTGAGACTTCAGATACCACAGAGACTAGAAAAGTTTTCCTGTCTCCTGCTGACATTGAAACAGACTTCTGTCCTCACCGATGCCTTTAGTGGATGGGGTAGAGCTCTTACACACCCTATTGTATCCCTCTTTCATTTTCACCACAGGGATGGGCACCCAGCCTGCCTCCCACCTTCCCTGACCTCTGAGTCCCATCGGGTCTGACTAGCCACATGAGCTCTCACATGTCTGTGTTGGTAGACCATCTTTACCTGAAGGATAAAGAAGGGGCACAGGATCTTTCCCTCTCTTCAGTGGCTTCATGAATTCCATCCACAAACCCTGATATTATTCTCACCACCCCTTATCATAATACTCTTTACACTTCATTGTAATTGCTTGTTTAGTCAACCTGTCTGCAGCTTGCCAGCACCCCCCGCCCCCCCTGCCCCACCAAATACCAGAAGCCACAAACAGAAAGGGCTAGCCTGTGCCTGTCTGGTTTGCTGTGGCATCTCCGGCACTTAGCCAATGCCTGACACAAAATAAGCATTCAAAAACCATTTCATTTATTTAACAAAGATTGATTAAGCAACTATTACAGGAGTGGCACTCTTCTAAGCATCTGAGATACCCGAGGAAACAAATGGACAAATTGCTTTTCCTTGTAGATCCTACATTCTCCCGGATTTCGGTAAGTGAATAACTAATGGTCATGGAGGCAATAAGGAGGAGTTAATTAAAGAGCAATGAAAGGGGTCAGGACAGTCCAACAGTGGTTCTCAAACTGGAATGTGCCTCAGAGCGCATTGATAAACATGTGGACTCTCAGCCCAGCTCCAGGGAGTGTGAGGCTGGTATGGGGCAGGGGCTCTCTCCTGTGGGTGGTCCTCAGACCACACTTGGAGCCATCTTGTCCGGTCTCCTAGTGTCAGAAACTTAAGAGTAGAATTTTGATGAATGGGGTCAGGAGCATGGTGGGTTGGGTCAAAGTGACATTCTCGGCACAGCAGCGAGTTGTGAAACAGTTTTAAAAAAAATAATAAAAGCAGGTGAAACTGTCTTTTATCCCAGGTGAAAGACTGGCTGACTTCTGCCTTAAATCAACAAAGGATGTCCTGCCCTGAGGCATTAATCCTCTGTTGGCATAAATAACCAGGTATCAGAGAAGGCTCTGGGAGGAAAAGGAAAGAGGCTTGTGCCATATTTTTTACTGAGAAGCCAGGGTGTATCTACTGGCTTCTGGCTCAGAGCATCTGCTTTTTACCTACATATATGACAGTGAGTAGATGGCAAATGTATTTTCATGCTCTTCACATTCTTTGGAATTGAGGCATGTAGGTAGGCAGCCCAAAGGCACCATTTTCTCCTGGGCTTTCTCTACCTCACACAATTTCCCTGTCTCACCCTCAATCCTTCTTAGAAAGAACACATGTTGGAAATGAGGGATAGAACCATCTCCCCATGGCCCCACTTAGACCCTACCTCAGCATGTGTGGGCCTGATGCCAGCACCTGGGACCTCTGCCTGAGCTAGCCAGGATAACACTGTGCCCCCTGGGCTCCAGAGAAGCTGTGGGGTGCCACCAAATGCCTCTAATGCCCATAACGCAAGCCCTCTGGTGGGCTACCCTCTCCTGGCCTCTTGATCCTACATGCACCTTGCTTTCTTTCTCTCACTTCCAAACCTTTCTACTCCGCCCTGTGGAAGCCTCATTATAAGGTAAAAATAAAGTGATTGTCCTATATTATCCACCTCTTTCCTGAGGGTTTTCTCCACATCCTGTTTTAATGGCAACCAGACTTCAATCTATGTGTCACTTCTCCCTGCGGCCCCCTGGGTTGGAGGCTTCTTGTTCTCCTAAGTCCCATGAAATGCAAGACAGGCAAGAAGAAGTCCCATCATCTTTGAGGTATATGCCATTGGCTGTGTACCAGTCTGGGGAAACCCAAATGTTTATCTTTTTGTTCTAACATATAATCCCCTGATGAAAAACAAAAATCACCTGAATGTGCAAAATGGTGCTTCTACAAAGCATTGTTCCCTAGTGCTGCCCCACAGTCTCTGAGAATCACACTAGTCGTCACCCTCATGGTCTCTCTCTTTCTCTTTCTCTCTCTCTCTCTCTCTGTCTCTCTCCTTTATTTCTCCAATTTCAGCATTTCAAACATTTACAAGACTGGTCAACCTGCCTCCCTTCACTCTCAGCAGTTGAGTTTATGCTGTACTGTGAGGTAGGGCCCTGGAGTGTAGCAACAGCCAGCAGAGATCAGAAGTAGGAGCTGCTGGGCTCTGAACCCAGGGCTCTCTGCTTCTTGGCTATGTAATTCTGGGCAAATTTTGTTTGCTTGTTTGTTTGTTTCTCTTTGCTTCAGTATCCTTCTGTAAAATGAGGGTGATAACATTTACTTTGTAGGGCTATTATGATGGTCAAAGGAGTTAATGCAAAGGAAGATAAGAATAGAGTCCAGAATATGATACAAACCTAAGAAATATTGCTTATTGTCTCCTTTTGTATGTCCAGGACTCTTTCTTTCACTAAGACTGTGGGCTTCTAGATATAGAACCTTCAAGGTGGAGGGCAGAGATGGGTCATATTCGCATAAGACTAGGAAGATTTACTGATGTCTGCACGTATCATGGGAACAGGCATTGTGAGGTCTCAAGTCCAGGTCAAAGGAAATTTTCACAGAAGTGCATGTAGCTTATAACCTCCCCACCCATTGCACAATCCTTCCCAGTTTGGTCTTTGCTTATCACTAACAACTCGTATCCCTTTTCTAAAAAGTTTTTTTAATTTTATTAAGTTTTTTTATATTTATTTTTGGGGAGACTGCAAACAGGGGAGAGGCAGAGAGAGGGGGACAGAGAATCTGAAGCAGGCTCTGAGCTGACAGGCTGACAGCAGTGAGCCTGATATGGGGCTTGAATTCACGAACCACAAGATCATGACCTGAGCCGAAGGTGGATGCTCAACCGAGTGAACCACCCAGGTGCCCCTAATTTTTATTAAGTTTTTAATTTTAATTCCAGTATAGTTAACAACTCATATCCCTTAATAAATGGAAGAGGTACCTTAAGGAAAAGCAGCAGTTGTGTCTAAAAATGCAATCTTTGGGGCACCTGAGGGGCTCAGTCGGTTAAGTGTCCAACTCAGCCGTGAGATAGAGCCCAAAGTTAGGCTCCTCACTGAGCATGGCGCCTGCTTGGTATTCTCTCTCTCCCTCTCTCTCTGCCTCTCCCCTGCTTACACACATGATTCTCTCTCTCTTTCAAAAATATATAAATAAGCTTAAAAAATAAAAAATAAAAATGCAATCTTTGCCCTGATTCAGAATTGTTTGCCCTTAGGGGTATAATTTTGGCATTTGGTGGCATAGAAAATCTGCTTATGAGCACCAAGAAATCCATGTGGTGGATCCAGAGGATTCTAGGAGATTTTTTCCACAGTGTCTGGGAAATACCAATATTAGAAAAATATATCTGCGTCACAAGAGGAGAACATGGTGCGTGGTGAACAAACCATCACAAAGGCTCTATTCTAAATGGTGGAGGGATGCAGTCCTAGGCAGGCATGAGCCATCAGCTGCAGAAGCTTTGGCCCTCGGTGCAGATACCTAATCTAGATCACCTCCACCCCAAGTACATTTGCATTTTCTATAAATCTACCTAACATTTAGTTTGTTTTCATATTAAAAGACTCAGGCTTCCTCTTCTATTATGCCCAGATGCCCTTGACATTGAAGTGCAATAAATTCCAAACACTCCAACCTGGCCTCAGGAGAGACTAAAGTGAACCACAGTTAGGCATAGATCATGGAGCCCAGATGTGGGGATGGTGCCGGCTCTACCACATGCACAAACTCATGTTCCCACAGGCTGACTCACACAGAGCACACCAGAACAGAACACCTGAAACAAAACAAACCTGGTTCTCCCAAGGTGAAGAACAGCCAAAATATCAGATCTGCAAAGGGAGTCCCTAATCTCTTAATAAAAAGCAATAAGAAAAAACAAGAATAAGGAAAAAGTGTTATTTGTAAAATCCTTCTTTTCATGTCATCTCAAATAATTTGCCATTGTTCTCCCTCTTGTCACAGGCAACGTAGACCCATTTTTTCCATCTCCTTAGGCCAGGTTTATTGCACCTTCCAACATCTGGTTCACATGTTTTTGTTAGGTTACAGTTAACAGCATTAGAAGTTTCCAGGTCCTTATCCCCATCCCCAGGAGTTCTGAATCCCATTAATGAGAAAGATCTGAAAGATCCTACAGGAGAGATACTTAGAACCTATGGTCATAATGGCAATTTGGTCTTCATCAAGGTGGCCTTTAGCAGGGTTTGCCCAGGACTATCTTGGACTTCATACTGAATCTCCTCAATTTCAGGTATATTGGGACACATACTCACCCTACTGTACCCAAGAACTTTATTAAAAACACTGATGTTGAACACCTCTCTCCAGACAGTGTCTTTTAATTGGCATGGGGCGGTTGGGCATCAATGTGGTTCAAAAGTTCTACAAGGTGGTTCTGATGCTCAATGAAGTTTGAAGATCACACCTCTAAGATACGATCAGTTAGTTTTGATCAGGCCGGTGAAAAAAGGTTTCTCTTAGGACATGATGTGTCCTCTAATAGATGTCTAGCCTGACCCAGTTTCTCAGAGGCCATTCAGAAATACAGGTACTTGGGCATCTGGGTGGCTAAGTCGGTTGTGTGTTTGACTTGGGCTCAGGTCATGATCTCATGGTTCATGATTTCAAACTTCACATGGGGCTCTCTGCTGTCAGTGAAGAGCCTGCTTCAGATCTTTTGTCCCCATTTCTCTCTGCCCCTCCCCTACTTGCTCTCTCTCAAAAATAAGTAAACATTAAAAAAAAAAAGAAATACAGGTAATTGTGGTTTAGCACTCTCCCAGTCCTCAAACAAGCAAAAAGTGCCAAACAGGGAAAAGAGAATATTCAACAAAATTGAATAACTAAATTCATCATAGGGATATACCTGATACTGCTCTTAAAATCCCCCCAAAATTAGATGAGAACAATTTCTAGGAACTCATGTATCTTACACCATAACATCTGGTTCCTCAAGAACCCAATGCCAATGAATTAAAAATTCAAACTGAAAAGGCCACCACTCAGGCTCAGCTGATGCCTCAATGGTGTGTACCTTCCATTGCTGACTGCGCCATCCCCAGCTACCGACTACATTCTCCTTATATTAAGATATCCCTCAATACATGCAAAAGAAAATCTGGAAACCCTTGGCAAAATCTGAGGATGCTTTTCAAAAAGAAAAATTTTAAAAACATTTAAAAAAAAGAACAAATGAAACCAAACCAAACAAAAAAAAAATTGAGCAAAAAAAGCAAAAAAGTATTCTTTAGTAGTTTTCAGTAAGTTTTGCTGCAGCTTGGATGAATTTTCTGTCTGTAATTTTCAGCTCACTCTCCTAGAAACCCAGTAGGAACTAGCATGGAGCTTTGGGAAAGGAGTCCACTTTGGCCTGCCTCATCCAGTTAGCAGGATACCTCTACCAAATGACCAGGGCTGAAGTTTTTGACAGGAGGGTTTGGACTCAGGTAATAAGGAAGTGTTCCTTTACCTGCCATTGTTCTCAGTGCATTCCTGTGTGCCTCCTCATCAAAGCTAGGAGAGAACTCAGCCAGCAAGTCCCAGTGCTTTTTAAATCTGAGTAGTGGAGACCCATCCACAAGAAGGGACTGATTGCAAGCTGTATATAACGAGACTGGAAAATTATTACATTAAGGCAAGAGATGAGGATGGTTTATGACAGATACCTGAAGATTCAAATTGAATATATAAGACGAGCTATCAGTAATAAGTTGCTATTTACAGTAGCACAACTGTTAGAGCTCTGATATTCATGATAAGATTCCGTGGATCCATGTACCAGAGTTACCCAGAGAGTGGAAAAAATATGGATTCTGTAACTATAACTCGATAGATCTCAAACCAATAATCTAGTGTTGGAACCTAGGAGTCTCTATTTTTCAAAACTCTTCAGGTAATTTTTGCTCATGTCTGGTCTGTAAGCTAACTCTGTAGGCCTTTTTTACTCCATCAGCCATGTCTCTAAGAAGACTAGAAGACTGTAGACCTATGTTCTAATCTGACATGATTCTACATGTTTATTTTTTGTTTTTGAGAGAGAGACAGAGAGCATGAGGGGACAGGGGAGGGGCAGAGAGAAAAGAGAGAACAGAGGATCTGAAGCAGGCTCCATGCTGACAGCAGAGAGCCCAATGCAAGGCTTGAACTCACAAATCATAAGATCATTACCTGAAGTTGGATGCTTAACCAACTGAACCACACAGGTGCCTCTAATCTGACATGATTGTAAAGAAAAGGTGAGAACCTTGGGGTCTTCAGTTTTCAGATAAAAAATCGACTGAAGACTGGCTACTATTATTGTCCTTTCGAATTTCTCTGATGCCCAGCTCTTCATTCATCTAATGAGCTCCCCTGACCTTCATGGACAAGGTCTGTACCTGGTACCCATCATCTGCCAGGCAGAGAAAGTAAAGGTGCTTTATTATTAGGTGACCATATCACTGATCCTTTGAAAATGAAAGGGGGCACTATTAATAATCACTCCAAATAGTAGGCATAAACTGGGACTGCCTGAGGCAAACCCTTTTGTATATCCATTCTGTTAATTCTCACTAAGCCTCTACCACCACAAACCCCTATTCCTTGAATTTGTTGATTAGTGACAAAGTCTCTCTGAAACTTCTTTCTCCCCCACCCACTACAAAAGCTTTTGACATTCCAGTGTTTGATTGAAGGTTTGTGGCCTTACATCTAACCCTAGTCTTCTTTTAAATTCTCTTTATTACAACGTATTTCTGAATTTATTATTCACTTGCATGTTTTACACTTTACCACGTAGGCATGAATCCACAAGTAATGTCTGCATTGTTCTCCCTGTTTTAAAACTGTATGTGTTATTCCACAGTCTGCCTGTTCTCACCAACACTATGTTTTTAGAGATCTCTCACTCTACCATTCACTTTAAACACTGTGTTGAAGTGTTTTCTAATAGACCACAATTCGGGTATCCATTCTCCTATTCATGTACATTTATGTATATGTAATTTTTTGCTGTTACAAACAATGCTGCTATAAAAATTCTTCTATATATATTCTTTTGGAACATGTATGCAAGTTTTTCTAAGATGTATTCCTGGAAGTTGAATTTGGGGTCATAGGTTTGTGCCTTTTCAACTGTAGCAGGTATTGTTAAAGTTTTCTCTAAAATGATTGTGCCAGTTTATATTCTCATAATCTGCACAGAAAAGCTCCCCTTCTGCCCCATCCTTGCCAACACATGGTATTATCAGCTGTGTTAATTTTATTGTTCTGGTATATGAAATAGCACTTTCTTATTTCAAATTGCATTTCCCTGATTATTAGTGATGTTGAACATCTTTTCACATATTTACTAGCTATTCAGGGTTCCTCTTTTATGAAATGTCCATTCATAGTCTTTGCTTTTTTTACTCTTGCTGATTTGTGGTAGCTCTTTATAAATTCTGGATAGAATCCTTTGTTGGTTATATGCTTTGTAGATCTCCTAGTCTGTGGGTAGAATTTTAATTTTGCTGTTGTTTTCTCTTGTTGAACATAAAGTTTTATTTTACTGGAGTCAGTTTTTTATCTGTCTTTCCCCTTATGATTTGTGCTTTCTTCATGTCTTATTTAAGATTCGTCCTCTACCTCGAGAGCAAAAAAGATATTCTCTTGTATTTTCTTTTAAAAGTTGAAAACTTTCGGGGTGCCTGGGTGGCTCAGTCGGTTAAGCGTCTGACTTTGGCTCGGGTCATGATCTGGCGGTTGACGAGTTCCAGCCCCACTTCCAGCTCTGTACTGACAGCTTGGAGCCTGGAGCCTGCTTTGTATTGTGTCTCCCTCTCTCTCTGCCCCTTCCCCGCTCATGCTCTGTCTCTCAATAAATAAATAAAACATTTAAAAAAATTTTTAAAAAGCTTAAAACTTTTATTCTTTATGAATATTCTTTATTCATGCTTTCCTCATGTTAGAATTGATTTTTTATTGCTGAGATGAGTTAGAAATCTAACTTCATTTTTCCCCCCAGGGATAACCGATTGTCCTAGTATCATTTATTAACTGGTCCATTCTTTCTCCCCCTGCTCTGTAAGGCCATCTATGTTACTTATCAGGAATGTGTTTTACTCTTTTATCCCATTGATCTATTTGTCTACCCCACACACCATTACCACAATCTTAATTAACATAGCTTTACAATCAGGTTTGAGATCTTGTAGGTAAATATCCTGTTTTTTCTTCTTCAAAATTGTCTCTGCCATTCTTGTTAGAGCCTGGAATATTTACTATCTGAAATAGTTTGCAAATTTTTAGTGTAGGTTGATTGGCAAGGATGTTATTGGGCCACGGAGCAAAGGATGGTACTTGTTCAGGGTCCCTGAGTGTGAACAGTGAGTTCTCTCCTGTGAATCTCTGTCACCTTCTTCTCTGGTGCTCCACTGAGGCTGCTGGGGTTATGATGGCCTGGGGTCAGAGACACTTGAAAACTCTGAAGGCTCTAGCCCCTTCTTCTCTACCACATCAAACTTTATTAAAATGTACTTCAGTTGACCCTTGACCAATGCAGGGATTATGGATTCTGACTCCTCAACACAGTATAAAATCCATATACAACTTTTGACTCCCTCAAAATGTAACTACTAATAGCTTACTGTTGACCAGAAGCCTTACTGATGATATAGTCAATTAACACATATTTTGTATGTTATATACATTATATCCTGTATTCTTACAATAAAGTAAGCTAGAGGAAAGGAAATGTTATGAAGAAAATCATAGAGAAGAGAAAATACATTCATAGTACTGTATTGTATAAAATCTACATATAAGTGGACCTGTGCAATTCAGACCTATGTTGTTCAAGAGTCAACTGTACATCTCTCAATAAATGTAATTTATGTACAATTATAAAAATTAAGATGGAATGCAGTTTTCTAGTTGACATGGTGTTACATTTTGTAGATATTAAAATTAAAGATGTAATATTTAGAGAGGTGTCCTGACTTAGAGACCCAGAATTGAGGACACAGGAACCAAATTCTTGGGTTCAAATCCTGACCCTACCACCTACTAGCAGAGTGATTACTATGGGCCTCAGGACCTTCAGGTGTAGCATGGAGATGGAAGTAGTACCAGAGGGATGCTGAACAGCACATGAGTTAGTGTGAGACAAGTGCCCAGAACAGAGCCGGGAGCATAACAAGTAAGTACCAGGCAGGTGTTTGCTGAGATTATTATTTTATTTTGTAGTTTTCTCTTCATATTTTTAAGGTTTATTTATTTTTGAGAGAGAGAGAGGACAGAGACAGAGGGAGAGCGAGAGGGAGAGAGAGAATCCTAAGCAGGCTCTGCACTGCACTGTCAGCAAGGAGTCCGATGTGGGGCTGGAACTCCTGAACTGGGGTCATGACCTGAGCAGAAATCAAGAGCTGATCGCTTAACTGACTGAGCCACCCTGGCATCCCTCTTTTCATATTTCATAGCCTATGCCACTTTAAGTTTATTTTCAAGCATTTAAAAAAAAAAAAATAAGCACTTGCAGCCAAATGCTCTACCCCTGAGCTATACCCCCAACTTCAATAAGCACTTGAAAATCCATTAGGCCTCAAGCACTGTCTCTATAGCTCCTCATGATGTAGACAAGCCCTGCCCATCTTTGGGGAAGGAGCGACATCTCTGCTGCTCTGGGTGTGCTTTTTCTCTTGGGCTTAACTTCTGTTTGGCCTACCTGTATTCACCATCAGAGAAGCAAGATCTAGAAGGCTGAATTTAACATTAAGCCCTTTGGGAGAAAGGACCAGGAAAGCCACTAAGCTGTTTTGGTTCTAAACCTTAGTTTGGGACTTTGTGAAGTCAGCTTAATTCATCAAGACACAGTGTTAAAGTGGTCATATGATTAGAGTAGAAGAGAACCTGCCTTTGTCGGGCCTCTTCTCCATATTGGATTTGAACCTACATATAGGTTGTGTGGGTTCAAAATCCTGGGTGCTAACAAAGACATCATTACTCAAAATGTTTATTCACAAGATACATTCTAGAGTAAAAGTGCAATTGGCCACAACCATCCCTGAATGTAGAAATCCCCTACATCTACCTAGCTTGAACTCCTTAGGGTGGATTCCGAGTTCTTTGCTAACCATTCTACCCTCAGCCTGGGCTATGTGTTAATAATATTTTTTCTGCAATCCAGGCAACCTGAACCAAAGAGAACTTTGGAGATTAGTTGCTGTGTGGCTATGTTTCCCTTTTCCGTCTGTTATATTTAGGTAGACTTCAAAACACCAATACCCCTAGTTGGCATGATTTTATATCAAACCATTTTATGAGTTCTTATTCTCATTTTTCCCCCTGTAAATCTGAGCATTACTATGTAATGAATATTGTCTTTGTAAGTTGGTGAGAGACCTCCCTCTACTGGGCAGACACACAGCTGCTGCCCAGACTTACAATGAGGAGTACTCATCTTCACATTATATATTGAAAAAGAAAATAGTTTTCGTCTTTGGTTAAAAATGAAAGTTTTATAATGCAGTTGATCTTAACCTGGTTTGACCTAGGATGAATTGTCCCCAAGTCTCTGCCTCTTCTTTCCTTTATCCTTTGCACAAAGCAGCCGAATGAGTGTTGCCGTGACCTGTCACCGTAATGACTGAAACAACACCAGGCTGTTGTCGGCTTTTTCATTGCCGTGATGTGAAAAACTGATGCAGAGCCAGCAGGCAAAACCACAGTGCCTTTAACTTAGTCCTGTAAGTGGAGAAGTTTATTCTAAAGACAATTCTATTGTAGATTCAGGCTATGCACAGGTCCAACACAGCGAGTTGCTAAGTTCTGTGGCTTCCTAATGCAGGGTAGTGTTTCTAATGCCTTCTTTGGGGAGAAATTCTGTAGCCTTTCTACAACTGCTTTCCATGGTTTCTCCCTCCCCCACAAATTCTTTGTTCATTCTTAATAAACAGGTGCTGTCTGGGCAGATGGAGCAGCATGTTCGTGCATTGGGAGAAAGGAGTATTTGAGATCTATTGTGACTTTTCTATTAACTCAGAGAAACTAGGACACTGGGATGCAGATGTAATAATGCTGGAGAGGTGAGCTGGGGACAAGTTGAATGAGTCTGTGATGCTGACTTTAGATTTGATCCTGAGACAAAGGGTCACGATCTTAAAAGCCTTCAGGGTATAGGTAGACCTGAAAGTGACTGAAATGGCTGAATGAGACAGGAGAGAAAGTGACCCATTCAAAGAGTACAACCACAATTTTCCCAGCCCATGGTTGCCTTGTGCAAGTGATTCCCGCCCCCCCCCCCCAAATTAATCTGTACTTAAGAGTTTTGGCAACTAATTAAAAAAAACCAACCCTTAGTTTAGGCTACCTTGTGAAACAAGTTAGTAAGATCATGGAATGGACAAGTGATGAGGGCATGGACCAAGATTTGGTCAATGAGAAAGAACTCATCTCTGCTGTTCTGTTCCTGGAGTTGTCCCTAACTGGTTAGTTCTCTTTATAACAAATTCTCAGAATGATATGGATTGAGTTCCTAGTCTGGCAAAATGCTATTCAGCTTCTCCACAATATGCTTTGTCTAACCCATAGAAGTAAGTCTACTGTTTATGACAGACCCATTTTTTATCTGACTGTGGACCAGTGACTCTGCGCATAGAAGGTGCTTAGTTCACACCAAATAAATGAATGAATGCAAGAATGTTTCATTTCCTCTCACAGAAAATACAATCCCCTGGATTAGATGAAAGCTTATGCCCTCCATAAGTGATGGCAGACAGCTTTATTATAGGGCTATAAAATAAACTTGTCATTTCCAGCTCAAGGCTGACTTAATTATATAGCAAAGGAGGGTGCTGAAACCTACTATTTTTATGTGAGTAAAAGAGTAGATGGTGAGGAGAAATGTCAGGATATGTTGCCTTTGCAGGCCCTTGGGAATAGAGTGTCAGTACTAGAGTATGAAGTACTAGAGTCAAAAGTACTAAGAGCAGTAAAGAAAGTAAAACTTCCAAAGAAGGTGATGGAGATTATCCTCCAAAAAAGGAAATTCCATTGTTAGACCACGGCCACTTGTGGGGACACTTTTCTTCAATCACTCATTCAACATCCTTTACCAAGAAAGTGCTCTTTATCAGGTTCTGGGAGTAGATCAGTGAAAAAGACATTGCTGTGGCCCTCATAAGCAGATAATCACAACACAGGAAGAGGAGTGCATGGAAGGGAAGGTGCAGGGTATTTGAGGAACTCTTAGGAAGATGGGATGGGAGTCCTGAGGGTGTTGTGTGGACACAATGCCTGTGTGGATAATTATAAGATGAGTGGAAGTGACCCAGGAGAAGATACTTCTTTGGGGGATGGGGTGGGATGGGCAGGGATGTGTACCAAGCAGAAGGAAGAGTTTACTCAAAGCCCAGGAGGAGATAGCAAGCTTCATATGCGTCTAGAAGGGAATGAAGTTTATTCTAGCTGGAGTTTAGAGTGTGAAAGTGAAGTGGTAATATCTCACTCTGGAGCCTTAATTAGAGGACAGACCCCAAAAGGGCCTTGTAACCATGTTGAGGACTTTGGACTTTAACCTAAGAACAAAGGGAAACCACAGAATTTTAATCAAGAAACTCATCAAGGGATTCACATGATCACACTTACATTTTAGAATGGGAAGTAGAAGGATTGAACTGGAGCAGACTTGAAGCAGAGGGATCAATTAGGTGCTTGTTGTCATAATCCAGAAGAGAGCTGACAGCAGCCTGGAGTAGAAGAATGGCAGAATGGTTAGAGAAAACTATGTAGATGTGAAGTGTTCTTAAGAGATCAGTCTTCTCTCTCTCATACACACACATGTCCCTCAGGAACTGATGAGTGAAGGTGGTCTAAGAGGAAATCAGGGATGAGGGCTGCGGTGTTGGGCCCACTGAGATAAGAGACACATGAGGGGGAGCAGGTTGAGTGGCGGGAGGTGAATATATTCAGTAAAAAGTCTCATAAAGGGATCTTAAAGTGGGAGATTTGTGACACGTCACTATTTTGATGATAACTGAAGCTGTATGAGGGAATGTTCTCTCATTTCTTGTCATGGGGATCAGCAGGTGGACAGGGAACCAAGGGGTGCCCAGGTGGCTTAGCCGGTTAAGCGTCTGACTTCAGCTCAGGTCATGAGCCTCTGTAAGTTCGAGCTCCATGTGGGACTCTGTACTGACAGCTTGGAGTCTGGAGCCTACTTTGGAATCTGACTCCTCTCTCTCTGCCTCTCCCTCGCTCATGCTCTGTCTCTCTCTCTTTCAAAAACTAATGTTAAAAAAATTTTTTTTTAAATGTTGGTTAAGGTAAAGGACACAAAAGTCACATTTGTGTGCAAAATGATCAAACATTTTAGGTTAACTTAAAAATGTAAATATATTCACATGGCAATCTTTGATATAGAATTATGGCTTTTAAAAAACTTGGGCCCAGTGATTGGAATTCTATGTGAATTCTATTAGAATAGAATTCTATTCTTTTTGCTTAGATCACACTTAGAATGCACCACCTGGGATTTCTAGTTTCGGTTTCTATAAAGTGGAACAAGAACCAAGAGGCACTTGCAAAAAATTCCAAATGTATTGTCTCTAGATGTTTACTTTTCTTTTTGGTTATTTATGGTTGTCTCAGTCAACCTAATTCATTTTTTTAAAGCCATTTTTCTTTACTGAATCTTTCTAAAGCATTCAACTTTTTCTTTTTGAAATCACATTTTATCAGATTATGGAATATTTCATTACAGTGGATATACAATAATGAGTGGCGTTTGGCAAGGAACAAATATGCATGGTAATTTCACAACTCAATGGGTGGGAACATTTTACAAAGTAATGGGGCAGCCTGAGCATGGGCCAGTGTTTTACAACGAGAATGGGGAATATTGGTCTATCTATTGATACGTTGAGATGGTTTAAGAGAGCTTCTACTATAATTAAATCTTATGAATACAAATATAGTGATATTTGTTTTTAAGTCCTAAATTCTGTTTTGCAAAATCAGCCTTTAAAATAAAACATTTGGGGCGCCTGGGTGGCTCAGTCGGTTAAGCGTCCGACTTCAGCTCAGGTCACGATCTCAGGGTCCGTGAGTTTGAGCCCCGCATCGGGCTCTGGGCTGATGGCTCAGAGCCTGGAGCCTGCTTCGGATTCTGTGTCTCCCTCTCTCTCTGCCCCTCCACCGTTCATGCTCTGTCTCAAAAATAAATAAACGTTTAAAAAAATTTTTTTTAAATAAAATAAAAAAATAAAACATTTATCTCTCCATCTATCAGAATATCTGCTTATTACAGGAGCAATAAGGCATAAACAAGTTAATCTCCTTTTATTTTTCAAATAAAAAAAAAATAGAATTCCGTATTAAAACAGTGATCTTAACGTTACACTAACTCTTGATCACCAAGAACAAATTTCATAGTCAATAGGAACTTGCCTTTCCTACTGTTTCCGAAATGTTTCGAACTTTTCCCATACCTAATCTTATGCACAGATAGTGATTTGATTGCTGCATTTTAAAATCACTCCTTTGAGCTTCCCATCATTAGCCTTTTTTTAGCAGTTTGTGTTCAACCTGGTGGACTGCATATCATCAAAGTGGCTTTGTCTCTCTCACTTACTGGCTCACCAGAAGTGTTTCAGACAAGAAAGCTTTATTTCCCAGTCTGCTAAAATTTCCCTGGGTTCCTTATTCTGCCTGTCTGAGCTCCTCTTTCTTTGTTTCTTCTACATGAATAAAAGACATTAAAAAAAAGATGTGCAGAGCATTGCTATGTGAATAAAATAAAATTCCTATTCCAATGACAGACCTCCCTACTGATTTATTTATTTTGTCTCGATGGAGGAGAAAAACAGTTTCCCTTCTGAATTCAGCATTTCTCATCTCCACCTGGCCTTACCAACTTTGTTCCTCCTCCTGTCTTCCCTCCTGTTCTTTGACACTGTCATCCCCATCCGCCTGTGATCCCAAATCATAAATGTAAGTGGCATCCTGGTCTCTCTTCTTTAAACACCATACCCTACTGGTCACCACCCATTATCAATTCTGTCTTCCAAATGTATCCTCCCAGGGGCACCTGGGTGGCTCAGTTGGTTAAGCATCTGACCTTTGGATTCAGTTCAGGTCATGATCTCACGGTTTGTGAGATTGAGCCCCAAGTCAGGCTCTAGCACTGAAGGCACAGAGCCTACTTGGGATTCTCTCTCTCCCTTTCTCTCTGCCCCTCTCCCACTCATGCTCTAAACAAACAAACAAACAAACAAACAAACAAGCTTTAAAAAAAGAAACCTTCCTACCAAATGTATCCTCTCAACTTTCTCCCCACTTGATTCTTTCACCTGGATTACAGCCTCAGGCTCCTCCTAGTTTACCTTCTTCCCACTGGATTCAGTCCATCTTTCATCAGTCACCCCCACTGCTGCCAAAGTGATATTTTCTAAAAGTGCAAAAACATGCACGTCATCTGTCTCTGTGAAACCCCACATAGCCACACACTCCCTGCAGGATGAAGTGCCAGCTCCTGCTGGGGCTCCTATCTCTCCCTCACCTCTGCAAGTTCCAGACTCCTTGAGTTGGCCAACTCCACTGCATGGTTTCACGTCCCTTGCCCAGTGTGTCCCCTCCATCTAGAGGGCCCTTCTCCACTTGGAAGCATGGCAAACCCCTACTCATCCTTTAAAACCCATGTATCACTTTCTCCCAGCAGCTATCCTATGGCACCTCTGTTCCTCCCTCCTTCCTGGGTGTCACTCTGGAGTACTGGTCTGCCTCCAGGGTGCAGATATTATCAGAAAGTCCATTTCCTCATAAGACCATGGACTCCTTGGCCACTGTTTCACTCATCTCGGTTACCTAGCAAAGTGCTGGCTGCAATGAAGAAAACAAAAATGTATTAATAGTTGGTGTATAAATTATTTAATAAACATGCAAATGAATGTTCCTAGCAGAGTTTCCTTTTATCCTGCATACTCTTGGGGAAAACTACAGTTCAGAATAAGGGATATGTTCACCGCATCTGGCTCTAGTGGAACTACAGGCAGGATAGAATAGATCTCCATGAGGAACGAAATAAGCTGGCTGGATACCCCAGATATCTGTCACTTCTGGGGATTAGGAAAGAAGAACAGCTGGTCTCTATGTACACTGGGTTTTCCTCACACTGGAAGGAAACTCTACCAGCAGGCTGGTAACATGGGGCTTTTCCTGGCATGCTTTGTGGAAACTACCCCCATAAGGTCAGCTGAACTGTGTATAACAGTAAATGTCACTTAAAAATCTCTGAGATTTAATGAGCACTCACAGCATTATGTGGCAACCTTAGGGAGAGAGGATTTGGAGCAAGGGCTTAATGAGTCAGCGATTTGGAATGTGCGGTTTATTATCAGTGTAGTAAAACCTATAACTGCTGAGGTGACGTTGTCTATAAAGTAGGCCTCCATTTACTGTTAGGCTTGTAGGGAGGGAAGCTACCCTCCAGCTCCAGAACAACAAATGCAACAGTGAACCAGTGATTCTTACTAAATTAGTTAGGATTCTGGATTGCTGATGAAACATCTGAGCTCAATTAGGTTAAGTATAAAAGGGGAATTTATGATGAGAATATAGGTGTGTCTCAGGGAAGCCAAGAATAAGAACACAATTGCTAGAACCGGACCCAAAGGGACTCTGGTTTCTCTTTTATACTTTTTTGTCTCTGAGCAGTTTTAAGTTTTTCTACTTCCTACCTTTTGTAGATCAACCACCTCTCCTTGCAAATGAGAAAGTTTTTCTTTTTAATGGTTAAAAATTTTATTTTAAAAAGTACCATATAGTCGGGGCACCTGGGTGGCTCAGTTGGTGGGACATCCGACTCTTGATTTCAACTCAGGTCATTGATCCCAGGGCCTGGGGGGTTGAGCCCACATCAGACTCTGTGCTGAGCATGGAGCCTGCTTAAGATTCTCTCTCTGTCTCTACACCTGCTCCTCTCCTGTTCACTCACATATTCTCTCTCTCTCTCTCTCTCTCTCTCTCTCTCTCTCTCTCTCAAAAAAATACCATATAGTCAAATTGACTTTTTTCTTTTGAAAAACATTTATGAATTTTGTGAATTTTAACACAGGTATAAATTTGTGTAACTACCAGCACAACCAGGATGCAAACATTTTCGTGGCCCTCAAAACTGCCTCATGCTACTGCTTTGTAGTCATCCCCTCCCTCCACCTATAATAACCCCGGCAACCTCTCCTGTGTTCCCCATCACTGGAGTTTTTCTTTTTGAGAATGTCATATAAATGGAATCATACACTATGCAACTTCTTGGACCTTGGCCTCCTTCGATCAGCATGGTGTCTTTGAGATTAACTCAAGTGGATATGTTTATCAGTAGTTTCTTCCTTTTTATAGTTGAACAGTATTCCATTGCATAGATGTACCAGAGTTTGTTTATCCATCTACTGAAGAATGCGATAGTCTTAATGCTTACCTCTTTGGCTGCCTGGTAAGCCAAAGATTAACTGATGAAAAAGATTAACTGATGTTCTTGGCTTCAATTCCAGAACCCCCTGCAAGACATTCAGAGGCTCAGCATAGGTTAGACTGCCATTCCTGGAGAAATCAGCTTAGAATGGGGATAAGGAGTTAGGATTGGTCCGGCTTGGGTCTGTGCTCAGCCAGCCGGTGCATCAACTCTAGATGACTACAGGAGTGTAGTCATGGAGAGCAGGACAGCCACCATAGAAATGCTGGGGATGGAGAGGGAGAGGAGTGAGTGGTGGAGAAATAGTGCATTCCCAACCTGTTCTCCTATGAACGGTTCTTCCTCTTTTCCTGATACATCGGTCTAAAACGTATGGTTCTCCAACCTTCATTCATTCATAAGCTCTCAGAGTTCACTGCAAACTCCATTTGGTGGGAACAATTATGTCCCTTCCTTGTCTGAATGGTGACAGATGGGTAGTGATTCCCCATGGGGTGCATGGCCTGGCCCATTCACCTTCTCTGCCCTGGCCCTCCTCTCTCAGCACTGTGACTTGCCTGGATGTCCTTAGCAATGGTGAGGCTTCAAGCAGAAGATTAAAGAAACATAGTTTAAGCCCAACCTGGGGCAGACATTTTTCTTGCAAGTCATGTTCTCATCTCCCATTTGTCTTTTCTTTCTTTGAAAGATAAAAGGCTTCTTTTTCTTGTTTTCCCATTTAAGGAGTCTTTCCAATCAGTGCTGCACTGCCTTCAAATACATTTATTCTAGCCAGTGCACAACAATGGCTGTGATTGGCTACAGGTTGAAAGCGGGCTTCTGCTCAGCTTTGTCTGTCACCCACATATCGCTTGCATCAAACAGAGCTGCCTCTGCTTAAATCCCTAAAGCCAAGGAAATGAAAAGAAAAAGCCAAACCATAGTTGCTCTCTCTCTCTCTCTCAGTGCCTCAGCCTTTGTTCCTGAGGAAAGGGAGAGATAGAGGAGGGTGACCTCAGGCGTAAATTCAACCTCCTCCTCCTTCAACCAGAGGCTTGCTCCTGTGATCTCTGCTACATGCAAGCTCTCTGTGTAGATTTTATTAGAGGAAAGAATCCGAATACTGAAAAAAAAAGTCTGACAACCACCGCCCCGGCCAAACACACAGACACTGAAAGTCCTACACTAGTACATGCCAGGAGTCTTGCTTCTGTTTCACCTGTTTTGCTCATCTTTTGAGGATTTTTCTTATTTTGAAGTTGCTTCTCCAGGATCTACCTAGTACATAATCTAGTTATCCCTTCTTGGTGTATTCAGGAAGATTTTTTTTTTTTTGTTTTAAGTTTTTTAAAAGTTACTGGTACAATCAATGTTCACTGTACAAAATTATGAAATGTCTGAAAGAAAAAAAATAGGTGACTAAAAATTATCCTTCAGTTCCACCACCTAGAGACAGCTACTTTTAACATCCAGTCCAACACCAAATATTGTAATTGTACCTTTAATGTATTTGGAAAATCTATCTCTTTATTCCATTTCTATAGCCACCATCCTAGTTCAATTTTTTTTTAACGTTTATTTATTTTTGAGACAGAGAGAGACAGAGCATGAACGGGGGAGGGTCAGAGAGAGGGAGACACAGAATCTGAAACAGGCTTCAGGCTCTGAGCTGTCAGCACAGAGCCCAACGTGGGGCTCGAACTCACGGACTGCAAGATCATGACCTGAGCCGAAGTCGGCCGCTTAACCGACTGAGCCACCCAGGCGCCCCCCTAGTTCAATTTTTAATCAGACTCTTAATCTGTTAAAAATAGAAATCCAACTTCTCACTTTTTTTGGTTAAAACCTTTCATTGGCCTCAAGTGGACAAGCAAAAAACACTTTTCCTGTGAGCCACAAGGGGCTGCTTGCTCTGGCTCTTGGAACTTCTTTCCCCAGTGAACTCCACTACATTTGCTCCGAGGGTCCCATGTCAGTCCCCTAGAACTCCACTTGCACGATAAATCTGAGAAATTCCTTCAAATGTCTAGCATGTGTTGGGATAAACCCCTGGGTTTCAGTGCTAATACAGAGGATTTCCTCTCTGGTTATTTCATCAAGAATGTGAGAAAGGAGAGGTACATGGAATCATGCTGCCAACTTGCCTCCTTAAGAAAAAAATGAATTCCCGCTCAACAATCAGCTATGCCTTTTTATGAAGTGCCAGCTGCATCCCTAAGACATGGCGATGAAGGTCAGAATAAACAGATGTGGCCATATTGCATGCCTGATCACCAGAAAGAGCTGCCTTGAACATTGGCAAAGCAACATTGTTACCATCTTTGACCTCAACTACACGATCTGTTGTATGCATGCAAATTCAATGGCACTGTCTAAACTGAGACTGGGAAGCTTGTGATCGATGGGAAGTATGCCTCTGTCTTGTAACATCAAAGGGGGATGATGCTTGTGCTAAATGTGCTTTGGAGTCCACTAGTGTCTTTACTACCTAACAGAAATCTGGGTCTCACTTAAAGGGTAGACTCCAAAGGGCTATCATCTCTGCCCCTTCTGCTGATGCTAGTGCTGGCAGTAAAGCATTAGAGGTATGACCACTCCCTCAAGATTGTCAGCAATGTCCCCTGAACCACCTCTTGGCCTCCCTGGCCCAGGTTATTATGATAACATTGGCATTGTGGAAGGTTGATTACCATGTTTATGCTATTACTGCCATGTAGAAAATTTTAGATAGCTCCTTTGGAAGACTGGCATGATGGCTGGGGTGCTGCCCAGAACACCACCCTTACACCCACTCGCATTGTCAAGGCTGTGGGAAGGGCCTCCCTGAGTTTAACAGGAAAGTTACAGGCATGGTCTCTTAAGTTCCTATTCCCTATCTGTCATGGATCTGACCTGACCTCTGGAGAAAGTTGCAAAATATGACAACACTTAAAAAGTGCTAAAGTAAGCGTCAGAGGGGTATCCCTCTGACAATGAGGTTTTACAGTAGTGCCTACCCTTTCACCTCTGATGTTGGGTCTGCTATTGCCCTCACAACAATGTTACAAGCTTATTTTCTATTATAATGATGAATTTGGCTCTAGCATCTCTGTGGTAGACTTCACAGTCCATGTGGCCCCTACTTAATAAGCACCCTAGACCAACAGCCCCAGCAACAACATCAGAAGAGGTGGCCTTTGGATGGGTGGGGGGGGGGGGTTCACTGTCTGTTATAAACTGAATTACGTATGCCCCCCACACACACACGTACACAATTTTTACATTGAAGCCTTAACCCCCAATGTGATACTATTTGGAATTTGGGCTTTGGGGAGATGATTAGGTTTAGATGAAGTCATGAGGGTGGGGTTCCCA
Organism: Acinonyx jubatus; assembly: GCF_027475565.1. Taxonomy (NCBI): domain Eukaryota; kingdom Metazoa; phylum Chordata; class Mammalia; order Carnivora; family Felidae; genus Acinonyx; species Acinonyx jubatus. Next base: position 89,809,376 of record NC_069388.1, on the reverse strand, counting down.
TGATGGGATTAGAGTTCTTATAAGAAAAGACACAAAGGAGAAGGCAGCTGTTTACAGGCCAGGAAGAGAGCTCTTACCACAAACCAACCAAGATGGCACCTTGACCTTGGGCTTCAAGCCTCCAGAACTATAAAAAAAAATAAATTTCTATTGTTTAAGCCACCCACTCTCTCTTACTTTGTTTTGGTAGCCCAAGATGACAGAGACTGGCCTAGCTCTATTCCTTCATCACTTAGAATCTCTCCTCCTTGATACATTTCTATCTCAAGTCTCCTGGAGAAGAGGAGGAGCTTATAGAGATAGCTAGTCATGTATCATCAGTTACATTAATCAAGTCTATACATTGTCTCCCCACAAAGAAAAGAAGTTAAATGAAGCAAACTAAAACAAAATAAAAGTAAAACAACAATACAAAAGAAACAAAACGGAGTACTCTCCAACAGTTCAAATCAGAAAGCCAAACGCTATAAAAGAAAAAAGAAAAACAAGAATGGTAAATGGTTAGCAGCCTAAATCCCCTGGTTGAACTCTCTTGTGGACAAATGAGATTTTCTGAGAAGAATCAGGGTCTATTACTTGTTACCCCCAATGGAAGACTTTTATGATAAATAATTAAGGAACCAAAAGTCATACCTGAAGCTTCTTCCTTTTCTGACAACATGTATTGGCAACTCTTGTCTCTATAAAATCATGTTTCTAAACTGCCTGACAAGGAACGGATTAATCCTTTAGTAAGTAACCTGTCTTGGGACCAGTCTTCCCTCACACTTCACACATCACTCTACTTTTACATGAATATGTAGTAATCTAAACATTTGTGTAGCAATATGTATGGTTATAAATGATTTTCACATGTATTACCTAATTCCAATTCCTATATTCAAGTGCAAATTAGCCACATCTCAGGAATCTCCAGTCTTGGGTCTCTAATCTCTGTATTTTCAATAATTTGAATTTAAATGCTGAAGCGGGTCACCTTTGAGCCTTCTACTTTCTCTTCTTATGCCCCAAGACCCCACTCTCCCCTTTACTGACCTGTGGTCTTTACCTAATAAAATGCTCAGTTTGAGTGCAGTGGTTTGATAAATATTTGTTGAGTGAATAAGTGAATGAGTAAATACATGAATATTTCTTTTTTTTAATTTTGTAATGTGTATTTATTTTCGAGAGAGAGAGTGAGAGAGAGAGAGAGCAAGTGGGGCAGGAACAGAGAGGGAGGGAGACACAGAATCCAAAGCAGGCTCCAGGCTCTGAGCTGTCCTCAAAGAGCCTGACGCAGGGTTCAAACTCGTGAACTGTGAGATTGTGACCTGAGCTGAAGTCAGACACTTAACCCACTGAGCCACCCAGGAGCCCCAATACATGAATATTTCTACATTTAAATTAATTGCTTAATGCGTTTTCCTTCTTGCCTGTGGCTTCTCAGTCAATTTTCCCTTAGTTTCATCCTCTTTGTCTACATCTCTTCCACATCCACTTGTCTCTGTTGAAATCACAGCAAGCAATAAATTGCCCACTGAACAATTCGTACTCAAGCTTTTCCCTCCATCCAGAATGCCCTTCTCTCCCACACCCTTGTCTGCCAGAGAACTCCACTCATCCATCACTGCCCATTCTGAATACCAATGGGTCAAACCTGTGGATTTCCCACTCATCCTCCTAGCCAGTATTAATTGCTTGCTTCCACTGAACTTTATAGATGCTTTCACTGTAGAATTTAAAACGCTGAATTATAACTTAATTTATGGATGTTTGTCTTTTTCCTAGGCTAGTGAAACCTAACTTAGACTACATGACAAAATCTTCTGGAGAATTTTACTGAATCAGAATCTCTGGGAGGGAGCCTGGAGACCTTTATTTTTATTTAACAAGGACCTGAGTTGCCATCTTTTGCAATCCTTTAGGCTGGCTTTCAAAAATCTTTGCTCAGGCTATATGGTCCTTAACTAAAGGAATGCATTTTACTTAGCTTTGTATCTTAAGTTTAGCATAGCATTCGTCTACAGGAGACACTCAATACATGTTTATTGATCCAAACTGAATTGATTATAACTTCCTGCCTGCAGCTCTAAAATTCCTGAATTTAACAGAGGAAGGGGAAAGATATAAAGGGGGGAAAATTGCTAACAGTGAAATTTCCAGCAGCTGATCAGAAGATATTTGAAAGCAAAGCAGTCTTCCTAATGATTGTCTATACCTATAAATAAGGCCCTTACATAAAGGAGGGAGACTCCCCCCACCACCCTTAAACTTAGTCGATGCTCACTCTGATTTTGGTTACAGGCTGTATGAACTAGCTAGGGGAATCATCTCCATCATGGATGTGCATATCAGCTTCTTCTCATCTTCTGTTGTTGTTTGTTTGTTACCAGGATATAGAGTTTTACCAAATGTTAAATTGATCACCAGTAGGTGAGATGGCTTATTGTTTGTGATCAGGTTATAGAAAACATTAAGATGTCAGAAAGTGAGTTCTGTCTTGCCACATCTCAGAGAATTTAAGAGATTTCAGTAGTTCTTCGCTGTCTTCTTTGTTCAAGAGCAGCTAAGTTTCAAGACCAATAGGAGAGAACTTATTGCTCTAATAAAATGAAACACTGAAAAATGGTTCGAGAATATTGGCAACTCCTGAGATCCCCTTATTAGAATAGCTTAAAAGCACTTTGAGAATATTAGTACTAGGACTACAAATCACCATCAGATATTCATCTCTAGTCAGATTATCTAATTCCTTCTCTTGGACAATATTGAGTTTTTGCTTCATCATTATTGAGTTCCTTAAAGGAAGAGTATATATCTCATTCTCATTTGTATCTATCTTACTGCTTTGTCCAATGCAAGTGACCAACAAGTGTTGAACTTGTTAATATAATATTATTTGCTTTTACTTTTCATTTTACGGTTTTAATTATAAAGGTAATACAAACTTCTAAAAAAACCCTCAAATGTGTGTAAATACATCAAGTAAAAAAGTTGAAGTCCATAAGCAAAGACAAAAGGCTGGAATGACCCCTGTGGTATCATTAAAAAGGGATTTTTGTAGGGGCACCTGGGTGGTTCAGTTGATTAAGTGTCTGACTCTTGATCTCAGCTCAGGTCATGATCACAGTTCATGACTTCCTGCCCTGCATTAGGCTCTGTGCCAACAGTGCAGAGCTTGTTTGGGATTCTCTGTCTCCCTCTCTACCCCTCCCCCACCTGCGTATGCTCACTCTCTCTCTCTCTCTCTCAAAATAAAGAAATAAACATTAAAAAAAAGAAGTACCAAAAAAAAAAGATTTTTGTAGTCATGAGACTTTTGCCATTATTAGCATGCCATTTACAGCTATATACTCTGCATTAGCTACCAGGCCAAAACAAACAATCTCCCCCAATCCCCATTCGCTTAGAAGGAGATATACAGACTACCATAGAATTCTCCCTTCTTCTCCTTTCAGAGGTTAGTCTTTCTCTTCTGTCTCTCCATTGTTCAACATCTGACTTTTGGGAAAGGAGGAAGTCTCACCTTCAATACTGATTGGTTAATTTGAACATTATATGATCAGAAAAATGTAAATAGGAATTCCAGGGACTGGGATGGGGCTGAAGTCAATGTGAGGTTGGGGATATGAAGCAGGGGTTGGACACAGAGCAGACAGAGAAAGAAGGAGACAAGAATGAGAGTGTCCATGAGCGAATCTAATCCTAGATTTCAACAGTTACAACTCTTAAGTGAGGGAGTTGGGCTCTTGACTGCCCCCTATGATGCTGCCCACCCCAATACACAAATCTTTGAATGCCTCTGCCATAACATTTGTAAGAATGTTCTGAGGTTGTTTATATAACTGTTTCTCTGCCTTTGTAGCTTATTCATTTGAATCCCTAAGGCCTGAATAATACCTAGAATGTAGGAAAGAACTTAACTACAGGCATTGGTTGAATAATGGTTGGAATGGGTAAAGTGTGTGAAAGTGCTCATAATCTAGGTACATTATGTGAGATTAGATCACACATATCCTAATACACAAAATGTTGTTTCATTGGGTAACTGGGATTCTTAGTGGTTAAAGAAAATCTAGTTTAGAGTCTGCAGATGACCAAAATCCTCCCCAACACCTGTTATAGTCACTAAACTAACTCTGAACCAAGGATTTAATAGAAACCTAAAGACAATAAGTCATTTGACAGTTGATGTCTCATTCGAACCCCAATTTTATCCCTTATTAGCTATATGACCTTGGACAAGTTACTTCCCATCTCTGAGCCACAGTTTCCACATCTGTAAAGTGGGGCCATAAAGTAGCCTACATCATAGACATTGTGATGAGCTGTAAATAAGTTAGGACATGTGTTAAGGATAGAGACTGTTTTAAGGCCACCAACCACATGCCTGTGGTTCATCATCCCAGGTACATCCCATTGCCACCAACTTCTCCCAGGCTGCCATCCTGTCTGCTTCACTTTCCTCCTTGTTAACCTCTCCAGCTGATAACTTTCCCCTTCTAACCATTTTTATTATGTCCCACATATGGTTAAAACAACAACAAGACTTTATAGAGCATTTAACTTGTTTTAGACACTGTTCTGTTTTCCATGAATCCTTTTAATCTTCTTCACAACCTTATGATTTAGGTACCATCATTATTTCCAATTTGCAGATGAAGAAACAGAACCAGGGACGAAGTAACTTGTCCAAGATCACATAGCTTGTGACTGATAGAAACTCGAATAAACCCAGCCTGTCCTCTGATCTTCTTCAAAATCCTTCCTCTCCAGTATGGCAAAGAAATTCTCTTCTCTATTCTCTTCACATTGAACTCCCTGCCCTTCCACCAGGATACTCTGCTTCCTTGGGTTGTACCTTTTTGAGGGGACACTGCCTGGATCCATCCATACAAAGGGCCACTTTCTGCCTGCTAATACCCAGTTGAGTCTGGCACCTGAAGCCTACCCATCCCTTGAGATGGGTTGAGTTTCAGATCCTGGGTTTTATAGTCTTCCAGTTGTGCTTAGATAACAAGGTGGATCAGCAACAAGATGCCCCCTCTAACCTACTCCTGCTTGTACAAATTACACCCTCACTCTGATGTTCCCCTTTCTGCATAATTTGGGCTCTGTCCTTTCCAAATCTGACTCTCCCTAATTTGTATCTTGTATGTTTTATGCTCCACCTTTATACCATAATATATATGGCAGAGCCATATCATACTTTTTTGTTTCATTCCATTCAAAGGCATCTCCTTAAAACAGAGCAATGATTCTGGAGCCAGACTGATTTGGAATCTCTGTTTTCTAACTTTGATTTGGGACATGTTGTGTAACTTTCTGTGCCTCACCAATTACATCTTTATAATGATAATACCCACTTTATAAAGTTGGCATGATGGTTAAATGAGATAATGTGCTAGCAAAAGGCTCTGCTTCACATATAGTCAGTGCTCAATAAATCATAGCAACAACTGCTTGTGGTATCAGCATTGCCTGCCATGCTTGGCACCAGCCCGCTGAGTTGGGTGATCAGCAAGGCTATTCATGCTGGGCAGACCATGACATGTAATGAATGCAAACTGACAGCTTGAATTGCTGGCCAGATTGAGATGCATTCCCTGCCCCAAGCAATTTCCTCTTCAGGCTATGTTTGAAACCATGGCTGTTATTCTGACTTCAGCCCCTCCTTGAGAGTCAGGCAGAACACTTCAGCCTCTCAAGCTTTTTGGTTTATGTTTTCCATATTAAATGGATCCCTTCAGAACGTAAGGTAATGGCGAGTGGTGCTGTCATTTAATACAAAGTTGATTATGCTGCCACCAATTTCTGGCATGGGTGGGATCACATCCCAATCAGAAGCTATTGTCCCCCACAAGCCCCGATTGAATGTGCACCTGTGTGCTTCTCATGGACTGCATCTCGAGGCTGAGAGACTTCAAAGCTGTGGGCGAGGGCACTGTCGGGGGCCTGACACCCGTGTGCTTGGAGGCGTTCACAACCACATCCCTGAAGCATCTCTGTGCGTGAAAGGAAGGTGCTGTTCACAAAACCACTCCTTGTTGTGATCTGGGATCCCATGAATAGCTGAGTGATTGCATTCTCGGGGAGGTTCCAGCATATGGTTTCAAAATCAGACAGGGAGGGTGAGAAATACACGAGGAGAGGGAGGCAGAGGAGTTCAGTTCTACAGTAATGCAGAACTTAGGCATCTACTTTTAAAGCCTAAGGGTGGAGTGACATTTTCACCTGCTGAAGGCCACGTCATGATGAGACTACTCTGCACCTTTGGGCTCTTCCCCCGCAGCTTTCTTTGGGCTGAAAGCACACGTGACATAGTTTGGCTTCATTGCCCGAGTTATGGTAGTTGGAGCAAGAATGAAATAGATGAGTAGCAAGGGGCTAAGTAGTAAGAAAGGAGTGCTCAGCGAGGAGAACCTGGTCAGTGGTTCTCAGATGTGGGTGCTTGTAAGAATAAGAGGGCATATTACAGAGACATACTCATCCACCCCACCCCAGACCTGCTGCATCAAAATTGTTTGGGGCAGTGGGATGGTGCCTGAAAATCTGAATTTTAAATATAAATGTAACACTGAGGATAATAGAAGCATTCAACTCTTGCATTCATTACTACATGCAAGCATTGTCCAAAGTGTACATATTCACTAACGCATTTAATATACACAGCAATCCTGCACATAGGGTACATTATTCTCATTCCCAGCAGCAGATGACCCAGCTGGGCAAGGTAGGGACTCCGGTGAGTTGTGGGCACATGCTACTGAAGAAAGTAGTCACTGTTGGGACTATGCAAGTGCCTCTCAGGAAGTAAGGGCCTCCTTAACCTTTGTGGCCTGGAGACTCCACTTGCCTCACTTGAGTCTTGGCCTTGGAGCTGGGATTGAACCCAAGGAGTCTTTCTTCAGAGCATAGGCTCCTAACTTGTAGTACACACAAATGCCACAGAGAAGGATCTAACAATGGAGATGTCTCCCCCATGACCTCTGGGTGATGGCAAGGATTGCCCTTCAGGAGATCTGCACTGTAGGGAGTACAGCTGGTGGACAGTTGCCAAAGCTGCATTTCAGTATCTGTCATTGCTCTCACAACAAGGCAATGTTCTCCCTGGGCTGGGGGCTTATTTTTGCTGGGCCATTCCTGCCCAACATAAGAAATGAAGAAGTTCTTTCTGTCTTCTCCTGCTTCTCTTTCTTCCTTATTCACATTGGTTCCACCAATAAGTGAATTAAATTATTCCTGCACAGATAATTCTATCTTGGTGTCTACTTCTTGGGGAATCTGACCAACATATCACTCTCTCTTCTACAACAGTAACTTTGAAATATTTTTGACTAAGACCCACAGTAAGGAAAAAATGTTTTAACTTGTCACAGTGTGTGTGTGTCTCTCTCTGTGTATGTGTGTATACATATATATGCAAATATACATCATGCATACATGGAAAAAATTTTCAAGAACAACACCTACCTTTCCTATATGCAACGTATGATTCTATTCCATCGTTTTAATTTTTATTTATTTATTTTTAAAATTTTACTTCTTTATTTTGAGAGAAACAGAGAGAGTGTGAGCAGGAGAGGGACAGAGAGAGAGGGAGAGAGAAAATCTCAAGCAGCCTCCATGATTCAGCACAGAGCTGGACACAGGGCTCGGGCTCACAAGCATGAGATCATGACCTGAGCCAAAATCAGGAGTCGGATACTTAACTGACTGAGCCATCCTGGTGTCCCTGTCATTTTTTTAAAAAAGAGAATTCGGTTTACAACCCACACAATTGCACTAAAGACCAAACACATACCAGAAATGCCATTTATGTGCACCCACTGGCAGTATTTGCTGTGACTCACATGATGGTAGCATTAATCTTTGATTGCCCCATCCTTGGCCAGTGCAGGAGGCTTCTTGCTCTGTATTGACCTTCCCAATGGTCTGTTTCTTGTATTTTCCTGTGAGATGTAGTTCTACTTTTTTTTTTAAATTTTTTTTAGCATTTATTTATTTTTGAGACAGAGAGAGAGCATGAACAGGGGAGGGTCAGAGAAAGAGGGAGACACAGAATCTGAAACAGGCTCCAGGCTCCGAGCTGTCAGCACAGAGCCCAACGCGGGGCTCGAACCTACGGACCGCGAGATCATGACCTGAGCCGAAGTCGGATGCTTAACCGACTGAGCCACCCAGGCGCCCCTGTAGTTCTACTTTTTAAAGAATATACCATGACTGCAGGGAAATGGATACTAAATCAAAAGATTTATATAGTTGCTCCAATATTAGGAGCACCTGGAAGTCAGGATACTCTTTTCAGAATGCTTTAGATTTGATCAGTTTAAGGTCATGATCCACAAAATGTGTGTTTGCATGTGTATTTGCTTATTTAGTAAAAACATTTCTTATGTCGCCCACCAATACTGGTTTCTTAATTGCTCCTTTGATACTTGCTAGGGCTCATTTTTAGCAATCAAAGACAGGTTCCTGAGATTAAGAAACATTTATTGGATAGTAAATTAAGATTGGGGAATTCTATCCATTTAATTTTTGATGAATTGAGCAAAAGCTGATTTTTTTTTAAAAAAATTTAGCTCAAGGAATGTTGCTTGTCTTCAGGAGCATGCTTTGAGAGGCAATGATTTATATACTGTACATTGTGTTCCTAGCCCATGTGGTCCTGAACATTCTGCTCATGCTTTTTAGAGGCACCTCAGTGCTGTTTGGCTTAATTCTATTTTGAGATATCTATCCTAGAAAAATAATCAGAGTTACAGAAAATTATTTATGTACAAGGGTGGCCATTATGGCATTATTTATAATAGTGTAATATAGGTACCAACATTAATTTCCAACAGGGATGGTTCAATAAACCATGACATATCCATAAGAATATGTGATAAAGCACCACTGGCTTGTATTTATTTTGGTGATATTCAGAGCTGAGTAACTGGCACTCCTTTTAGAGAGAGCACAAAGTCTTCAGTTTGTCATTTCTCTCCTCTTCCCTACTGTGTAATACCCACTTTACTTATCTACTTTCCTGCCTGACATTGGTAGGGATTGAGGTTTTGGTCCCTGGCTGACATGATACTGTCCAAATTCCTTTGCATAATATGGTGAGCTCAATAATGGTTCCCCAAAGATGTTCATGTTCTAATCTCTGGAACATTTGAATATGCTAATTTACATTGTAACAGGTACTTTGGAGATGTGATTAAGTGGGTGGGCCCATTGTAATGACAGGGGTCCTTGTAAGATGCAAAAAGAAGGATCAGAGTCAGAGAGGAGATGTGGACAGCAGCAGAGGCTGGAGTGATGTACTTTGTAGATGAAGAGAGAGACCATGTGTCAAGAATGTAGATGGTCTTTAAAAGCTGGGAAAAGCAAGGAAACAGATTCTCCTTTAGAATCTCCAGAAGGAACACAGCTCTGCTGATACCTTGATTTTAGCCCGTAAGATCCATTTTGGACTTCTGACATTCAGAATGGTAAGATAACATATATGTGTTGTTTCAAGCCACTAAGTTTGTGCTAATTTGTTAGAGCAGCAATAGGAAATTTATGCACACAGCATTCAAGTTTGTTCAGTACCTGACTTCAGCCCTACCCTTAATTCTCATTTCCTCTTCTCTGCTTCATTCTCTATACAGCCTAGAGTTTCTCCACACCAAATTACTCATCGTTTCCCAGGACACCATGTTTTCACACCTCCATGTCTTTGTGTCATTCTTTTTACCTAAAATTCCATTCTCCCCTTTCTGTCAAGCTTCCAGAAGAGAAAGGGGGAAAGCCTTTCCTAGTAAAGGAATTTCTACCACCTATAGTATAAACAAGCTGAGGTTGGCGGAAGACACCAAAGATCATTCGTTAGGCTTCCTACTTGAGGGGTGCCTGGGTGGCTCAGTTGGTTAAGTGTCCAAATTCAGCTCAGATCATAATCTCACAGCTTGTGAGTTTGAACCCCACACTAGGTTCTGTGCTGACAACTCAGAGCCTGGAATTCTTGACATGAAGTCCTTTTAGCATTGTAGAGCAGCTGCTCTGGGGAGCCCATATGGTGGAAGGTGTAAAGGCAAGCATGAGCATGGCTAATGGAAAGATGGCCAATGGTGGGGCTTCCCAGAGACATAGCTTCCTTGAGCCTTACTGTGCTTCCTAAGTATAAAGCATGTCATGCATTTGTAGTTAAAATATAATGTTAACTGAAGAAAGAGTTGGGACTGCAATCAGCCTGTTTTAGTTTTACCTGTAGAACTGCCAGGCTCAATAGTAAGTGGCTATCTGCTGTGGAACAGACAGAATTTCTCCACCTGACAACACTCACATCTACATCCACCTAAGAAATAGGGTGCACTTTCCTCCACCTGCCTGCATGAATGAACTGTTCCTGGGCTGCTGAGCACCATTCAGTCAGTCTTGGCTGGGATCATTGCCAATTCTTTTGAGCTAATTTGTTTTCCAAGATGAACAACATCACCAGTATGACCTGTTAACATTGCTGAGGCCTCTCCAACAATTTGCCAGTATTTAGGTATGGTATGGACCACACATGCCTAGGGAGAACACAAATCAAGCCTTGTGATCAGTTCCCAGCATTCTGCAGGATGGTCTCTATTGACACATTTTCACTTTCAGATCAGATATCCTCTACTACACCAGATAGCTTCTTCTTTCATAGGCCAAAGTGCCATCTGAGGCTCTCCATCCACTCCACTCCCAACAATTCCTATTCATATAACCATTAGGTATGGCCCAGCCCAGCACAACACAGCTTTCCTTGCAAGCTTTGGCTCTTCGGTGGGACTTCTTCCCATAGCATTGCATTGGTGAGGCAGGTGGCTATCAGAGTCCTGACTTAATGCTGTCACTGCTCCTCTGCTCAGTTTGTGTATTGGGGGCAGCCCCTCAAACAACCACCTAGCATTTTAGGTGGAGAATTTTAAGATGGCAGCTCCTATCATTATTAGTTCATCTAGTGTGTCTCTGAGGGAGGGGGGGAAAGTCTTGTAATGGTATACTGTTTGGTGCTTTGACACCCTTTCAGTTGGCTTCTACAGACCTACCTTTCAGGATTTCTTCACCATAATTAGCCCTTGACATACATTTAGCCTGTTGTTTTGAGGGGATTGTGGACTCTAAGTGGAAAGATTCTGTCTGAGGATAGGTGGAGATGTGGGGGTGGAGGGAAATACATCATTACAAGTGCCTCAAAAATCATCCCTTGCTTTGCAGAGATAAAGCAGCATGGATTTTCTGACACTCATCCAGAGCTTTCCACAAGACTTAGACAGTGGAGGAAAGAGACTACATTTTCCTCCATTTATTTATTTATTTTTTATGTTGCCAGCAGGTTTGCTCTACTTCTGATAACAGAGCTTGTGTGGGCTGCCCCATCCAATTCTATTCCTCTAAGATCTTTGTGATAGATCAATTTTCAATTCCAGTTGATCAAATTTTGTCTTTTTTTCCCTGTGTCCTCATAGGCCTTTAAGTGGAAAGTTGAAACAGGACTGCATTTGGGCCATATCACACTAAATTGAAACTACTAGATGTAACTTTCAAAAGACTGTTTTGTTCTCTTTGATTTTTACCCCAATGTTTGTCTATTTAGACAAGCCCACTTTATGGCTTGTAGAACAGAGCTAAGTGGAAGTAGTTATTGTGATGGAGAATGAGGAGCTTCATTCAGTACTTACCTTTTTTTTTTTAAGAAAAAAGTTAATTTGAATGGGAAGCTCAGAAACCTTTAGTTTTTATATTTATATACTTGATGGAGTTTTGGTGCCAATTTTTCTTTCTTTTGGATGAGAGATAGGTAGTTTGCAGTTGATTGTGCATTTACAATGCACTGTCTGATGTCTCATTAGCAAACAAAACAATAAATTGCATCACATGTAAGCTAGTGACATATCCTCCCCCATAATGTATGTCAATTCTTGAATACTGAGAAATTTTTTTTAAATTTGAAATGTTTCCTTTTGAAATCTAGCTGCCAGTCTATTTCTCTATTCCCCTTCAGTCTTGATCTTTGAAATAAAAATCTGCACTTGCTGCCACATTCCACACCCCAGTCGTTCCTTCATTCACTGGATTCTGGGCCACTGTTAACCCATGGTAGCTCATCTCAAAGGTCACCATTGAATTCCTAATGGTCAGTTCAACCTCCAAAATTTTCAGCCCTTTGCTCACCTAATTGTAACATCTGATTTCATGTCCTACTTCATAGGGAAAATATATGTGAACTAGCTTGAACTTTCTCAACCTGCTATCCTAAATTAAGTCCATCTTTTGTTCAACGTTCCATTCTTGATACCAGTCCCTTCTATTTCATCTCAATGTTACTTGATCAATAACTCCTCTCTTATATATCAGTGTTCCTCCATCTACTGACTGCTTCCAAATCAACTTATGAACATGTTCAAGTGCATCCCATTGTACACACACACACACACACACACACACTTCATCCTTGATCCTCTATTCTCCTTCAATTACTAGACCATGTGTCTTTTCTTGAACAACCAATTGGTTGGGGCGCCTGGGTGGCGCAGTCGGTTAAGCGTCTGACTTCAGCCAGGTCACGATCTCATGGTCCGTGAGTTCCAGCCCCGCATCAGGCTCTGGGCTGATGGCTCAGAGCCTGGAGCCTGTTTCCGATTCTGTGTCTCCCTCTCTCTCTGCCCCTCCCCCGTTCATGCTCTGTCTCTCTCTGTCCCAAAAATAAATAAACGTTGAAAAAAAAACAACAACCAATTGGTTGACATAAGCAGTTTCCACTTGCAATCTCCAAATTCTCACCTATTGTTTTCTCTTAAATGTTTTAAATGATTTTTTTTTGGCATCTAATGTGATTATTATAGGTTTTTTTCTCATCTGATTCATGGAGGTTTTATTTTTTAATTCGATTTTGCTAATGTTTTATTTGACATTTTGCATGTCACAATGATTTACCCTCATGTTTTCTTCAAAGAGTTTTATAGTTTCAGCTTCCACATTCAGGTTTTTGGTTTTCAATTTATTATTTTTTAATGTTTATTTATTTTTGAGAGAGAGAGAGACAGAGTGTGAGCAGGGGACGGGCAGAGAGAGAAGGAGACACAGAATCTGAGGCTCCACGCTCTGGGCTGTCAGCACAGAGTCCAACACGGGGCTCGAACCCACGAGCAGTAAGATCGTGACCTGAGCCAAAGTCAGATGCTCAACCGAATGATCCACCCAGGCATCTCCGGTTTTCAATTGATTCTTAAGTCAAAGTTGGGAATTTATATTTTCCTAGACAGTGCTCTGAAAGTATTGCCCCCAGACCAGCAGCACCAGTACCTTCAGGAACTTGTTAGAAATGCAATGTCTCAGGTCTCAACCCCAGACCACTGAATAAGAAACTCTGGGAAGGGGGCCCAATAATCTGTTTAACAATCTCTCTAGGAGATTTAGATACATCATCAAATTTGAGAATCATTATTCTAGAAATGCATTCTTTTCATACATATTTTTAAGTTCATTGGTATCAAGTGCTACTTGTTCTTTTTTTGCTAATATTCTTCAAATATGAAATTACATCTCTCTCATTGCTAATATTGTTATTTTCTCTCTTCCTTGATGTTGATCATATTTGCCAAAAGTTTGAATGTATTGTTGGTTTCTTTAAATAACCAAGTTTTATTTTATTGATCATCTTTTCTGTTTCTGTTACTTGGTTTAATTAATATTTGCTTTTATCTTCATTGATCCATTTATTTTACTTTGTTTTATTTTGGTTTTTTTAACTTCTTGAGTTGAATGTCTTATTTTTTCACTTTTAATCTTTTGTATTCTCTGATCTAGTGCACTATACCCTGTGTGTACACTTTGGCCTTAGTCACACAAATTTCACTTTATTCTCACATTATTGTTCTTCACTTCTGAATAGTTTGTAATTTCAGTTTTGATTTACTCTTTTATATAGGAATTTCTCTGAAAGGCTTTAAAATTTTGGAATATTTTTCTTTTTCTGATGCAATATATAATATACTATATATATTTGTATAAATGTGTATTTGTTTTGTTGTTAATTGTTCTAACATGGTCAGAGAATTTGGCCCTTTTGGGATTTACTGAGATTTCCTTATGCCTAACAATTGGTCATTTTTGTGAATATTTAGTGTGTTTATATAGAATGTATATTCCCTGTTAAGTAGAAAGATGGGGGTATGTGTGTGTCTACATACATACATATATGTGTGTGTGTGTGTAAGTATGTGTGTGTGTGTAAGTATGTGTGTGTGTGTGTACACACATACCTATTTATCTGTTAGATTTAGGTTTTTTAAAATGTTTATTTATTTATTTTGAGGGGCACAGGAGAATACATGAGCAGGGAGAGGAGCAGAGAGAGAGGAGAGATAGAATCCCAAGCAGACTCTGTGCTAATACCACAGAGCCTGACCCAGGGCTTGATCCCATGAACTGGGAGATCATGATCTGAGCCAAAATCAAGAGTCGGATGCCCAACCACTGAGCCACTCAGGTGCCCCTAGATTTAGTTTTTTAAATAGATTTTAGTTTTTAGTTGGTTTTGGATTTGAAGAAAAATTGAGAAGATAGTACAGAGATAGTACAGAGAGTTCCTATATGCTCTGCACCCAGTATCTACTATTAACCTCTTACTCATTATGATATGTTTGCTATTAGTGGACCAATATTTATATATTATTGTTAACTAAAATCTCATTTCACACTATTGAAAACAATAGAAAATCTCCTATATAATTTTTCTTTTAAAAAAATTTTTTAAATGTTTATTTTTGAGAGAGAGAGAGACAAAGCATGAGTGGGGGAGGAGCAGAGAGAGAGGGACACACAGAATCTGAAGCAGGCTCTAGGATCTGAGTTGTCAGCACAGAGCCTGACATGGGGCTTGAACCCACAAACTGTGAGATCATAACCTGAGCCGAAGTCGAACATTTACCTGACTGAACCACCAAGGCACCCCTCCTATATAATTTTTAAAAAACAGTTTCCAAAATCTAGCAAATTTATGGTATCAATTGAGATTCTGTTCAGCTGAGTATATACAGTGGTTTAAACAAATTGGGGCTATAGTGAATAAAACTGTGTTATATACTTAAAAGTTGCTAAGAGATTAGATCTTAAATGTTTTCATCACAAAATATAAATGGAAATTTTGCAATGTGATGGAGGTGTTAACTAATCTTATTGTGGTTGTTATTCTGTAATACATACATTTATTGAATCATTGCTTTGTAACCTTAAACTTATACAATGTTGTATGTTAATTATATCTCAATAGAAGAGGGAAAAATAAATATAAGTCATAAAAACCATAAAAGCAACCAAAAAAAACCTAAAAGAAAAATTATTTTAAAAAGCAAAACCCAAAACCAGTAGAAGGAAGAAAATAATAAAGATCAGAGCAGCAATAAACAAAATGGAAACTAAAAGAAACAATAGAACATATCTATGAAACCAGGAGAGTTCTTTGAAAAGATCAACAAAATCAATAAACTTTTAGCCAGATTCACCAAAAAAAAAAAAAAGAAAAGAAAAAAAGAAAGAAAGAAAAGGAAAGGAAAACAAGAAAGAGGACTCAAACAAAATCAGAAATATAAGAAGGGAAATAACTGGCACCACAGAAATACAAAGGTTTATAAGACAATATAATGAAAAATTATATGCCAACAAATTGGACAACCTAGAAGAAATGTTTAATTCCTAGAAACATACAACTTCTCAGGGATCCTGGGTGGCTAAATTGGTTAAGCGCCCAACTCTTGGTTTCAGCTCAGGTCATGATCTCACAGTTCATGAGTTCAAGCTCTGAATCTAGCTCTGTGATGACAGCATGGACCCCTCCCCTGCTCACTCTCTATCTCTCTCTCTCAAAAATAAATAAGTAAACATTAAAAAAAAGAAACATATAACTTCTCAAAGTTGAATCAGGAAGAAATAGAAAATCTGAACAGACCAATTACCAGTAATGAAATTGCATCAGTAATAAAAAAAAAACCCAAAAAACAAAAGTCCAGGACCAATTGGCTTCACAGGTGAATTCTACCAAACGTTTAGAGAAGAGTTAATACCTATTCTTCTCAAACTATTCCAAAAAATAGGAGAGGAAGGAAAACTTCCAAATTCATGCTATGAGGCCTGCATTACCCTGATACCACAACCAGATAAAGACCCTCCAAAGAGAGAGAGAGAGAGAGAGAGAGAGAGAGAGAACTACAGGCCAATATCCCTGATGAACATAGATGCAAAAATCTTCAACAAAATATTAGCAAACTGAATCCAACAATACATTAAAAATCCCATGATCAAGTGGTATTTATTTCTGAGATTCAAAGATGGTTCAATATTCACAAATCAATCAATGTGATACCACACATAAGTATGAGAAAAGGTGAAAAACATGTGACCATATCAAAAAATGCAGAAATAGCATTTGACAAATACAATATCCATTCATGATAAAAACCTTCAACAAAGCAGGTTTAGAGGGAACATACCTCAACATAATAAATGCCTTACATGAAAAACCCACAGCTAACATCATCCTCAATGGTGAAAAACTGAGAGCATTTCCCTTAAGGTCAGGAACAAGACAAAGATGTCCACTTTCACCACTTTTATCCAACATAGTACTGGAAGTCCTAGCCACAACAATCAGACAACAAAAAGAAATAAAAGCCATCCTAGGGCGCCTGGGTGGCTTAGTCAATTAAGCATCCAACTTTGGCTCAAGTTGATCTCACAATTAGGTTTGTGAGTTCGAGCCCCATATCAGGCTCTCTGCTGTTAGCACAGAGCCCATTTCAGATGCTCTGTCCTCCTCTCTTTCCATCCCTCCCCCACTTGCACTATATCTCTCTCAAAAATAAACATTAAAAAAAGAAATTAAAGAAATAAAAGTCATCCAAATTAGTAAGAAATGAAATCTTCACTGTTTGCTCATGACATGAAACTACATATAGAAAACCCTGAAGACTCTACCAAAAAACTATTAGAATAATTGAATTCCGTAAGGTCACAGGATACAAAATCAATGTACAGATAATCCATTGAATTTCTATACACTAATAATGAAGAGCAGAAAGAGAAATTAAGAAAGCAATCCCATTTACAACTGCACCAAAGATAATAAAATACCTAGGAATAAACTTAACCAAAGAGGTGAAAGATCTTTGCTCTGAAAACTATAAAACACTGATGAAAGAAATTGAAGATGGAACAAATGGAAAGATATTCCATGCTCATGGATTGGAAGAACAAATATTGTTAAAATATCTATACTACCTAAAGAAATCTATAGATTTAATGTAATCCCTATCAAAATCGCAACAGTATTTTGCACACAAGTAGAACAAATAATCCTAAGATTTGTATTGTATTGTATTTGTATTGATTGTATTTGTATTGTAACCTCATCAGGCCCTGAATAGCCAAAACAATATTGAAAAAGAAAACCAAAGCTGGAAGCATCACAATCCTGGACTTCAAGCTGTATTACAAAGCTGCAATCATCAAGACAGTACGGTACCGGCACAAAAACAGACACTAAGATCAACGGAACAGAATAGAGAACACAGAAATGGACTCACAAACGTATGGCCAACTAATCTTTGACAAAGCAGAAAAGAATATTCAGTGGAATAAAGACAGTTTCTTCAGCAAGTGGTGCTGGGAAAACAGGACAGCAACATGCAGAAAAATGAATGTGGACCACTTTCTTACACCATACACAAAAATAAACTCAAAATGGATGAAAAGACCTGAATGTAAGACAGGAAGCCATCAAAATGCTAGAGGAGAATGCAGGCAAAAACTTCTTACTCCCCAAGTCTCTGGAGGCAAGGGAAACAGAAGCAAGAATGAACTTTTGGGACCTCATCAAAATAAAAAGCTTCTGCACAGCAGAGGAAACAATCAGCAAAACTAAAAGGCAACCAATGGAATGAGAGAAGATATGTGCAAATTATATATCTGATAAAGGGTTAATATCCAAAATATATAAAGAACCATAAAATTCAACACCCAAAAAAACCAAATAATCCAATTAATAAATGGGAAGAAGACATGAATAGACATTTTTGCAAATAAGACATCCAGATGGCCAACGGACACATGAAAAGATGTTCAACTCACTGATCATCACGGAAATGCAAATCAAAAGTAAGAGATATTACCTCACACCTGACAGAATGGCTAAAATCAACAACACAAGAAACAATAGGTGTTGGCGAGGATGTGGAGAAAGTAGAACCCTCTTGCACTGTTGGTGGCAATGCAAACAGGTGCAGCCACTCTAGAAAACAGTATGCAGGTTCCTCAAAAAGTCAAAAATAGAATTACCCTATGATCCATCAATTATGTCAGGAGGTATTTACCCAAAGGATACAAAAACACTAACTCAAAGGGATATATCCACCCTGGTGTTTATAGCAGTATTACGTACAATAGCCAAATTATGGAAACAGCCCAAGTGTTCACGACTGATGAATGGATGAAGAAGAGGTGGTATGTATGTATGTGTGTGTATATACACACATACATATATAATGTAATATATATATATATATACATATATATAATATATTATTACTCAGCTATAAAATAGAATGAAATCTTTCCATTTGCAACAACATGGTTGGATCTAAAGGATATAATGCTAAGTAAAACAAGTCAGTCAGAGAAAGACAAATACCATATGATATCACTCATATGTAGAATTTAAGAAACAAAACAAATGAACAAAGGGGGAAAAAGAGACAGAGGCAAACTAGGAAACAAACTCTTAACTATAGAGAACAAGCTGATGGTTACCAGAGGGGAGGTGGGTGTGGGGATGGGTTAAATAGTTAATGGGGTTTAAGGAGTGCACTTCTGATGAGCACTGGAAGTGTTGAATCACTATATTCCACACCTGAAACTAATATTACACTGTATGTTAGCTAACTTGAATTTAAATTAAAACTTTAGTAAAAAAAAAAAAAAAGAGGTGACATACACCCATGCACACACAGTAGAATATTATTCAGCCATATAAAAGAATGAAATCTTGGTATTTGGCAAGGACATGGATGAAGCTAGAGAGTATAAGGCTAAGTGAAATAAGTAAGCAAGAGAAAGACAAATACATATGACTTCCTTCATATATGTAATTTAAGAAACAAAACAAATGAACAAAGGAAAGAAGGAAAAAAAGAGAGAGAGACAAACTAAAAAACAGAGTCTTAACTATAGGGAACAAACTGATGGTTGTCTGAAAGGAGGTGGATGGGGTATGGGTGAACTAGGTGAAGGGGATTAAAAGCACACATCATGATGAGCACTGAGTAATGTATAGAATTGTTGAATCACTAAATTGTGCACCTGAAACTAACATAACACTGTTTGCTAACTATACTAGAATTAAAATAAACAACTTTTAAAAAAGAAATTAAAAACCCCAAATGAACAGGCATCTATATAATGTAACATTAATTTCTGACAGAACTCTTTCTAGAAATAAGGTGATAGCTGTTTGTTTTTTTATTTTGTAAGGTAGATTCTCATTAAAGACATGCACAGAAGGAGGATAGCTACTGTGACCAGTATTGTTTAACACTTTGCTGGAAATTTCAGTAAAAACAATAGGCAATGGAAAATAATTAAGTTGGGCAACTATTGGAAATGACACATTATAATTCCCATGTGATATTTGCCTGACAACCAAAGGAAATGAACTAATAAAAGTTTACTTAGGAGAGGCCAAGATGGAAGTTTTTTTGTTTTGTTTTTTTTGTTTTGTTTTTTTTTTTTTTGCATCTTTCGCCCCTGAAATGCAGTCAGATCAACACTAAACCACCTTGGACACCTAGAAACTGATTTGAGGATTAACACAAAAGTCTGCACAACCTGAACTATAGAACTCGGCAGGTATGTGGCACAAAGAGGTGAACTAGGGGAGAGAGAAGCTGAGAGGGCAGGGAGCTCTTTTTGCTGGTGGAGAGAGGACAGAGATGGAGGAGAGATTACAGGAAAAGCACCTCCCCTGAAAGCAGCTGGAGAGAAAAAGAGTGGAAATAGCCACACGGACTGAACAAAAAAGGGAGAAAGGAGACAAAAGAGAGTTTAAATTCTGTTAAGACTATAAACAGGGGAGCTCAGAGCCTGAAATTCCACAGTTCGATACCTGGAAGTGCTCTGGTGAGAAGGGGAAATCTCTGGGAGCAAAGAGTGAGGTCCAAGGGGTCCTTGGGCCACATAGGGAGAGGCAGTTCCCCTGCTGGGAGGACATTTGGTAGAAGTGGTTTGGTCCCCCCACAGGTAAAGGTCCCAGTGGATCTCAGAGAATGGCCACATTCACTGGTATTGGAGCAAGGACGTTAAGGGTGAAGCCTGCTGCCAGATGTGTGTTGTGATTTGCCTTAGTCCCTGAAATGCTGCTGCTACATGATGGTACAAACTTTTTCTTGGGCAGGCTGGCAACCAGCTGCAGTCTCTGGGTATGGGCAGCTGCACAGTCTCGTGAATGTTCCAGGGGGTGGGGGGCGGGCTGGCACCCGGCCATTGCTCAGTGAGACCCTCCCCCAGAGGATCAGAATGGGTCAAAGCTGAAGTGAGGGGTTGGGAAACACTGCCCCATCTGAGATAAAACTCAGGAGGGAGGTGCCTCCTGGCAACATGACGGTTTGGTCATGGACAGTGTAGAAGCAGGGAGTAGACAGAAACCGGAGGCAAAGGAGGGGTGCTTGATTGTCAGTTGCAGAGAGCACAGAGGTCTGAAACTAGAGACTAGGTAGCTGGCTGACACCGTTTTCATCCCTCCCGGTGCTTGAGCATACATGCCTACATGTGGCACAATAATCCATCCCAGTAAGCTATGCAGCACCATCTAGTGGAGAACAGAGCTGTTACACTAAGCACCCCCCCAACTGGGGGGTACTGCGCTCTTGAGGAACACCATGAGTCTCTCTGACTGCTTAGTTTACAGACTATAAAGTGCTTCATAGTTTGACTTCTAGGAGAAACTGGATATAATTTCAATCATATTTGATTTTGTTTGCTGGTCCATCTATTCAATTTTTTTTCCTGACTCTTGAATACAGAAAGAGAAAAAAATTATTTTTATTTTCCATTTTTATTAAAAAGATTTTTCTTTTTTCTACTATATTTTCATTTTTTATAAATTTTCATATTATATTTTACTTCTATCATTTCATTTTATTCTTTTTTGAATTCATTTTTTCAAATTTTCAGAAGTCTTCCTATTTTTTTTTCCTTTTTTTTCTTTTCTAATCTTTCCATTTTTTCTCTAATCTATCAAGTTTCTTTCAACAATCCGACTAAAACACACCTAGGATCTAGAATCCTTTATTTGATTTTTTTGTGTTGTTTTTAATTGTTTAATTTTTATTTTTTTACTTTATTAATTCTTTTTCTTCCTTCAAAATGATAAAACAAAGGAATTCTCCCCAAAAGAAAGAACAGGAAAAAATGACAGCCAGGGACTTAATCAACACATATACAAGCAAGATGTCTGAACCAGAATTTAGAGTCATGATAATAAGAATACTAGTTGGGGTTGAAAATAGATCAGAATCCCTTTCTGCAGAGTTAAAGAAGTAAAAGCTAGTCCAGATGAAATGAAAAATGTTGTAACTGAGCTCCAGTCTCAAATGGATGCCATGGCGGCAAGGATAGATGACACAGAGTAGCAAATCAGTGATATAGAGGACAAACTTATGGAGAATAATGAAGCAGAGAGGGGCGCCTGGGTGGCGCAGTCGGTTAAGCGTCCGACTTCAGCCAGGTCACGATCTCGCGGTCCGTGAGTTCGAGCCCCGCGTCAGGCTCTGGGCTGATGGCTCAGAGCCTGGAGCCTGTTTCCGATTCTGTATCTCCCTCTCTCTCTGCCCCTCCCCCGTTCATGCTCTGTCTCTCTCTGTCCCAAAAATAAATAAATGTTGAAAAAAAAATTAAAAAAAAAAATGAAGCAGAGAAAAAGAGGGAGACTAAGGCAAAAGAGCATGAGATAAGAGAACTCAGTGACTCATTAAAAAGGAATAACATCAGAATCATAGGGGTCTCAGAAGATGAAGAGAGAGAAAAAGGAGTAGAAGTTTTATGTGAGCAAATCATAATAGAAAACTTTCCTAATCTGGGGAAAGACACAGACATCAAAATCCAGGAAGCACAGAGAACTCCCATTAGATGCAATAAGAACCAACCAACAACAAGGCATATCATAGTGAAATTCACAAAATACTCAGTCAAGGAAAGAATCATGAAAGTTGCGAGGGAAAAAAGTCCTTAACCTACAAGGAAAACAGATCAGGGTCACAGCAGACCTATCCACAGAAACTTGGCAGGCCAGAAAGGAGTGGCAGGATATATTCAATGTGCTGAATCAGAAAAATATGCAGCCAAGAAGTCTTTATCCAGCAAGGCTTTCATTCAAAATAGAAGAAAAGATAAAAAGTTTCCCAGAAAACAAAACTTAAAAGAGTTAGTGACCACTAAACCAGCCCTGCAAGAAATTTTAAGTGTGACTCTCTGAGGGGAGAAAAGGCGGGGAAAAAAAAGACCAAAAGCAACAAAGACTAGAAAGGACCAGAGAACACCACCAGAAACTCCAACTCTACAGGCAACATAATAGCAATAAATTCATATCTTCCAGTACTCACTCTAAATGTCACTGGACTAACTACTCCAATCAAAGACACAGGGTAACAGAATGGATGAGAAAACAAGTTCCATCTACATGCTGTTTACAAGAGACCTGTTTTAGACCTAAAGCCACTTTCAGATTGAAAGTAAGGAGATGGAGAACCATCTGTCATGCTAATTGTCGCCAAAAGAAAACCAGAGTAGACATACTTATATCAGACTATCTAGATTTTAAAATAAAGACTGTAACAAAGGATGAAGAAGAGCATTATAACATAATTAAAGGGTCTATCCACCAAGAAGATCCAACAATTGTAAACATTTATGCTCCAAACATGTAGGCACCCAAATATATAAATTGATTAATCACAAACATAAAGAAACTCATTGATAATAATACCATAATAGCAGGGGACTTCAACAACCCACTTACAACAATGGACAGATCATCTAAACAGAAAATCAACAAGAAAACATTGGCTTTGAAGAACACGCTGGACCGGATGGACTTAACAGATATATACAGAACATATCATCCTAAAGCAGCAGAATATACATTCTTCTCAAGTGCACATGGAACATTCTCCAGAATAGATCACATACTGGGATACAAATCAGTCCTCAACAAGTACAAAAAGATTGAGATCATACCGTGCATATTTTCAGACCACAATGCTATAAAACTCGAAATCAACCACAAGAAAAAACTTGGACAGATAACAAATACTTGGAGACTGAAGAACATCCTACTAAAAAATGAATGAGCTAACCAAGAAGATAAAGAGGAAATTAAAAAGTACATGGAAGCCAATGAAAATGATAATACCACAACCCAAAACTTCTGGGATTCAGCAAGGGCAGTCATAAGAGGGAAGTATATAGCAATCCAGGCCTTCCTGAAGAAGGAAGAAAGGTCTCAGATACACAACCTAACCTTACTCCTTGAAGAGCTGGAAAAAGAACAGCAAATAAAATCCAAAACTAGCTGTAGGCATGACATAATAAAGATTAGAGCAGAAATCAATGCTACTGAAACCAAAAAACAGTAGAACAGATCAATGAAACCAGAAGCTGGTTCTTTGAAAGAATTAACAAAATTGATAAACCGCTAGCCAGTTTGATCAAAAAGAAAAAGGAAAGGATCCAAACAAAGTCAAGAATGACAGAGGAGAGACCATAACCAACAGAGCAGAAATACAACCATTAATAAGAGAATATTATGAGCAATTATATGCCAATAAAGTGGGCAATCTGGAAGAAATGGACAAATTCCTAGAAACATATACACTACCAAAACTGAAACAGGAAGAAATTGAAAATTTGAACAGATCCATAACCAGTAAAGAAATTGAATCAGTAATCAAAAATCTGCCAAAAAAAAAAAAAGAGTCCAGGGCCAGATGGCTTTCAAGGGGGATTCTACCAAACATTGAAAGAAGAGTTAACACCTATTATTTTGAAGCTGTTTAAAAAAATAGAAATGGAAGGAAAACTTCCAAACTTTTTTCTATGAAGCCAGCATTACCTTGATTCCAAAACCGGGCAGAAACCACACTAAAAAGGAGAACTACAGACCAATTTCCCTGATGAACATGGATTAAAAAATCCTCAAAAAGATATTAGCCAACTGGATCCAACAATACATTAAAAAAATTATTCACCACGACCAAGCGGGATTTATACCTGGGATGCGGGGCTGGTTCAGTATCTGCAAAACAATTCACGTGATTCATCACATCAATAAAAGAAAGTACAAGAACCATATGATCCTCTCAATAGATGCAGAGAAAACATTTGACAAAATACAGCATCCTTTCTTGGTAAAAACCCTCAAGAAAGTAGGGATAGAAGGATCATACATCGAGATCATAAAAGCCATATATGAACACTCCAATGCTAATATCATCCTCAATGGGGAAAAACTGAAAGCTTTCCCCCTAAGGTCAGGAACAAGACAGGGATATCCACTTTTGCCACTGTTATTCAACATAGTATTGGAAGTCTTAGCCTCAGCAATCAGACAACACAAAGAAATAAAAGGCATCCAAATCGGCCAGGAGGAGGTCAAACTTTCCCTCTTTGCAGATGACATGATACTCTATATGGAAAACCCAAAAGATTCCACCAAGAAACTGCTAGAACTGATTCAAGAATCCAGCAAAGTTGCAGGATATAAAATCAATGCACAGAAATCAGTTGCATTCCTATAAACCACCGACGAAGCAACAGAAAGAGAAATCAAGGAATCGATCCCATTTACAATTGCACCAAAAACCAAATCTTTGGGAAAACCCAAAAGATTCCACCAAAAAACTGCTAGAAGTGATCCATGAATTCAGCAAAGTGTCAGGATATAAAATCAATGCACAGAAATCAGTTGCATTCCTACACACCAACACTGAAGCAACAGAAAGAAATCAAGGAATTGATCCCATTTACAATTGTATCAAAAACCATAAAAATACCTAGGAATAAATCTAACCAAAGAGGTGAAAAATCTATACACTGAAAACTATAGAAACATTATGAAAGAAATTGAAGAAGACACAAAAAAATGGAAAAAGATTCCATGCTCCTGGATAGGAAGAACAAATATTGTTAAAATGTTGATACTACCCAAAGCAATCTACATATTCAATGAAATCCCTATCAAAATAACACCAGCATCCTTCTCAGAGCTAGAACAAACAATCCTAAAATTTGTATGGAACTAGAAAAGACCCTGAATAGCCAAAGCAATCTTGAAAAAGAAAACCAAAGCAGGAGGCATCACAATCCTGACTTCAAGCTATACCACAATGCTGTAATCATCAAGACAGTATGGTATTGGCACAAGAACAGACACTCACATCAATGGAACAGAATAGAGAACCCAGAAATGGACCCACAAATGTATGGCCAACTAATCTTTGACAAAGCAAGAAAGAATATCCAGTGGAATAAAGACAGTCTCTTCAGCAAGTGGTGCTGGGAAAACTGGACAGAGACATGGCCAGAAGAAATACTTTCTTACACCATACACAAAAATAAACTCAAAATGGATGAAAGCCTTCAATGTAAGACAGGAAGCCATCAAAACCCTCGAGGAGAAAGCAGGCAAAAACCTCTTTGATCTTGGCCCCAGCAACTTCTTACTCAACATGTCTCCAGAGGCAAGGGAAACAAAAGTAAAAATGAATTATTCGGACCTCATCAAAATACAAAGCTTCTGCACAGTGAAGGAAACAATCAGCAAAACTAAAAGGCAACCAACAGAATGGGAGAAGATATTTGCAAATGACATATCAGATAAAGGGTTAGTATCCAAAATCTATAAAGAACTTATCAAACTGAACTCCCAAAAAACAAATAATCCAGTGAAGAAATGGGCAAAAGACATGAATAGACACTTCTCCAAAGAAGACATCCAGATGGCCAACCGACACTTGAAAAAATGCTCAACCTCACTCATCATCAGGGAAATACAAATCAAAACCACAATGAGATATTACCTCACACTTGTCAGAATGGCTAACATTAATAATTCAGTCAACACCAGATGTTGGTGAGGGTGCGGACAAAGAGGATCTCTTTTGCATTGTTGGTGGCAATGCAAACTGGTGCAGCCAATCTGGAAAACAGTATGGAGTTTCCTCAAAAATTAAAAACAGAACTACCCTATGACTCAGCAATTGCACTACTAGGCATTTATCCAAGGGATACATGTGTGCTGTTTCGAAGGGGCACATGCATCCCAATATTTATAGCCGCACTATTGACAATAGCCAAATATGGAAAGAGCTCAAATGTCCATTAACAGATGAATAGATAAAGAAGATATGGTGTATATATATATATACAATGGAGTATTAGTTGGCAATCAGAAACAATGAAATCTTGCCATTTGCAACTATGTGGATGGAACTAGAGGGTACTATGCTAAGTGAAATTAGTCAGAGAAAGACAAATATATGACTTCATTCATATGAGGACTTTAAGATACAATACAGATGAACATAAGGGAAGAGAAGCAAAAATAATATTAAAACAGGGAGGGGGACAAAACATAAAAGACTTAAATATAGAGAACAAACAGAGGGTTGCTGGAGGGGTTGTGTGAGGGGGGATGGGCTAAATGGGTAAGGGACATTAAGGATTCTACTCCTGAAATCATTGTTGCTCTATATGCTAACAAACTTGGATATAAACTAAAAACTAAATAAATTTAAGAAAAAGTTTACTTAGATGATCAGTAAAAAAATGTATATAACATCCAAGATTTTGTACATATTCAACAATGCACAACACAGATTTATAAAAAGAGCCCATTGACAATTGCAATTAGAATATATAGGATTAATCTTAATAAGAAATATAGAAATGTTCAGGACTTACTAAAATAAAGGGGGAAAAATCCTGAAAATTAATTCAGAAGAAAGATATCATGTTTCTGGATAAAGAATACTCAATATCATAAATGTCTCCAAAAAATTGATACATTTGGTGAAATTAGTACCAAGGAGGATAGTACATGTACTGACCTTTTCAAGTTCATGTGGTAAATAAACAATAAGAGCTAACAAAATTTGAAACAAAATTTCAAAACTAATTCTGGCACAAAAAATCCATAATATGAGATATTAAAATAGATAAGTTTCTAATAATTAAGAGTAGAGGCTTTGACTTGCAGCAATGGTGGAAGAGCCCTGCTGTGACCATTCCTGTCAAGAAAACAAGAAAAACCAGATAAAATACCAAAATGTCCATTTAAAGGCATAGGCAAGCCACCAAGGCAGAGAAGATAATAGAACGATATCTAACGTGTTGGAAAAAAAGGAACTAGAATTCTATACTGGAGAAAATAATTAACAGTGTTGACTACAAGAACTGAAGTTAGCAGGTCTTTGCATACAGTTGACTAGAAGCCTGAGACCATTTCTTTTTTTCTAATGTTTATTTACTTTTGAGAGAGAGAGAGACAGACAGACAGAGTGTGAGCAGGGGAGGGGCAGAGAGAGAGGGAGATGCAGAATCTGAAGCCGGCTCCACATTCTGAGCTGTAAGCACAGAGTCCGATGCGTGGCTTGAACCCACAAACAGTGAGGTCATGACCTGAGCCGAGGTCTGACACTTAACTGACTGAGCCACCCAGGAGCCCTGGAGCCTGAGACCTTTTAATCGACTTGAACGCTCCCCTGACTATGATCCCTAGGGCCTTGGGATTAAACCTTTTTCAAGACTCATCCTTAGGGTGGGGTAAAGAGGGAGATGGGTAGGAGAAGCCTGAATATCTCTTCATCTTCTCATAGAGGCCAACATTTATCCTGTTTCTGTACTTTCTCTAGTTGATTCCAAATACTTTACATTGAAGACTGTAGTCCCTAGGTTGTGGCCATGTCCCTATGTTGGGATATCAACAGAGAATCAAAAAAATCCTCCTGGCTCATGTGTCTGTTTCCTTAGTTCTTGTCTCTGCTTCTTTACATCTCCTGGGGTGAATAACACGAGTGCTTCAGTAACTCAAAGTCTGTGGAATCACCTCTCCCCCACATTTGAAAAAAGTCATTAGAGGGGATCACTTACCTTTATTCAACTTCTGACACTAGGTATTCATTCAGTATTCTTTCTGTCTTGAATGAGGGTCAGTGACCTTGACCAGCCAAGGTTACAGATCAGGTGATACATGTGCACCAAATGACATTACGGCCCTAATTATACAGTGCCAGGACTATGAAATGCCCTGCATGGCTGCTTTTCTTAAAAGTGGCCTCCAGGTCTCTTCTCTGGTCCTTTCTCCATTCCTCATACTAAGGACGATTCAAGAATAAGGCTGCTCCCCCCCTCTCAGTCCACCTCAACGGAAGAAGACTTTCCCCACAAAGAGAATCAGCTGAAAAGTCCTGCACATTTCAAAGCTCTCTTTTTAATTTGACTTCTTCAAAAAAGCTAACGTCTGGGAAAAAACACTTTGGCTTGAAATGACAGTGCTTCTGGCTTCTTCTGGCTGCATGAACATATGCATTTACCCTTTGAATGCTAATTTTAGGAATATATCCCAAATACATAATTGCAAAAATATAAAAACATACATGCATAAGTCTATTCTTTACAGTTTTTCTTTATTTATTTACTTACTTATTTACTTATTTATGAAAGAGAGAGCACAAGTAGGGGAGAGGCAGAGAGAAAGAATCTTATGCAGGCTCTACCCTCAGTGCAGAGCCCAATGTGTGGCTAGATTCCATGACCCTGGGATCATGACCTGAGCTGAAATCAAGAGTTGGAGCCACGCAGGTGCCCCTACAGCATTTTTTAAAAACTAAAAGACTGGAAATAACACAAATGTCTTGAGAGGAAATTAACATGGGGAAATTGTTACAAAGGTATTAGAATTGCTAAAAGGGCAAATGGGATGGTAGGAGACCAAGAGATAAGCAACAGCAAGCAACTACTACTAATGGGTCCACCATTAGTAGTGTGTCCACCGCTAATGGGACAAAGAGAAAAGATGACCTTATCAGCTGGGGCTTTCCAGTGGGGCTACCCTGGCTGAACCTGATTGAAGCCAGTTATCAAGAAAGCCTGGGTTTGCAGGGGTCAGCCAGAGAAAAGCAGGAGGAAGGCAGAGAATGCAACTCAGTCAGATGGTTTCTGTTGGAGGCTCCCTGTGACTCCCCATCCCCAAATATGATTTACACTTTCCTTTTCTTTGTAGATCTCATAATTTTTTATTGAAAACCAGATATTTTGTAATTGTATTATAATATCATAGGAGACATTTTATAATATATTCTAGCAGCTCTGAGTCATGATTTTTATCTCCTGATGCTTGGTTGTTGTTTTTGTTTTGTTTTGTTTTTTGCTTTGCTTAGTAACTTGCCTGGGCTATACTCTCAAAATGACTGTGTATACCTGCTCCTTTAAAATAGTATTATTATTGTTGCTTCTATTTTTAAGCCTGACTTGCTAAGGGTTACTCCTCTTCCCATGTAGCTTAGTGGTCAGCAGTGACTGGACAGAGGCTGTACTCCAACCTCTTGAGCCAGTGAAGTTTCTGTTCTCTGTTGATGGATCTGTCAATGGGGAAGGCACCACATTCAAAGTTCAGATGCTTAAATTCTTCTCTCGATTTTTTTTTCTCCTGGCCTCTTTCTCATCACTTCTGTGGAGGTGTGGACTTTGTGTTGTCCAGGAGTATGTGGAGGGCTT
The DNA here is from genome assembly GCF_027475565.1 of Acinonyx jubatus. Lineage (NCBI taxonomy): Eukaryota > Metazoa > Chordata > Mammalia > Carnivora > Felidae > Acinonyx > Acinonyx jubatus. The sequence goes on along the minus strand of NC_069388.1, from coordinate 89,779,571 downwards.
GAGTCCTCTCTGGTGAGTGTGGATGTGTGCAGTCTCAGCTGATATGCTTGTCCCGAGCACAACCTCCAGCTAGCTGAGACACTGGCCCTCTCCACTGGTCCACTGATCGAAATTGTCATTTCCACAGACAATATTGCCTGGGCATGACCCATCTCTCCCCATCAAGTGTACCCATATGCCACAGCAGCCAAACCACTAGTTGTTCACAAGCTGTCATAGGATATGTGTCAACCACACCGGGTGGAGGATGGGAGCAGTGCCACTAATGAATTCCACAGACTCCCACAAGTCTTAAAAACTCTGAAGCTTTTCAAACATAAATGCTTCTCAAATTATGGTATGCCTTTTGTAGACTTTCAGAGCATAGAAATACTTGTTTTTGTCATTTTTTTGTTCCAATTTTATAGTTGCTTTTTGAGGAGGGGTTTGCTGATCTCCTAACCTAGTTATACTTTGAAGTTCTGCTTCATTCATTCAATAAATATGTGACATTTTCTTATGAAAGGCATTTTTTCCGGGCACTGAGGATATCTACGTAAATAATACAGATCTAGTTCCTGTCTTTTAGAGCTTATATTTTAGCAGGGGAGATAACAAGTGACTATATAATGTATTGTTTAGTGACAAATGTAGTGAATGCTACAAAGGAAAAGCACTTGTACCTTTGTTTTTTGTATCATGTCTCAATGAATCAGTCATAACTTCTACAAAACCTTTCTTAGTAATGGTGATGATGTGTATCATTCTTTCAGTCCTGATTTCAATAGATATGCCTTTGATGCGTAGCCACTAAGATTTTTTTGGAAATCATGTTGAAGAATTACATATTTATTCCTAGTTTTCTAATATGTTTTCCCCCTCAAAAGTGTAAGCTAAAAGTTTACATATGCTTTTCAGCATCTCCTGAAAATTTCATACACATTTCCATATTAGACCTATTTGCATCATGCTTTATGTTTTAAGATAACCTAATAGCAAAGTATCTGGCATAATTAAAGTAAAATATACTAGATGGAGGTAGGCAATCATGTTAAACTTACTTGGATTTAAATTGCTGCCACTTTATTTAGTGTTTTATTGAAAGTGAGACTGGGTTATTATTTTGGTTCCAACATTTTTTAGTTTTTGATTATTTTATATTTTTCTATGCTCTGCAGTTGTTAATATAAGATGTTTTTTGAAAGTGCGGAACAATTTAAACCAACAGGAGAAGGAAAAACTAGGCAATTTTCACACACTGTATCAGTGAGGGCAGGAATAGGACTAGACTCTGGACTCACAAAACAAATCATTTTATTAATATATCTTGAAAGGACATTTTTTACTTTAAAAATAAATAGTCTTTATCTTCCCCACCCCACCCCCCAAAAGAAAGGACTTTAAAGATCATCTAGTTGAAATTACTGCATCCTCACCCTTAAACAACCCTATGTTCTTAGAAGTTAATCTGGGTGGCTTTTTGCTCAGTGACTTTGAATAGAGTTCTAAGTCATAATAATGACAACTCCTTAGGAAGGGAGAAATAGAGAAGTCCCACTAGGAAGAAAGTTGGGACTCCCATGACACCAGTAAATATCTTTAATATAGCATTTACCACACTGAATTAAAATTATTTATTTACACGTAGATAATTCCCACTAGCCTTCAAAACCCTTAAAAGCAATGATGATTTTTTTTTTTTTTGGATTGTGAAATAATCTTTTTTTAAAAAATTTATTTATGTTTTAATTTATATCCATGTTAGTTAGCATATAGTGCAACAATGATTTCAGGAGTAGATTCCTTGATGACCCTTACCCATTTAGCCCATCCCCCCCCACCCCTCTAGCAACCCTCTGTTTGTTCTCTATATTTAAGTCTTTTATGTTTTGCCCCCTCCCTGTTTTAATATTATTTTTGCTTCCCTTCCCTTATGTTCATCTATTTTGTATCTTAAAGTCCTCATATGAGTGAAGTCATATGATATTTGTCTTTCTCTGACTGACTAATTTCGCTTAGCATAATACCCTCTAGTTCCATCCACATAGTTGCAAATGGCAGATTTTTTTCTTTTTAACCAAGTCTCTTTCTGTATATCCTAGTGTAGCTTCCAGTATGTATAGTTCTCTGTACATTTTTATTATATGAAGAAATGAATGGGGCCATAGAGGGCACATCTCAATCTAAAAGACAATTCTTGCTGTTCTAATGTCCCAATTAGAGACCCAAATAAGTGGGGCACTTGGGTGGCTAAGTCAGTTAAGCATCCAACTTCAGCTCAGGTCATGATCTCTCAGTTCACGAATTCAAGCCCCACGTAGGGCCCTGTACTGACAACTCAGAGCTCAGAGCCCAGAGCCTGCTTTCTGATTCTGTGTCTCCCTCTCTCTCTCTGCCCCTCCCTGGCTTGTGCTCTGTCTCTCTCTCTCTCTCTCTCTCTCTCTCTCTCTCTCTCTCTCTCTCAAAAATAAATTAAAACATTAAAAAAAAATTTTTTTAAAGAGACCCAAATAAGAGATTTTATAGGGCCATAGAGATGGTTTAAACCATAAAGATGGTTTAAAGAAAAAGACCTGCAAAGGTCAAGGACTTTCAGTGGATAAGCATCTATTAAAATGTACCCAATGCTTCTGCTAAGATTTCTTACCAAGGATAAAGGCAGCCAGTTTTCATGCAGATGTTGTTTGACTCACAGAGACCTGTACAAACTATGTGTTCCATGAGAGTCCACATTTAGCTCCATGAGTTCAAGTGAGCTGGATCTCTGGATTTTCTGGAACTCTGTCTTCCTAGCTATAACATATGAGGGTGAGTAGGGCTTTTTGAGTGTTTGTTTTACACTGCACATCTTATGATCCCAAAATGAATGAAAAACAAGCATATGTATATATTTCGTTTGTTTGTTTGTTTTTAATGAAAAATCAGATCATGGGACACCTGGGTGGTTCAGTCTATTAAGCATACTTATTATGTCTATAAGAGCACAAGATTATGACTCTTGATGTCAGGTCATAATCTTGAGGTTCATGAGATTGAGCCCTGCCTCCACATTGCCTGCTTGAGATTCTCTCTCTCTCTGCCCCTCCCCTGTTCACTCTCTCCCCTCTCTCTCAAAAAAGACAAATAAACACTAAAAATCAATAAAATAAAAAATAAAATCATATGTTTTTACAGTAATAAAAGTGAACTGGAGATTGCCAAGCCACTTACCAGTTTTAAGCATCCCCATGAGCAGGAAATTTCTATTAAAGGCAACAAAAACTCAATTGAGTCCCAAAATGTCAACACTTTGTTCCTGTCAGGAGGAAGAATTATTGTTTGCTCTTCCTACTGTCAGACAGTTATCAAGTCAAATAAGTTAAATAGGTTTGTCTTCCTAATATTTGAGACATGGATCTGGCTTTCTTATCTTGCTCCGGGAGTGTTTGATTTGGTGTTTACCAAAGGGGGTGGGGGAGAGAAAGAGTAAAGAAAGAAAGAGCGAGAGTGTGGGCACGCACTTGAGAAAGAGAAAGAGAGAGAGAGAGAACTGGCAAATTGCAGCCACTTTTCTTCCACAGCCATAGGCTGTGATGTCAAGAAGTAAATGATAGAAGATGTCAGGTCTGCTAATCTATAACCTCATGCTTTGCAATTGCCCTGAGGCCCCCATGCACTCTTACAGCTTCTTACACAACAAGTAGATTGACAAAAAATTTAAGTGCATCTTACACTGGTTACACCACAGAGTCACACACAATAGTCCTAAACAGAAGACTTCACAGAAAATTCTGACACTTTGTTTTTTTGCCAAAGAACAGTGGCTCCTTCAAAAATGCTGACCTTTGGATGAAGGACATTCTCTTTAGTACTTCTCTATTGGAAGGAGGAAATCCGTGCCTTTGTTTATACACCCTCCCACCCAACAGCCCTTCAGGAGGGACAGTATTCTGCAAAAACAAGTACTGCTAGAGGGTAGGGTGGGGAAGAGGGAAAAAAGTAGAAGAGGAGGAGTCAGGGAAGAGAATTGAAGTAGTGAGACCAGAAGAGCCTGAAGAATGGAAAGCACTGGGTGATGGGAGGACTTTCACAAAGGGAAAGAGGAGGTGAGAAGGTCCCAATGAGAAATCCTGCCTACTCCATATCTTTGCCTACTGTAGAAAGTTGGGGATTTGCACAAAGTGTGTGTTCTCATGGGAATCCAGAGCTTACTGCTTTGAGCATTTCATGGTGCCAAGTGCAGGACGTTGACTAATGCAGGCAAAGTTCTTTAATTCTTCTAAGGAATGGCATATACAGGAATTTTTTTATTACACAGATCAATCATTAGAAACAGCCTAGATGATATTATTCATGCAGTTAACTGAAATAAGTATGGTAATAGTTGCAGGAAACAAGCAAGAATTACCCTCATAAACTTGGAGATTAAATTAAATCTTTTTGTTAAACTCATTTGTTGAAAAAATTATCGATTCTCCCAGTAATAATGTGATTCTGTGAATTGAATTTTATGTTATTTAGGGACTTCAGAGTAAAATTATACCAAGGCTTATTTCTCTTGGATGAGGGGCTGTGGAATCTCATTTAGGATGTAGAATATTATAATTGCGTGAATTACTCAGGGCTTCTGATATGAGATTTTTAAGACAAACAAATAGATCTTTTGCTTTTAAAAATTCAGGGACTATGTGGCTCCCTGACGAGATCACTTTCTTTTCAACCTCAATCAGCTTTATTTCTTGGCTCTTCCCCTAGCTTTCCCCCTTGTGCTACAAGTATTTCTAAGGGAGATTGCGTCATGTGCTTTCAGATTCTGCCAAGAAACAGTGCTCCATTGCTCACAGATGCATTGATATTGTACAGATAGTTCTTACAACGGAAAATAGCTGAGGGAAGAGGACAATGCTGAGTTCTTACTAACAGTGTATCTGTGAATCTTGACTCTGTAGCTGGATTGGTCTTATAAGCAGAGAGAAAAAGCAGCCAAATTAATGTCTGAAATTCTTTTCTTAAAAAAAATGGATAGGGGCACCTAGGTGGCTCAGTTGGTTAAGCATCTGCCTTCCGGCTCAGGCCATGGTCTCACAGTTTGTGAGTTCCAGCCCCTTGTGGGTCTTTGTGCTGACAGATCAGAGGCTGGAGCCTACTTCAGATTCTGTGTCTCCCTCTCTCTCTGCCTCTCCCCCACTCATTCTCTCTCTCTCTCTCTCTCTCTCTCAAAAATAAATAATAAATTTTTAAAAAATGGGTAAAGTCTCTCATAAGTAAAGACTGTCTTAGTCTAGATTTCCCCAATATGTCAAGCCTAATACGAGATCTTGTCTGTTGATAGTTTATTTGGGGAAATGATCCCAAGGATAGAAGTAAAGGACAAGGAAGAAAGGAAAAATAATCCATTGGTGTGTTATCAAACTTTCATCACTACAGGCAGCTAAGGCTTTCTGCATTTGGGGACATCCGAAGAACCATTTATAATTTCACCTTAGAATTATTCACTCCAGGGATGAAAGAGGGGGATATTTATCAAGCAACTTTTATTGCCATTGGCCAATGCCCACTGAAGTATTAACTCCTGCTCATTTCTAGGCTTGTCCATAGATTGGAATGCCTGATCAAGTATCCACAAGCATCCAGGAAGTAGTGTTGAAATTTTCACTTTATTCACGCAATGCTCTCCTGACCTCGTTGGGCATTTTTGTGACCATTATTTTGAACTATTAGGTAAATCATTCATTTCCATTTCACTAAGGTCTGCTTCTGGAATTTTACCATGTTCTTTTGTTTGGAACATATCTTTATGCTTTTTCCTTGACTCTCTGTGTGGTTTCTGTGCAGTTGATAGAACAGCCCCTTTCCCACTCTTGGCAGTGTGATCTCATGTGAGAGATGAACCTTGTTGATCAGCCTGGCTTGAGCTATCCTAGTTGTCTCTCAAACCTCTGTGCTTGTCCAAGTCTCCTTTGTTGTTCTTAGTAGCTCCCAGTAGCATTCCAAGAACCATCAGTGTTCTAAAGAGGAAGTTTGCAGTTAGTACCTATTAGATAGATTACAAGTTGGAGTTTCAGGAAGCCACTGGGATAGTATGTAGTTAACCACCTTCTAGGGAGAAACTGGGAGATGGGCATCTTTGCTTGCTACATCTGTGCTGGGGCCAGGTGTACAGCTGCAGAGGGGTGCTCCTGAACCTGCTAAATACTGCTTCTTTGTTTGCTATAGTACTGTGGGACTTGTGAGTGCAAGCCCTATAGGCTCTTACAGACAGGTGATCTGCAGGCCCATCCCTGCAAAAGCTGGGGTGCGAGATGTGTGTACAATCTCCTTCCAGGGAGATATTGGACTTGGTTTTATTATTGGAGCAGGCTGGAGGGAGAAAACAGTAGAGGTGTTCACCAGCTTCTTCAGTCTCTGGGGAAGATTGCAGCCAGCCCCTAGATACATGCTAAATTAGAAGTCTGGCATTCAGACAGCAGCTTTTTTTTTTTTTTTTTTTTTTTTTTTTTTACTGAGATATAATTGACATAAAACATTGTATTAGTTTCAGGCATAGAGAATAATGATTTAGTATGTTTATATTGCCAAATGATCACCACAATAAGTTTAGTTAACATCTATTGGCACACATAGTTACACATTTTTTTTTCTTGGATGAGAACTTTTAAGATCTATTCTCTTAGCAACTTTCAAATATACAATACAATATTATGAACTATAGTCATTGTGTTGTACATTACAAGCACCAATATGTTCTCTCTATCTCTGAGTTTGGTTTTTTTTTTCTTTTTTTCTTTTTTTTAGATTCCACATATAAGTGAGACCATATGGTATTTTATCTTTCTCTGTCTGACTTATTTCACTAAGCATTACACCATCAGGTTCCATCTAGGTTGTCACATAAGGCAAAATTTTCTTTTTTCTTTTATGGCTGAGTAATGACATATAATAGAGATAGATTATATTATATATAGATATATAAGATTACATATATATCTATCTCACATTTTCTTTAAGTTTATTTATTTATTTTGAGAGAAAGAGAGTACAAATGCATGAGTTGGGGAGAGGCAGAAAGAGAGGGAGAGAGAGAATCCCAAGCAGGCTTCATGCTATCAGTGCAGAGCTCAATGTGGGGCTCAATCTCATGAGCTGTGAGATCATGACCTGAGCCAAATTCAAGAGTTGGGTGCTTAACTGACTGAGCCACCCAGGTGCCCCTCTCAATTTTTTTTTATTCTTTCATTCATAGATGTACACTTAGGTTGCTTCTATCTCTTGGCTATTGTACATAAAGAACAGCTTTTAAAGTATGTAGACAAACCTCTTTCAGGGAAAGACTGGGAAATGGGCAATTTTGCTCATTCCCTCTGTGCTGACCCCTGGGGACATAGTTGCTGTGAGAGTTTGTGCATCTGTTAGGAATTGCTTTTTTGTTTACTCTAGTCCTGTGGCTGTTATGGACACAAGCTCCATTGGCTAGGTGTTTTGGGATCCCACTCCTCAGTGTCTTAAAAGTTGGGGCACTAGGTGTGAAATCTAAACCCTTTGCTTCTCAGGGAGCAGCTAGGAATTGGGGATTATCTCCTGATTGTATGGCACTTTGTTGGGATGGGGTTGATGGCAAGAGTGTGTCTCAGCCTTTCTTACACAATTCAGTGTGGGCATGTTCCATTCATCTGATGTGTAGAAGTCACTCAGCTCTTCTCTAGATCTCTTTCAGAGGTGATTTCTCCATGTATGGCTGTACATTTGGTGCATGTGCCAGAAGAAGAGAACTCATGAACCTCCTGTGGTAGTACCTTCTGCCTACTTTACTCTTAAAATTGAATGGAGAGCCAATGATTGCCAATTTTTTTAGAAAATCCTTAAATTATCTATATTTTATTTTTCTCTTTTTATTGAAAAATGCCATGATGAAAGCAACACTTCTGCTGTGAGTCATCTTTTGTCTTATAATGTCCCCCTCAAAACATTTGAGTGAGTTTATAGTGCTCTGGTGGAAAGCCTTCATCTTTAGTCCCTTAAAAATATTTGTATTCCTTCTACCAACCAATCCTCCTCTCCCTGTCTTCCTCAAATCTCCCAAATTAAAGGGTTTTTTTTTCATTTTTACATTCATAGAGTCTTGAAAAAATTGCTTCTTGGTTTATGACAGATCCAACTCTTGCTGTTTGTGGCTTGACTTCAGCTTAGTTCTTTCATCAGGTATTTTTTTGGGTTGATATTTTTTGTTTCTCTCACAGTATATTCCATTGTGTCAGCTTACTGTGATATACATATACATATACATATAAACTGGTTTTTTTTTTCCTGAGAAGAAAATAACAAGTATTTTGAAGTTTAAGATAAATAAAATCTCTAACCTACTTTTATAGCTGGCTGTATTTTGCTCATTTTATTTCATAGGTCCTATAGTTAGTCATGATGTCTTATCAACTGACACCTTCTATTAAGGTCAGGAAGACTTGAAAATTTCATGTCACTAGTTTACTTTTGGATGCAATACAATAGCCCAGAAAGTGGGGTTCTTTGATAAATAAAATGGTTATATAATTTTTAAAAGTTCAGTGAAGGAAATAAATTTGTACCTATTCTAGGCTTTAAGAGAAAAAGAAACCTTCCACAAACTTCAAAACATTCTCCTCATTTACTTTATATATATTTTTTTGTTCCAAATAGGTAGAATGTTCACCTAAACAGAGCTCTTTTTAATGTACATTTAAATGTAGTTAGAAGTTTCAGTTTTCTTATTAATTTAATGAGAAATAATAATAAATTAATAATAATAAATTAATTCTGTTTTCTAACAGAAGACAGTGTGTGAAAGAGGATGTGGTGGGGGGCAGAGCACCACCATGGGAAGGACTTTCCTGCGCCAAGAGATAAGGAAAGAAGAGCCCTCATACGTTGAAAGCATGTTTCCATCAGAGTAATGAACCTTATAACCACTCTTGTGTGAGTCTCTCAAAATATAAATCTTTCTTTATGATGAAAGGGCAGGTAGTAACGAATTGTTGGTACAGAAAAGAGATGAAGAAGCAAACAGGCAGCCCCTTAAATGGTATGCAGTTATGCAAATCTAACTTCTAAAATATGAAAGGGTTTTCTCCATACTTTGAAAGTGACTAAAATGAATGGGTGAGAGTCAGGGAGATTTTGTACACTGCTGCTTAACTCTTTGCCTGTAGAATCCTTTTCAAAGGCTGCCTATAGCATAAAAGGCTGAGCCATCTTTTATAGGTGCCACACTATTGTGAATTCAGGCTGACATCCCAGATGGCAAGAGTAAAAAGGCAGATGTGTTTTGCGAAGACCTAAGTGGAATAAAATGCCAGGTTCAAAAGAGAAACCTCACGTGGTGGAAGTGGGTGATAAATATGCAGGGAATACAACTAGAACCTTTAGTAACCTTGACAATACTCAGAACTCTCCTGTAATATAGAATGCCTTTAGGATTCTATATTAATTTGAAAAGACAAAGCTTGATCATAGTAACTTAGTAAATATATTGCTACAGCAAGGACAAGAGACTCCAGAGGAATGGGTAATGAAAGATCTTAAGTTCATCTCAATGTATTTCATTTTGACCTAGGTTTACATAGACACAAGATCTCAAAGACATACTTTAGCTTTTCTGGAGCCAAGATGATCATCTTCTTTGCAGATCCCAATGTGTTTAACTTTTTCAAAAGATGAAATGTGATATGAGTGCTCATAGGAGCCAAAGTACACAAGTAAGAGAGATGTGGTAATGACACAGGGGTATTCTAAAACAATTCTCTAGAAAAATTGCAAGACATAAAAGGAAAATCTACATGCAGATGAATACTCCAATTAGTTTGCCTTAAGATGGTGTTAAAATCCTTGGAACTACACAGAAGATGGATGGGTAGAATCCTCATAGTTTGTTTGTTTGTTTATATAGTTTACTACATTTTCTTTTTTTTTTAATTTTTTAAAAAATTTTTTTAACGTTTATTTTTGAAACAGAGAGAGACAGAGCATGAATGGGGGAGGGTCAGAGAGAGAGGGAGACACAGAATCTGAAACAGGCTCCAGGCTCTGAGCTGTCAGCACAGAGCCTGATGCAGGGCTCGAACTCACAGACTGCAAGATCATGACCTGAGCCGAAGTCGGATGCTTAACCGACTGAGCCATGCAGGCACCCCACTACATTTTATTTTAATAATAATCCTCTATAGCTGCATTATATGTAAACAGTAAGATTTGGAAAACTCAAGGCAGGACAAGTAGCCAATGAAAAATAACTTGAATCAAGACAAAGGGAGATTTTAAGAAAGGAAGAAGAAAGGTAGTTTGTTAGATATACATACTCAAGAGAAAGGGTCCTGACCCAAATGAGAAGACTGAAGAGTATGTCTTAGCCTAGTAAAAAGAGAAAGAGCCTATGTTTCAAATGAGAGACAGAAACAGAGAGAGACAGACACAGCAAGATTCATGACAGATAGAAGCTTTTTGCCTGTCCAGTACAGTAAAATTGTGCTGTCAGATGTGACAATAGGAAGCTTCTAACAAACTGATATGTGATGCCTTAATGATAGTTGTATGCAAAGCTTGAATGGGCCACACAGCTTCTCCTTGCTTAGAAATTTCTTTCACCTATTCTGAGGCAATTTCTCCTGCCTTCAGAGACACTGCTTAGTAGGTGATAGACAATCCTTTTGCACAGATCTTAATAATAAAATGTAACAGAGCCTCACCTACTTGGGCATATCATCCTTCCTTAGGTTCTATACAGTATTTAGTTGTTGCTTTGTATGAAATTATGGAAATACAGCTATCTTTACAATAATGAGTATTTGCTGTACTAATATCAAATTTATGTCCTGTTATACTGTTTCCATACCTTTCTCTGTACTTAATAACATTTTGCTTCAGTGCCAAGTTGAAGTACATTCTTCAAAAAAATTTTTTAATGTTTATTTTTGAGACAGAGAGAGACAGAGCATGAATGAGGGAGGGAGGGGCAGAGAGAGAGGAAGACACAGAATCCAAAGCAGGCTCCAGGCTCTGAACTGTCAGCACAGAGCCTGACTCAGGGCTCAAATCTACAAACCATGAGATCTTGACCCAAGTTGAAGTCAGACGCTTAATCAACTGAGTCACCCAGGGAAACCCAAGTGTATTATTTTGAAGACATTTTACATGTCCATTAAATTCAATACATAGAGCCCCAACAATGCATATAATTCTACTGAACAACTGTGAACTGTGAACTATGTTGAAGTTCATGCATACACAGGCACTGAAAACCACATGACAATACTGATAGCAATTATATGGTTCCATTGAGTATAAAATGTAGTCTAATTTCATATATATTAATATGTGAATAAAAACTTTAGAACTTTGGGGTATAGTAATAGGATTTATAAGATACACTTCCACATTCCATTTCATTATATCCTTTCATGTGCTTACACAGCTGTGAGGAATTTGGGAAATTTATTTTACTAAGTCAAAAGTTCTATTTGCTTGGAAACCTGCTGAGCATAATGTACAGAGAAAGTTGCTGCAGTTTTAATGAAGAAGCCATGGAAGGGAGAATTCTCCACAGTCAAGGGCACATTTGGCAGGATAGATAGAAGCAGCACATGCTGATTTAAACCAACGGTTGCAAGGTCTATCTATGGGAACTTCCATGGATGTACTTTTAAAAAGTTTATTTATTTATTTTGAGAGAGAGAGACAGACAGGCAGACACAAGTGTGGGAGGAGCAGAAAGAGAGGGAGATAAAGAATCCCAAGTAGGCTTCAGCTGTCACACACAGAGCCCACAGAGCCCAACGTGGGGCTTGATCCCACCAACTGTGAGATCATGACCTGAGCTGCCATCAAGAGTCCAACACTTATCCGACTGAGCCATCCAGGCACCCTCCAAGGATTTGCTTTCTAAAATAAAAGGGTGGAGATTACCTGGTTGGATATCGAGACATAAATATATACCATATTTGTAAGAAGTGAACTTTTAGTCATGCAGCATGGAACAAAAATGGAAATGTTATGCTTTGCAGCTGCTAATTTCTATGGAATGAGGAAAACAGAACCTAACCATACAACCCCAACACTATTAATTAACCCAAAACACTGCCTTAGTTGTCTCTCACATGAACTTCCTAATAATTGTTCCAGGAAGAATATCACCTGATGTAAAGATAAGTAATAATAATAATTATGAACCAGTATCAGAGCTATACAAAAATATTACAAAATAGTAGGAGAGAACAAAGGAGTAGTAGATAAAGAACACATATGAGAAAAACATCACCATGTTGTAAATGAAATTATGACCAAAAATATTAACAAAATACTATCTTTCTAAAACAAGAGCTAAAAGTAGAAATAAAAGAGCTCAAGAAAGAAATGAGACAACCAAATAAGACTAAAAATAAGGGGAACAGTAGAAGAGAAAAATGAAAGTATCATAGGCTAAGGGCTAAATGGGAAGTAGCACAAAGAACAATGTTGAAAGCACAGTGTTATAGGGTAAATTGTGTCTCCCCAAAATTCATATGTTGAAATCCTAAACCCTAGTACCTCAGGATGCAACCTAATTTGGATGTAGGGTTTTTGCCACTCAACAAAACTAAATATTAAAAACAAAGCAAGAGGGGAATCTGATGGCTTAGTCGGTTGAGCCACCAAATTTGGCTTAGGTCATGATCTCTCAGTTCATGGGTTCAAGACGTGCATTGGGCTCATTGCTGTCAGTGCAGAGCCCACTTTTGATCCTCTGTCCACCCCGCTCTTGTCTGCCCCTCCCCTGCTCACACTATCTCTCAAAAATAAATAAACATTTAAAAAAATAACAAAGTAAGAAACAAAAGGGAACAACAATACACTACTTGGAAACTAAAGCAAAACAAAGCACCCTTAAAGAACTCTTGAGTCAGGGATGCCTGGGCAGCTCAGTTGGTTAAGCATCCAACTTCAGCTCAGGTCATGATCTTAACTGTTGTTGGGTTTGGGTCCAGAGTCAGGTTCTGTGCTGACAGCTCAGAGCCTCGAGGCTGCTTCAAATTCTGTGTCTCCCTCTCTCTCTGCCCCTTCCCTGCTTGTGCTCTCTTTCTCTCTCACAAATAAATAAACATTAAAAAAAAAGAACTCTTGAGTGAAAGAGTAAATCAAAAGTAGGAATGAAAAAATAAATGTGAATTAGCAAAAATAAAACACTACATATAAAAACCTATGGGATATAGCTAACATTGTTCTCAGAGCAAATTTCATGGACTTAAATTTCCACATTACTAATCAACAGGGTATAAAAATAAATGGCAAGGCATCCAAATGAAGACGTTAGAAAATAATGGTGATAATGCAAAATTACAGATTTAATGAATTTAATAAGAGAAGGAATAAGCAGGTACATTTAAAATAAAATATAAAACAAGAGTGACAGCTGTAAAGAAAGAGAGTACTTAATGCAACATTATTCAAAGAAACCTAAACTCCTATGTATTAGGTATTTCTGAGAAAACAAATATAAGTGATAAAAATTGAATTAAACAGATTGGTTAATATATTAGACTTAGAGAGATGCAAAGATTTTCTTCTTTATTCTAATATTAGATACTAAAATGTGATAAAAAATTGCACAAAAAGAAAAAATACAAATCTTATTAAAGAGTTTAAATGTAAAAATACAAAATATTTGCAAAATGTAAAAATACAAAAATACTGGAAAATAGAATCCAGCAGCATATTTAAAACATGATAAACTATGGCTCAATAAGACTCACACAAAAAGTTCAGGGGTAGTTCATTTTGGGAAAAATACATGAATATTTTGAATTAATTGATCAAAGTGTAAAAGTCAAATAATTATGTTTGTAGCTGTTGGTCTTAGCTTGAGCTGCTAGAACAAAATACCATAAACTGACTGGCTTAAACAACAGAACTGTATTTTCTCACAGTTCTGGAAGCTAGAAGTCCAAAATCAAGGTGCCAACATGTTTGGTTTTAGGTGAGGACTCTCTTTCTCAGCCATCTTCTCCCAGGGTCCTCACATGGCAGGGAGGCCTGGGAGGGGAGAGAGAGCAAGCTCTCTGGTGTCTCTTCATAGAAGGGTACTAATCCCACCCTCATAACCTCACCTAAACCTAACTAGCTCCCAAAGGCCCAAATACCATCACATTAGGGGTTAGGATGTCAAGGTATGAAATTTCGAGGAGACATAATTCAGTCCATAGCAATGTTGAAAATGTATTTTGTAAAGTTCAACATACACTTTTTAAAAAATTTTTTAATGTTTGTTTATTTTTGAGAGAGAGGTAGAGTGTGAGTGGGGGAGGGGCAGAGAGCAAGGGAGACACAGAATCCGAAGCAGGCTGCAGGCTCTGAGTTGTCAGCACAGAACTCGATGCAGGGCTCGAACACACGAACTGTGAGATCATGACCTGAGTCGAAGTCAGACACTCAAACGATTGAGCCACGTAGGTGCCCCAAAATACAGTCTTTAATAAATAGAAATAACTAATTACTTCCTTAATAATCAAGTGTATTTATCTTAAAACATAAGTCAGCATCATGTATAATGGAGAAATAATAAAATTATTCCTACTGCAGGTAGGAATAGAAAAAGAATTTTTTTTTAATTTTTAAAAAATTTTTTAATGTTCATTTATTTTTGAGAGAGAGAGAGCAGGGGAGGAACAGAGAGAGAGGGAGACATAGAATCGGAAGCAGGCTCCAGGCTAAGAGCTGTCAGCACAGAGCTGGGCTCAAACTCACCAATGGTGAGATCATGACCTGAGCTGAGGTTGGGCACTTAACTGACTGAGCCACCCAGGCACCCCTAGAAGAAGAATTTTTAATATCACTTCTATTTTTTTTTAATCAACATTGATGAGAGAGGATATACACACAATAAAATGCACATGTTTTAAATTTATAGTTTGATAAAGTTTGACGAATGCATACATCTATGCAACTACAGCCCTCCCAAAGTTTCCATTACCCCCCAAATTTCTTTCTGCTTCTTTTTAATCAATTATAAATTATTTCCCTTTTCATTATTTTTTCTATTGTTTCACATAGTTCTGGAGATAACCCTCGACAATTAGAAAATATGAAGTAAGGTGTTTAAAAGCTAGAAAGGAAGAGATAAAAATAATCACTATTTATAGTTAACATAATTTCAAATCTAGGAATTGGCTGAAAAACAATGCAGATGTTAAGGTAGTTGGGCACAAATTAGTATTCCAAGGTCAATAGCTTTTCCATAGTCAAATAACAACTAGCTGAAAAGCATGATGGCCTCTTTTCACTTTCCATCTAACTGGGATACACAACAGAGAAATCTTAGAAAACTATGTGTTGAACATGGCAGAGCTGCTGTCACCCTAGGTCCTTAAAGCAGACAGTCCCCTCCCCTTATCCCCACTAACCTGAAATATCCTCATTAAACAGAAAAACCAAGAAGTAAGTTTCTACTATCTTTGAGAGGAAAATAACCAGCTGTAACAGAACTTATTTAAAACTGAGCCAAAAGACTCAATTTTCTTCCTTTCCTAAATAGAATGAGGATACAATGCCTGAAAATGCAGCAGCCATAGTATGACCATAAGGACAAAAATCCCATGAAAAGGAGGGTAGAAGAATGGTGTGTCAGCCTGGAACTGCCTTCCCCTAGACATCTTGTTGCTTAAGATCAACAAACCCTTATCCATTTAAGTCATTGTAGTAGATTTTACCATTTTTTGCAAATAACAAACATTTCTCCAATCTATTGGACGAGACGTTTCAACTTTCTTATTGTCCTCATGCCTGACCATTTCATCCCTGTTTTGTTTTTTGGTTTTTTTTTGGTTTTTTTTTGGTTTTTTTGAGAGCTCTAATATGTCTACCTTTTAAAAGTGGATGTCATACAGTTTTGTCCTCAGTCCACAGGTCTTTTTACCACCTGGTATGACTGCAGTGCACAATTTCTGTGTTCATATGTGGTGGCCCTACTCTCTACCCACTTCTCTTTGTGATTTAATCTACCATTATAAGTTGAATTACCTTGTATCAATTCATTATTTGCAGGTCAACAGATCAAGCCCAGTCATCTATCCTGCATTCAGATGCATCTATCTAGCTTATTGTTGGACATTTACCCTGGATGTACTATAGGATACCTCAATCTCAACATGACTCAAAAGACTTTATCATTTCTTCTCCTAAATGGAGCCCTCCTCTGATATATTCTATTTCAGTTGATATTACCAATAGCCAATTGGGGAAACTTGCTATTTTCTCTTATTTCTCCATATCCTTGACTCTACTAATTTTAAACACCTAGAGTTGGTGATTTTATCCTTTAAAAATCTCTTAAAGTTGTCTTCTCAGTCCTATCTAGATGAATATTTCTCTGTTGAGGACCTTGTCATATGTCATGTAGACTACTGAAAGAACTTGCTAACAGTTCTAGCTGATTCCAGTTATATCCCAGTCAAATCCATTCTCCACACAGCTGCTAGTGTGATCTATTTAAAATGCAAATAAGACCATGCCATCCCCCTGCTGAAAGCCATTTCATGGCATTCCATCAGCTACGGGATAAAGTTCAAGCTCCTTAATATAGCATGTAAGATCCTAAATTATCTGTTTTCTACTGATCCTTCCAGCTTAAAATTTGGTGACTCTCTACTTTGAAATTCATGTTACATCTACACCTAAACACTTGTAATTCTTTTAACCTAGCACTCTTTACTGCACTTTATCTCCTGTATTGTGTGTGTGTGAATTTAATCTTTTTTGGACACAGCTCAGGCTATGTTATACCTTCTTTTGGAAGGTTTTACAAACCCCTTTTTTATCAGCCAGGATTTTAGGTGTAATCAATGGAAATCAAAATGGCTTATTTAAGAAGAAATGGTTAGTGCCCTACGGAATCTCCAGAATTCTGAAAACAAAAACAAAAACAAAACAAAAACAGATTCAAGACTACACAGTCAGGAAAAATAGCTAAAAATCACAAAACTGTCCCAGTGAGGAAAACACTGCTATTGCAGTGTCTTGATTTGCTTGAGTTGCCCAAACAAAACACCAGACACGGTGGCTGAAACAACAGACATTTATTCTTACAGTTCTGGAGGCTGGGAGGTCCAAGGAGCCACTGATTTCTTCGTGGTGAGGATTCTTTTCCTACTTGTAGACAACCACCTTCTTATGTCTCCTCACATGGTGGAGAGAGAAAGCAAACTCTCTGGTATCTCTTCTTATAAGAACTCATCGTGAAAGCCACATCCTCAAGACTTCATCTAAACCTAATTATCTTCCAAAGGATCCATCTCCAAATAGCATCACTTTTTAGGGCTTCAACATGTGAATTTTGGGGAGACAAAATTCAGCCCATAGCATGCAGTAAGGGGCCAGATGCTGGAGATAGCACTGCCAAATCCACTGCTGCTGGACCCAGGATCCATCACTATAATGTCTGCCCCTCCTGGCAAGGGGGCTTAATGTTTCTGCACTCAGTATTGTTCCTGCCCCAGAGATAATGCTTGTAGGACCCTCTTTTTCTCGTCATCACCTCCATATTCCAAGTCTGAGCAGAGTGCAACCAAATGGATGAGCCTAAGTTGTATGTTTATCTCCTAGCTGCAAAACAGGCTGCGAAAATAACCTATAACTCTAGGACATTCATATTTATAAGTTAGGAGAATTCCCCAAACATAAGAAAGGGGTCCAAATTCTGAGTCGTCAAAAAGATTTTTCAAATGTCCACTACATTTATTTGGCTTTCCAACAACAATCTACATCTTTCTTCCCATTCTTAACACTTAAAAAATGCTCTCAATGAGCATAATGCAACAATCTCATTATATTTAAAAAAAACAAATCTTGCCATTTCAGCCAATGGGGTTAACCCAGCTGCATTTGGTTTCAAGTCCAGGACCTCTGGTTGTGTTTGTTACTCCTTTGGGTTTGTCACAATCCTTGCTTTTATATTTTATAAGCTATGGATCAGAGTGTTAATCACTACTAGAGTTATCCTGAACAATATAAAATGATGAGGCAAAGAGAAAGGAAAAATTATTTTGAATTTTAAAATCAAGTGATATATTCAAAATGTATAAAGAACTTATACAGCTTGGGATGCCTGGGTGGCTCAGTCAGTTAGTGTCTGACTTCAGCTCAGGTCATGATCTCATGGTTCCTGGGTTCAAGCCCCACATCAGGCTCTCCACTGTCAGCACAGAGCCCATTTCGGATCCTCTGTCTGTTCCCCTTCCTCACTGCCCCTCCCCCACTTTCTTTTTCTCAAAAGTAAATAAACACTAAAAAAAAGAACTTTTACAGTTCAACACCAAAAAGCCAAATAATTCAATTAAAATCAAGTAATGTATAGTTTATATATACACATATTGAAATGCACATTTTATTTATTACTTATTTATCCATATTTTTAGTGAACCATTCAATGAGATTTGACTAGTACAAGCCTCAGTCAGGAGAACATAGAACATATTCATTAACTCAGAAAGTTTCCCTGGGCTATTTCGTTTATAATCAATCCCATCCCCTCCCTCAGGCAACCACTGATCTGGTTTCTATCTGCCTGTTCTAGAAGTTCATATAAATGGTATCATGTAGTGTGTATTCTTTTATGTTTGATTTCTTTGAATCACTATGTTTTTGAGATTCATTTGTGTTGTATATTTCATTAGTTAATATCTATTGCTGATTAGCATTCCATTTGATGAATGTCATAACCTGCTTATTCATTCACCTGTTAATGGACATAGAAGTTTTTGGCTGTTATAAATAAAGCTTCTTGGGTGATCATGTACAATTCTTTACATGGCCATATGTTTTCACTTATCTTAGATAATTACCTAGGGGTTGAATTGCAAGGTCATAAGAAACCACTAGACTATTTTCCAGGGTTGTTGTACCATACAACATTCCTACCAACAATGTATGAGAGTTTCAGTTGATCCAAATCCTCAATACTTTGTATTGGTAATTTTTTTGAATGCTAATAGTTTTAGTGGGTATGTAGAGTAACTCATTGTGGTTTTAATTTACATTGTATGATTAAAGATGTAGGCCATTTTTTCATCTGCTTATTGATCATTTTAAAAAGGTCTCTTTTCATGAAGCATCTTTTCAAGACTTTTGATCATTTAAAATTTAGTCATTTTTAAAAGAATTTCTAAGGGTTCTATGTTCTTCCATATTCTTCCCAGCCTCTTTAGTAATAGTCAGGATTATTTATGACTTTCTTTTATCTTTTTTCCTAATGATATCTCAGAACAAGCCTGAAGTAATATTGGCTTACCAGATGGGGTTTCCTTCCTTGGGTGCTAAGATTTCTAGAGCCCAGAATCATAGGGAGAGTGGAATGAAAAGCTAGCAAAGTGTCCCATTCAGTTATAATGGTGAGATATACTCCTTTTTCCCCACTTTCTATTCTTTGTCCCTGGAGCCATGCTTTCTGACTATGGCAAAAAAAAATATCATATAGAACAGTGTTCCAACCTCACTGAATGTGGTCTTCCACTGATACTCGGAGCCTTTAATAGACCATTCCACCATTCATTAAGGCCAGCTGTTTAGGGGGATATGGGGTCAATGGAAAAAACCAGTGAATGCTGTGGGTATCAGTCCACTGATTTCCTTTTGGTCAGAGGAGATCAACAAGAAGATGTGACCATTGGTTGATCCACAAGCTCACCCCTGGCAATTGGAGGCTCCTTACTTACTCCCCTATACTTGGAATGTACATTAAACCTGCTGTTCTCATAGCTGGAGCCATTTCAAGGACATAGCCTTGAGTGAGTAAGGTGTTGTTGAGACTATCTGGACTGTGTACATGACTGAATCTAGTTAAGGCCTCTATGCAAACTTTTAAGATTCTGGTGCACTGTGTGGAGATTTGCTTATCTTACACCCACTCAAGACAAGCCTCAAAAGAAACTTTCCTTGTTTATTAAAATTGCCACCTACCAATCTGGAGCGGTCTGCCTTTCTTTGGTCTCTCTTTTCCCTGTGTATATCATGACCAGTTTTGAATTTCACCTGGGGGATTCCTAAGGTTGCAAACCAACACTTCCTGATTGAAATGTGAGCTCTTTTATTAGAAGTAATGTGTGGAATTACAATGATGAATAAGATGATCAGTAAGTCCACAGATGGTATAGCTGGCATATAAGAGTGGCAGGCAGTAAAAAATAAATGTCAAGAATGAGTGTTTATTCCAGTGAGGAAAAATCATTTTCCACCCCATGATGAAAAGAGTACAATGCAATCAATGTATCACCAGGTGGCTGGCTGATCCCTCAGTCTATGGCAGCCTATCAAAGTCTAAGAGCTGGTCAGTGCTGCTGGCATAATGATGACTCAGCTGTGGTGATGGCCAGGTCAGCCTTGGTGAGGGAAATCTTATGACTGGGCCCATGCTTAGCATCTGTCCCTGCCAGGATGGATGTTTTGTTATTGAGTGCACTGGATAAGCACTGAGAGAACTGGGGAAAGAAGCTGACTGACATCCTCAAGACCCCCATGATTTCACCCCCATTATTACTGATAATCTCCAGTGCAGTGGGACCTTTTGCTGTACATTCACATGGGATCCAAAGAGAGCCAATTCTGAGTTTCATTCATATAAGTCATCCCCAAATCTCCTTGTCACCAATCATTTCCCTTTAATATCTCTGACAATCTAGCCAAGCCATCAGTCACTTCTCATGAATCACTATGGATGCACACTTCGGGCCATCTTTCCTTTTCATGGATGGAATTCTACCTCCTGGGATGATTACTCTTAGCCAATGCTACCTCCTGGGATGATTACTCTTAGCCAATGTTCTTATGGATCTCTATCACCACAGCCTTGTCATTCAGAGCACTGTAAGTTAGGCTTAAAGTATTTTCTTCTCTGTTAAGTGATAAGAAATTCTTTGGAACACTCTTGATTTGGGTTGAGGAAGAGATTGCAGTGTGGCAGAGCATGTACACTGAGGATGTGATCCACCTGTTGATGTAACTTACTTGAGACTCAGGATTTGCTTGAGCCTGTTTCTTTATATAACACCTCTGCTTGTTCATTGGGTGTTATTGAACATGAACAATTTTTTGATTTGATAAATCACATAAAACCCTGTATATTATGGGCATCTCAGACTGTATTATCACCAAGTGTTTCATGGTTCAGCATTTGGTCTACCAGGGTTCAGTAGCTGCTTCTAAAAAGGAATTTAGTTATTTGCCTAAGAAGGATATGCTAACCTATCAGGACACTCTGCTTTCATTTTTCTATTTGGGCTTGCAACAGACTCCATTTAACATACTAATTTTCCACAGATTATCTACTGGGTCCTTCACATAAAGAATCCACCTGGATCACTTATAGACCCACTTCTTCCTCTGAGTCTTGATAAATAGATTAGAACCGCACACACAACTATACTGTTAACTTCAAAACCTAGAGACCTAGTAACAGTATCCCTTTATATTTGGGATTTGAGGAAGGTGAGGATAAAGAGTGCAGCAAGTTGTCTTTCAATTTGGAAAGGATGTCCCACAATGCCCCAAACCACTGATTCCTACAAACTTCACTGTAGTTGCTCAAGTCGGTATTTTCATGGGAAATATCTTCTGTCTTCTGGTACACATGTGTCTCATAACATTACCTAGAGTGTTATTATATTTTGCTATAGTTCCTACAAACATGATGTCATCAATGGAGAGACCAGTTGATGTACTGTGGGGATGTTGAGATAAACAAGTTATCTGGGACTAAATAGCAGCATAAATATGAAGAACTGGTATAGCTCTCAGGCTAGATGGTGAGTGTACTCCTGTCCCTCCAAGTTATAGCAATGTGCTTCCGTAGTTCTCTCCTTTTTTTGGGATAGAGCAAAAAACAGACTTTTTGCATCTGTGATTCTTTAAATGTACATCAGAATTATGTAGAGGGCTCATTAAAGCACAGGCTACTAGACAACACCCCCAGAATTTTTGATTTAGGGGGTCCAGATTAAATAGGGATGTGATAGGGGCGCCTGGGTGGCTCAGTCGGTTAAGTGTCTCACTTCAGCTCAAGACATGATCTCACAGTTCGTGGATTTGAGACCCTCATTGGAATCTGTGCTGACAACACAGAGCCTGGAGCCTGCTATGAGTTCTGTGTCTCCCTCTCTCTCTCCCATCTGCTGCTCATGCTCTGTGTCTGTCTCTCAAAAATAAATAAACATTAAAAAAGAAATTTTAAATAGGGATGTGATAGAAATCAGCACCCTTAAATCTTTCAGACCACTGATAGTATCATTAATCCCTTTTGGTTTATAATTATGGCACAGACCAGAAAGCTACTATGGCCCTTCTGCCAATACTGACTAAATGTGTTTGTGAGTAAACACCTAGGATCTAGACAAATAGGCTCACACTATAGTATGCACCCTGGACAAAACTTACATATTTATCATCTGACTTAGGTATCTATTAGACTACAGTGGCATTCTGGGTCCCCAGGAATCAAGCAATTAGCTCAAAATCAGGACTCAAAAATTCCCGAAATACTTATATATTTTCCTTTCCCCATATATAGGTTTCCTGGTGAATGACTACAGATCTCTTAAGGAAGGACAGAGACAAAATTATGATACAGTTTGTGTTATTACCTCAAGTACACTAGGCTTCCATTCAGTCAAGGAACTCTGGTTATCTGAACTAATTACAGGTCTGAGAATTCAGTGATAGATAAACTACATTTCCCTATTATCATGGCTCAAGTCAGACCTCTGTTGGCCAGATCTAGAGGGTTTTTTTGGCTTTTTTCATTTTATTATGCAGATGAATTAGTACCTTAGTCCATTTTCCATCTAGTTCAGTCCTAAGACCTCATGATTAATTAAGTATTACAGAGACCTGTGGAGATTGGGTTATTTGGTCATCAACCCAGTACTGGGATCTATTATGATAACCAGTTCCATCTTGTCTTGGTTGGGTAAGTGCTGCTAGTTGGCCTGTGTCTATTCCAGGATTGTATTCATCCCCACTGAAATTACGAAGCTTATTTCAAAGATGGCATCTACTACCCACATACTTGTTCAATAGAAAGCAGCCACTAAAGTTTTTCTTTTTCTTTCTTTTTTTTTTTTAATTTTGCTTTGGGGAGCAAAATTTGAGGTGGCTCAGTCAGTTGAGCGTCCGACTTTGGCTCAGGTCATGATCTCACGGTTTGAGGGTTCTGGCCCCATGTCAGGCTCTGTGCTGACAGCTCAGCCTGGAGTCTGCTTCAGATTCTGTGTCTCCCTATCTCTCTGCCCTTCCCCTACTCATGCTCTGTCTCTCACTGTCTCAAAAATCAATAAACATCTTAAAAATTGCTTTGTTTTTTTATACTGATGATCCCTTTATCAGTGTATTTCTCTACAGATTTGTGAAGTGAGCATTTCAGGGACCATTTAAAAGTGGAAATGGGTCCTAGAAAGGGAATGGGTCTCATTTATCCTACTACATTCCTATCTGCATAAGTTTTTGTGTTCCTTTCTGTACATCTCAACCTGACTGGTCATTAAAACAAGGTGGAGAGTTCTTGAAATTCCTATTGCCCAGTCTACACCTCTAAGACTCTCTAGAAGTGGAATACAGGCATAGTATTTTTCAAAATTCATTGTCTACTTCCACATTCCAATTATAAAATGAATTTATATAATCCCAACTTTATTAAGTGTAAGCCACTGTTGAGTCTAACTTTCAGCATTCAACTGAGCAAATAATTTACCAGTTTACCTGCTCAAGCTAGCACATTAAAGCCAGACTATATGGTATGTGCACCTGTATTGATAAAACTAACCAAATCAGAAATTAAATGTTTGCCCCCTGTCCTAATACCCTCAAAACTCATTCCCATATATACTCCCCTATGGTTTTCTTGAGTAAAATTTTAACTGAAGTATAACATATATATAGACAGTAAAATGCAAAATTTGTTAATTGTACAGCTCCATGAATTTTACAAATTTTAACACACTCTTGTAACCATTGCATTAACTGGAATATTAACACCACATCAGATACTCCTTCATTATACCTTCTGCAAAGTTAACTACTATTTTAAACTTTCATCACTATATTTTGCTGTTTAAACTGTAAATAAAAGGAATCATATAGTGTGTACTCTATAATACTGCCGTCTTTTACTTAAAAGTGTGTCTGTGAGATTCACTGTTATTACATATCGCAATTGTTGGTTCTTTTTCATTGTTGTGTAGTATTTCATTTTAGGAAATTTACCACATTTTATTTACTAATTTTATTTTTATGTTATTTGGGTTATTTCCAGCTTTCAAATATCAAAATGCTGCTGTTGTGAATGTATGTATATATATATATATGTGTGTGTGTGTGTGTGTGTGTGTGTATATATACATATATATATACACACACACACACACACACACACACATATATATATATATGTTGTATTTAGTTTTTAAAATTTTAGTCATTCCAATGGATGCATTGGGTATCTCATTGTGGCTTTAATTTGTATTTATCTGATGATGTTGAACACTACACATTATTGTTAGATGGTTGGATGCTCTTTTTTAATACAGTGTTTATTTAATCTTTTTGCCTGTTTTTTTACTAAATTGTCTTTTTTCTTTTTTATAGTTAGGAGGCTGGGCTACCTTAAGGAAGGACCTGGGTACACTACTGAAAATTTATACTGTTAATGTTTCTCCTAGCCTTCCCCAAAGGGATTATGATATTTACCAGGGTAACTGAACATTTGGGAAAAGGAAATAATTAGAACTTTCAGAGACTATTGCACACTGGTTCTGAAAGCACACTGATTCTAGGAGACCTGAAACATCATTATGGCCCTGCAGTCAGAGTAGGGGCTTATGGAGGTCAGGTGACAAACGGATTTTTAGCTCAGGTCTGTCTCACAGTGGATCCGGTGGATCCACCAACCCATCCTGTGGTATTTTCCCCAGTTCCAGAATGCATAATTGGGAGAGACATACTTAGCAGTTGGCAGAATTCCCACAGTGGTTCCCTGGCCTGTGGAGTAATAAGTGTTAATATGATGGGAAAGGTCAAATGGAAGCCATTAGAAAGGCCTCTACCAGGAAAATAGTAAACCAAAGCAACACTGCATCCCTGGAGGAACTGCAGAGATTAGTGCCACCATCAAGGACTTGACAGATGCAGGGGTGCTGATTACCACCACATCTCCCCTATTTGGCCTGGGCAGAAGACAGATGGATCTTGGAGAATGACAGTGGATTATCATAAGCTAAACCAGGGGGTGACTCCAATTGCAGCTGCTGTACCAGTTGTGGTTTCACTACTTAAGCAAATTAACATATCCCCTGGTACTTGGTATGCAGCTATTGATCTGGCAATCCCTTTTTTTCCCCACCTGTCCACAAGGCCCATCAGAATCAGTCTGCTTTCAGCTTCTAAGGCCAGAAATACACCTTCATTGTCTTACCTCAGGAATATATGAACTCTGTAGCCCTATGTCATAATTTAGTTCACAGGGATCTTGATTGCCTTTCTCTTCCACAAGATACCACACTAATTCATTA
The DNA here is from genome assembly GCF_027475565.1 of Acinonyx jubatus. NCBI lineage: Eukaryota > Metazoa > Chordata > Mammalia > Carnivora > Felidae > Acinonyx > Acinonyx jubatus. The sequence continues at coordinate 89,754,066 of NC_069388.1, read as the reverse complement.
GTCTACTACTAATACGCTAATTGGATCTAGTGAGCAAGAAGTAGGAATTACTTTAGACTTATTGGTAAGACATTTGTGTGACAGAGGGTGGGAAACAAATCCAGCTGAAATTCAGGGGTCTTCTATGGCAATGAAATTTCTAAGGGTCAGTGGTAAGGGGTATGGTGAGATGCCCTTTCTAAGGGGAAGGATAAGTTGTTGCATTTGGCCTCTCTTTCACCCAAGAAAAAGACAAATAGCTACTTTGCCTCTTTGGATTTTGGAAGCCACATATTCCTCATTTGGGTGTGTTTCTGTGACCCATTTACTGAGTGACCCCAAAAGTTTTAGTTTTGAGAGGGGCCCAGAACAAAAGAAGACTGCAACAGGTCCAGACTGCTGTGCAAGCTGTTCTGCCACTTGCATCATAAGATCCAGCACATCCAATGGTGCTTAAGTATCATCGGCAGATAGGGATGCTGTTTGGAGCCTTTTTAAAAAACATTTATTTATTTACTTGAGAGAGAGAGAGAGAGAGAGAGAGAGAGAGAGAGAGAAAGGGAGAGAGAGAATCCTAAGCAGGCTCCATATTCTCAGTGCAGAGCCTGATGCAGGGCTTGAAATCATGAACCATGAGATTATGACCTGAGCTGAAATCAAGAGTCAGATGCTTAATTGACTGAGTCACCCAGCACCCCTGTTTGGAGCCTTTGGCAAGCCCTAATAGGTGCAGTTTTAAGATTTTGGAGCAAAGCCCTGCCATTATCCATAGATAACTACTGTGTTTCTTTTGAGAAACACCTCCTGGTCCGCTACTAGACCTTAGAAACTGAACACTTGACCATGGGCCACCAGATTACCATGTGACCTGAGCTTCCCATATGGATGGGGTGTCATATGTGCCACCAAGCCATTTAATTGAATCAAATTGAAATGGTAAATATGTGATCAGGCTTGAACAGGAAACTGAAAGCACAAGTAAGTTACATGAAGTTGCCCAAGTACCAATGGTCCCCGTACCTGCTACACTACTTTCTCACTCCTAGCCTGCACCTATAGCTTCATGATGAATTTCCCATGATCAGTTGACAGAGGAAGAGAAGACTCAGGTATGACTTACAGATGGTTCTGCACTATATGCAGCACTATAGCCCCTCTCTGGGACATTCCTGAAGGAAATCTTTCCAGTGGGCAGAACTTCAGGCAGTGCCCCTGGTTGTGCACTTTGTTCAGAAGGAAAAATAACCAGATGTGAAATTATATACTGATTCATGGGCTGTGGCCCATAATTTGGCTGGATGGTCAGGTACTTGGAAGGAACATCACTGGAAAACTGGTAATAAGGAAATTTGAAAAAGAACTATGTGGATAGACCTCTTTTAATGGGTGAAAAACATAAAGATATTTGTGTCCTATGTGAATGCTCACCACAGGGTTATCTCAGCAGAGGAGGATTTTGAGGTTCAGATGACCCATTGTGTGCATACCATTCATCCTCCTTCTCCAGCCACCTCTGTCATTGTCCAATGGGCTCATGAACAAAGCGGCCATGTTGGAAGTAATGGAGGGTATGCATGGGCTCAGCAACATGGACTTCTACTCACCAAGGCTGATCAGGCTGTGGTCACCATAAAGTGCCCAATCTACCAGCAGAGACCAACACTGAACCCTTGATATAGCACCATTTTCTATAGTGATCAACCAGCTACCTGGTGGCAGGTGGATTACATTAGATTGCTCTCAACATGAAATAAGTGTTTTTTCCCTATTGGAATAGATACTTAACTCTGGATATGGATTTGCTTTTCCTGCACCAAATGCCTCTACCAAAACTGCCACCATGGACTTACAGAATGCCTTACTCACTACCATGGCATTCCACACAGCATTGCTTTGGGTCAAGGAACTCATTTAATAGCAAAAGAAGTGTCACAATGGGACCACGTTCATGGAATTTACTGGTCTTACCATGTCCCCTACCATCCTGAAGCAGTTGACCTGATAGAATGACCTTTTGAAGAGTCAGTTATAGCACCAGCTAAATGCAAGGCTGGGCAAGGTTCTCCAAAATGCTATATATGCTCCGAATCAGTGTTCAATATATGGTGCCATTTCTCCAATAGCCAGGATTCATGAGTCCAGGAATCAAGGGGTAGAAAGGAGAAAGGGAACACTCATTATTATTCCTGGTGACCCAGTAGCAAATTTTTTGCTTTTTATTCCCATGACTTTATGCTCTGCTGGACTAGAGGTTTTAGTTCCAGAGGAAGGAATACTTCTCCCAGGTAATACAGCCATGATGTCACTGGACTAGAAGTTATGATGACCACCTGGTAACTTTGTACTCCTCATGGCTCTGAATAAAAAGGTAAATAAGGGCGTTACAGTGTTTGCTAGGGTAATTGATCCTGACTACCAAGGAGAAATTGCACTACTACTACAAAAATGGAGGTAAGAGGGAGTATGTCTGGAATACAGGAGATCCCTCAGGGTGTCTGTTAGTATTACCATGAAATAGAGAACTACAATACAATCCAGGTAGGATTAGTAATAGCCCAGACCCTTTAGGAAAGAAGATTTGGGTCATCCCACCAGGTAAGGAACCACAACCAGCTGAGGTGCTTGCTGAAAGCAAAGGGAATGCAGAATGGGTAGTAGAAGAAGGTAGTTATAAATGCCAGGAACAAGCTAGCATCAGCATCAGTTTCAAAGTGTGAAGAGGGATCCTAAAAGAATCACAGAGACACATTTTCTGATGGAAGCACAGTGTCATAGATGATAAGGAAAAGGAGCAAATGATGAAAATAGTTTATTTACCCAAATAAGTTTATGAGGAGAAATTTATATTTTTCTAAGATTATTCATGTAAAATGGGAAGTCAAAGTGAACTAAAAGGCAAAAATAATGACCAAATCTGTCCCCCAAGCAGTTTTAAGGAGAAGAAGAAAAAGACAATGGTGTGGCTTAAGGTACTAGACAAAATCACATAGATGAGATCAAATTTGTTGGCTCCCTGATGGAGTAAATATTTGACTCCTCCCCCACCTTTTTTTAAGAGTGAGTGGGCCAGGGAGGGGATGACCTGGCATATGAACACTTGTGCTACTTGAAAGAAGTCACAAATTAGGTGGGTGGTAGGACTCCACTTCCCATTAAAGAACCTAAAGAGGAGAGGTCTTCCCTCCCCTTCTCCCTGGTTGTGGGAATGGTCTAGGTTTAGCCAACTGGATGCCCCCACCTGGGACTTGAACCTTGAGCTGGTAGCACAAATTGCATGAAATAACTGGAGAGTCTTCACATTGGTGGCAGTGGAGTGGAGTAGTTTCCCATGCAGACTGCTCCTGGGGCCTGACCTTAGTTGTGCTCCCAGCTACCTGATGCCTCCACTCCCGCATATCTGTCATGTCTGGAGCTTCAGGCTTCCTGTCAATTTTGTGAGGTCCCAGAAATCCTTCCAATAAATATTTTTGTGTGTTTAAAAAATGAAAAGCCAAACACCATTGATTGTCTGGTACAGCTGGACAGTATTTATCCAGAATAAGAGATAAATAGATTTGTTCTTACTTGATTTTAAATGCCAAATTGCCGCAGTGATTAAAAGAGTCAAATGAAGGAGCAAAACAGGATTCTAAAAAAGTTCTAGTTTTCTTAATGAATTGGGGCATATTTTTAGCCACTTGGTTTCATGCCCAGCCATTCATGAGCAGTTATGTGTTTGAGGAGATGTAGTAGAAAAGTCAGTGCTAGTGGGAGCATTCTCTGTTTAAACATACCCCTTCACAATCTACCATGGTACCTGCTACTCCACCAGGTGAATTTAATTATCACCATGCATAGGAATTTTATGTTTAAAAGCAGCCATATTTGGGAAGGGTGGCTCATGAAGCTGCTGCTATTATTGGTATAAATTAGGTTAAAAAATGAGCTCACTTTGGATTGGGTCTCAATTTTCATTGGAATAGTCTATTCCAAAAAGGCTAAGAGCTAGAAAGTCAGCCAGAAGTGGCCAGATATGAAAGTAAAAAAGGAAGAATGAGAAAACCCTGCAATGGGGACTACGCAAACACTGGGCAATCACCCACAAGAGTATCCAGTATTCAGTGTAAGGGTCAGGAGCTCAAATGTTTGTTTTCTTGAATTAGAATCACACAGATGGGGCACCTGGGTGGTTCAGTCACCTAAGTGGCCAACTTCGGCTCAGGTCATGAACTCACGGTTTGTGAGTTAGAGCCCCAAGTCAGGCTCTGTGCTGACAGCTCAGAGCCTGGAGCCTGCTTCAGATTCTGTGTCTCCCTCTTTCTCTGCCACTTCCCTGCTAGCACGCTCTCTCTCTCTCAAAAATGAATAAACATTTTAAAAAAATTAAACACAGACACACACACACACACACACACACACACACACACACACACACACACAGCTAAACATCAGGTTGGGCCAATAGGTAGAAGCTCCTGGTATGGAGTGAAGAAACTTGGGGAGAGAGTTCCTAACCTCTTCTTGAGGAAGAGAAAATCTTCATCTCTTTGAAGCCTCCACAGTGGTCGGTATAGGGAGATGAAGAGGACAAAGTAGTGTGCAAAAGCCCAGCAATGACAGCGCTGAGAGGGTAGTGCACAGGGAGCTGAATGAGCTGGTCTCTCCCAACGGGAGTCTCAGCTGACATAGGCAGGAGCCTGAGAGATGGCCTGGTCCTGCTTGGAGAAATACCTGGTGACTGTGATGCAATTATCCCTGGATAAAGAAACCCGTGGCATTTTAACACCATCAGCAACCATGGCTGCCATTTGTTGAGATTTTACAATGCCAGGCTCAGTGTGCATGCTCTGTTTACTTAATCACTTTCATATTCTCACAACTTTGTATATTAGTGTATTAGTACACCACCAATATTTTATGGATGAGTAGAAAAAGGTCCAGAGAAAATGAGGAACTTCCTTCTGTGATACAGTTAGCAAATGGGGGGGGGGGGTGCGGGGGGACAGTATTGAACACAGTCCATATTCAAAGCTCAAGCTCCCAGTTTTCATGCTGAAGCTCCTTCCTAAGCTGAAAGACAAATGTCATCCAGGGCAAGAGAATTCTTGGGCAGGAACTCTGTCATCCAGGACAAGAGGCTTCTGGGGATGCTCTGACAACAAACTTCGTTGAATGGGAGCACTTGAGACACTATACGTATCTTGCTTATCTATCTACTTAAGAAAGGCACCACCCTGGACAGCCAGCCAAAGTAGCCACACAGAGGAGAGTGGTACTGCACACATAAACTACTTTGCCAGTTAAGTCAGTGTCAGTCCTGCCCCCATCTCAGGTGAAAATTCCAGAGCCTGCCTCATTATCATCCTGCCTGATCCTTGATAGGACGAATGCCATTAATAGATGTAGGTCTCACTCCCTTTGTGTTGTCTCACTCCCTTTGTGCTGCCCGTCTTTGCTACAGCTGTTGCATTGGGATGATCCCCTGTAGCCTGTCCCCACATGTTTTTATTAAATCAGCTTTGGCCAGCTCAGCCTTCTGCATCAGTACAGCTCCGTCCCATTCTGTGCAAATTCAATCCATGACCCCAGGGCAAGCCCAGTACAAGCCTTCAGCAGGTGGTTTGGGGACAGGCCATTTAAAATTTTTCCTAATTAGATATGGGGGGAAAATCTAAAATCTTTAAAAAATGCTTCTTAAAACAATACCCTGTAGGCTTTGGGGTTGTGGTTATTGTTTTATTTTGCTTCTCCTTATGGGTACTCAAATGTTCCTTTTATAGTCATAATTTTGAGAAATGCTGTTTCCAGGAGTCACCATGGAAAGAGCTGTGAGATGACAAGTCCACATATGTCTAGCGCACTTTTGTTGAGATGTATTTAAAATGAAATGTCACTCTCCAGAAAGATTTTGTGACCATGAAAATGAGCTGGCTTTTCAAGTCTGCACTGAGAGAGAAAGAGAGAGAGAGAGAGAGAGAGAGAGAGAGAGAGAGAGAGAGAGAGAGAAAGGAGATAGAGGGAATGAGAGAGAGACAGAAGGAGAGAGGAAGAGGGAGAAAGAAATAATATGTGTGTTTATAGATCTCTTCCTTGCCCTCTTTGCTCTCAAACTGACTATTAAACACATTCACCCCAAACTCACAAGGTTGTGGGAAGTTAGGCAAGCATCAGGGTTCTGTCGCGGTGGACTAGAGTCCTTGGCATGGGTCCCATTAGGGAATTGGAAACATGATCAGGCATAGATGGTCTGCAGCTGGGTTCAGATGGGGCAAGCAGAGTTGTCAAAGCAGCATAGAGAGATCTTGCGAGTTTCAGCAGCAACACCACTTACAGCTATGCAGCAAACTTTGCTATGGACCCACTTCAAGAGCTGCTTGATCTCTAATGGTCTTAAGGTTATTACTGATTAGATCGGAGCCAGTGCCTCCTGCTAATACACACAGGCCCCCTTTGACCTCAGACTGTGGAACTATTGCATCAGTGTGTTCCAAATACTCATGAATTTCCATTAACAAAAGCAGAATCCTCTTTCAAAACCCAAGAGTCAATGTCTGGAGGTTGCCAATATTCCCAATGGAAATAGTCTTTCCATTTATCAACTTGAATTCTAGGGCAGGGAAATAGAGGTTTGGCAGTTCTTTCAGCAGAAGCAAGGGAAGGATAAAAGATGACTCAGAAAAAGGATTAGAAAGACAGAGTCTGGTTGGTGCCCTCATAACATGTCTCTGAGTATTAAAGATGATACATAGATTCTGAGTTTTTGATTAAAGCCATTAGTGAGGGAACATTCTCCATCTTTCAATTTATTTTTTTAGATTCCAGGAAAAATAACCCATTTTTTTCTTTAATGTTTTTTACTCCCTATATCTCAAAAGATACATTCAGAACAATTCTTTTCAGTGGGAAAAAGCGCCCTATTTTGAATAGAATCTCTAGATATACATTTCTTTCTCTTTTTTTACATTTGAATGTCATTGCTTCCTTCTGACTCCTTTAGGTCAAAGGAGATGCCCTCCTATATTTTGCCATAACTTACCCAATTACACAGTTTTGTACTTTCACACTTAATGGGCATCTGCCCATTTACTTGTCTGTATTTCCCTTTAAATTTAATCTCAAAGACAGCCACATCTCTTGTATTCACAGTGTTGTACTTGGTGCCTGCTCAAGAGCTTGATGTATAGAAGGTGTTGAATAAATGATTGTTAATATTTTTGTGTTTTCATGCAACACCTTTTAAGGTAAGCAGTTGTAGCTGTGATCATGTTGCCAATGAACTGAGAAAGTGGTTCCCGGCAAGCATTCATGAAATGGCCTTAAAATGTAGTTGGAGCTAGTGCTGTGTGCAAGCCAGGAAGGCCACGTGTGAGACCCTGGCAGTAATGGTTGCAATCCACGGAGGCCTGTGAACCACAAATCAGTGAGGAGAAAAGAAGTAATGGACAGAGATGTTAAAAGATAGAATCAAAAGATGTAGTGACCCTGTAGCATCATTATTTTCATCTACTGCTTCTTTTAGAATCTGAGTTCACTGAGTGCCAAAACCAAGTTTTACTGTTATTTACATTTCCTGGGCCAACTAAACATAGTGTCTGGCACATAAAAAAGCTCGATGAATATTGGATGAATAAATAAATAAGCATTGTATTAGTGCACTAATCCAGTTCTTATCTCACAGAGAGCTCTTACATCTATCTCTTCCTCTTCCCAAAGCTTTCCACAGTATTTTAGTTCAGATCCTCCTCATTTCCCTCCTGGAGTCGCCAATAGGCTTCCAAGTGTTAGAAGTCACATGGTGCTTCTAAGATTCCTCACCCCACCTCCGGAAGCAGCATGATACAGGGGTAAGAGTCAGACTTGGATTTAAATCCTAGATCCAAAATCCACTGCTGGGTGACTTCAGCCAAATTGCTTAATCTTTCTGGGCCTCAGTGTCCTCTTGGGTAAAATGGAGATACCAGCTAATGCCTCCGTGGAGTTGTTGTAATGATTTAATGAGATCACATATATAAATAATTGGCAGAGTGCCTATCATTAGTAGATATTCAGTAGATATGGGATAAATTTTCTCTTCATATATACAGCTGGGCCAATAACATTCTCACCCTTTACAGGATGTTCAGTGCATTCCTACATTCCTGCCCATGATTGACACAGTAGGTCCTCACTTTTTACAAACTTGTGCCTACTTCATCTTCTGCCTGCACCTATTTGATATGTGACCCTACCTGTGGCAAAGTCCTGGCCCAGCTTTCACATGAGAAATGAATGGGGAGTTGAGGCTCCGCCATAAGCCTACCTGCCAACCTGGATGGTATTCATTCATTCATTCATTCATTCATTCATTCATTCTTCTAATCATTTGGTCAACAAAAGCATGCACAAATACCTATGGAGGTCATGACCAAGGCTGTTAGAGTACTGTTCCTTATCTGCATAGACCTTGTAGTTGAGTAGAAGGTACAAGCATGTAAGTAGACATTTACAATATCATGTAGTAATGCTACAGTAGGGAAAACATAGTGAACGATGGGAGCAGATGGAGGAGCAGCTACCCAGAGCTGAAGCATCAAGGGCAGCCTCCCTGGTTTGTGATGGGGTTGAGGAGCATAACTTAAAGCCATCTGGAAAAGCAGGTGGGAGGAGAAGACCAGGTAGAGGGAGCTCCATGTGCAAAGGTGCAGAGCTGAGAGGGGTTATTTGTGTACAAGGAGGTGGAAGGATTCCACCAAAGGGGAGACTATTAAGCACCAGCAGAGGCAAGGTGGTAAGGTCAACATCCATGTGCACAGAAGAGGGCCCAGAAGGCGGTGAAGAAAAAGATAAGATATGAGCTTCAGGGAGATTCTTACCTATACACACATCTGCCACTTATTTACCATTCACTTACTACCCCACCCATCTCCTTATTCGCCAGCTCCCTTCTCTCTCCTTTGCCCCTCCCCTCACACACAGGAAAGGAACACTCCGACAAAAAAACTGTATGTTCATCTATGAGGGTTTTTGAGTAAGATTGTGTGAGGCCCCATGGGCAGACACTAGAGGTCATTGGCATATCTTTTTTGGCTGCCTTGGGCTTGTGGGAAAAAAAAGCCTTAAAAAATTTTAAACACCTACATTTAAGTTGCCTTGGAAAGATGGCACATTTAAGAGTGAACATGCTGAAGCCTTGTGGATAAGTCAGAGGGTTGGTTGTGCTGAGCTGTCATTGACAAAATATCGCATGGAACACCTGCCCCTCAGAGTGCTCAATGCATTCCTGCATCCCTGCCAGTGGTGGCCCGGGTAAGTACAACAGGCCCCAATTTTTTAGAAAAGTACATTGCAATACAATTGTTTTATGCTAGCCATATTTTATTTTTCTTATTTTTCTCCTTATTACCTGTTATTTTAAATTAACATAGCATGAAACTGGCTCACTTATAACATCAATTAATAAAATTTAAGACTACTATCCATTTATCTGTAGTTGTCTTTATGATGAGTGAATGATGACAAGTGTATTTGCGGTTTCCCTCTGGGTGATGTATATTACCTCATTTGTTCAACATGAATGTATCTACCATGAACTGAGAGTTTAGTTTGTGCAGAATGCTCTGCCAAGCACAGGAGTGCATGTTCCATAGAAGCTCACTTCAAAAACAGTTGACAACCTGGTGGGAAAGACGGACACCTGCTTAATTATTTTCCACACCATCTGGATGTTATACCAACCTGTTTGTGGTTGGGTTCCCTGAATCCCATCTCTGGTCACTTCTGCCTTATTTCTCTGCTCAGAACAGCCTCTGCAGCCTCTCTGACTCCCAGGACTGCTCTAACATTTCTGAGGCCCCGGGCAAGAGTATAAATGGAGGCACATCTACCACACATGTCCATATTTGAAAGTTACAGATCAAGCCAACAAACTGTTATATGAAATGTATTCTGTCTTCCTACCTTGACAAACATATCTTCATAATGACCTGAAGGCCAGGCTCAAACTTAGAATTTTCAGATTCCTTGGATTTCCATGATGGACCCTAGTGGTATAAAAGAGTCAACCCCTATCCCTGGGCCCTGGACCTCAGCCTGCCCCACTTATTCCCTCACTCCTACAACAAGGGGCTTCACATACATGTGTGTGGACAGCTTAGGCTGCAGTCCAAGCTCCTGCCACATTCCCCAGAGTCCCCACTGGCCACTCCCTGGGACTGGGGGGTACACACACTGCCAATATATTCTGTCTTCAAGAGGCTGGACTTGGGGAAGAGGTCAACACAGGTGGCAAAGGGGAGTTGGGGATGTTTAGCTAGGGAACTCAAAGTATTGACTACTTATAACTTGGTCAAGATAGTGGGGGGCATGGGGCAGTGCAGAGCTGGGGAAGGGCCACAGCAGAACCCTAAAAGAATGGGGCACCAGGAGTCCCTCCTGCCCCATGTAAGAACAATACTGCCAATTCCATGCACTGGAAAAATAGTTCTGGCCTTTTAAGAGCAAGGGTGTTCTGTCAGACCGATATGGGGGCATCAGTTGGAAGCTTGCTAAATTGTTAGAAAGGAGATTAATATTATGTAAATGTAAGTAATTAATCAGCAAGCACCTCTCAAGCCAAATACCTGATGTGAGGAGTCCTCCTTTGAGAGGGGAAAATTGCTCTCCTCTGATTAAAAATGGACCATCAAACATCATTTAGCTTCTAACTTTCCCCAAGAAGTCTGGAGTTCAATGTAACTCCCCCCCCCACCACCATAAAGAGAAAAAGAGAAGCTGCGTAAATTGAGCTGAGATCTAGCTGAAGCACTATGAGTAGAGAATTTAGGACCAGGGAATTCTTCAGTTTGCTCAGAGCTGTGGATTAATGTCAGGCAACAAGTCTTAACTGAAATAACAGGACACTCAAAAGTATAAAATAAATGATTTAGGAATATTCCTTACTATTTGCCTGCCCTGGGATTCATCCTCTTGTCTTCTGAAACAGGCTCTGTCTGTTGGGCATGGACCCAGGTAATGGTGAAGGATGGTTGCTCCACCTTCACCTTCATCCTAAGGGTGTGAACATGGCCCAGGAACTGGAATCTCAGAACATTTCACCCTCCCAGCCTCAGGAACTGAGTCCAAAATGTGGTGGTCTGAGCACTCTGGTGGTTTTACTTGGGAGATAAATTTAAAAAAAAATCTTGATTTTTTTCCCCCTAGGATTGCTAGCTGGTAGGTCATGTATGCTTATTGGCATCTTTCCAAGTATGTGGAGTGAGGCTTAATAAGAACAAAGCCAACAAATACACAAGAAAGCAGATTCAAAAGATGCAACAAGAGTGACAGAGCCCTGATAATATTGTCGTGATCCTAGCGTGTTTGCTTGTGACCCATTCAACCCACACACCCTACCATAAACCTCTCTCTATTTTCTCAAACCAATTTAGGTTGAGTTTCCATTACTTCTTACAGCAGCTGCTCTAATATGACATAGTTTTCCAAAGGTTACTTAGGTTCTTGAAGTTGATGACCATATTGTCTATCAGCTGCTTTTGTGTTTAATTAAAATCTATTTAAACTTATGAGCTTGTCACTAGGCAAGTCTTGGAGAATGAATGAAAAGATCAACAAAGCTTAAATTTTGCCTTCATAGTATGGAGGGGGGGGGGTGGAATATTTTCCTTGACTCTATGAGGGTCCCTGGCTGGGTCTGAAAATTAAATGGACAGAGACAGATTAACAGAAGAAAAACATACAATTTTTAAAATCTAAGTTTTATATGACACAGGAGGCTTTTCATAAGGAAAGGAAGACCCAAAGTGACCATTAAACCTCAGTATTTTTATGCTGGCTTTGATAAAGAGTGGACAGTCATGGAGAAACAGGATAGGTTAGAGAACGTGAGGTAAGTGTGGCAAGCTAGAGGAAACCTGCTTGGAATCTTCCTGTGCCTCTTTGTCTTCAGAGATAAAGATGTTCCTTTCTTCCTGGTATAGGGAGGACGCCTTTCACATGAGGGTTTTATGACTTACTTCAAGAGAGGTGGGGTGAAGGGGGAGGTCAGAGTGACCTTCCTGCTTCTATTGCTTTCACAAACTCCTTCAGCTTAAAATATTCAGTATGTCACGGTGCTGTATTTTGGGGTAGCATGTCCTGAACCCCACCAGTAGAGTACACAATTAACTAAAAGTCAGCATAAGAGGATAAGGTTCTTAAAAATGAAATTTAAGTTAGATGTATTCCATTAACTAATATCTGTATCTTAATTTTATCCAGATAAGCTTTTTAATAAAAGTGTAATATTTGAAATTGCTATGATCCAGAAGACATATAGGCTCCATATGAAGAGTTTGCTGCTCATTTAAATATGTCTGTTTCTTTTGAGAAATGCAAAATTACAGAATATATATTGTTTGTAATAAAAATATAATAAAACCCATAATTACGGACCTTTTATAAAATAAAAATATAAAGTAGTATACATAAAAAATGTATGAGGAGGCATCCAGAGCAGTTAACCAAAAAAAAAAAAAAATTCATTACTGTACCTTCATTCTTAAAGATAGGAAATAATATGGATTAACAAATTTAAAAAAGAAAAGTTTAAAGATTCAAAAAATATAAATGATGAGATCAGAAGCTTATATACTTAAAAAGCAGAATTAAGGTATTCAGAACAAATTCTTTAAATATAAGCAATAGAATACACAAATGTGACAAGTTTAATCAAAAAGAAAAGACAGAAAACACAATTATAAACTTGAAATTAAAGGAGATTCAAAAATGATAAAAAAAAAAAGTACATCATGCCATTCAACTAATTTGAAGAGCTCAATGAAATGGATGAATCACCAGGACAAAATAATTACTCCAAATTGAATCAAGAATAAGTAGAAACTCAAACATACCTAACAGAGTTTCCGGCAGAGTAGACATTCAACAAATTGAATGAATGGACAGAGAAGAAATGGAACAGGTGTCAAAGCACAACATTTGGGTGACTTTTCATAAATGTCATTTCAAACTTCCAAAGACTTAAGATCAACCACCCTATGGAAATTATTTCAGAGTTCAGAAAATGACAGCAACGTGTGCAGTCTATATTAAGTATTATCTAGAAAGAAAAAAAGAAAAGAAGCAAGTTTTATCTGAGAACAAAACCTATAGGCTATGAAAAACAAAATCCCAAACAGACCTTGCTTATGAATATATATTAAATAAACTGTATAAATGTAATATGTTTATGATTCTATCTCATGAAAATGGATGGTTGAATTTCCACTAATTGGGACGCTGTGTTTGGGAGGCTGGGTTATCTGATTTTAAACAGGCTAGGAGACAAAAATAACTGTTTGGGTCTCCCAGGAAGGCCTCTTGAAGAGATGGGCAGCACTTTCTACCTAAACAGAGGCATAGGAGGCATACGTAAATGTTGAGTAGAAGAAAAATACCACAGGTAATAAAGGGACAGAGAAAGAGGAGCAAAACACACACACACACACACACACACACAGGAAAACAATTGATCAAATGGTGGTTTCAAATAAATAACTCTATATCAGAACTTACAGAGGAAACTTTCCAAACTGCAGACCCTAATTTGTGATCAAACTGCTTCTCATATGTCAATTCTATATAGTGACCAAGTGCAAAGGGCAGCAAGATTTACTCACCATGATTGATGTCTTTCCTAAGCATCTATATTAGCAATAATACTAGTAGAGTGTTTATTAAAATAAAAGAATAACCAAATATAACAATCATAATACTTATAAATAAACATAGAATTGTGTGGACCCTATATGAATAAAACTAAAAGCAAAAGTGCAAAAGGGCTTAGAATTAAAAGTGCAGCATACAAGCAGATAAAAATGATTTAATTTTATAAAGTTGACAATATCTCCCAAATTAACTTATACCTATAATATTTTTCAGTCAAAATTCTAAAGGGAGATTTTAGGAATTGGACATATATACCTAGATTTTTCTAAAGGAATAAAAGGACAAGAATATCCAATAACATTTTTTTCATGTATATTTATTTTTGAGAGAGAGACAAAGAGGCAAAGCATGAGCAGGAGAGGGGTAGAGAGAGCAAGAAAGCAGGCCCTAGGCTCCAAGCTGTCAGCACAGAGCCTGATGTGCAGCTCGAATTCACAAACCAGGAGATCATGACCTGAGCTGAAGTCAAACTGACTGAGCCACTCAGGCAGCCTATGAATATTCATAACATTTTGAAAAGAAGACTAATAAAATGATATATTTTACAAGGTAAAATAATTTGAAAATAATTATTTTTATTTCATGTATTAAAAAATATTTTTTAATGTTTATTTTTGAGAGAGAAAGAGAGACAGAGCATAAGCAGGGGGAGGGGCAGACAGAGAGGGAGACACAGAATTCAAAGCAGGCTCCAGGCTCTGAGCTGTCAGCACAGAGCCCAATGAACTCACGGACCATGAGATCATGACCTGAGCCAAAGTTGGATGCCTAACCAACTGAGCCACCCAGGAGCCCCTATTTAAAAAATGTTTTTAAAAAATAATTTTAAGTTACTAATAATCTATGTGCACTATAGGGAAGATCATTCAATCCTATTATGATATAAGAAATAGCATATTATACATTTTTATATTTATATCAGTATGATGATTTTAAGTGACATGTTCTTATTTTATTAATAAAAAGGGACAATCAGTAAGTCCTGAAAATATCTTTAACTTTTCATACTTTATTTTGCATAACAGCAACGTAGCAATTGTTATAAGATTTTCTTATTCTGAACTACTTTTATTTATTTATTTAAATTAATTAATTTTAATGAATTGATTAGTTTTTTTAAAGTAGGGTCACACCCAGCACAGAGCCCAATGTGGGATGAACTCACAACCCTGAGATAAAGACCTGAGTGAGATCAAATTGGTGCTCAACCAACTGAGCCACCCAGGTACCCCTGAACTACTTTTAAAAAACACAGCACAAAACATAGATACAGTATATATGCATGTATACACACATATGTAATGTATACATATTACATCTGGGCTATATTAAAAAAGACATAGAACAAAACATAACATATATGTCCATATATTATTTCTGAACTATGTTAAAGGCTTAGCACAGTATATATAATATATATGCATACATGTATACATATACATTATGTAGGGTTTTTTTCTCCAGAAACAAAGTACAAACAGAAACCACAACCATGATTTTATTCATTTTCTTTTCTGTTCCCCTTGCAATTTAAAGAAACTTTGGCAACTTTCTTATGGCTAGTAAGAACTTGAGGGGAACACATTTAGGAGATAAATGTAAGTTATCAGATACTCTTTTCAGATGACCTTAAGCTTCATTTTGCCTGCTGCTAAGGGTTGCACTTTACATTCAACTCTGTTAAAAAGTCCATTTAGAAAATTTCAAGAACTCTTTATTTCTGCCGGAGGATACTGTCCTAGTGACTGCCCCTTTGGAGATGATGCTACAAATCTTCACTTCTTTTTAAGTATGGGGAATGATTTACCCGAGCAAAGCAATAAAGTGTGTTCAGAAGTAACTAAACTCAGCATGTCCTGTCGTTACTGCTCAGCTCTATGATTTCAAACCTATAATTAGATATGTTGTTAGGTTTTGCCAGGATTTAATGACCTCCATTCTGTTTATGACAAATGCTGGAGAGCCACCCCCTGGGGGAATTGCAGGGGGGCAGATGAGCTGATGAGAGCTTGTTTTATTTAGTCTTGAGATGCAATTTCCTCATTTTCAGACTGCTCAAAATTCCAGCATGTCAGAACAATGTATGTTCATTGTCTGTGGATGTGTAGGGTGGATAATGCTGGTGGGATATATGGGACAGTTTGGAGAGTTGACAACATCAAGGTGCTAATCAAGCAAAGGCTTCGTTGAAAGTAATAGCTGGACAGCCCATTGGATGTTCTCCATCACTGTACCTGATCCTCAAGAGGTGGTTAAGAAAAGTTGGGCAAAGCCATGTTTATTTATGGTTATTAAATAAACTGACAAACACTTACTGGGTGCCTAGTACATGTGAAATGTTGTGCTAGCGATTATGAGGGAAAAAAGGACAGTTTATAATGTATTTGGGAAGACAACACTGACATAAAGTGACAGTGATGAAGCAGTAAAGGCTCTTCAGAGAAGACTTCCCTGACCTGTCCCAGCAGAATGAAGAAGCCCTGTCCAAGCTCTACTAAAATACTCAGTACATCGCAATAATTCTTTGTCTGCACACTTGCTTCATTCACAAGATGGTGAGCTCCTCAGGGACAGGAACTATTCTTATCACATTCTATTCCTAGTGTCTTACATGGTCCTGACACGAGGCGGGTGCTCAGGAAGTGGGAGTGAGTGTGTGAGTTGGTGAGCAGGGAACATGGCCACCTCCAGACCGGAGGAATGGTCCTACTGGTCGTTGGTAGGGAGACTTTATATCCACTCTAGATGAAAGGGTGTTAACCAAGGAATTGGTGTAGGTGGAATATACTTTCAACTGTGTGGGGTTATTAGAAGGTATCTTAAGGATCCTTCTACCACCCTGAAAAGCGTATTTCCTCAATTGGCCTTAAACTCCTTTGGAGTAAGCATATCTTTGTTATTAAAATTGAAAGCTCATTGGGAGCCTTCAGACATCAGCATTTTATAAATCACTATATCAGATAACTTAGTTTTAGGAATACTTTTCTCCCCCACAAAAATAGGAGGGGAACTTGGCTTGCCACATGGAGCAGGTCTAGGCAGGATCCTTAGCCTAGACAGAAGTGGTCTAAGAACATTATCAAGTAGTAGTTTTCTAGGAAAGAAGCAAAAGCAGAAGGCAGTGATTGGGAAGGATCTCAAATACAAGCATGAATAACCATTTTTTCTTGAGCTAATCCTTTATACTGAATAAATGGACACACAGAGTTAGGTTGCTTTTTATATGATTCCTGTATCAGTGGACAAGTGACCTGGAAGTTAGAGCAGCTGGAATAATTGGCAACTCAAACCTAAATCAAATGAGAAGTATTTGGGGAGTAAAGGAAAATTTGCTTTTCTCCATGGCTAGAGGGAATAATTGGTCCCATCTGTTCAACTGAGAGCAAAGAACCAAAGCACAAGTTTGGAATCCATTTTCAAATTCTTAAGAAAAGTCTGTTTAAGTATAAAGTTTTATTACTATCAATGGCTCTACTTAAGATTTAAAAATTAGTCCACTGAAAATTGTTGCAAACCTCCATCAAAAGTAGCACAAGTACCAAGCAGCTGGAAGCTAGAGGTAAATGTAAGACAGTAGCTTTATCTTGAATGTTATTTCCTATATGGAAGAGTAATCAAAATTTTAAAAGAAGGCTCCACAATGGATCAGCACTTTTTTTAATGGGGTTTAGGGCAAACACAGACATGCTTAGAAAACATGCTTGCAGCATAACAAAAATGCATGAAGCAGCCTATGACTGAGTCTGAAGATGGCAGAAAAAAAAAAAGTTGTCTGTGACCTTTGATCAGAGATATCCTGGGGCCCTGATGTTTTAGGGGTTTGTACTTAACTCCTGCCCAAGCCCAGAGAAATGGGAAACTATCTCCGATGAAACTTTCCAGTAAGTCTCTGCTCCCATCCCATTCTTATAGGCAACTAATACAACTTAATAAGGGGGGTGAGCTTAATTAAATAAAGAAAACACCAGTTTAAATAACCAGTAATAAACACCTTGCCCTAGTCTCACAAATACCCCAGTCTCTTGGGTCATAGAGCTCCTCAGAGACACAAAAGAGGCTTGTGTTCAAAGTATTTTTTTTCTTCTTCCTCTCTTGCTCCTGCCTCCCATCTCCCTGCCATAGAGTGCTTCAGGAAGTAGGCCATTAGGTTAATGAGTCCAAGTGCTTGCTAGAGGTGGGGGGAAAACAAGCCATGACACAGGAGTGAGGAAAAGGCACACAGAGAATGAAGATCTAAAGCTTTAAAACCCAGGAGAGTTGGGATGGAAGGAGATGCATAAGAGGAAGAAGGAAATGGGAGGAAAGTTAGCTATGATGGGGAATCTCAGTCCTCCTCCCATGTGTCTCCTTCACCCTCACACGCTACCAAAGGCACAGAACTTCTGACACCGGATGTGGGGAGGATTTCCCCTGCCAACCAATTCTCCAACACTACTTAACTCAATCCTGACACCATCTACCTGGAGATAGCACCAGATCCCTCCACATTCCACAGTCTCACAAGACTATGCCCACTTCAGATGGCCAGTGACGAGTAATAAGTTCCCCCCCCCAGCATTTCCTACAACTTCTATCTGATGTGACTACAAATTAGAGGTTCCAAAGACTCCATCCTTGGGTCTGATTAAATTTCTATTGCAGATCACAGAAATCAGGGAAAAACTTATATTTACCAGTTCATTAAAGGATCTGATAGAGGATACAGATGAATAACCAGATGGAGAGATACATAGGATGAGGTTTTGGAGGGTCCCCGAGCTCTATCTTCAGGGAGTTGGGGGTGTGTCACCATTCTGGGTGTGGATGTGGATGTGTTCCCACCTGGAAGCTCTCCAAACCCCATACTATTAGGATTTTATGGAGGCTTCCTCACGTAGGCCTGGTCAAGTATTGACTCTATTTCCAAACTCTCTCCCCAGTCAGATGGCGGATGGAACTGAAAATTTCAAACTTCTAACCATGACTCAGTTTTTCTGGTGACTATTCATCCAGTAGCCATCCAGAAGCTCACCAGAATCACCTCATTAGAACAAAAGATGCTCCCAGTGATTTTATCACTTAGGAATTTATGAGGGTTTTTGGACCTTTGTGCCAGGAACTGAGGGAAGAAACCAATATGTATATTTTCTATTATCTCATATTAGCCCAGGCCACAGTGAAACAATGCATAGGGTGCTGCAGGTGGGCTAATCATTTCACACCCCTTCAAATAGATATGCTTGTGTTAGCTCTCCCTGATGTAACACAATTCCTTCTGACTGATCTTATTAGCTATTGATAATACTTCAACAAATTACACTTAAGCACATATATATGTGTATAATTATATATAATAATTTACATATATTATTTATAATTTACAATTATAAATATATAAATTTATATTTATATAAATTTATATAAAATTTATAAAATTTAAAATTATATAAAATTTAATGTATAAAATATATACTTATTTTATTATAAAATTCTATATAATTTATTGTTATATACAATATATAATATATATTACATAATATAAATAATATATAAAATATAAATATTACATAATATAAAAATATAAATATAAATGTAATATATAAATAAATATATATAAATAAATAATATAATAAATATATATTATAATATATAATATAATAAATAAAATATAATAAATATATATTTATTTATAATATATGCTTATTATAAAATTTAATATATAATAAAATATATAAAATTTATATAAAATTATAAATATATAATTTATGAATGTATACAATTATAATTTGTAACTAATAATTATATATAATTATTTACATATATTATTTCACAATCTATATCTATCTATATATACTTTTCTGTGTACTCTGTATATTATATATACATATATATGTATGTATGTATATGTATATATATTTTTGTATGTGTATTTTGTGTGTGTGTGTATATATATATACATATATATGTATATGTGTGTGTGCATATATATATATAATATATATATATTATATATATATATAATTCCACTGTATAATCAAATAACCTCCTGTTTTCTCAGTTACAACTCCCAAGGAAGCCTGTGACAACTCCTGAAAAAGCCCCACAGAGTGGAAAGCCAATTACAGATTTCAGCAAATTTCTTCAGAAGTCTGCCTTTGTGACTTGATGATTATTGGGCAAAGCTAAGCAGATAGAAAACTGATTTCTTTTGAATAAGAAAAACATATTTGCGTCAGATTTTGAAATGTGAAGTTCATGAAATAGAATACTCTCAAAGTTCACCCCAGTGCATGCTCTCTCTTCCAGCAATTTTCTCTGTTTGCTTTCTGTGTTGGTTACAGCTTGTTGATTAATCATATCTGGTTCTCTTTTTGATTGGACCACCATGTTTGGTGATTTTTCTGGGCTCCAATTGTTCTTTAAGGGCTTCAGTCCATCTTAACTGTCCTTAAGTGTCCTTCTATTCTAATCTATTTGGTCTCTTCCCTATAGTCCCATTAGCATTTTTCCCTCACAGTTTCTAAAAGTTCTTACACATAGTCTTTTCATTTTTAGACATATTAAATTCAAGTCTTTGTTTGGTAAATCAGTGCTCATAAACATTTAATTCTAAAAATTGCCACCTCCTCTTCTTCACTGGCTCCCCATTTTCAATCCTCAGTAATGAACAGGCATGAGCTTCCATGATTATTGGCTCGAGTGATCATGTGAAACCATGTCCAATTAAACTCTGAGGAAGCAAACTAATTTCCTATATACAAATATTGATTCATGTTTAAAAATGAAGATGAGAATAAACTCATTTACTACTTACAAAGATTTTATACTCTGTTTTTAAGAATAAAGAATTATTTATTTTTAGAATAAAGAATTTCCTACATGTCACTTTTCTCTTTCTTTCTTTCTTTCTTTCTTTCTTTCTTTCTTTCCTTCCTTCTTCCTTCCTTCCTTCCTTCCTTCCTTCCTTCCTTCTTTCTTTCTTTCTTTCTTTCTTTCTTTCTTTCTTTCTTTCTTTCTTTCATGCAATTTTTCAAACCAGACAACTCCTGGGTGAAGCATTTTAAGTCAGTTAAGACTTTAGCTAGGGGTGCCTGGGTGGCTCAATCCAGGTAAGCATCCAACTCTTGATTTTGGCTCAAGTCATGATCTCACAGTTGGTGAGTTTGAGCCCCACATCGGGCTTGGCGCTGACAGCACAGTTTGCTTGGGATTCTCTCTCTCTTTCTCTCTCTCTCTCTCTCTCTCTTTCTCTCTCTCTCTCTCTTCCTCTTACTCTCTCTGCCTACCTCTCCCCAAATAAATAAATAAACTTAAAAAAAAGATTTTAGCTAATACAACTTATTACCTTTGTCACATAGTCAGCCATTTGTTATGTATCACTTAGTTTCAGAATGGTAGCTCACCTGACTTCTGGCTTTGCTGGTCTGAGTTCGTGGTCCAACCTTGGGCTGCACCATGCAACTTACATACCTGCATTACAGAAATAGATAAGAAAAAAATGAGAAGATCCTGGCGAGGAACACTTTTCCAAAACTTCCCATGAAGGTTGGAATTTCAATTTATATTTCACTAGTTGGGAATCTTAATTAATTAATGCCATTATTCAGATTTGCATCAGTGATTTTTTAAAAAGATATTACCTGTCAAAGTATTGCTTAAGTGAGTCAACCATTTTAACCAAAATATCAATTTTAATCAAATGCTCTAGCAAAAAATATTATTCTCATTAAGCCACCCACTTCCAAGTGTTACAGCCCACTTTTGCTTGACTCTGATTGGTTCTGAAAATACTAGAAATATTTAGCAAGTTCAATATCACTTGTAGAAAGATTTTGTTAAAATATTTAAGAATTTCTCCACTTTCTGATCCTCCAAAGTAACAGTTCCCCAATCTTTAACGAAATGTGAGTCCAGTGATCCCAAATATAGCTGAAAACTTTTGGAAATGTAAAATCTTTTTTTTTCTTTAGCCCAGTGAAGAATTAAAAACTATTGATTCTGCATCTATTTTAAATTAAAATTAAGATACCAACAACTTAACTACGTCTAGTGCCAAGAAGAGATTAGTCACTTTCCAGTCCCATAATTTCTGCTACAAAGTCTGCCTAACCACTGGGATTTATGAATTAAAGAGGACAAAAGGGAAAGGAAAGAGAGATTGTGTTCATCATTGAAAAGGAGGCCATGAGTAGATCTGGCTGACATCTTTGCTTTCTGGTGACATATTAAACAAGGTCGAGATACACTATGAAAATGATCAACTATGGATGGAGACGGGGGTTAGATAGAGTTGATGTGGTCCTACTGTTTGTGTGTATTTGTTTGGGGAACATTTTGATATCCCTGGCAAGAACTGGATCCTGTGCTAACATTATATTTACATGGAATGCTGTAATACCAAGCTTGCAAACTTGGCTTGGGGTCTGTATCCAGCCCATCAAACTTATCTGTTTGATCTTCACAATCTTAAAAATAAATTGAGCCAAGATCTAAAGATCAAGTGATTTCATATAAACACTTTCAGTTCTGACTTTTTTGAAAAATCAGAATAAGATAAAATCAGGTAAGACAATGGTTTGTATTTCCCATAAACTCTAATTGCATAGAACTGAGTAGCAGCTGTCCACCCCCAGTCTGTCCATCATTCACAACTTTTTCCCTGATACTGAGTTTCATTTGCCATTTAGCATCATGCTTGAGCTCTTTTTCTGAGTAATAGCAAAATATCATATCTTGAAAGTAAAAAAATGAAAGGCAGGCTAAGAACTATTTTCCCCCCAAAGATAAATGACAGACTACATTTATTTATGCAAATGAAAAAATCCATACGTTTAATAAGCAAACAAGTTGGGTCTGTGTCAAAATAAGACAATTAAAAATATCTAGCCATCCTACTAATTTATGTTACTCTCATGGCCCATGTAGGCGTTGAAGTTTGCAACCCCTGAATTACTATATTCTCTGCATCGGTGGTTCTCAATGAAAGGGTATAGAGGAATATCAGAATCATCAAGTGGCTTTTTCAAAGTACACTTCCTTCCACACGGACAATTCTGGGATGCATGCTCCTCTGGAGGCTTCGTTTGATTGTGGAAGCTGTCTAGGAGATTCTGGTGGAGAACTCTATATCTGATTTTCAGATGAGATCTATGGAAAGACATCCTGACATCTTTTTTCCAATTTCTCTCCCCATTCCATCCCCAAATAACACACCCAACGGCTCAAGAATTCAGGCCTCATGCCCACCACCAATAATGAAGCTAAAGTTATGTGTATAAATGGTGAGAAGCTGCCAACAAGCGTCTTCTGACTGAGAAGTTCCTGCTTCAAATGGTGTGTGGGGGTCAGAGTTGGGGTAAAAGCTACCTGATACCTTTGAAAATGTGTTAGGACAGTTAGCTAAAAGCCAGGATGTCTCCAGATAGGTGGTTCACAAATTTGAAAACCTGGGGAGCTTATTAAAATATCACTGCTCAGGCCTACACCATTGTTTCTATTTAGTAATTCTGGTGTGGATGTTGAGAAACTCAAACTGACAAACTGACCATGGCCAGACTATATATAAAAATAGAAGTCTGACCCACAGCCTCTGCAGCAGCCAGTCCATGAAGCCAAACCACAGCCTCCACAGCAATCAGCCCCAAACAGCCATGATTTGATCAATTAACTGCCAGCTTCCCTAATTTTTGTCCCTGCTCCCAACATAGCACTAACCAGAGAAAGCTAAATGTGTTCTCCTAACTAATCACATATGATGTTCTACTTCGTTGGTTCTTCCAGCTTCCCCATGCCAGCAACCTCCAATCAAGGCATACCAGAGTCCTTCCCTTTTTCACTATAACCGTTTACATTCCACTTCCCACCTTTGTGTTTCTGCCAAATGCAAGTGATGGTGCTGACTCCCTTGCTATGGCAAGTTCTGAATAAATAGACTTTGCCTGTTTTCATTTGGGTGGTGTTTATTTATTTTTACAGGTTGCAGGAAACAATATTGTCAGTAGGGTCTCCAGATAATTCTGCTGCACACTAACATTTAAGAGCTATTGCTAGGGACCACACTTATGTTTCCCAGGTTTTACAAGGATTAGTTGTGCATGTATGTGTGTAGGGAGAGAACACAGATTCTCATGTCCTACCCCAAGCCCCAAATAAAATAGTCCAGGAAGTGGGTTCAGATCTTCTTTAAAAAATAAGCCTCCTCTTCCAGGTGATTCTTATTGTCAAAGGCATTTGTGAGCTACTGAACTATGTGAACTACTGTTCACAGGTTTGTATCAGGTTGGCAGAATACAAAACACCTAGAAAGCTTATTATAAATCAAGGTTTCTAGGCTCCACCCTTGGAGACTCTGATGTTAGTCTGGGCTCTCCCAGAGATTTTGATGGGTAGCATGTTCTGGGAAGGAGTGCTCTATTCCAAACAGCAATGTGCATACAAAATCCTGGAGTCCCTGGAGATCTTATGAAAATGCAGGTTCTGAGACAGTGGTCTGAAGTAGGGCTGAGATTCTGCATGTCTAACAAGCTTCCCATATGATGCTTCTGTGGTTGGTCTGCTAATGACACTTGAAGCACTCAATGTCGACTGCACACTAAAACCAAATGGGGAAACAGCTTCAGGGGTGAGACTCAGGCATCAGGAGATCTCATCACACAGCCAAGATCACTTGTTCCTCTGCCCACTGCTTAGCCATGTGATTGGAACAGTGTTTTTGCAGGAATGGCAGCTTAAGCAATCTGATTGGAAGTCTGCTGAAATTGGTCATGGCATGTCACTCACTCCTCAGAATGGTTTTGTGGCTCTTGCACTTTGCTGTGGGCCTGAGGATGCCTAGAAGTCCACCAAATGCACTGAAAAGAGCTTGCTCCGTGGAGCTCCTGTTGAATCACCTTGTTGTCAGATTTCAGGGGCTTCCTGCTGAGGGAGAGGTATGACGATGGCCCAGAATATCCCATGTGCCAAGCAGCTGGGGAAGCAAATGCTGAGAGATAATTGGTCTTCAGTGACCAAGGGAATTTCCATAAGATAAGTTTGTTTTTAACTCAGAGATGAATGTGATAGGGTTCTACCAACTGAAAAAAAAAAAAAAAAAAAGACACCAAAAACTCTGGGTGGTCAGATTTGCTTTTTTTTCATCTTTCTTTGCTAGGGTTTCATGACTGATTATAAGGGTAAGGGAGATGATAGTGTTGCTGTTGATGAGAAGGCAGATTTGGATGGGTTATAATCACAATTTACTCTTCACCAGATGGCTTCGTCCTGTTGCCAAGCATTTGATGAGCTATTTCACGAAGACTGTGTGGGGATGGGTTAATGCCTGAAAGCCTGTGGATTTGAATGGACGAATGTGAAGGTACTTAACAGATCCTGGGATGCTTGGCTTGTTTTTGCTTAGCAGATAAATAACCTGGTGCATAATAAAATCTAAGAGAGCTATTCCAGAAGAAAACAACCTCATACTCAAGGACTATGTGGGTTTTAGGTGAACAAGGATGCTAGCAGAATTGAGCAAAATTGTAATAACTGGCCTGGAACCATTTTATCATGAGGTCATGGACACAAGTTTTTAAAAACCATCTATCCAAAATGCATCATAATAAATCAATCATAAAATTCTCCTGGCTGATAAACATTTCAATCTGCCTATACTCTGTAATTATCCACAGAAAACATTCCCCGCATAATGAATGGCTGCTGTTTTCAAGCATGTCTTAGTATACAAACAAAAGGTATCTCTAAGAAATATTCAGATATCTGAAGCCTGGGCCATGTTAGAGCCAGAGGCTCTTTGTAACTATAGTGATGCAATGCCTTAATACCCAGGCAAATGTTTTCAGGTTAGCAGGGGAAGCAGAAGAATGCCCATAGGGAAAAAATTCTTTATCATCTATAGACGAATACATGTCTGGTTTCAGAGGAACAAGATAGCTCTCAATAGCTCTGATAGGCAGTGGTGGGCCTAATGGACATGAGTTATTGGACATGTGTCACATATGTCATATAACATATTATTATATCATATAATGTATATAATTTATATATTTATAACGGAAAATATGTTATTTTATATTATATATTATATACCATGCACCTTTACTTTAACAACAAATTTGATGTAAATTCAAAGGTGTTTGAACAGAGAGGTCTAAAAGATTAAATGGATTGGCTGAACTTTATATAAATGTATAACAAATGGTGATAGAGACACTCCAGAGCAACCAAAGAAAATAAGTATTTTTTAAAATTTTTTAATGTTTATTTATTTTTGAGAGAGAGAGAGAGAGCACAAACAGGGGAAGGGCATAGAGAGAGAGGGAGACACAGAATCCAAAGCAGGCTCCAGGTTCAGACCTGTCAGCACAGAGCCCGACTCAGGGCTCAAACTCACGAACTGCAAGATCATGACCTGAGCCAAAATCAGACGCTTAACCAACTGAGCCACCCAGGTGCCCCAAAAATAAATTTTAAATTAAAGTCTTGCATTATCACATAGTAGATTAATGCTGCTTTCTTTGTCTTGTCTCACCACTGTATTTTAATACCCAAGGAGATTGGTAACAAGGGAAAAACTTAGCAAAAGCACTGAATATGGAGGTAAGTAAAAACAGTCTGGGGAATTTCTAATGACAGCCTTTATCAGTGGGTGTTAGGTCGAGAAATGTAAGATCAGACTGCATATACCTTGCCCTACCTCATCCCCACAACTCGCCCTTATGGACAGATACCCAAGGAGCCCAATGCCGACCATACGATGGGAACCTCCTTCGGAGTGGTCCGGCTTGCCGCTCCCCTGTATCCACCACACAGCAGCATGTCTTTCCGTTCAAATCCAACTTTGAGAAAAGGCACAGATGTGAGTGGGAACTAGCTGGGCCACACTGTGTTGTGGGATCCGTGATCACCCTAGGGAAAGCCCGGGAAGCTGTGAAGGCTCATGTACCACATATATCAGCAGGAGAGCTGCAGATTAGAGCTGACTCTCTCCTACCTTCAGAGAACAGATGAGAGGGTCAGTCAGGAGATTTCTGGCCAAGCCCAAGAGCTTTGGGCAGGAGCAGTCAGAAATACCTCTAAGTCCAAGTTGGAAGAGGGGAGGTAGCAGTAGCCAGGGGCTAGGTACCCCCTAAGTGATACCTCCTAAAATTCTGTGGCTAAATATCAGGCCTGGATAGCTCCTTTCTGAAGTATTAGTTAACTAAAAAATAATAATACAATAAAACTAACAAAGGCTCTAAGGAAAAATTCAAGTAAAGCAAATTATTTGAAGACTCAGAAGGAGTAAACATTTGCAAATTAGTTGCTATAGGAAACAGAATTAAAAAAGAAAAGACACCCTTCTGAGCGTTCATTGACAAACCAGAAGCTCCAGGGGTCAGAGGTTGAACACTGTGGTCAATCCTCTTAACATCATGTAGATTTAACACTCTGTGGGAACCCAGATGCCCCCTGCTGGGCTCCTGTGAGTGGACCCGGCTACCCCAGAGGCTGGCAGAGAGAAGACAGCAGCCAGCAGAGAAATCAGATGAAGCTGCGGGAAGCCTGGGAAAGGAAAAGCAAAGGAAGGGACTCCGAGGTGTTTACCCAGGAAGCAATTTCTTTTCTTATCTCCTCACACTTGTCATACTTTTTGACACATTTTTACTGACCTTGGACCACACAGAATACTAAACTTCCTGAATTTATTTTTGAATGGTTTCCTATCTGGAGATTCCTTATGTTACTACATTGGTATGTAATGTAGGATTTCCTCAATCCTTCTTTTCTCAGGGATGAATTTAAGAATAACTTAACACATACTAATTTCTGGCACTGACGGTGAGACAATAGTATTACTATTTCTTTATGATGCAATGAAGCATTGCACTAGGTTTTTAAAATAAGGATTCAGGGGAGAAAGGGGAGCGCTTGGGTGGTTCAGTTGGTTAAGCATCTGACTTCAGCCTTCAGCTCAGGTCATGATCTCACAGTTCAAGCCTCGCATCGGGCTCTGTGCTGACAGCTTGGAACCCGGAGCCTGCTTCGGATTGTGTCTCCCTTTCTCTCTGCCTCTTCCCCTCTGGCACTCTGTCTCTCTCTCTCTCAAAAATAAAACTAAACATTAAAAGTAATAATAAAAATAAAATAAAATAAAATAAAATAAAATAAAATAAAATAAGGAATCGCATGTAGTTCTCACAACAACCCACAAGGTAGATGTGAAAATCCCTACCTTGTGGCTTGGGCACCTGGCACCCAACAGGGTTATGTAACTTGCTCAAGGTCATACAGAGAAGTCAGGATTTGAACTCAGGTCTACATTACTCCAAAGGCGTTTAGGCCATAACCATACTCTCTCAAAATAACACACTGCTAGGAGTCCATGATTTTCTCCACAGCTTCCCTATCTTCTGGCTAAATTGGTCTCTCAGGCAGAATTACAGTCCTCAGTTATTTCCCTTAATGGCTTCCTTCTCTGAATCCCTTGGGTCAGTTTGCTGCACCTATTTGAGCCTGGAATCTGAGATTTACTTTCTCCTTGGCACACATTCTCTCTTTGGGGCTGGTAACAATTGGCTGGCAATTGTCAGCCAATTATTAGCTAATTACTGCCTAGCAATTCCCTAGACAGAGGGAGGAAGAACCTTAGGTAATATTAAGGAGTGAAAATTGGCCACTACTTATCAGTCTGTCACAAAAGAAACTTAAAAAGAAAAAAAAGAAAGAAAGAAATCATCACCCAAACCAGTATTACTCACCTTGATAAGTCACCTCATTCACTAGCTGTGATTTCAAATGATTTTGAAAATCAAATCTACTTTCAAGGGGCAAAAATTGGACATAATTCAGATATTCAAAAGAACGAGATGTGGATTCTGAAGGCAATTCAAAGTTAGTCCAAAAATAAAGTCTGAGCAGTTATGGTATGGTTGGAATACATATGAAGTTTTTCGAAGTGAGTACTTTGAAGGTAAACATTCTTTTGCATACAGATTTTCTGTATGTTACTAAAACTTAGAGTCATTTTCTTATTCTTTCATTCCCTGAGAACTATCATTATCTCTCCAATAAATACTGTTTTATGCCTAAGTTGGACAGAGTTGGTTTGTGTTACTTACACTTAAAAATACTAATTAACACAAAATTTCAAACCTGAAGTGAGGTATTCAAATAACAGAACTTAAAATATGATCTTAAATATAAAATTTGGTTTTCTCATGGTATGGAAGGAAGCATGCTCTGTGGTTCATTCTATCCTGACTCAGATCCATTTAATGCACTACAGAAAAAAAACAATAGTTAAAACTGTTAACTTTTTATTGGGATTGAAATCATATGCCTCACATGAAACTTCAGGGAGTTGGCAGAAAATGTCAGATTATTCAAGGATATCGGTTACTTCTTGTGGCTGTCAGCAAGAATGATATTCAAAATATGGCTAACAACTGGTACAGCCCTGGGCCCTCCAACCAGAACGGATGCCAGGTGTGGAGCTGGGTCCTGAGGTGCTGCTGGGCCCCATGCTGACCCTTTAGTTGTTGGCTGTGGTGTCCTCTAGGATTTCCCAGGGAGGAACGAAGGCACCAGGGAAAGGAGAAGAGTAGTGAAGGGACTACAAAGAGGCTTAAGGCTATAGCTCTTTCAGTTTGGGTCCTACAGTGAATGATTAAATATCACTTTGGCCTTCAGGAAGATCTTGCAAGAAACAAACCCTTGTCCAAGTTGAACCATGAGATAGAAGCAGAAAGAGAGCCAAATACAGCTGACTTTTCTCCTGTCACCAGTAATCCAGGACCTCTGAAGATGAGTTGAATTCTCAGAGTGAGTAAAAAAAGCAGAGTGATGATGGAAACAAGGTGAACATGAAGCAGAGCACAGGATCGTCCTCACAAATGGGGAGAATGTGCTCCCTGGCGCTTCTCTCACCACACAGGGCTCCTCTATACCTTTTCTTTCTCATACTTGATGTAAGACTGAAATCTGGCTGATCTACAGAAAAGGGAGAACTTAACCCCACTCTCCTAAACATGTCCTGCTGTGTGCTTATGCCCATCAGAAGTGATCATTTTCCCACTCTTAAACAATCCCCACTGAGTTATACCCTGGGATAGGGAGGAGATGACTCTGCCTCCCTACAGGCCTATTGCATTGGGCTGTGCCATGCCAGTGCAGGCTGAAGTGTGGTCCAGTGGGCAGAGCCCCCAGGCCTGTTGCAAAGAGATGGAAATGGTAAGGTAATGGGGTATGGCCCAGAGTTAAGAATCATAATTTTAAAATTTTTGCTTAAGTTACTAGTTATAAATTTCCCCAGGTATTGAACAGACTGGCAGCCTATTAGGATTTTAAGGAAGTTAAACTAACAAAGAAAATCCAGCTTATAAAAAAAGCCTGTGATACTGAACTCCTAAAACAGTTCCCAGGCTTGCAAATCAATAGGAAGGGGACCACTGAAGCAGCTCCCTGAAGAGGAGTCATCCCTACATGCTGTTTAACCACAGTCCTGGAGGTCAAACAGATACAGGAAATCTCACCAGGAGCAGATGGAGGAAGCCACACTGGCCAACAAAGCACAGAAACAGAGAACATGCTATGGGCCAGGATGGCAAGTCTCATGCATTTTCACCTTCCCCCTTTATAGATGGGCGCTCCTGTTGTGGTTTTCCTGCTTTTCCTCTATTACTGATTCTTCAGTATGTTGGGGATGCTTAAATTAATCAATTAGCCATAAATTGACAGACTAAAAGAAGCCACAACCAGACTATACCCATCACCCAGGGGTCCTGGGTGAATAGAGTGGATAACTGGATATGATTTGTGGTGATCTTCCTTTCAGGAAGTGATGGTGAATGCATATGTGATTTCACATGGGACAATTGTGTTACACTGGGAATTCTGGAATAGGAAGGATGGGAATAAAGGTTAGTGTAATCCTGGGGTAACCATAAAGTAGAATGTAATAGACTGTGGTGGTTAGAATGTAAGAGATTATGGTACAAATTACAAGGGAAATAGACTTAGCCCAGCAAACTTTCCTTTCCCCTTTTTGTATTAAGAGCTTCTGCTCTGCTGGCTTAGATAGGGACCAGTGAGACCAGGCCTGGCCACTCATAAGCCTCCATTGCCCTGTGATGTAATTTGTTCTGGTGTGGTCACATGACCCAAGCAAACATGAGGAGAAATAAGCTTTCCCTGCTGATGGTGGTTTGCTGACCAAGGTCACTGCCACTTGGAGAAGAGATAAGAACTGGACAGTGACAATACTAGTGGTGCTGACTATCCAATGTCAGATCCTTAGGCCCCAGTTCTTAGTTTTCATACCTTTTCCAAAGGTTTTGTGAGCTCTTTCTTTATATATATGCTACCTCTTTCTTTATATATATTCTATGCATTTGGATATCCATAGTTATATATCTATTTAATATAATTCTCTATATAATATATAAAACATAGGAGTTTAGTTTTCTTCACTTGCAACCAAAAAAGTACCATATAATATCAACTTGAATTCTATAACTAACAACAGCATGATCAAAATGACCCCTGAAACACACAACATGTATTATTTAAATAAATCTGCCATTATGTTTAGAAAACTTACACACAGAATGCCGTGAAAGAATAAAAGCTGCTAAAACACATGTGACATTTCTGTACGTAAAAAGTAGGACAATATTTTAGAATTTATTTAGCCATTTATTCAAAGCACTTTCACACCTCAATTAATCCTCACCAAGAAACAAACATAAGTCAGCTAGTGATGATAATAGCAATTATTTCTTAAGTACCTACTAAGTGCCAGGTGTTTATGTAGACACTTTGCATGCATTATCTCTAATACAGTGGCTCTGCATTGTAAGGATTTGTGTCCCAGTTCACAATAGGGAACTGAGGTGCAGAGAGGTTCAGTAATTTTACCAAGTTCAGTCAGCAGGCAGCATGGCAAGGTCTGAAGTCCAAATCTGATGCTTCCAAAATTTGCATACTTTACCCCATACTGCATGGCATTCCCTGTCTACATACTGGGACCTCATACGAGGAGTAACTACTTGACCTGTTGAACCCGACATCTTAGAAACAGAGAGATCTGGGGCGCTTGGGTGGCTCAGTTGGTAAGCCTCTGACTTCAGCTCAGGTCATGATCTCACGGTTCACGAGTTTGAGCCCTGCATCGGGCTCTGTGCTGACAGCTCAGAGCCTGGAGCCTGCTTCAGATTCTGTGTCTCCCTCTCTCTCTGCTCCTCCCCCACTCACACTCTGTCTCTCTCTCAAAACTAAATAAACATTAAAAAATTAAAAAAAAAAAAGAAACAGACCTGGAAAAAGAAGGCAGCTGAGACAGAACACAGGACAGTAGAAAGATTGCACATTGTCGTCAGGTAATGTTCATGGATCCCTGCAATGGTATGGCTGTTCCGTCTGCGTGGCTTTTCTGTGCTGCCTCAGTACAAAAGCATCTGACAACAGAATGTGAACAGCAAAGAGTTTTCTCTAGAAATCAAGAGAAATAAAAACTAAAGAGTGGTGAGGGCCAGGGAGAAGGCAGTGCATGAACACAAGCATGTGCTGTCTGTGAGCAGCAGCTTCCCAGGGCAGGAGTGGCAGGACAGGACAGCACAGCCATGCTGGACTGGGGCTGTCCAGGACAGATGCCTCCCATTGTTAGCGGGAGCGCTGCATGGATCAGTGCTGCGAAATGCAGTCCCCCGTGAGGACTGCCAGCTGCTATTGATTATCTGCTGAGTGGTCTTCCCAGTTGCAGAGCAAAAAAGAAGGTTGCCAGGAGGCTGAGGAAGGTGGCTTTCCTCTTCCATCCACAGTGGGCACAGCAGGCCTTTAACCAGAAATGCAAATGCCTTAGGCTTAGGGGAGATGCAAATTCTTTGCTGGTTTCCTTACTTGCACTGCTCTGTGATCTGTTCCTGCTCAAAACTAATCTGGGAACTAATATTCACTTTTATTTGTATATTTGCCAGCCTGATCACACCCCAAAGGCTGGGGAAATCAGGACCCCCAAGATAAGAGTCCTTCTCCTTTCTTCTGGATTATATCCAGAGTGTTATTAAGGCCCTTGGCATCTTTTCCAAATCTTGCTTTTAGAAACAAGATGCACTTCAGCTAATTATTTTTACCTAATGAAAAATGTCTGCTTGAACTGGACTCATTTCCCTCAGGGGTTCTGGTCTCTCTAGGAAATAACGGAAAACTTTGACATGTTTTTCCTTTCACAGGCTGGAAACATATTTATTTTGCAGTTGATACAAAAGGATCCTTTGTGACATTCTTGCTTGAGGACACATTTCCAGCTCTAACTGTGTTATTAGCCATACCCTTTGGAGAATTAGTAATACACAGCTAGGAAGGGAATGAAAATACTGATTCAATAAGCTGAGCTCAGGAAACATGACCGAGTCAGAAATAAGAAGGAATGTGCAATGTCAGGTTCCGGACAAGATTAGAGAGAAAGACTGGTAAACTAGAGGGTATCCTCTGATGTCAGCACTGAGTCCCAAGAAATGAGGGACTCTGATGAGTATTGGTGAATCAGTTCAGTTAAAGAATCCAGTGGCCTCGACTTCCAGTTCAAAGTGGCAATGAACAGCAGTTTCTCTGTGGTTCTTTCAAACTTTGCATTATAAGACCCAAGAAAGAAATTTAGAGAAATACACAACACCAGAAAATTCAAATTTTGAATTTTGACAAACTATGAGGCATATTACACTAGTTAGTTTTTTTTAATGTTTATTTTTTATTATGAGAGAGAGACAGA
Source organism: Acinonyx jubatus (assembly GCF_027475565.1). NCBI lineage: Eukaryota > Metazoa > Chordata > Mammalia > Carnivora > Felidae > Acinonyx > Acinonyx jubatus. Next base: position 89,720,705 of record NC_069388.1, on the reverse strand, counting down.
GTGAGCAGGGAAGGGGCAGAGAGAAAGAAGGAGAGAGAGAATCCCAAGCAGGCTCCATGCTGTCAGGACAGAGCCCAATGTGGGGCTTAATCTCATGAATGTGAGATCATGATCTAAGCTGAAATCAAGAGTTGGACACTTAAGTGAGTCACCCAAGTGCCCCCTAAATTAGTTTTGAAAACAAAGCAAAAACAAGGACTTTGTTTCATTATACAGATATATCCTGAAGATAGGTAAGCAGACTCTCTGTACCACCCCCACTGTCTGTCTCTGGTCTCAGAATCAGAGTTTGTAACACATGGATATGGATTTTGAGGGAGCTTGAACACTCTTGTCCTTTCCACCCTTTTCCACCCTTTATGCGCCACCGCCCCTCCCCCCCCCCCACCATGGTACTCAACTCTCCATAGTTAGCAGCTAATAGAAAATGACTCAGCACAAATGGGGGGTGGTATTGGTTGGCCCAAAGACTTCTGGGAGGCACAGCCCCATTTGTATAGAAGCTTGTAACAAATGGGCTCACCCATGGTAGCCCATGGGTCTAGGGTGCCAGGGACCAAGGTGGTAACTGAAGACTTTGGTCCAGTATCACTAAAGTAGTGATACCAGGTCACTCTTTTATTGAGATTTAAAAATGTATCAACATGGGGGATGTAGTTTATGTATTTTCTTTTGTGTGTGGTGTGTGTGTTTTATATTTCTCAAGTTTTACCAGCAGAAGTTATCCTATCTTAATATAATGAATTAAGTAGCTTTCATCTTAGTATATGTTCCAGGATATTTTATATATAGCATGGGAATTGCCTGTTCCTTGAAAAGGTTGAAAGGATAAAAGAATACAATTATCTGGGCTCAGTACTTTTGGGATATGGTTCTCAAACTTTAAACATTTGTTCTATAATTATTACTCATGTAATTCAAGTTTCTACTACTTCTTAGGTAATTATTATAATTTATACTTAAATATTACGATTCATCAGGATTTAAAATTTTATTGATGTAGACTTGATACACAACATGCCTTGCCTTGCTGAATTGTTTGGGAATAGTCCCTTGATTAATAGGCCCATCAGTACTGACACTCATCTCCAATAAATATCCATTTGGTCCAAGTTAACATGTGGAAGGATCAGGATCTGGATCCAGATCTTACCTTCAAAGATACCTGCTGTCTTGAAATCCACTTGGTATAAATCTAGAGTCAGGTGACTGTTACTTTCAGTTCAAAAGGCGGCCAGAAAACTCCTTGCTTTTTATTGAAAGTTAATTCTTTATGGTTTCCTATTTCCTTGTCACTTCCAGGTATTGGTTTTCCTGACATTACTTAGCCTGGGCATTCATGTATGAAGTAGCCCCACTAGACAGAAGGTAAGCTCTGAGACAACCAGTGGGGAGGTGGTAGAAGTGCCCCTGTCATCTCCCCAATCTCTGAATATCCAAGTGTCCCAGGCTTTAGCTCTCTCTTGCTCTCTCTCGCTCTCTCTCTGTTTCCTACTTATCCTCACTCCCAAGGTGATCTCGTTCAGACCCATGGCTTAAATGCCATTTGTATATCAGTGATTCTCAAATTTTTACCTCTCTCCCTTATACTCATACCTCTTATGCCCAATTACGTTCTTGACTTCTTCACTTTGATATCTAATAGATAACTCAAAATATGTTCAAAACTGAACATTTTTTACCAGTTTTATTAAGGGTGCTGGCCTCTTGTGCAGTTGAAAATCCTTCTATGACTTTTGACTCCCCCAAAACTTAACTACTAATAGCCTACTGTTGACTGACAGCCTCACCGTTAACATAAACAACTAACACATATTTTGTATATTATATGTGTTATATATGATATACTTACAATAAAGTAAGCAAGAGAGAAGAAAGTGTTATTGAGAAAATCACAAGGAAAACATGCTTATAATACTGTACTGTATTTATCAAAAAAAATCTACATGTAAGTGGACTCATGCTGGTCAAACCCATGTTGTTCAAGAGACAACTGTAGATATAAAAAGAAAGGGAGAGAGAGAAGAAAAAAAATGTGACTTTTTTTCCTTGTGATGGCAACTCTTAGGATTTACTCTCTCTTAACTTTTATATGCACATTCAGCAGTGTTGATTAAAGTCACCATGTTGTATATTACAACCCTAGTAACTTATTTATCTTGTATGCTTGTACTTTTGACCATCTTTCTCCAACTGAACTCTTGATTTCCTTTCCCCAAGTCTCCCCCTCCTCAAGTTTTCCCTACCTTGGTAAATGGCAATTCCATTTTAAGAATTGCTTAGTATAAAAATCTTGGAGTGGTACTTAACTCTGCTCTGTCTCTCCTACATATATCCAGTCCATTGGTAAATCAAGTTGGTTCTTCCTTCATGACATACCCAGAATGAGACACACTTCTCACTACCTCTATGTGGCAGCTCAAGCCACCACTATCTTTTAGATTATTGCAGTAATCTCCTGATAGTTCTCCTGGCTTCTACCCCTTCTTCTCAATCAATTTTCCACATAACAGCTGGAGGGATTAATTTTAAAACAAAGTCTGACAAAATCATTTCTCTGCCCCAAACCCACTGGTGGCTTCTCATCTCACTAAGAGTAAAGTTCAAAGTCTTCGCCCAGGTACCCCCCCACCCCCAGCCTCTGGCCACATCTATGAATTCCTTTCCTCCCTCTGCTGCAGCCTCCCTGGTTTCCTTCCCCTTTGTCAGACAGCCAACCAGATTCCTATCTTGGGTATTTGCACTTGTTCTACCTATTTGGGAAGTTTTCCCACCATAACCCCAGGGGTGACTTTTTTCATTCCTTTAGATAGCTCCACATTTTTCACCTTCTCTGGAATGACTTTCCTAATCCCCCTGTGTGAAGTAGCACCCTCTCCCTGTCATCTTGTGCTCCCTCCACTCTCTCTGCCTTATTTTTCTGCATACCACCTAATACATGAGGCTTTAATTTACTTGGGTATTGTTTCTCTCTGAGGGACTTCACAAGAGTAGGGACTTTGTTATGTCACTGCTATATTGTCAGCACTACACTCAGTAGGAAGCTTCCAGTAAATATTTGTTGAATGAATGAATGAATGAATGGGGAATCTACAACTAGTTCTGTACTCTGGCCCTCATCCTGCAATAAGGAGGGCAGGCTCCTGGGCCAATTTGGGGTATCTGGCCCAATACCTGGCTGTCTCCAACTCCCTTCCTTTATTCAAATCATGCCAACCCACCAGTTCTCAGTGTATCTCACTAAAGAGAGCCCGACTGTGCAGTGTTTACCCCTGCAGCTTGTCTTGGTGCTTGTGGAAAGAAGCCAAAATATTCATGGAGCTGGATGAGTTTTTCAAGTCACTGATTCCAGAATTCAAATACATACTTTTTATTGTTTTCCTGTAACTGAACTTAAGTTAGCTGTCAAGACTGTATTTCCACTAATGGTTGAAAACTTAATCTTGCCAATTCAAGGTAGCTCAGATACTTCTAGTTTTAAGGCAATTTGAGATTTTTATCCCCCCTTTTATTTTTGTCCTCCTCTTTGGGACAAGGTTGGGGGTAGGGAGGCTGAACTACCTGCAGTCACTGTGGGAAGAGAAACTCTGCTTTGAAAGCATCTTCTCCCTTTGCTAGTCCATGCTCATTTCTACACATGTTCCTACCTTGCCCTCAGGCGATAGGTACCATGCATGTTGCATCTTCCTCAGTCTGAGCACAGACCCCTTTGGAACATAGCTGTCTCAGAATTTCTGCAGACCTTTGGGGACTCAGGAACGCTAGGCTGGAAATTAAAGATGTATCCTGGTTTTATGGAGCCTGCACTTTGTGTAATTTGCGGGGCCTCTTTTAAGAAAAAAAAAAACATACAAAATTAGAAACAAAAGTGACTAGAATGGGAGACCACAAGTTACACATTTAAAAAGCCAGCGTATCATAGCCATCACAAAATCTAGAAAAATACTTTTAATTATTACTGTCAGCTCAGTAATACTTTTGTCTTATTTTTTGGCATATTTCTCAATTGTCTCTTTTATGACCATAATTTAGAATATTGTTTCTTTGAATAGAATAATAGGATAATTCAGTCTTTCCTCTTGTATGGTTGGTAAAACATGTGGCTTCACACATAGACACACTCTCTGTTGGTAGCTTTATTATAAGTTTGTGCCTTACCAACAAATATATTCTGATAAATTATATTTTGTATGATTCTCATTTAGAAACAAACAAGTTGAGTTTGTTCCCAATAGGAGGGACCTTCCTTTTTGACGAGATGGTAAGGAGAACTAAATCCTCACTTTACATTTTTACACAACTATTGTTTGGAAGAATTTCCTACAGATTAATTTCTGGTCCCATACATTTCAGATGTGTTTTCTTCTCCACTATCTGCATGTTTCCAGTAGTTCTGGGCACCAGAGGGCATATTCGTATTACACATTTTCTTAGGCACTGCATCTTCCTATCATGGTGCCAGATGAGATGGTACAGTTTAAGGTAATAGGAGTATTCTTGGAAACTATTGCTGCACCAGAATGGCTGTACAAGGCAGTGCCTACTAGCCATATAAGTATATCCAGACATAATTATCTGGAATGTACTCTCAACACAGCTTTCTTTTTACAGATGCCAGTCTATGGCCATCCCCTCTAAGGGAATTATGATGGAGGGGCAGGTGGAGAAGAGAGACAGTGGTCTTAACTGACTGCAGTTAAGATATCTTACTTGCGAACACATTGTTGAACATGTCCAAGGATTTGTGAATGGGAGGTGCCTGAACCTAAGCTTCCTTTCCTTCATGGTAAATCCCCTTTGCTGGGAAGTGCTGATTGTGTGAGCTGTCCAAGGCACATCTACCCCAGCCCCTCCATGGGACACCGTTTAGAAGCAATTTGCCATTTAGGAGCAATATGGGGTGAGGCTTGCATCTCCTGGGCTATACCCTGACAAGTGAATCCCAAGGACACATGCTCTGCTGTCATATTAGTCCTCAATATACATCTCAGATTCCCATCACATGTGCAGCACCTGAAACTTGACACAAGGGCCTGAGTCCATTCTTAGTGACCCTGAGAGCAACCAGGTTCTCATGAAATCCCCTCTAGCTTTCCCTTGCTGTTGACTGATAGAACTCTCACCTCATCTGGAAAAGAAAATTTTTATTACATCAAAACATCAAATTGTATTACAGAGTTTTTTTTCCAAACTCTATATTTTATGGTATATACTCTTTACCTTTGGTTCTCTAGGCATGTTTTCTTTTGAGCCATTTTTTTTTAAGAATTCAAAATAAATACTCTTTCTCTCTCATGTACCCAGTTCTTCTAAATCAATAGTGCATTGACTTTTAAGACTATGTTCTTGGGCGCCTAGATGGCTTAGTGGGTTAAGTGTTCAACTCTTGATTTTGGCTCAGGTCATGATCTTATGGTTCATGAGTTTGAGCCTCACAGCAGGCTCTATGCTGACAGTGCTGAGTCTGCTTGGGATTTTCTCTCTCTCTGCCCCTCCTCTACTCACACTCTCTGTCTCTCTCTCTCTAAATAAATAAATTTAAATTTTTTTTAAAAAAAGACTATGCTCATAATCAAATATTTGCAAGTCTGTTTAAGAATCCAAAAGTCAAGGGGCATCTGGGTGTCTCAGTCCATTAAGCATCCAACTCTTAATTTTGGCTCAGATCAAGATCTCACACTCTGACAGCACAGAGCCTGCTTGGGATTCTCTCTCTCCCTCTCTCTCTCTTTCCCACCCCAACTCATACTCTTTCCCTCTCTCTCAAAATAAATAAATAAACATTAAAAAAAAGGAATCCAAAAGTCAAGAAAATGACTCTACATTGTATATATGTTTGCTTCCTCTGAATGTTGTTTGAGAAAAAGGCTAAAGCCTAAAGCAAAGATGGTGGAGTATGGAACAGGAAAAAGTAACCTATTAATATCTCAACATACATTTCTGTTCTAGGAAGTATTGGTTTGGGCTTCCAGGTACCAGAAAGATTAGCCAAAATAATTAGTCAAATGAAAGGGCTGTGATCTCAGTAAGGGTCTCATTGCACATAAATAGAAAAGAATTTAATAGAGGAAATTAGTTGCTTCCAGGTTTTTGGAAGGGTTAGAAAAGCAGGTTCTAGGCTAGGTCTCTATGAATGACTTTTAGAACAAAACTGACTGAAAGAACTGCTATCCGTGCTATGATTTGAAAGCTGGTGGATCAGGAAGCCACTGTACCCCATGCTGGCCCCAGGATCATATAGCATTCTGGTTCTAACTGGGGATCAAAAAGCTGCCACCAGCTATATATGCCAATTAGAGCCACATCAGCAGTATGAATGCTCATGTGCCACCACCTTCCTCCCTGAAGAACTCAGTTCTAAATTCAGGTCTCAAATGAGTGCATCTGACCGTCCTAGTTCAGGGAAGTGTGGGACACAGTTTTTAGCTTCTCAGCTTCTGTGGCAGAGGAAGGCACACCAGGAGGAGGTTGGAAGAGATGTTAGTGCCCTGATCTGCTATCCATCTGTTACAGCTGTGTACCATAACCCACCTCTGGGAACCTAAGACCAACTTCTCAGGACTAGCAGCTCCTCAGGACAAGTTCCCAAGACCAGTTTTCAGATCAGTTCCTGTTCCATCAAGGTGCTAGGCCACACATAAAAGGAACATCCCCCACAACGTAGTGTCTGTGAATTTGCATCCAAGATACCTGACTTAACCACTCAACCTAGCAGCTTCTGCCACCCACATCTTTGCCTCATCTCTTCTGATTGGCATATAATCCATTTCATTTTTGCCCTTATCCCAGGTAAGTGTGTATCTTCTTTTGCCTGATGGAATTCTACAGATGGCTTACACAGCCCTAAGACTGTCCATCCCCATGAGACGCCCTTGAATACGGGCATCTTCTTCCACTTTCATCCAATTTGTCTTAGTTTCTGGGGTGTGACTTGTTTACAGCCAAATCTTGATACTGAAAATGATCTAGTTTTACTTTTTCAACAACAAGCTTGGGGGAAAAAATCTCATTTTTTTGTACAACTTTATGCTATGTACAATGCTTTCCTAGAAGGGTCCTAACATCAATGATTGAAAAATTTGATTTCTTGAAGACACAACAAGAAAGATTCAGTCCTATTGTGGTTTGCACTGTGAGAATCTTACTTTTCTCAATAAATATGCATCTTGGCTATAAAATATTGTGTTGGATCATGACCCCATTAATTTCTGTAAATGAAATTTCAATTCAGTTTATTATATGATACTAAATGATGTCAGACCAACATTAAATAAGCCTGTGGAAACAATCATCCTTCAATCATGGAGAAATTGAAAGCCACATTATATTCATGACTGAGCATAAATAACATGTTTAGACTTAATTGTTTAGGAAAAATAGATGCATAAATTAGCTCTTCCCTAATTTTAGTTTCATTTATCATGCCATTTTAATACCTCTTAATTTACTCATTCACAGAGTCAGTACAGAAAGGTATGAAAAACATTAATCTTCATCTCATAATAATTTTGGTAAAGGTCTCTTTACATTTACATGTCTAGGAAGGATTTTCCTTCCACTGTGACAATAAATTCAGCTCAGTATGTTGGTTGGACATGTGGTGGGAGAAATAGACAAAAGTTATTCCAATGCACATGGCTACCTGGGATCCTCCAACAGTGCCATCAGGTGTCCTTTCTGGGACATGATCTTATTTCTGTCACCCTGGCCCCAGTACCCTGGGAGAGGCTGCACTCATATGAACACATTTCACATCCGCCTTCTGACTTCCACATTGACCACACAGGAAACCCTCATGGCTGTGCCTATGTATTGCACACTGATGCCTTCTGCACTCCTGCTATTGCTGAGATCGATCTGCCACTCTGCCTCTAGACCTCTTACCCTTGAGAGTGTCCTTAGGCAGGGTGTACCCTAGACTGTAGCAGTGCCCCTCAGAATGAGGGCAGTCTTACTTAATATGGATCTGTACTCTTGCCCACTTCTTCCCTTTTTGGCAGAGTGCCAAATCTTCACTGTATTTTTCTCCTTTTTCTGTCCATGTCCACATGTCCCTTGCATGTTCACAAGGACATGGAGCCAAGGTATTATAGGCAAGAAAATGCTAAAATGATCTGTCTCCCAGACCAGGAATGAAGAATAGCAATCAAACATTCATCCACTTATATACTTGGGAGCCTCTGTGCTCCTCTGAACCCGTTCCTGCCTTCCAATACACACACAAACACACACACACACACACACACACACACACACACACACACACAGAGCCTGTGTAATGGCTGGTAATTCAAAGAAGGACACACATAAGCTATGGGAGGAAAAAATTTTGAGATCTTGTATACCACCGACCCCAGAGCAGAGCTGTTGGGTGACAATGGGAGATGCTGCCTCTGAAGCTAGGGCAGAGATAACTTCAAATCTGCCATTTAAAATCAGTCTATTCCAATGCCAATGTTTACAGATGGCCCCACCATTACTTTCTTGCTACATTACTTTTGTTTGGTTTTGTTTTAAAGCTTTGTTTTTTGTTTTGTATGAAAGATAAATTTAAAAAACATAAAAGAAATCTCTCCACATTTCTTATATCTATCTCTTGAGCCCAAGATGTCACAGTCCTTACACAGTTTATCTCTTCAGTCCAGCAGAGTAACAGATACCTTTTAAAAACATATATTATGGAATATTCCAGACACATAGAGAAGTATAAAGAATGATATAGCAAACAGATAAGTACCTACCATCTATTTGACTTCAGATATAAAATATTATCAACACATTTGGAGGAGAAGCCAAGATGGTGGAACAGCATGGAAGTTTTTTTGCATCTCGCATCCATGAAATACAGCCAGATAAACACTAAACTATCCTGCACACCTAGAAAACTGATTTGAGGATTCACACAACAATCTGCACAACCTGAACCACAGAACTCAGCAGGTACGTGGCACAGAGAGGTGAACTGGGGGAGACAGAAGTCATGAAGAGCAGAGAGCTGTTTTTGCTTGTGGAGAGAGGATGGAGATGGGGGGAGAGTAGGGGAAAAGCACCTGGAGAGAAAGTCCAAAACTGGAAACAACTGCTGGGGCTGAAAAAAAAGGGGGGGGAGAAAGGAGAAAAGAAATGGTTTAATTCCATTAAGACTCTATAAACAGAGCGAGAGCAGAGTCTGAAATCCCACAGCTCCATACCTGGTGGTGCTCTTGCGGGAAAGGCAAATCCCCAGGAGCAGGGTGAGGTCTAGGGGGTCCTCAGGCCACATGGGAAGAAGCGGTTCCCCTGCTGGGAAGACATTTGGTAGAGTCCATGTGGCCATGCCAGCAGACCCCAGAGGTCCCAGAAGACCTCAGAGAACAACCACATTCATTGGTGCTGGAACAAGGTTGTTAAGGGTGAAGCCTGGTGGCAGTTGTGTATTGTGATTTTCCATAATTCCTGAAACGCTTCTGCTACATGATCGTGTGAACTTTTTCTGGGGCAGGTTGGCACCCAGCCACTGTCTCTGGGCATCGGCAGCAGCATGGTCCTGCAAACATTCCTGGATGTGGCTGGCACCCAGTCATTGCTCGGTGAGACCCTTCTGCAGAGAGTCAGAACGGGTCAAAACTGCAGTCTCTCAGAAGTGAGGGGTTGGGAAACACAGCCTCATCTGAGATAAAATTCAGGAGGGAGGTGCTGCCTGGCAACCTGAGAGCCTGGTCACAGACAGTGTAAAAGCAGGGAGTGGACAGAAGCTGGAGACAAAGGACGGGTGTGTGATTGCTGATTAGGGAGAACAGAGTTCCTATTACTAGACACTGGGTGGCTGGTTGACACCATTTTCACCCCTCCTACCCGTGCCCATACACACATACAAGGCGCCACAACAATCCGCCCCAGTAAGCTAAGCAGCGCCATCTAGTGGAGAATGGAGCTGTTACACTAAGCCCCACCCAACTGGGCCAACCTTGCTCTTCAGGAACACCTCACTGCTTAGCTTCTGGACTATAAAGTTCTTCACAGTTTGACTTCTAGGGGAAAACGATGTGATTTCAATTGTATTTCAGTCTGTTCACTGGTCCATCTATTCAATTTTCTTTTCTTTTTCTTTTATTTTTCTTGAATACAGAAAAAGAAAATTTTATTTTTATTTTCACTTTTTATTAAAAATATTTTTCTTTATTTTTTTCTACTATAGGTTTTACTTTTTTGTAAAATTTTCAAATTGTATTTTACTTTAATCATTTCACTTTATTCTATATCATTGTATTCATTATTTCAAATTTTCAAAAGTTTTCCTTTTTTTTTTTTTCTTCTTTTTTCCCCCCTTTTTTCTCTAACCTATCAAGGTCCTTTCAACAACCAGATGAAAACACACCTAGGATCTATCATCATTTATTTGATTTTATTTTGTGTTGTTCTTAATTTTTTAAGTTTAATTTTTTTAGCTTATTAATTCCTTTTCTTCCTTCAAAATGATGAAATGATGGAATTCACCCCAAAAGAAAGAGCAGGAAGAAATGACAGCCAGGGAATCAATCAACACAGATACAAGCAAGATACCTGAACCAGAATTTAGAATCACGATAATAAGAACACTAGCTGGGGTTGAAAATAGATTAGAATCCCTTTCTGTGGAGATAAAAGAAGTAAAACTAGTCAGCATGAAATAAAAAATGCTATAACTGAGCTGCAATCTCAAATGGATGCCACGGCGGCAAGTTTGGATGAGGCAGAGCAGGGAATCAGCTATATAGAGGACAAACTTATGGAGAATAATGAAGCAGAAAAAAAAAAAGAAGACTAAGGCAAAAGAGTGCCATTTAAATTAGAGAAATCAGTGGCTCATTAAAAGGAACAACATCAGAAACATAGGGGTCCCAGAATATGAAGAGAGAGAAAAGGGGGTAGAAGTTTTCCAACTCATAGTGGAAAACTTTCCTAACTTGGGGAAAGACACAGACATCAAAATCCAGGAAACACATGGCACAAAAACAGACACTCAGATCAGTGGAACAGCATAGAGAACCCAGAAATGGACCCACAAATGTATGGCCAACTAATCTTTGATAAAGCAGGAGAGAATATCCAATGGAATAAAGACAGTCTCTTCAGCAAGTGGTGCTGGGAAAACGGGACAGTAACATGCAGAAAAATAAACCTGGACCACTTTCTTACACAATACACAAAAATAAACTCAAAAGGGATGAAAGACCTTTTGATCCACTGATCTGAGTGTCTGTTTTTGTGCCATGTGTTTCCTGGATTTTGATGTCTGTGTCTTTCCCCAAGTTAGGAAAGTTTTCCACTATGAGTTGGAAAACTTCTACCCCCTTTTCTCTCTCTTCATATTCTGGGACCCCATTGGGACCTATTGAGGTCCCAATAGTCATTTTTGCTTTTGTTCCCTTGCCTCTGGAGACGTGTTGAGTAAGAAGATGCTGTGGCCAAGGTCAAAGAGGTTTATGCCTGCTTTCTCCTCAAGGGTTTTGATGGCTTCCTGTCTTACATTTAGGTCTTTCATTTAGGTCTTCTCTTCCCCTGTGGTCTTCTGTTAAGTTTCACATATGAGTAAAACCGTATGATATCTGTCTTTCTCTAACTGATTTCACTAGACATAACATCAGTTCCATCCACATTGTTGCAAATGGCAAGATTTCATTCTTTCTCATTGCTAAGTAGTATTCCATTGTATATATAAACCACATCTTCTTTATCCATTCATCAGTTGATGAACACTTGGGCTCTTTCAATAATTGGCTATTGCTGATAGCACTGCTATAAATATTGGGGCGCATGTGCCCCTTCAAACGAGCACTCCTGTATCCTTTGGATAAATACCTAGTAGTGCAATTCCTGGGTCGTAGGGTAATTCTATTTTTAATTTTTTGAGGAACCTCCACACTGTTTTCCAGAGCAGCTGCACCAGTGTACATTCCCACCAACGGTGCAAGAGGGTTCATGTTTCTCCACATCCTCGCCAACATCTGTTGTTTCCTGAGTTGTTCATTTTAGCCACTCTGACCAGTGTGAGGTAGTATCCCAGAATGATTTTGATTTGTATTTCCCTGATGATGAGCAATGTCGAGCATCTTTTCATGTGTCTGTTGGCCATCTGGATGTCTTCTTTGGAAAAATGTCTATTCATGTCTTCGAGGGCAGCTAAGGATTATGTCTTTCAGGTTGTATACTTTGCTATACGTCTATTAACTTCAACTTATTGATCACATGATTAAAATTCTCTTAATACTAAGTTTTATCTATTTGGTTTACTAGATTGATTGGTGGTATGTCAAAATATCCCACTATTGTCTTACAGCTTATGTTTATCTTAATAACAGTGTACGCTATTTGCACAGCAAGTATAATGATTGTTACATCTTAATTTGGCCTATACATGTTATTAATATTAAATGTATCTAAATTATGTATTTCATTTAATGTGTTTGGACTTAAATTCCTGTCATATGTGTGTGTGTGTGTGTGTGTGTGTATGTGTGTGTGTGTATATATATATATAATAAATATGTTCATACACATACACATATACAAATTCAGTAAATGTTGAGGAAATGAATAACAATACTAGCTGAGCCACTGGCATGAGGTGCATTGAATATAAATCCTGCCTGCCTTTTGGGGAGCCCTTTCCATCATGAGACTGGGCTGTTCCCTCTCATAATTGGCTCTTTGAAAAAATCACCCTCATTTCAAATTTGATTTCCTAATCTTCAAATGAATGATTCCTCTTCCCTCATATTCTTTTATCCTAGTAATTATACCCATTTATCTGATCAAAGGGTAAGACATGGCTAATCTCCCCTTGCTTTCCCAACCTGAAATCTGAGGCCTTGGTGGCTGCCAAGAAAGCAGAAGAAAGTCCATGTAGTGGTGGGTCTTATAATTTACTGTGCTTAAGAGCAACTTGAGGAGGCTTGTTAAAATTCAGAATCTTGGGCTTCTCTGTTGCAGATTCTGGTTCAGTAGGCTGAGTTGGACCTTGAAATCTGTACTTTAAAAGACCTCCAGGTGATTTCAATACAAGTGGTCTTTAGATGACACATTGAGAAGCACCATCCATAGGAACCAACCTCCTATGGGGATTGTGAGGGTGCCAAACTTGGCAGTTCAGTGCAGGATGACTTCCCCTGCACTGGTATCTCAAAGAGCCTACATTTATCAGTTTACAAGGGCAACCTCAATCTGCAAAAAAGAAAATTATTTTCTGAAAAGCTGATTAGGAGTCCTAGCATGTGCCTTTTGTCAGACACCAATGACTATAGGTATCTGCTCATCCCCATTAGCCATCTCTGGCCCAGGGTGTGTCCCTTCAGTGTGCCTGCATGGGATATTCATTTCAAAGGCCAAAAGAAATCCAGGGAATTTGGCTCTGCAGCAGAAATTTCTAAAATACAAGATACTGAAACCAACCTGTAAGTTTGGGCTTTCTAGTTGTTCTAAAGCTATGTGCCACCTTAGAGATGAGTGGCCAATTGAACATTCAAACATGGTTGGAGGAGTGGGGAGATGAAAGAGGAGCAGAGAAACAAGTCAGGGAAGTCTCCCCATTGCCTATGTCTGGCACCTGGGTGGAGGGTGGGGTTACCTACACATCTGGAGAAGGAAAGAAAGAGATCCATAATTACAAAGCAGATGAGACTGAATGGTGAATCCTGTGGAAGTTCTCTGATGCCCACTTCCACCCCCCAGGCATCCTCTGTACCACATAGTGAAAGTTTAGTATCACAGAGACAGAGGTCTTACTTTTACAGAGATCATACATCATACCTATTCACAGGCACTAGTTTTGAAAGACTGCAGTGTTTACATGTTTTTGGAATTAGTTGTCCACATTGAAAGGCTGAGATTTCACATAAAAATTTTTTTTTCACATGTTTCTGTAAAATGGGAAGATCTCACCACACTGGGTCTTAATCCTCCTCTGGCAATCTCAATGGGGCTAAAGAGGTTAAGGGAAGCAAGAGAGGCTTGTCAGGGTAACAAGGTCCCCACCCACACCATCTGGATTCCCCAGCCATTGCTTTACCTACCAGTCTTTCTCTCTCTCTTTTTTTTAAGTTTATTTATTTATTTTGAGAGAGAGGGAGTGTGCAGAGTGAGCTGGGGAGGGGGGGAGAGACAGAAAGAGAGAGAGAGAGAGAGAGAGAGAGAGAGAGAACCTCAAGCAGGCCCCATGTGGTCAGCACTGAGCCTGACATAGGGCTCAAACCCACAAACCACGATATCGTGACCCGAGTTGAAATCAAGAGTTAGACACTTAACCGACTGAGCCACTCAGGCACTCTCCTACAAGTTCCTTTTGGCCTTACACATGATACTTAAAAGCTGCCTCTTACATAGGCTGATTTTCTCCTCACAAGTCATCTGAGAGGATATGAATTACACTCTCTTATGATGAGGTTCCTGTCTTCTAGCCACTGCCACTGTGGGAAAGACCAGGGGGACTAATGGTATCCCCAGGTCAGCCCTTACCTGCCTAGCATCATGCCCATCAATCCCCTCCCACTGATCCAGTAATGATCTATAGCTTAGACCTCCAGCAAGGGTGACCGACTCATCCTGGTTTGCCTAAGACATTCCCCATTTTTGCACTGAAAGTCCTGCTTCCTGAAAAACTCCTCAGTCCTGGGCAAACTGAGATAATTGGCCAACCTATCTCCAGCAGACCAAAAGGACTTTGGAATTTGGGACTGTGGGCACCAGAAGCACACCCTTGGGATCCTCTTGCCCTAGCTTTGGAAAGCTCAAAGGGTTGTAGGAGAAGAAATAAGCAACCTATCATAAGAACTTGTGTATGCAGGCAGGGGAGAAGTGGTTTAGGATGTACTGTCTCTAGGAGGGGAAAAATTAGACAAATTAGACTGCTTATTATCCCTTCTTCATATATTTAATGCAGCTGGACAAGGAATTAATGGCTGGGATGGCCAACCATCTAACTTGATCTGGGATCGTCTGTGTCTGCCTCCTGCCTAGCTGGACACTCACTGTCTATCTGGCCTCCTGTACCCAAGGGAGGTGGCTTCTTCTGTAATCATAGGACTGTAAACAGAGATTTTAAAATCATTAAAATTCTCTGGGATCAAGACTCGCTTCATCACACTTATAGCATCACACTTATAGCATCACACTTAGACATTTGCCATTCAAGGGTTTTTCAGGTCTATTGTTTATGAAAGTGGAGGTTGGCCTTTACCAGCTTATATGATCCAGTCAGTCATGGAGTTAGGCATAATACAAACCCAGACTGTGCTCACCTATGGCTTTTTTTTAATGTTCTTATTTTTTTGTCAGTCATAAAATTAATATGCTTTTTATGGAAAGTGTAAAAGATCCAGACAAGTATGAGAAAAATAATCTATTACTCCCCATATAAACTCATTTTTACTGATTTAAAAAAAATTTTTTTTAATGTTTATTTATTTTTGACAGAGAGAGGGACAGGGCATGAGCGGGGGAGGGGCAGAGAGAGAGGGAGACACAGAATTTGAAGCAGGCTCCAGGCTCTGAGCTGTCAGCACAGAGCCCGACGCGGGGCTCGAACCCACAGACCGCGAGATCATGACTTGAGCCGAAGTCGGATGCTCAACCGACTGAGCCACCCAGGCGCCCCATTTTTACTGATTTTATAGACATACAATTTGTATTGTTCTTTCACTTAGTGTCATTTCATAAGCAAAGAGGACATTAATAATTATTTAACGGCTGAGAGAACATAGGCACAGACCCAATGCAGGTGAAACTAATGCTTAGCTGGCTCTGGGGTAGGAGTAGGGTCCTGGAGCCCTCTGCCATGCTTTTGCCCTTAGTTGCTACATCGTAGGAAGGTTTGGGGATATGGGGGGTTCCAGAGCAGACAGTAGAATAAAGGTGCACTCGGGCTCTGGATAGTAACTATTAACAAATATGTAAGTATTTCTTGTGTGCATAGGCTATTGACAATGACCAGTAGCTTTAAAAATCTTTGCCAGCATCAAATATGCATAGAGATATATTACAGATATAGATGTGTGTGTGTGTTTATGTGTAATACATGTGTATAGTTTTAAATTAAAAATTAAATGCTACTAAATGGCTACTAGGAGCTACCACTCAACCGTTTTTTTTTCTTTTATTCTGGTATTTATTTCTATATTTCAAACATATACACTCATCCACATGCACACCCCACCTGTACTAACAGCAAGTCAATACATATCTAAACATACACACATATATACATATATAAGATATATACATATGTATATGTGTGTAGAAATTATTTACTGACTTTCTATTATTGCAGGTAAAGTTATTTGTTGTCCTTTGGTTATTTGTGTGTTCCTTTTTTCCCCCACTCTTCCATCCTCTCAATATGGTTATATAACAGTTCTGAGGTCAATCTGGATTCAGTAGTTTTTATCATTTCGACTATGCATTTATTGTTCACTGCTGAGCCAAACGGAGTGTTGTGATTTTATCTCCTTTCTTAGACAGGTGGGTTTGAGCCTGACAGGCTGAGTTTGAATCCCACTCTCGTGCCCTGGACAAATCACCACTCTTATTTTTTCCTAATATAATGGAGATATCAATGATACCAACTTGTAATGGTGGCTGTAAAAATTAAGGGAGTAATTATGTATAAAAGGACTTAGAATATTAACTGACATATCAGCAGTACTAAGTATATAGCTATAATTATTGTTCAACTTTGTCTTTACTTTGGAGTTCATAGTGTCTCATTAAAATTTTGGTTCATTTTCTTTGAATCTCTTAGTCTTTTCAAACTTAGTCTTTTCAATAGTTCTATAAAACATCTCTTAATAAATTTTCACACATTTAACCTATCAGGTAGCCTCTGAGGTTGGAGGTTTTATGAGGAGTGGTGGGGACTATGGTAAACCAAAGGATATATTCATCAAGAGCTCCTCTGTCTACCTGGTTTTGTTAAGACAGGTTTCATTTTCAACCTGCTGCACAGTTCTCTCTGGAGCTTCCCTGGCTTCCGTCTTGGATTTACCTTGCTTCCCTCTTGTTTGAGATACTTGCTTAGTGAGCCTTTGCCTTTCCTCTTTCTCACTGTAACTTCTCACTTTGGTAAAAAAACATACTTCTTCAGTTTCTTAAGATTTGAGTAAGGGTAAATGCAGACATATTTTTTGAGATTTTGCTTGCCAAAATATGCCCTTAGTTTATTCTTCTACTTCATTGAGAGTTGGCTGGATAGGGAACTCTAGGTTGAAAATTATTTTCCTTCAGATTTTTTTTTCTCCTTCAGATTTTTAAAAGCATTTTTGTTTCCTAGCCTCCACTGTTGCAGTTGAGAAAGCCTTCTGCCATTCTCATTTCAGTCCTTTGTCTGAAACCTGAGTCTCTTGTCTGGAAGCTTTATAATTTTCTCTGGATCTCCAGAGTTCTGAACTTTCATGATTATGTTGGTGTGTTTTCCCCCTATACATTGAGCTGGACACTGGTTAGACTGTGCAATCTGGAAATAAATATCTTTTGGTTCTGAAAATGTCTCTGCATTTTTTCCTCCTGATTATTTTCTTTCCCACTGGTTTATTATTCTCCCTTTTGGAAACTCCCATTAGTTGGAAGTTGGCCATCCCAAATAGATTCTCTGATCTTATTCTCATTTTTGTCTTTTTGTCTACTTGCCAGGAGATAGCCTCATTTTGTCTCCCAAACCTTTTATTGAAAATTTTTTAGCTATCAGAGTTTTAATTTCCAAGATGATACACCACTAATTAGCAGCACATTTCACCTTATGAATAGAATATAATTTACTCAAATCTTCTGATATTGGACACTTAGATGGCTTACTTTTTTAATATATAAATAATGATGTAGTAAACATACCTGTGCATATATATGTAACCACATTCTCTAATGGATTCAATACAATTTTCCAAGACAAAGAAAATGAATATTTTAAAGTTTCTAATACATAGCGTATTACTAAATTGCTTCCTAGCAGTTTTTGTGCATCTAATGACCACACAGATACCAGTATTATCATTTAATATTTAAAATTTAAACATTGATGTTTTATTTCAGTTTATTTTATTGATAGTGAAATTAAACTGTTTCTTGGGTTTATTGTGTTTTTATCCTTTTCTATTTATTTATTGCATTTTTAGATTTTTTAATGGATTTTTTTAGCTGTCACATGTTAAGCACATTAATATTTTGTTGGAAATACTTGGAAGTATTTTTAGGCAATGTATTTCATTTTGATATTGTTATAATTGCCAAAAATTTAATTTTGTAAAATCAAATTTATCAATATTTTTCTCTGCTATATAAAAACAGTTGACAAAACCAAATAACAGAGACAATGAGGAAAGATTAGTTACCATAAGAGCATACTAAATATTATAAAGTAATATGTCTTGAAAGCATGTTCAAAGCAATAAGGGAAACTCTGTAATACCATTGGAAAATCTAGTAGAATGTAAGAAATCCAAAGATTTCTAGAAAAGACAAGTAGTTAATAAGCATCTGAAATAAATGTTCAACCTCATTAGTATTCTAAAAAAAGCAAATTAAAACACAACACTAATTTTTGCATGAAATTAGGAAAGATTTAAAATACAATAATAATGGGGAGGAGCCAAGATGGCAGAAGAGCAAGGAAGTTTTTTGTGTGTCTCTCGTCCATGAAATACAGCCAGACCAAAACTAAACCATCCTGCACACCTAGAAAACTGATCTGAGGATTAACACAACAATCTGCACAACTTGAACCACAGACTTCAGCAGTTACGTAGCGCTGAGAGGTGAACTTGGGGAACGAGAAGCTTCGGGAAGGGACATGCTTTTGCAGGCAGAGAGAGGACAGAGACGGGGGGCAGGGAGAGCATACTGGAAAAGCACCCCTCCCCAAAAGCAGTTGGAGAGAAAGTGAAAAATTGGAAACAGCCACAGGGACTAAACTAAAAAGGGAGAAAGGAGAAAGGAGAGGGTTTAAATTCCATTAAGACTGTAAACAAGGGGAGCTCAAAGTCTGCAACTCCACAGCTCCATACCTGGTGGTGCTCTGGTAGGAAGGGCGAATCCCCAGGAAAAGAGTGGGGTCCGGAGGTTCTCGGGCCACATGGGAAAAAGCGGTCCACTGCTGGAAGAACATTTGGTAGAGACTGTTGAGGCCACCTGGTCTCAGTAGACCACAGAGAACAGCCACATTCGCTGGTGCTGGAACAAGGTTGTTAAGGGTGAAACCTGGTGCCAGATGTGTGTTGTGATTTTCCATAATCCTTGAAAAGCTGCTCCTACACTATCTCAAGAACTTTTACTGGGGCGGGCTGGCACCTGGCCACAGTCTCGGGGCACCGGCAGCAGCAGGGTCCAGCAGGCGTTCCTGGGTGCAGCTGACATTTGGCCATTGCTCATTTGGCCATTGCTCGGTGAGACCCTCCTGCAGAGGGGCAGAACGGGTCAAAGCCGCAGTCCTTCAGAAGTAAGGGGCTGGGGAAAACAGCCGCATCTGAGACAAAACTCTGGAGAGAGGTACTGCCTGGGGCCTGGTCACGAACAGTGAAAAAGCGGGGAGTGGATGAAGCTGAAGACAGAGGATGGGTACGTGATTGCTGATCCAGGAGAACAGAGTTCCCATACTAGAGACTGGGTAGCTAGGTGACGCCATTTTCACTGCTCCCGTGCACACGCATACGCACCTACGAACACCAAACACTCCACCCCCGTAGACTAGCAGCTCCATCTAGTGGAGAGCTGAGCCATTACACTGAGCCCCGCCCTACTGGGCCAACCTCACTCTTGAAGAACAAAAGTCTCACCGCCTATTTAGTTTATGGACTATAAAGTCCTTCATAGTCTGACTTCTATGGGAAAACGAAGTGATTTCAGTCTCATTTCAATCTGTTAGCAGATCCATCTATTCAATTTTATTCCTCTTTTTTTTTCTTTTTCACTTCTTTCCTTTTTCTTGAATGCAGAAAGAGAAAAAATTCATTTTTATTTTCAATTTTTATTCAAAATATTTTTCTTTAATTTTTTTACCATACTTTTTACTTTTGTGTAAATGTTTTCAATTTATATTTTACTTCCATCATTTTATTTTAGTCTACTTCAGTGTATTCACTTTTTCAAAATTTCAAACGATTTCCTTTTTTTTCCTCTTTTTTCTTTTTCGTTTCTTTTCTATGTGAGCAAATTCCTAGAAACAAATTTCCTAACCTGGGGAAAGACACAGACATCAAATTCCAGGAAGCACAGAGGACTCCCATTAGATTCAAAAAAACCAACCATTGACAAGGCATATCATAGTCAAATTCACAAAACACTCAGACAAGGAGAGAATCATGAAAGCAGCAAGGGAAAAAAAGTCCCTAACCTACAAGGGAAGACAGATCAGGTTTGCAGCAGACCTATCCACAGAAACTTGGCAGGCCAGAAAGGAGTAGCAGGATATATTTGATGTGCTGAATCAGAAAAATATGCAGTCAAGAATTCTTTATCCAGCAAGGCTGTCATTCAAAATAGAAGGAGAGATAAAAGTTTCCAGACAAACAAAAATTAAAGGAGTTTGTGACCACTAAAGCAGCCCTGCAAGAAATTTTAAGGGGGACTCTTTGAGCAGAGAAAAGAAGAAAAAAAAAATAAGAAAGAAAAAAATATATATAAATACCAAAACCAACAAAGATTAGAAAGGACCAGAGAACACTACCAGAAACTCCAACTCTACAAACATCATAATGGCAATAAATTCATATCTTTCAGTGCTCACTCTAAACATCAATGGACTCAATGCTCCAATCAAAAGACATAGGGTAACAGAATGGATAAGAAAAAAAGATCCATCTATATGCTGTTTACAAGAACCCACATTAGACCTATGGACACCTTCAGATTGAAAATAAGGGGATAGAGAACCATCTATCATGCTAATGGTCAACAAAAGAAAGCTGGAGTAGCTGTACTTATATCAGAAAATCTAGATGTTAAAATAAAGACAGTATCAAGAGATGTACAGGGGCATTATATCATAATCAAGGGGTCTATCCACCAAGAAGACCTAACAATTGTAAACATTTATGCGCCAAATGTGTAAGCACCTACATGTATAAATCAATTAATCACAAACATAAAGAAACTCATTAATAGTAATACCATAATAGCAGAAGACTTCAACACCGCACTCACAGCAATGCACAGATCATCTGATCAAAAAATCAACAAGGAAACAATGGCTTTGAATGACACACTAGACCAGATGGACTTAACAGATATATTCAGAACATTTCATCCTAAAGCAGCAGAACATACATTCTTCTCCAGTGCACATGGAACATTATCCAGAATAGACCATATACTGGGACACAAATCAGTCCTAAGTAGGTACAAAAAGATCAAGATCATACTGTGCATATTTTCAGACCACAACGCTATGAAACTCAAACTCAACCACAAGACAAAAATTTGGAAAGGTAACAAATACTTGGAGACTGAAGAACATCCTACTAAAGAATGAATGGGCTAACCAAGCAGTTAAAGAGGAAATTAAAAATTAAAAGTAGATGGAAGTCAATGAAAATGATAACACCACAACCCAAAACCTCTGGGATGCAGCAAAGGCAGCATAAGAGGAGGGAATATAGCAATCCAGGCCTTCCTAAAGAAGGAAGAAAGACCTCAGATACACAACCTAACCTTACACCTTAAAGAGCTGAAAAAGAACAGCAAATAAAACCCAAAACCAGCAGAAGACAGGAAATAATAAAGATTAGGGCAGAAACCAATGCTATTGAAACCAAAAAACAAAAACAAAACAAAACAAACAAAAAACAGTAGAACAGATCAATGAAACCAGAAGCTGGTTCTTTGAAAGAATTAACAAAATTGATAAACCACTAGCCAGTTTGATCAAGAACAAAAAGGAAAAGACCCAAATTAATAAAATCAAGAATGAAAGAGAAATCACAACCAACACAGCAGAAATAAAAATAATAAGAGAACATTATGAGCAATTATATGCCAATAAAATGGGTAATCTGGAAGAAATGGACAAATTCCTAGAAACATATACACTACCAAAACTGAAACAGGAAGAAATCGAAAATTTGAACAGACCCATAACCATTAAGGAAATCGAATTAGTAATCAAAAACCTGCTAAAAAACAAGAGTCCAGGGCCAGATGGCTTTCCAGGGGGATTCTACTAAACATTTAAGGAAAAGTTAACCCCTATTCTCTTGAAGCTGTTCCAAAAAATAGAATGGAAGGAAAACTTCCAAACTCTTTCTAGGAAGCCAGCATCACTTTGATTCCGATACTAGACAGAGACCCCACTAAAAAGGAGAACTATAGACCAATTTCCCTGATGAACATGGATGCAAAAATCCTCAACAAGATAATAGTCAACCAGATCCAACAATATATTAAAAAAATTATTCACCACGACCAAGTGGGATTTATACCTGGGATGTAGGGCTGGTTCAATATCTGCAAAACAATTCACGTGATTCATCACATCAATAAAAGAAAGGACAAAAACCATATGATCCTCTCAATAGATACAGAGAAAGCATTTGACAAAATACAGCATCCTTTCTTGGTAAAAACCCTCAAGAGAGTAGAAGAAGCATACCTCGAGATCATCCTCAACGGGGAAAAACTGAGATCATTCCCCCTAAGGTCAGTAACAAGACAGGGATGTCCACTCTCACCACTGCTTTTCAACATAGTTTTGGAAGTCTTAGCCTCAGCAATCAGACAACACAAAGAAATAAAAGACATCCAAATCAGCCAGGAGGAGGTCAAACTTTCCCTCTTTGCAGATGACATAATACTCTATATGGAAAACCCAAAAGATTCCACCAAAAAACTGCTGGATTTGATTCATGAATTCAGCAAAGTTGCAGGATATAAAATCAACACACAGAAATCGGTTGCATTCCTATACACCAACAATGAAGCGACAGAAAGAGAAATCAAGGAATCAATCCCATTTACAGTCGCACCAAAACCCATAAAATACCCAGGAGTAAATCTAACCAAAGAGGTGAAAAATCTATACACTGAAAACTATAGAAAGCTTATGAAAGAAATTGAAGAAGACACACACACAAAAAAGGAAAAAGATTCCATGCTCCTGGATAGGAAGAACAAATATTGTTAAAATGTCAGTACTACCCAAAGCAATCTACATATTCAATGCAATCCCTATCAAAATAACACCAGCATTCATCACAGAGCTAGAACAAATATCCTAAAATTTGTATGGAACCAGAAAAGACCCCAAATAGCCAAAGCAATCTTGAAAAAGAAAACCAAAGCAGGAGGCATCACATTCCTGACTTCAAGCTGTACTACAAAGCTGTAATCATCAAGACAGTATGGTACTGGCACAAGAACAGACACTCACATCAATGGAACAGAATAGAGAATCCAGAAATGGACCCACAAACGTATGGCCAACTAATCTTTGACAAAGCAGGAAAGAACATCCAATGGAATGGAGACAGTCTCTTCAGCAAGTGGTGCTGGGAAAACTGGACAGCAACATGCAGAAAAATGAACCTGGACCACCTTCTTACATCATACACAAAAATAAACTCAAAAGGGATGAAAGCCTTCAATGTAAGACAGGAAGCCATCAAAATCCTCAAGGAGAAAGCAGGCAAAAACCTCTCTGATCTTGGCCCCAGCAACTTCTTGCTCAACACGTCTCCAGAGGCAAGGGAAACAAAAGCAAAATTAACTACTGTGACCTCATCAAAATAAAAAGCTTCAGCACAGCGAAGGAAACAATCAGCAAAACTAAAAGGCAACCAACAGAATGGGAGAAGATATTTGCAAATGACATATAGATAAAGGGTTAGTATCTAAAATCTATAAAGAACTTATCAAACTCAACACCCAAAAAAACAAATAATCCAGTGAAGAACTGGGCAAAAGACATGAATAGACACTTCTCCAAAGAAAACATCCAGATGGCCATCTGACACATGAAAAAATGCTCAACATCACTCATCATCAAGGAAATACAAATCAAAACGACAATGAGATACCACCTTACACGTGTCAGAATGGCTAACATTAACAACACAGTCAACACCAGATGTTGGTGAGGATGCGGAGAAAGAGGATCTCTTTTGCATTGTTGGTGGCAATGCAAGCTGGTGCAGCCACTCTGGAAAACAGTATGGGGGTTCCTCAAAAAACTAAAAAATAGAACTACCCTACCAGCACTTGCACTACTAGGCATTTATCCAAGGGATACATGTGGCTGTTTCAAAGGGACACATGCACCCCCATGTTTATAGTAGCACTATCAACAACAGCCAAAGTGTGGAAAGATCCCAAATGTCCATCGATAGATGAATGGATAAAGAAGATGTGGTATATATATATATACACACAATGGAGTATTAGTCGGCAATCAAAAAGAATGAAATCTTGCCGTTTGCAACTACATGGATGGGACTGGAGGGTATTATGCTAAGTGAAATCAGTCAGAGAAAGACAAAAATCATATGACTTCACTCATATGAGGACTTTAAGAGACAAAACAGATGAACGTAAGGGAAGGGAAGCAAAAATAATATAAAAACAGGGAGGGGGACAAAACAGAAGAGACTCATAAATATGGAAAACAAACTGAGGGTTACTGGAGGGGTTGTGGGAGGGTGGATGGGCTAAATGGGTAAGGGGAACTAAGGAATCTACTCCTGAAATCATTGTTGTACTATATGCTAACTAATTTGGATGTAAATTTTTAAAAATAAAAAATAAAATTAAAAAAATAATAATAATATTGGCTAAAAGTGAGGTGATATTGGTATTCTCATGCTAATGGGTATGTAAATGAGCTTAACCTTCCTGAAATTAATTTTATAATATGTATCCAAAATTTTAAAAATTTCCATAGCTTCCTGCATAGCAATTACACTATCAGAACTCTATTACAAGTAAACAGTCGGATGGGAGCACACATAGCACAAAGATACTCACCACAGAATCATTTATGACCAAAAAAAGGGGGGGAGGAGTAAATACCTTAAGCTTCCAGTGTGAGAGGAATAGTTCAAAAAGTCATAGTGCATCCATATAATAAAATATTGCCTCACCAGTAAAAAAAACCACATAAAGCTGTTTTGCAGTTAAGATCTTAACCATTTAATATGTAGATAGGATTATTGGTGTGTGTGTCTATGTGTTTAAGGACATAGAGAGATACCTAATACCTAGAGAAAGAGGCTATACCAAGTTATCAGATTAAGGCAATTTTTCTCTTTTTTTTACACTCTACTGTTCACATTTTCTGGAATGTGCACATAAAGTGCCTTTAAAGAAGAACTGAATACATAGCTTTTTATTTTTCTTAACGACTCTAGTAACAGAGAACTTGCTAATGTCAGGACAACTCATCCTTCACAAAAGGCTGATTGTTAATTTTCTTTTTTTAATTTTGAAAAAAGTAGGTTTCCCTAACGCTCCTAATCATTATAACTTCTGCTCCTTTGGGCCATTCAGAGTGTGTCTTTTATCTCTCCTAGATGACAGTTGTTAGCTATTACTCTTTCTGAAATCTCATCCTCTTAAGATTTAGGATTTATTTCCTAATGCCTATGACAGTGCCTGATACAGAGCAAATCTATGTTGAATAAATTAAACACAACCCAGGTCTTCCATATCTTAGATGTGGTTTTTTAGTCTCTCTCATGGTTAAACTCTTTTATTTCTCTTTTTCAGTATCCATTAAATTGTGGCTTCTAAGAGCCACAATTAATGGCTCTCTCTCTCTGGATAACACATCATGAATATCCTTGGAATTGCATTAATTTCGTTGGCAGTCACATCACACTGAGGGCTAATATTGATCTTTCTGAATGGTAAAACCTCAGTGTCTTTTTATTGATGTGTCTGCCCGTTCCAGACTCTCCACACTGCATTTGTTCACCTGTTCTTTTTGGACCCATGTGTAAGACCTTATGTGAACCTTCATTAAATGAATCTTGTTAGATACAAATATAAATGGTTTTGGATCCTGATTCTTTTATATATTCATGTTTCTTTGCAGCTTTATGTTGTACACAAATTTAAGCAGCAAACCCTCTATTTCTTTATCTCAGCTCTGGGCAGGTTTCTATACTTATAAGAAACATTCCTCCAAGCTGAAGTTGAGCCTCTTGACATTTGGGCCAAATTCTCTCAATGAATCATAAATCCTTTTATTATCTACCCCATACTTTTCCATTCTATCTACTAGGTTATCACAGGAGATCATGTCATATGTCTTGCTTGGGCTAAATATACAATTGCTGCATAGCTATGGAGGATGTAATCCAATTTATCCCCATAGTCAGTCTCCTTCTCTCCAAGAATAACATATAATGGGAAAATCACATTCTAATTCCATATTGAGAAAGAGGACTATTTTTCTTTTCCTTTCTTTTTTAAAAATTTTTCATGTTTACTTATTTATGTTAAGAGAGAGTGAGTGAAAAAGAGAGAGAGAGAGAGAAAGCACCCAAAGGAGGGCAGAGAGAAACACAGGCAGGCTCTGTGCTGTCAGTGCAGAGCCCAATGTGGGGCTCAAATTCATGAACCATAACATCATGATCTGAGCCGAAATCAAGAATCAGACTCTTAACTGACTGAGCCACCCAGGTGCCCTGAAAAAGAGGACTATTTTTTTTAGTTGCTCTATAATTTGCCCAGTGGCCATGGTCTTCAGCCCTGTTTTCTTTGGAGGTAGCACTGTGTATTATCATCTCCTTTGGGCATCTTTTTCTCAATCAGCTCTCAAAAGGCTACAGTCCTCTAGAGCTCTTCCCACAACCTTGATTCCTTTTTCTTCTTCACATCTCAAATCCAATACAGCAGTAAGTCTTATCAAGATCACTTCCAAAATACATCACAAATATGACCATTTAATACCACTGTACTGCTATGACTTTGGTCCAAACCACTTCTCTCACCCGAACAAAAGCAATAGCTTCTTAGGCAGTCTTTTTGCTTCTCTTACCCCTCTCACCCAGTCCATCTGCCACATGTAGCACAGGAATAAAAATGTGTCACTTCTCTTCTTAAAATAAAATCCAAAGTTCTTACATGTCTTATAAACCCTACATGATCTTCCCTTGGCTATTACATAAAATTTTCTTCCCAGCCTTCCCCTGGTTCCCATTGATGTGGTCATGGAGTGGCGGTGGGGGGTGGGGGGGTGGGGTGGGGGGGTTCCAGAGCCGATGGCCAAGTCTTTGGTGCAAAAAGGTGATTTTATTAAAGCACAGGGACAGGACCCATGGGCAGGAGCTGCCCCAGGATTGTGAAGAGAGACTGCTTATATACTTGGGAGTTGGTAAAGGCAAGGGGAAGTTTCCAAAGGATTTTCCATATGCAGAAGAAAACTCACAGGATACTGAGGCCTAGCTATTGTCAAGCTAAGGTTGTTTTTCCCCTTTAGCAAAGCATTAACATTAAGACAGTAAGGAGTTTCTGGAGAAATGTTACACTCACCTGCCTCAAGTATTTGTCAAAGGCTGGAGGTTATAAGGAAATTTAATTTTATCTGCCATTTCCTTCTGCCTTTGTTTCCGACATCACCCATGCTCTAGTTAGCTAGCTCTTCTCTCTGCTCCTCAACCATACTAAACAGGTTTCCCTTCTCAGGACCTTTGCACATGCTACTCCTTCTGCTTGGAGTACTCTTATTCAAAGATGATTTAAAAATTATTACTTGTCCAATTCTAAACCTTTTAATGGCTACAGCTTAGCTATGGAAAGACTAGGTTTTAGAATTACCCTTGCTTTTCCCCTCGGCCAAATTAAATTCTTAGTAATAGATCATCTTCTCACTAGTTTCTTTTTATTAGAAGGATGGCAATGTGGCAGTTTTGATCTTCTAGTTCACATAACCTCTGTCCCATATTTTTGGAGAATGGATATTTCTCATTAATTTTAGATAGATATATAGGTAGATTTTAATGTTTTAAAGAACTGAAGTTACAGGCCATGCTCTTGCATACTTCATCTCATCTTTAGTGATCCCTGATGATAGGCCCTTACCTCTAGGGGAGAAAGCTCTCCACTGTAACTTTCAAATTTATATTCTACCTGGAATTTTAAAATTATTAAACATAAATGATATTTATGTTATTAAATATAAAAATTCATAAAATAAATGAAGCCAGCCTCTTCCCATTGGAAGAAGCATTGAGCATAACTTGATCTATCATCTATAAAATTCTGTTAGTGACTTGAGTCCAACTCAAATAAACCATGGCATCTTGAAGCCAAAACCATTAGGACTGTGAACACACATATTGGACTGTTCTGAGATGTGTCCTCAGATGTTCTGAGGGCAGATGCCCTCCTCTAACATTTTTAGGCCAGGTTATCCTTTGGCAAATGTTCAGTGGCCAGACTATGCATGGGGGGGATTGCTGGCTGGTTTGGAGCTATGTCTTCTCCTTACCATTTGTTATGTTTGTGGGGACCCTCTATTCCAACCCCACACCTACCAGTGTTATCTGATATATGTTGTAAGCACCAGATGTCCTGTCTGGGGCATTGTCTTACCTGGGATATTCTGATACCTGGCTAAAGTTCCTGTCACCAATTCTAGGGTGTGTGTGTAGTGTGGGGAGCAGGGGTTCCTCATACCAATAAGAAATTATCTGACACCAACCAAGTGTTCTACAGTTCAACTCAATTTAGGTAATATCTACCTGGAGATATCAGATCCCACAGGTTAAGGGCTCAGTCCTATAAGACAGGCCTCTCACTTCAGATGTCATTGGCAAGTTCAAATTATCACCCATGTCTGACCTACTGGCTATAGATCAGAGGTTCCAATGACCACCTCCTGGGTTTCAATTAATTTGCTAGTGTGGCTCACAGAACTCAGAGTAATATTTTACTTATTAGATCATTAGTTTATTACAAATGGATACAACTAAGGAACAGCCAGATGGAAGAGATGCATAGGGCAAGGTGTGTGGGAAGTGGCATGAAGCTTCTGAGCCCTCTCCAAGCTCACCATGCTCCCTGAACCTCCACAAGTTCACCAGCCTGGAAGCTCTCTGAACCCTGTTCTTTTGGAGTTTTTATGGAAGCTTCACTACATTCATATGACTGATTAAATCATGGCCATTAGTAATCTATTCAAATTCCATCCCCTTTCCCTTACCCCCAGGTCTGAGGGGTGGGACTGAAAGTTCTAATCCTATAATTACTGGGTTGTTTCCCCTGGCAACCAGTCCCTTTCCTTAGGTGACCTAGGGGCTTTCCAAAAGTCACTTCATTGAGATAACAAAAGACACTTTTATCTCTTACAACATCTTCAGAACAAATTCCAGACAGTGTGGCATACAAGGTTTTCCAACCTAGGTTTTCAGTTTTCCTCCTATGGAACTTTTTGCTGTGCCTCAAACATGCTTCATGATAGTTATTAAGGCTAGTCACAAATATCCTGGCTCCCACTCTCTGGGAACACAGAAGAATGACTTTCCTGTCCACTTGCAGTCATGGACAGTGACTTGTCTTGTCCAGTGAGTGTTGGGTGGAAGTACCATGTCACTTTCAGAGCTAGTTTGTTTGGCTATGTTTACTTGTCTCTCCGGCAGGGCAACAAACAAGGAGCCTGGTTCCTGGATGTCTACCATGAGCAGTGTGCATATTGACCCATAACGAGCATGGAGTATAAATAAGAAATAAACCTTTGCTATTCTAAGCTATTAATGTTTGTTGGTTGTTGATTACAGAATCAGGTCTTATGTCCTGTTATTCCTGGTATGTCTAGGAAAGTTCTATTTTTCCCAGCACTCAATGACCAGGTAAAGTGACTCCTCTGTGAAACTCTGACTTCACTTTGCAGGTAGGCACTTTTTCTTCTGAACACGTATAATTGATTTTCTTTCCAAGACCAATATATCTAGATAGTTGATGGTTTTCGGTCCATTTGAGTGTTCTAAAACAAAGTAAAAATAACTGTTGCTTTTTTCCTACTTACTCTAGAATGAGAAAATGCTCTCTGCCCTTGTTTTTACTTCACAGAAGAGAATGAAGTGGCAGCTTCTTTGGCAATTTCTCTTCACTGTATAGAAAAACAAAGTTTACTGAGATGCTGAGGGCTGTCCAAAGTCCTGTCTTCAACTCAAAAAACTAGTTTCGCTGTTTTCTATCACTGTACTAGGTTACCTAAATGTCTATTCAAACATGTTATAAGAAAAGTCACCACAGCAATAAGGAGCAGCAACATTAGAAGAAAGAAAACTTTGTTCCCATTATCATTTAAGACCCCTTCAGCACCGAGCAGGGTCTGGGGCAGGGACGCAGAACCACCATGGATAAAACTACTATGAAAAACAGACAGGTTCTGGTTTGGTCTACTGCATTTGGCTCCCTTCAGTGGGAGATGTGCTTTCTCATCACATGAAAATATGTCTATTCATCAGTATGGATTGGTGGGAACAAGTATCATCACGAAAGAAGACACAGAGACACAAAAGGAGGCAGTTTCATACCTAAGTTAATGGTCAAGTGATGGCATTGTTAATCACTTGTAGATATGTTGTGAGTTTTAGGGGCATTTTGAGGCTTTCCCTGTCCATGTTGCCTTTGTGGTGCCTAAAATCTTACCACTAAAGAGTAATTTTCTTTGGATTGTGAAGCCCTTTTAAATTTTAGGGTCCTCTCTTCTCATGGACCTTCTCTGGGAGGAGGTATAACTTCCTCCACAAACTACATGACAGTATTGAAAACAAGCAGAAGTCAAGGATCTGGGGGGAAAGGACAAGTTTTGCCATCTTTTGGGAGGGTAAGGACACAACACATGTCCATTGATTTCTACTTCAATATTTAGCTTCTAAAATGTTTGGCTTCAATATTCAGCCTCCAGAACTAGGATCAAAGTGTACTATTGGGCCAGATTCAGGCAGATTGAGGGGACAAGATAGCCTAGGAAAAAAGAAGCAACAGCTAGGTATGTAAAATAGCTGATCTGAAATTATCTACTAATTAAAATTAAGGTGCATTAATTTCTCTGGAGGCCAGCAGGATCCTTTACCTAGATGGGGTGAGCTAAATGAAGCTGTTCTATAATTCATCACTGGAGTTACTGCCTATTACTTTCCTTTCTCACGGGGGCTTAGCCATAAGTAAGCAGATTATGCTACTTTCTACCTAGAGGGTTGAAGTGTGCTTGTTTCATTTCTATTTAAATGCAGAGCTGAATCCAAGTCTTGTGGTGATATGATTGTCAGGGTCCTCAGTGGGAGATTTAATTCCTCAGTACACTTGAATGTATCCAAGTTGTCCTGGTGGTGCTGAGTATAGATAGATGTGAATAGCATGATCAATTAAGAAAATCATCAATCAGTTAATCAATTAATAAGCACTAACTGAAAAACTATAGTACATTGTGTTAGCATTATGGGGAATATAGACATGCATAAGAACTGGTAGCTGTCCTTAAATTATGTAGAAAATGCTGAAATGCTATTATCAGTCCTATTGACCCCACCTCACTCTACCAATATTTACCTCCACCTATAGCGTCATTCCAAGTCCATGACGAACATGTTAGGCCTCTTTTTCCTTAGAGTGCTCTGGGAATTATTTGCTATGGCCAGACTATCCTGAGTGACAGTCGCATGAGATTAAATTGGTATTACACAACCTTCCTTTCTACCATTGCCTGTAGACTATTCACCCAATTGGCCCTCTGCCCTAGTTCCTAGGCTTTGTTTTGTTTGTTAGTGCCTGTTTATATTATTAGTGGACCCATCCCTGAATGTCCCCCCGCCCCATGGAGTGCAGTCAGAGACCGGATGTCTTTAGCCCCTTTCCCCCTTGACACTATCAACATTTAGAACAGCATATTTCTTTTTTGTGGGTGGCTGTCCTGTTCATCACAGGATGCTTCAAAAAGATCCTCTATTCTCTAGATGCCACTAGAACCCACCTTCTCCCCTCTCAGTTAAAGCAATCAAAAGCATCTCCTCCAGACATTGCCAAATGTCCCTGAGGGACAAAATCACTCTCAGTTGAGAATCTCTACTCTAGACCCTCCCCTGTTTCTCTCCATTAACTCAGAAAGACTACCTCAAGGTATAAGTCCACGACTGTGATCATGAACTTCTGACCCTTTACTTATCTTTCTCCCACCAGTAGAATAGGCATGTAATATTTATTTTCCAGATGCCCAAGAACCTCAATGAGTCAAGGACCCATGGAGATAGGTACTGGCTAGACTCAGACTCATGTTGGCAGTGTCTTTTAGAGTTGTTCATTTGGGCAGCTAGCTAGCTGGTCATGCCTGGTACACAGGTTGGCCTATCCATTCCAACTTTTCCACCCCCACCCCATGGACAGGCTTGTGCCCCCCTGACAACTGAGAACTCTCAGTAAGCCTTGAGATAGGGCCATGCTGTTAATTACAGACATAAAATCACAGCAAGGTACCTAACACTATAAAGCAGTATATAATAAATTCGGACTGAAAGATGGCTGCCATTAACTGGGATAATTGTGATGCATTTGAAACTTGAATTGGACTTTAAAGGGATGATTTGAAGAAGTAAAAGTGGGAGAGAAAAGCAAGCAGTTAATTCCTAATATTTAATGCAGAAAAAATAATATGAGCAGTGCAGAAAGTTGGGGAAAAACATTGGACACTTTGGAGGGAAAATGTTACAAGGAAATGACCCAGACAGAAAGAAACGATGAAGATGCTCACGTATGAAAATACACAAAGCATTTTTCAACAATAGTTTGAAGATCTGCCTGTATGAAGTCACTATTACGTAAAAAAAGTTAAGTGTCTCTTAGAAGATATGTCTCCTCTGAAAGAGAGAACCTGGAAAAAGGGTGTACTTGATCAGGTACACTACTAGTTCAACAAAAATACACTGGCAAAATTACCCTAGGTTCTTAGGGGAAAATGAACAGGCAAGAATACCTATGAATTTTTTTTTTAATTTTTTAACGTTTATTTATTTTTGAGAAAGAGAGAGAGAGAGAGAAAGAGAGACAGCACGAGCGGGGGAGGGGCAGAGAGAGAAGGAGACACAGGATCCAAAGCAGGCTCCAGGCTCTGAGCTGTCAGCACAGAGACTGATGTGGAGCTTGAGCCGAAGTCAGAGGCTTAACCTACTGAGCCACCCAGGCACCCCTATGAAGTTTTTGACAAAAAGAAGAATGAAAGACTTGTCTCCAATGTAAAGAGTGAAAGTTTGGAATCTGAGAGCTACATGATGGTTTTGTGAGCTACAGTAAATCCCTTAAATTTCAGCCATAAAATAAGGAACACAGTAACCTTGCATGCTTGCTGTGAGGGTTAAAGATAATATGTGATGCATAGTAGACCCTCTCCCAATGGAAACTAATTTTTTTATATACTAGATATTTAAAAATTTGCTTGAAGTTACCATGGATATCAGTCTACTCCTGGCACACGAATGTAGATAGATAATAGAATATAAATGAAAATCCACAAGTAAACAATAATACTATTACACATATCTGAATAGGACTAAGTAGGGTGTAAACAGAAAGCTAGTGTGTGTTTTTCTTGTTGTTTCTACTAAACCGGGTCTTTCTGATCTTCCTTCTGTGACACTGGATGAAATCTCAGGCAAATTACAGAATTTTTCTATATATTCAAAAGTCTAAAACTGTAATACCAAATTCTGAAACTTTAATCTTTTATCCAATCTGAAACTTCCCATCTTTCTAAGCTCTGTCTGAATCAGATTCTGATATTGACCATAGGGAAAGGGACTGTGAAGGTCCTTCATTATTTTGCTCTACCTTGATCTTCTGTCCATCTTCCCCACTGACTCTACATTTGGCTCCTCCAGGGTTGCAGATCCGCCAGCTGGACCCCCTCCAACTACAGTTCCATGTTATGCACAATGCCTCCTCCATAGGCCACTTATGATGCCCCCCTCAGCTGCTGGCTTCCGGATAACTCAGAGTCCTCGTCTGTACCACAGGAGACATACTCTCTTATCCAGTGGAAGTCAGGAGTGTCTCCCTTCTCTGTGCTGTCACAACACTTAGCCAACCTATTATCTTGGACTTTTTGAGGAGCTCTCATCTTCTCCTCTGTGGGTGGGGGATACCCCAGCACACCGACTCCCTCTCTACCTCTTGGTGAATCCTTGGTTTGTCCTTAGATAGCCTGGAGGTGATAGGCACTAATGATGGCAGAATTAGTTTTGTCTTCCTAGTGCAAGTCCTGAAGAGATATTTGAGGAACTGGCTTTTGAATGAGGAGGTAATTAATACCCATTTTCTCCAGGCTTAGGATGTAAGTTAAAACTCTAAAAAAAGGAAAAATTTGATTTTAATATCCTATTACATGTACAGTTAATGACAGTTGAGGCATAAATGAGCACACTGTGCAAAGAGAGAGACAATATTAATTCACTAAATCACTACAACAGTCCTGTGAGGTATGAACTGTTATGAGAAGACTCTGACTCCAAGAGGTTATATTATTTGGTTAAGATCACACAGGTAGTAGTTAGGAAAAGAAACAAACATTTATAAAATGGGACAATTGATTATCTCAGTTGGAAAAAAGAATTTCAGGTCCTTGTCACCCACTGAACTTCAGAGTGAACTTCAGACTTTTAAAATAGTCCAATATTAATGAATAAAAAAGAAAAACAAAAATAAAAGAGAAATTAATTTTATGACCATCCCTAAATGGAGAACATAATATAATACCTGATATGAAAAAAGAACCAAAGAAAAAGCAAATGTAAATACATCAAGTTTACAATTTCCATATGTCATTATACATAAAATTAAAAGACAAAGCACAACTGAAGAGAACACATTCAAAATATATAACAGAGAGACATCGTTAACTACAGCAGCTTAACCACATGCATTTATCCTTCCTCTTCTTCAAGTAGTACTTTAGAAGCACATGTGTATGTTTTATAAAGCTGTGAAAACAAAGCAAACAGGAGAGGAAACCATAAAATCTCAACAAAATTTTAAAAGACAAAAAGTAGACAAATGCACAACGATGTGAATATATGTAATGCCAAAGATCTCTACACTTAAAAATGGGTAAAATTGTAAATATTATGTTATGTATATTTTGAAATAATGAAAAACTAATAAAAATTAAATAATTAAAAAAAAACACGAAGCAATATTGAGGTCAAATTTTCAGCTGAGAGATATGCAAAATTGAAAAAGATTCCAGCAATTCCACTTTTGGACATATACCCCAAAGAATTGAAAGCAGGGACTCAAACATATATTTGCACACTGTTTTCATTACAGCATTATCCACAACAGCCAGAAGGTAGAAATAACTCAAATGTCCATCGACAGATGAATGGATAAACAATGTGTGGGATACACATACAATGAAATACTAGTCTGCTTTTAAAAGGAAGGAAATTCTGATACATGCTACCACATGGATGAAACTTAAAGACACATAGCTAAGTGAAATAAAGATGTGTTTGTGATAGTCACAAAGAGACAAATACTGTGTGATTCCACTTATACAAGGGACCTGGCGTAGTAAAAATTAGAGACAGAAAATGAAAGTGTGGTTCCCAGCAGAGAGGGTAGCAGAGCAAAGGGAGTTATTGTTTTAAAGGGTATATAGAGTTTCAGATTGGAATGATGTGAAAAAGTTCTGGATATGGACTACAGATGGTGGGTATGGTTGCACAACAATGCACATATTTTTGATATTCTTAATGCCACTGAACAGTACACTTAAAGATAATTAAAATCGTGAGCAATGTTATATATATTTCACCACAATTTTAAAAATTAAAAAGAAAAAGTAGATGGAAGAGTGGCCACAAAATGTGAATGCCTGTGGAAGAGGACAGCCAAGAGAAGCAGGCCTCTTATTTCACAGGGCTCTAGAAAGGCCCAGGCACAACTATCAGAAGTGAAGCTTGGAACTGAAAACAGAAGGAATGATTAAAGTCAAGGTCA
This sequence comes from Acinonyx jubatus, assembly GCF_027475565.1. Classification (NCBI taxonomy): domain Eukaryota; kingdom Metazoa; phylum Chordata; class Mammalia; order Carnivora; family Felidae; genus Acinonyx; species Acinonyx jubatus. Next base: position 89,684,780 of record NC_069388.1, on the reverse strand, counting down.
TTGTACCTTAGCCCACTAGTGGAGTTTCCCATATTCTGGATTTTGCAGATGGCTTTTCTTGATAGAGTGACAGTCCCTCTCTGCCTAAGACTGAGGGCTTTTCTGGGACATGGGACTTTTCAGCATTTAAACCAGGGACAATTGGTCATACTAAATTTAATGTGATTTTTGTCCTATATATTTCCTTTAAATTGAGAGCTGGATTTAAGGCTGATCAGATTTAGATTTGTTTTTATGACAAGACTATTTCATAGGTGGTACTGGGTTCTTTCATCAGAAGAAAATTATGTTTGGTTGTGTCTTTTTTGAATGTGAGCAGTCACTGATGTTCAATACTTAAATTCATTAATTTTACAATATTGCTATATTATAATTCTATTATTTTATATTAATTTATTGGCTAAAACATTTATACAAAGAGAAACTCTCTCATCAATTAGTTGATGCTGGTTTTTTTTTTTTTTTATTTACCACTTTTCAAAATAACAAGTTGATTCCCCACTATTCTCTAATGTTGATCAATGAGATTTCTTTTCATATGCTTTGGAGCACGTGATTTTAAAAGTATTTGATATGTTTTAGTATGTTGTAGTTACTTTCCTTTTGAGGCTCAATTTGTTCTATCTTTGGCTAAAGGGCCTTTTAAAGTGGACTCTTGAGTCCTTTTGACATGATACCATTAGTCACTCATAATTTTCCTTGCTGTCTGTATGACGATTTATTCCAGCCAGGACTGAGCCATTTCTCTAAGTAACTCTGGTTGCTTTCAATGGGAAATGATATTATAAGACTATAATATGGCTGCTAGGGATAGTGGGTTGGTCATTATTTCTGGACGTTTAGAGTAGACAGTGCTAGGATTCAAAATAAAGTAAAATACGGGATGAATTTAAAATGATATTTTCAGTTCAAACTCAGGACAGAGCTTTTGCTAAATATTTTCTATTTTGCCCTTTATGCCATGCAGATAATCCTGATTTCAATAGTACTGAAGATGACAGAATTAGAATTTCACATAATTACTCATTTCCTTTACCCCACAATGCATATACTATGGTCTTAGAATAAAAATATAAACTTCTACAAACAATATGATTACTGAAAACAGTTTAAACATATTTTGTAGTCATTTTTGTCTTTGAACTATAACCCAGTAGAGTTGTACAGTCAAACTATTGTACTTAACAGTCATTTGGAATAGTTCTCCCCGAATTATGTTTTTAATACAGAGTAAGTATTAAATAAGAAGGGAAGGGATAACTTAAGATCACATTATTTTTTTTAAAAAACTTTCAGAATGAAAAAATAAACTACCAAAACAAAAAACAGAAATAGCCACATTTGTAAAAAGCAATAGAAGAGTTTGAAGATAAAATTGAGAAAATGTTTCAAAAAGTGAACAACAACAACAAACCCCAAAAGATATAAGAGAGGAGTGAAGAGAAAAGAAAGAGGATCAATTTGGGAGATTCACTTAGTAGGAATTCTAGAGAAATCAGAGAAAATAAAACGCAGAGAAAATTATTAGAGAACTTTCCAGAACCAAAGGACATGTTTCTAGGTCAAGAGGTCTCATCAAAATACCCAGAAGAATGAAAAAAGAAACCCTAAATCAAGATATACCATGGTAAAATTTTATTACTTCAGGGATACAGAGATGACTCTAGAAACTTGAAGAGAAGACAAATAGGTCCATAAAAAATATGCAATTAGAATGTTTTAGACTATTTAATAGTTACACTTGAAGCTAAAAGACTATGGAATAATGCCTTCCAAATCCTGGGGAAAAATTAGTTCCAAGTATTACTCTATACCTTTCAAATTATAAACAAATATAAGGGTGGATGTTATTAGATACATCTCAAATATGTATCCTTTATTTACTCCTTCTTAGAGAAATATTCGAAGATGTGTTTTAGAAAAATTAAAGAATAAACTAAGAATAAGTCAAACAGGAGTCCAAGATACAGGAAATTCAAAACAGGGAAGAGGAAAAGGAAAGTCCTAGATCCATCAAACTAGATTAAAGCAGTAGGATCAAGGACTTAGGGAAGGAGATACCCAGGGAAAACATATTTAACTGCTAGATTATCAGATGTATTTAAACACTTAGATAATAATATTGACAGACATTTGCCATATTTGTTAAGCAGACATGTTGGATAATTTGGAATACAGAGGATTTGAAAAATAGTTACATAAATAAATTTAAAATGAGACAAGTATTAACTCCAGAAAAAAATTTAAATGTTGTATTCCAAAGGAAACATAATAAGGGCATTCTACTTGGCTCAACAGCAAATGTATGTATATAGTAATGTAAACACTGATTTGCTTTTGAAACTTTATTTTAAACACTATTTTTAAGAGAAATTTTAGGTTTACAACAAAATCAAGAGGAAGATATAAAGGTTTCTTATATATCCTATACCCGTACACACGCATGCCTCCCCTCTTATCAACATCACTCACCAGAATGGTATGTTTTTGTTTTTTAACAAGGATGAACCTACGCTGACACATTATTGTCACACAAAGCCCAAAGTTTACCTTAAAATCCACCCTTAGTGTTGTACATTCCAGGAATTTGGACAAAAGTATAAAGTCATACATCCATCATTATAATATACAGAGTATTTTCACTGCCCTAAAAATTCTCTATTCATTTCCCCCCTTCACAACCCCACTTCTGACAACCACTACCTTTTATCTCCATAGTTTTTCCTTTTCAGAATGTCATATAGTTGGAATCATACAGTACGTAGTCTTTCCAGATTGGCTTCTTTCACTTAGTAACATGCATTTAAGTTTCTTCCAGGTCTTCATCTCATTTCTTTTTTAGTGCTGAATAATATTTCATTGTCTGGAAGTACCACTGTTTTTATTTATCCATTCATATACTGAAGGACATCTTGGTTGCTTTTCAAGTTTGGGCAATTATGAGTAAAGATGCTATCATCTGTGTGCAGGTTTTTGTGTGGACAACTCCTTTAACCAAACTGGCATTTTGCATTTCCACCAGCATTGAATGAGACTTCCTGTCACTCCACATCCTCGCCAGCATTTGGTGTTGTCAGTGTTCCAGCTTTTGGCCATTCTAAGAGGTGTGTCGTGCTATCTCATTGTTTTAATGTAATAAACATTGTACTCTGGACTAATTTTGGATTTACAGAAAAGTTGCAAATATAGTACGGAGAGTTCCTGTGCACCTTTCACTCTGCTTCCCCCATGTTAACACTTTATATAACCATGGAACTTCATCACTACTATGTTAAACTCATTTGCATTTTACTACTTTTTCCACTGATGTTTTGTTGTTGTTATTGTTCCAGGATCCAGGATCCAATGCAGGATTCCACATTGCATTTAGAAATACTTAATTCTGGGATGCCTGGGTGGCTTAGTCGGTTAAGATCTCACTTCAGCTCAGGTCATGATCTCAAGCTTGTAAGTTCAAGCCCTGTGTCGGGCTCTGTGCTGACAGCTCAGAGCCTGGAGCCTGCTTGGGATTCTGTGTCTCCCTCTCTCTTTGCCCCTCCTCCACTTGTGCTCTGTATCTCTCTATCTCTCTCTCTGTGTCTCAAAAATAAAGAAACATTAAAAATTTTAAGAAAAAGAAATACTGATTTCTAATTTAACCAAAAATTGCACTTTAATTACATGAAGGGGATGGCAGAGGGAAAAGTGAGGGATTTGCACATAAAAGAGAGTGAAATTCTTTTCTTCCACAAAAAATGGCCAAGTAAGAATATTTTTAAAAATAGAAGTACGTACAGAAGAAACACCTAAAAAAATTGAAAGTGGTTACCTCTGACACCTGTAGTTATAAATTTAACTATAATAATAATAAAGTCAAACTTAAAAATAGGTTAAAATTTTGCTAGTCAAGTTATGAAAGAATGGTAAAAATAATAGTATTCAACATTGATTTTTATGTGGTGAGGCAGGCACTCACATTTTAGAAATGGGGAAGTGTACCATGGTACTACTTTTTTTTCGGGTACTGTATAAATGTGTGTAAAGTACCTTAAAACTATTTGTGCTCTTTGGTCCAGTTAAAACGACTTTTTGGGTATTACCTCTGGGAAAATGCCTTATGGAAATAACCCAAATAAAGAGAAATATTTACACGTAAAAAACTTCATCATTTAAAAAAGGTGGTATTTAGGGACATCTGGGTGCCTCAGTCAGTTAGGCATCTGACTCTAGATTTCAGCTCAGGTCATGATCTCACAGTTTGTGAGTTCCAGTGCCGACAGTGCGAATCCTGCTTGGGATTCTTTCTCCCCCTCTCTCTCTGCCCCTTCCCCTCTTGCTCTCTCTCTCTCTCTCTCAAAATAAATAAACGTATAATAATAATAATAATAATAATAATAATAATAATAAAAGTGATAGTTGGGAAATACCTCCACGAACATTAGAAAGTGCTAATGTAATAATATTAAGACTTAGACCAAAAATAAATGTTTGCATATATAGCATGTATAAAGAAATATTGTGGGTGAAACCTTAAAGGAAATTCACTAATATTGATGTTAATGGCTATTTTCAAAAAGGTGGCAGAAATATGAGTGGCTTGGATTTTATTATTTATACATTAGAAATACTGAACTTTTTACATTATTTTATAGTAAGAACGCAGTGCATTTGCCACTTGGAAGAGCCTTAAGTGTTAAAGAACGTGAGGTGCTCGCGAGTGATGCAAGGCAGGAATAGTCAGGTTGCAAACACTGACTTTGATTCCACCTCTGCTCTGGTGCCCCATCCCCCTCTTGTTCTCTTTCTAGCACTCTGTCTCCAGACTTTGGGACATGATTGCAGAGAGTTTCTTTTATTCTTTCATTCACCAAATAGTTACTGAATATCTGCTTAGTCTAATCCCTATATGGTGTCACATACTAGGCAACTTGATCTAGAGCAAAAGAAAGTATGATTTTCTCAATCAAACAGCTTTGAGCCTTATGGGGAAACACAGGTACATAAATAATTACAGTACAATGTAACAAGTGCTATTTAGCTGAAACCTGTGAAATTGCTACTTTCATAGGTAAAAAACAGTCACCTTGGGGCAATTGCATAAGTTTTAAATGCCATGGGAAGAGAGCAAAAGGTAGGATGAGAGCTTTCAGATATAATATGCTTTCCAGTGGTAATATTTTTGTAACAAGTTTCTCATGATGGAATTTTAAGCTCTGGAATAGTTGCTAGGTGACAGGAAATGATCAGATGCTAGTGAGAAGAGCCTGATTCTCCCGGGCTGTTATTTGTGAGGGACAAACCACTGAGTAAGGTAACTGGAAATTATAGTGAGCTTTCTTAGAGCCAGAGATGTGAGTTGAATGACAGTCATCTACAGAGAGGTAGTAATGGAAACTATAAGAGTGGGTGGGCTCGGGAAGGGAGATGCCAAGCAATAGAAGTGAGTGTGCTAGGTGGTGAGTGGAGAGGGCCGAGCAGAGGAGTGGCCGAAAGAGAAATGGCACAGGACCTACAGAATCAAAGGGAACAAGAGCCTCAAGGATGCAGCTTGCAATAGTGTTAGAGTGGATAGAGATGCTGACAATTAACCAAGGCTATTGGATCTGTCCATAGGAGGGCATTGATTAACCCGAGAAGAGCTCAGGCTAAAGATGGAAATAGGAGTAAAGCAGTGTGAGTAATGGTTAACAGCCATGGACTCTGGAGTCAGACTGCAAGATTTATTTCCTGCTTCTGCTAACTAGCTAAGTGACATTAGGTGTATTACTTATCGTCTCTGTTTCATTTATAAAATGAGTAAAATGACAACACCCCCCTCCTGTGATAGATTGCTCTCATGTACCCCATTCCTCACCCTCCCCGTATCCAAGCCAGGTAACCTTATAGTACTTTCCCAATCTGATTCTGTGCTCAACCTTTTGACTGTCTGTGGCCTATAAAAGGAAGTGGAAGTGACAGTGAACCAGTTCTGACCTCAAAAGGACTTATATGTTTCTTTCTGCTTGCTTTCTTGCCCCGCTGCCAACACCTGGGGAATATACTTAAACCATTCTGCTGGAAGAAGAAAGGCGTACTGGAGTGAAGCTGAATCTCCCTGGTGGTCCCAGCTTAGGCCAGCCTTGACAGGCTGGCATGTGAGTGAGCCAGCCACCATCAGCAGAGCCGTCTGGCCACCACCACAGACATCCCCCTCCACCCAGCTGACTCCAGATACCTGGGCAATAGATACTTATTGTTGAATACACTGAGATTTTGTTGTTGCTTGTCAGGCAGCATTATTGTGAAAATAGGTGACTGATATGCCTACCTTGTGGGGTGTTGCAAGATTATATGAAATAATGTGTGCAGACCACTTTGGACAGTACCTAACACACAGTAACTACAAAAACAGGTGTTAGTGGTTATCATTATCGGAGACAGTGATTATTCTCCTGGGGCCACAAGGCAGGCTGGGAAGGCTAATGATTTGGTGCCTCTCCAAATTCATATTTTTTCATCTCTCATTGTTTACTTAGTGAGGAAAAATTTGAATTTCTTTTAATAATTATTATATACAAAGCCAATTTGTTCATTAGGCCATTTCCACTAACAGAAACAGAGCTGATGTCTAGATGGGGAGAAAAGGCAAAATATTTGCCACATTTCTGCAATTCGACTTTGTTTCAGGTATTCCTTTGTGGTTTGCAGACAGGAAAATTTCTGGGGAACTGTTATGAAAGGTGAAAACTCAGAAAACATAACAAACTTCTCATCTCCAATAAATGACACTATGCCATGCATTATTAAGTTTGGAAGTTCCAGCTCAACCAGACTTCTAACTCTCAGCTGACTGACTACATGTTGAGTCATAAAAATACTTGACAGATATAGAATGCGCTCATCATGGGGTTTTTTTTCTTCTTTTTATTTTTTCACATGAAATCACAGCCTGCCTCTGCAGAAGCAATGCATATTTCTTCAATTTATTGTGTGGAAAATATTCCTTAGATTAATCAAACATCCTGGAACCTTCATGGTGAACTCACTCCTTGCTTGCTTTTGGATCATCTTCCTGTGGGGAAACTGTGTAATCTAATGTCCCCTTTGTAATGGTATCTACAGATGCTGGCAAAGAATTCAGGTGAGCAGTGTGGCATCTCATGTCAGCGTCTTGCTTTACGGTTGCTTTTACAGGAAAAGATTACCCACTTGTAATGGGAGGTGTAAAAAAACACGCTCTGTCAAACCAAAGGGTAAGAAGCCTCTAAAAACCAGTGTGCACTTCTCTACCTGCCTTTTCTTCCATGATTAATTGAAACAAAGTACAATGAGGTTATTAACTATTCCTTCAGCAATGAATGTTAAATGCAAGCAGCAAAGCACAGTTGAGGAGTTTATACCCCAACAGACTCAGGCTAATTATCCAGCAAGCTTCCCTCCTGTTCAAATGTCCTCATAAGGATGAGGGCCCTACTGGCAAGGTTCCTGGAAGTTGAAGTTATTTGCAATTGTCCCAGTTTGGGGAGTGGAGAGTCTCTCTTTGACAAGTCTTTCACCCTGTTTCACGGGACTCAAATCCCAGCTCTGCCACATGTTAGTTGTGTGACTTTGGGCCAGTTGCTGAACCCCAATATACTTTTGTTTTCTCATCAATAAAATGAAGATATTCATGAAATTTTGTGGAGATTCAATTTCATAATTTGTGTAAAGTCGTTAATACATTACCTGACACATAGTCAGAACTCATTTATTTATTAAACAATGATGTATTTATTGAGCCTACTGTGGACCAGGCATTGTTCTAGATAGCCATCAAAACACATCAAGAATGACACAAATCTTTTACACCAGCGAGGGAGACAGACCATTAACTATAAATAGACTAAATGGGTAAATGTTAGAGTGTGTTGGACAATGATAGCTGGGATGAAACAAAAGGAAAAGTAAAGCAGGGTGAGGTAATGGGAGGATTCAGCTGGAAGGAGGGAAAGTTTCACCACTGTGTAGGAATCAAGAAGCCTCATCAAGGTGGAATTGGAGCAAAGACCCAAAGGAGGTGAAAGTGAACTGAATGGAGAGCCAGGGAGGGGGCATTCCAAGCTCAAGCCAAAGCCCAATGGCAAGGATCCAGCATGATAAGAAGGAGCCAGGGGAGAGTGGTAGGAGATGAAGGCAAACCAGTAAGAGGTTCTGATCACTTGGAGCCTTAAAGGCTGGTCTCAGAGTTTGAGCTTTCACCCTGAGTGATATCTTGCTGGAGTTTGAGGGAAGGAGTGGCATGATATGACTTATATTTTAAAGGAATCACTCTGGTTCTGTTAAGGATAGATTGTAAGGGAGAAAAGTGCAGTCAGGGAGACCTGTTGCTACTACTGTATCTCATGTGAGAAGTGGTGGAGGCTCAAACTGGAGCTAGGGATGAGGGGTGGAAGAGGGAAGGTAAGAGGGGCATACCCACGGAGGTGGTAGGAAATGGTTGGACTTGGATGTAACTAAAGGTGAAGTTAACTGCCTTCCCTGAGGAATTAGATATGAAATGTGAGATGAACAGTTAAGGCATCCAATGTGAGCAATTGGAAAGATGTTACCTGCTGGAATGTGGACGGCTGTGGGTGGGAAAGAGCAACAGTTCAGTCTTGTTACTCAAGAAACCTTAGCTACTTTTGTTAATATCACATGCCCCCTTGTACTGTTGCAAATGCATGTGCCTGTTTTATCTCTTTCTCCAGATGGTAAACTGCTTAAGACCAGGGACCCTATCACATTCTTCTTTTATACTGACCCCAATGCTACCCAGTTCAGTCGATATGGCTAAATTCCAAATTTGCAACACACACTAGCTACACTCCTGGTACTTGCTAAGTAAGCAAAACAACTGTCCATCCTTTAAATTTTTATCAGGAAAAAAAAAAAAAGAAAAAAAAATCAACAGAGGTTGAACTAAATGTATAGAGGACTTCCTTCCCAGATACATAAATGCTACCCCCACATTAAACTAGGGTACTGGGAAGCCAGATCCTTGAATTGAAGCACACTGTCACCTCTAAAATATTTCTACTAACAGAATTTTGAAGTGTTGCCTTTGGCCAATATGAGGACTGTTATATGAAACAGCCTTTTTCATTTCATTTTGTCTTATTTCATTTCATTTCATTCATTATAATTCCAGTTAGTTAACATGGAGTGTAATATTAGTTTCAGGTGTACAATATAGTGATTCTATACTTCCATACATTACCCAGTGCTCATCACAAGTGTACTTTTCAATTCCTATCATCTATTTAACCCATCCCCCTACTCTTTTCCCCTCTGGTAACCATCAGTTTGTTCTCAATAGTTAAGAGTCTGTTACTTGGCTTGTTTCTCTCTCTTTCTCTCTTTTTTCATTGCTTATTTGTTTTGTTTCTTAAATTCCACATATGAATGAAACATACGGCATTTGTCTTTCTCTGACTGACTTGTTTCATTTAGCATTATACTCTTTAGCTCCATCCATGTCATTGCAAATGGCAAGATTTCATTCTTTTTTATGATTAAATAATATTCCATATACATATTGGAATATATATTCCAAATATATATATTTGTCTCTTCTTTGTCTGTTCATCTATTATATTCATCTATTATAATATATATATCTTTTACATTCATACATATACTTACATATACCATCTCTTCTTTGTCCGTTCATCTATTGATGGACACTTGGACTACTTCTATAATTTGGCTATCGTAAATAATGCTGCTATAAACATAGGAGTGCATGTATCCTTTGAATTAATGTTTTTGTACTTTTGGGGTAAATACCTAGTAGCATGATTACTGGATGGTAGGGTAGTTCTATTTTTACCTTTTGAGAACTCTCCATACTGTTTGCCAGAGTGGCTATACCAGTTTGCATTCCTACCAACAGTTCCCCTTTCTCCACATCCTCGCCAACACTTGTTTCTTGCATTTATGATATTAGCCATTCTGACAGGTGTGAGATACTTTTGATTTGCATTTCCATGATGAGTGATGTTGAGCATCTTTTCATGTGTCTATTGGCCATCTGGATGTCTTCTTTGGCCAAATGTCTGTTCATGTCTTCTGCCCATTTTTAAATTGGATTATTTGTTTTGGGGGTGTTAGTTTATATAAGTTCTTTATGTATTTTGGATACTAACTCCTTATGGGATATATCATTTGTAAATATCTTCTCCCATTCAGTACACTGTCTTTTAGTTTTGTTATTTTCTTCACTGTGCAGAAAGTTTTTACTTTGGTATAGTCCCAATAGTTAATTTTGCTTTCATTCCCTTGCTTTAGGAGACATATCTAGAAAAATGTTGCTACAGCTGATATCAGAGACATTACTGTCTGTGCTCTCTTAAAGGATTTTTATATTTCAAGTTTCACATTTAGGTCTTTAATCCATTTTGAATTTATTTTTGTGTCTGGCATAAGAAAGTGGTCCAGCTCCATTCTTTTGCATGTAGCTGTCCAGTTTTCCCAAAATGATTTTTTGAAGAGACTGTCCTTTTCCTATTGGGTATCCTTTCCTGCTTTGTGGAAGATTAATTGGCCATGTAATTGTGAGTTTATTTCTGGGTTTTCTATTCTAAATGCTTTTTTTTTAAATGTTTATTTATTTTTGAGACAGAGAGAGACAGAGCATGAACGGGGGAGGAGCGGAGAGAGAGAGGGAGACACAGAATCCGAAGCAGGCTCCAAGCTCTGAGCTGTCAGCACAGAGCCTGATGCGGGGCTTGAACTCACGGAGTGTGAGATCATGACCTGAGCCGAAGTCGGACGCTTAACCGACTGAGCCACCCAGACGCCCCTCTGGGTTTTCTGTTCTATTCTATTGATCTCAGTATCTATTTTTCAGCCAATACTATACTGTTTTGATTACTACAGCTTTGTAATATAACTTGAAGTCTGGAATTGTGATATCTTCAGCTTTGCTCTTCTGTTTCAAAATTGCTTTGTCAATTCAGAATTGTGGTTCCATATAAACTTTATGATTTTTTGTTCTAGTTCTGTGAAAAATGCTCTTGGTATTTTGATAGAGATTATGTTAAATCTGTAGATTGCTTTGGGTAATATAGACACTTTAACAATATTTGTTCTTCTAATAGATGAACATGAAATGTCTTTCCATTTCATTATGTTGTCAATTTCTTTCATCAAAGTTTTATAGTTTTCAGAGTACAGGTCTTTCACTCCTTTGGTTAGTTTTATTCTTAGATATCTTATTATTTTTTGGTGCAATTGTAAATGGAAGTTTTTTCTTAATTTCTCTTTTTGTTTCTTTTTTTTTAAATTAAAAAAATTTTTTTCAATGTCTTATTTTATTTTTGAGAGACAGAATGTGAGTGTGGCAGAGACAGGGAGACACAGAATCCAAAGCACTCTCCAGGCTCCAAAGCAGTCTCTAGGCTCTGAGCTGTCAGCATAGAGGCCGATGTGGGGCTTGAACCCACAAACCACAAGATCATGTCTGGAGCTGAAGTCAGATGCTTAACTGACTGAGCTACCCAGGTACCCCTTTTTGTTTCTTCTTTATTAGTGTATAGAAATTCAATGGATATCTGTAAGTTGATTTTGTATACTGTGACATTGCTGAATTCATTATTTAGGTTTAGTTTTTTGGTGGAGTCTTTAGGGTTTTCTATATATAGCATCATGTCATCTGCAAATAGTGAAAGTTTTACTTCTTATTAATTTGGATGGCTTTTATTTATTTTATTGTCTAATTGCTGTGGCTAGGACTTCCAGTACTATGCTGAATAAAAGTGGTGAGAGTGCACATCCTTGTCCTACTCCTGATCTTAGAAAGTGCTAAGTTTTTCCCCATTGAGTATGATGTTTGCTGTGGGGTTTTCATATATGGCCTTTATTAAGTTGAGATATGTTCCCTTTACACCTACTTTGTTCAGGGTTTTTACAATAAACAGATCTTGTACTTCATCAAATGCTTTTTCTGCATTGATTGAAATGATAATATAGTTTTTATTCTTTCTCTTATTGATGTGATATATCATGCTGATGGATTTGTGAATATTGAACCACCCTTGCATACTGGCAATAAATCTCACTTGATCATGGTAAATGATTTTTCTTTAACGTATTGTTGGAATCTGTTTGCTAGTATTTTGTTGAGAATTTTTTCATCTATGTTCATCAAGGATATTGACTTGCAGGGTGCCTGGGTGGCTCAGTTGGTTGAGCGTCCGATCTTGATTTTTGGCTCAGATCATGATCTCATGGTTCATGGGATAGAGCCCTGTGTTGGGCTCTGCACTGACAGCACAAAGCCTGCTTGGGATTCTCTCTCTCCTTTTCTCCCTGCTTGCATGCGTTCTCTCTCTCTCTCTCAAAAATAAATAAATAAACTTAAAAAACAGATATTGACTTGTAGTTCTCTTTTCTTTGTTGTGTCTTTATCTGGTTTCGGTATCAGGGTAATGCTGGCCTCATAGAATGAATTTGGAAGTTTTCCTTCCTCTTCTATTTTTTGAAATAGCTTGAGAATAATAGACATTAACCCTTGTTTAACTGTTTGGTAGAATTTTCCTGTGAAGCCATTTGGTCCTGGACTTTTGTTTGTTGGGAGTTTTTAATTACTGATTTAATCTCCTTGCTGGTAATCAGTCTATTCAAATTTTCTATTTCTTCCTGCTTCAGTTTGGTAGGTTATATGTTTCTAGAAATTTATCCATTTCTTCTAGGTTATCCAACCTGTTGGCATATAGTTTTTCATAATATTCTCTTACAATTGTACTTCTGTGGTATCAGTTATAAGAAATAGCCCTTTAAAACCCAGTGCTGTATTTCTCCTAGAGTTGTAGCTAAAGATGTAGTTCAGTACATTATAGTCTTTCTCTTCAGGATAAATTCTTCTCTTGACTCCACTTTATTTCCCTAATACAGCCTAATTTCTGCCCCCTTTTGAAATAAAACTCAAGATTATTGTCTATGGCATAGGTTAGCAAACGTTTTTTGTAAAATTCCAGACAAGAAGTATTTTATGCTTTGCAGGCCAGTGGGCTCTGTTAACTCTGCCATTGTAATGCAAAAATTGTCAGAGACACATAAATGAATAGGCTTGACAGTGTTCCAATAAAACTTTATTTACAATGTCAGATTGCAAGCCAAACTTAGACCACAGTTTGCTGAACCCTGGTCTATATCATTAATTTCTTGTTCAGTCGTAAAACTGTTGACCTCTCCACTCTCCTGAGACTGTTCTTATTGAGATGACCAATGACTTCCATGTTGCTAATTCCAATAGTCAATTCTCAGTCCCTATTCTAATCTTTCCAATAGTTGTATTTGACATAGTTGATCATTCTCCCTTCCTTGAAACTCTTTCTTCCTGTGGCCTTCAGAGCATCTTGTCCAGCTTGGTTTCCTCCTACATCACTGGCTACTCCTTCTTTGCCTTTTTTACTAGATCTTCATCTTCTCCCTGATTCTTAGTATTGGATGGGCCAAGGGTTCAGGACCACTTCCATTTTATATTTCACTTCATTTCATGGTGATCTCATTGAGTTTCATGCTTTTAAATATAATTTATATGCTGGTGATTCTTAAATTTTTATTCCCAGCTCAAATCTCTCTCCCACTTACAGAATTACATTTCCATTATTAAGCATCTCTAGTTGGACTCTAGCAAACACCTGAAACTCAAATTGTCCAGAATTGAACTTCTGATCTTTGTCCATAAACCTGACCACCTGACCCCTGTAGGCTTCCTCGTTTTAGTTAGTGGCTATCCCATACTTTCAGCTACCCCCAAATCTTGGAGTTGGGGCTTGTCCCAGGGCTTTCACACCCTGCATCCAACCCATCAACAAATCCTATTGACTTTACCTCCAAAATTATATTGACAAAATATGTTCTCATCACACCTGTTACCTTGTTGGTCCAAGTCCTCTCATCTCTCACCTGGGTGATTGATATAGCCTTATTCTTAATTTCCCTGATTCCCCTTTCCTTCTTACATCAATTTGTAGTATAACAATTAGAGATATCCTTTTAAAATAGAAGCCAAGTCATATCACTCCTCTATCAAACCCACATTTCATTTACCATAAATGCCAAAGTCTGTACAATGCCTAACAAAGACCTGCATTATCTCATGTCCTCTCTGATCTTGTATCTTACTCTTCTTCCCTTGACTTATTCTACTCAAAGTGCCTCAGACTCACCAGGGCCCTTTCTGACACCACTGAAGGAAGGCCCTTGTCCCTGCTGTTTCTTCCACCTAAAACAAAGACTCTCTTTCACCCTTCAAGACCTTCCTCAAATAACATCTTCTCATTGAGTTATACCCTTACCATCCTACTTAAAATTGTAGCCTCCTCACTCCCCAGAAGCTCCCATCCTCCTCCTGCTTTCTTCTTTCTATGACATATCTCTGAAATGTCTCTGTGGCATGTCAGGTCCACAAGGGTAGAGGTTTCATTTGTGTTATCCACTGTCATATCTCTGGCACCTAGAATGATGCCTGTTTATAATAAGAACTTGGTAGGGGTGCCTGGGTGGCTCAGTCAATTAAGCGTCTGACTTCAGCTCAGGTCATGATCTCATGTTTTGTGGGTTCAAGCCCCACATCAGGCTCTGTGCTGACAGCTCAGAGCCTGGAGCCTGCTTCAGATTCAGATTCCCCCTCTCTCTCTGTCCCACCCCTGCTTGTGCTCTGTCTCTCTCTGTCTTTCAAAAATGAATAAACGTTTAAAAAATAATATTTAATAAGAACTTGGTAAATATTTATTGAGCAAATAGATGGTCTTAGCACTAGAGATTACTGTGCTCCTAGAAGTGGTTTATTTTATGGACAATGTAAATTTTGTAACTGATCACATTTTCCTCTTTACTTTGACTACTTGGAAACTTAGAGCAAAATTTAGAGCACTTATGGAGGACCTCAATGCATTTTATGGCTTGTGGTAGAGAACTTCAGTTTTGGAGCTCAGGGTCCTGGCTTTGTATCCCAGCCCTGCCATTTAATAGATGTGTGACTTTGAACAAATTATTTAGCATTTTTGTGATTCAGTTTCCTCTTAAAAAGTAGGCATGAAAGTAATAACTTCTTTCAAAGGGTCATTGGGAGTATAAAATGAGATAGTAGATATAAAGTGCTTAGAACAGGGTTCAGTAAACTGAAAGAGCCAAAAAACGGTTTGCTTGTATTATTAAGATGGCCGACTATCTTGGTTTGCCTGGGACTCAGGGATATCCCTGGATGTGGGCTTTCAATGCTACAAGCAGGACAGTCCCAGGCACACCAGCTTACTTTTTTTTACACTGATATTTCCCTTTGTCTCTTTTTATTTATTTTATTTTGTTGTACAAGATTCTGAAAGTTGCCTTACATTCTTGATGAAACAAAGTGCAGTATGAATAAATCATACATAAATTCACATATAATGCTGTGTACATTGTGTGCATATACCAATAAACCATATGCTTTAGAAAGGAAAAATAAATTACTAAAGGATGGCATAGCCATTTCTTCTCTCAGGGTTTAAATTCACTCTTCTTAGTACTATATGCAAAGCAGATGCAGAAAAAGATAAGGCAGAGATGACAAAGCCTGAAAGACTCCATCATGAGCAAAGTTTAGTATCATATAGCAGCCATAAGATTATGTAAATGAAAAGACTAACACTGTTAAGTGCCACACAAATGTTGGTTGATATTATTATAACAATCTGGTCTTATGATACCCTGAGGCTTCTTGAATAACAGAGAAGGGCTAATAAAATGAGGCCACACATTTTAGAAATACAATCTAAAGTGTGTGTGTGCAATCCTCTGCATATCTTCCATGTAATTAGCCTCTCCTATGATTGTCTTTGTTGGCATTTCCCCTCTCCTATAACTTTTGTGAATATGTGAAATTTGAAACAGTATCAACATCTTTCTTAACACATAGTTATTAGGGTTTCTGGAATGGCAATGTGAGTTGTTCTGCAAACTCTCTCCTCAGGAAAATAACTGTTAACTGGTGACAACTATTAAAAAATTCTTTTTCAAGTCTCTAGAAATTGTCCCAAGGGCATATGGCAAATAGAGAAACATCCATTCAAGAAAATTTGATATGTTGGTAAGAAGAGTGAGAACTTGTGGCATTTGATCCATGACCTGCTCCTCCTCTGTCCCCCAGCTTGGCATGATGGGAGCTTCCACTATGGGCAGGTGAAGCCAGGAACATAGGTTGCCTCTTCTCTAGCTCCAAGTCCATGACTATGATATCATCCCAGGAGAAATAGGCCACCAACCATCCCTACTGTTAACTCCAGGCTTCCTGTTGCAGAAGCTCTATTCTAGGCAAGAGCAGCTGAGAGATCTGGAGCTCTCTTCTTCCATTTAGTCCCCACTTATAGGGAAGTCTATTGTGTATCAGGATGAGAATACTGGGCCCAATTATTCCAGCTTGCTCACAGGGTCGAAGTTTCATTCCAGAAGAGGGATGTCAGGAAGACCAGAGTTAATGTCCCCACACAATGTCCCATTCATAAAGCAAGGGTGTCATTCCAAGAGAAGTGGCCCACTGTCCCCACATCCAGCCCTGGAACAGTGGTGTAGAAATTTTGTCTAGGGGGAAATGCAGACCATAAAAACAGAAAGCTTTTCAGTTCCCGACCAAGGGAACTGAATTTATTTGGAACAGAATGTGGAAGTTCAAGCCCAAGGATGTTGTCAAAACAATGAGAACAACCAATTCAACTTTAGAGCAGCTATAAGTTTAGCTAGAGAACCAATAGAAGAGATATCTAGATAGAACCCTGCTGGAATTGATATAAGCCTCAAAGATTGTCTTCAAAACTATCCTTTCAAAGGCACCTGTATTGAAGTAGATAAGACTGTGAAGCAACTTATAGCTTCACTGTTTGATCTATAGCACTGCTGAAAACAATAGAGCAACAGCTGGCATTTAGTGGGGGCTTAGAGCTGGATGCGATACCAATAGAGGCACCTTAACAGAGGGATCTGGGAAATAAACTGTCAAAGAGAACCATACTAAAACCATGGTCACCCTAGGATGTGCATGACCAAGACTACGTCCCCTGAGGTGCAATATCAGAGGCTGCCCACAGAGGGAAATAGACTGAAATTGTCCAGGTAAATCACTAAATAAACAAGGAAGCACATAACACCACCAAGCCCCTGTGTTCAGTGGAAGTGTGTGTGTGTGTGTGTGTGTGTGTGTGTGCATGCACGTACATAGGGGGTTAATCAGTATCAAAATTGCTACAGTATGTTATCTAAATGTCCACCTTTCAACAAAAACTATGACAAATGAAAAGAAACAAGGAAGTGTGACCTATACAGGAAAAAGTGAGCAGTAGAAACAACCTTTGAGAGAGCCCAGATGTTGGACTTAGCAGACAAAGCAGGTATTATAAACATGTTCAAAAAATTAAAGGAAACCATGATTAAAGAATTAAGAGAAAGGAGATGACAATGTCTCATGAAATAGGTAATGTCAGTAAAGAGAAATTATAAAACAAAAACAATGGAAATTTTAGAACTGAAAACTACAGAAGCAAAAATGAAAAAATTCACTAGAAGGCTCAACAGTAGATTTGAGTTGGCAGACAAAAGAATCAGCAAAGTTGGACATAGAAGAATAGAGATTAAGCATTTAGAACAGAAAGAAATAATGGAGATAGAAAAAAGAGCAGAGTCTCAGAGAAATATGAGACATCATTAAGCACTAAAACATATTCATAATAGAGGAAAGAAGAGAGAAAAATTAGCAGAAAGAATATTCAAAGAAATAATGGCTGAAAACTTCTCAAATTGAAAAAAAGAAGCCACATTAATCTACACATGCCAAAAACTCAGCAGACTCCATAGCATAAATATGGGAGATCTAGACTCAGACACATCAGAGTTAAAAAGCCAAAGACAGGGGCACCTGTCTAGGTCATTTAAGTGTTCAACTCTTGACTTTGGCTCAGGTCATGATCTCATGTTTCATAAGATCTGTCAGCATGGAGCCTGCTTGGGATTCTCTCTCTCCATCTCTCTCTGTCCCTCCCCAGCTCATGCATATGTGAACTCTCACTCTCTCTCTCTCTCTCTCTCAAAATAAATAAATAAACTTTATTTTAAAAAAGCCAAAGATAAGAGAAAATCTTGAAAGCAGCAAAAGAAAAGGAACTTGTCACATACAAGGATTCTACCATATGATCCAGCAATTCCCCTTCTGGGTATATAACTGAAGGAGATAAAATCACTATCTTAAAGAAATATCTGCACTCCCGTGTCCATGGCAGTATCATTCACAATAACCAAAGCATGAAACAACCTAAGTGTACACTTATGGATGAGTGGATAAAGAAGACGTTAAATATGTAAACACTGACTATATATTATATATATTCCATTTTGTACACACACACACACACACACACACAGAGACACACACAAAATGTAACAGTATTCAGCCATAAAAAAGAAGGAAGTCCTGCCACTTGCAACAAAATGGATGAAATTTGAGGGCATTATGCTAGGTGAAATAAGTTAAAGAAAGATAAAACCATGATCTCAGTTATATGTGGAATATAAAAACATAGCACTTATAGAAACAGTAGAATGCTGATTATCAGAAGGTGGGGGGGATGAGGAGATATTGGTCAAAGGTACAGACATTTAATTATAGTATGAATAAGTTCTAGGGATCTAACGTACAGCATGGTGACTCTAAAAACACTGTATTACATACTTGAAAGTTGCTAATGTTCTCAACATACTAATAAGAACAAAAACAAGAACAAGAACAACGAAATGGTAATTACGTGAGGTAAAGAATGGGTTAACTAATTTACTGTGGTATTTCACATTATATTCATGTATTAATCATCACATTATATACCTTAAACTTATACAATGTTACAAAACAATTATTTTTAATAAAACTGAAAGAAATATGAAATAACCCAAATATTCCATCAAATGAAGGATAAGCAAAATGCAGTATATTCATATAATGGGATATTATTCAGCAAAAAAAAGAATGAAGTCCTGATACATGCTATAACATGGTTAAATTAAGAAGCCAGTCACAAAGGTCTCATACGATTCCATTTATATTAAATTCCCTCAATAAGCAAATACATAGAAAAAGAAGGCAAATTGTGGTTTCCAGGGACAAGAGAAAAGGGAGAATGGAAGTAACTGCTAATGGGTAAGGGGTTTCCTTTGGGGCTGATGAAAACATTCTAAAATTGATCATAGTGATGGTTGTTCAAGTCTGTTAGTATATTATAAGCCATTGAATTGTGTATTTACAGTGAGTGAATTTTATGGTATGTGAATTACATACCAATAAAGCTCTTTAAAAAGTTATTAGAAAATTGTTTTAATTGAAAAAGAATGTATAAAAAGTGTTGTTCTTCCAACAAACATTTATTAAGCCTCTACTGTGTACCTGATACTGAGGCACAGTGGATATAGTAGTGAAAAAAAACAGTCATAGATCTCTGCCCTCATAGGGGACTGACATTCTAGTAGAAGACACAGATACTAAAATACATGGAGAATGCATTTTTCAAAAAGTATTGCTGCAGATTTTTCAGTGAATAATATCCCTGCCCTCGTGGATTTTGTCATCATGTATTTTCATGTTTGGATCTCTGATGCCTACAGGTCCTTATGAAAATGGGCTTATAGATACTAAAGATTTCCATGCTACCCAAATCATTCATTTTGAAAGTCATTATTCATTTCCCACGCATGAGAACTAAAAATACAGAGATTCCCTGGTGTAGCAGTAGACTCTGCTGTTTCTCTTACCTATTCTGGGGTGTCAGGACTCAGAGTCACCATTTTCAACACAGGAACCCTTAACCATGTGCTCAGTACCTTGGACTTCCCTGAAATTTTTCCCACATTCATCTCTCTGGGTGAAAGGGAAACCATGTCTGTACTTTCTGTCTGGATTAACATAATTTACTAGTGCTGAAACCTTGACATTCTGGTAATTCACCAGTGGATGTACCCCAATATATCTAACTAATTTCCTATTGTGGAACATTTAATTATCCCCCACCCCAAGATTTTGGTCTATTTTAAATAATGTGAGGACACCTCTCAGCATAAGGTCTTCATTTGACCCTTGCCTACCAGTGAGAGGCCCTTTCAGGTGGGTTTCCTAGAGCTGAGGAACAATTTGTCCAAAGGTCTTCAGTCTACCGTCTTGTAAATCAGAGAATTACTGGAAAATTTGAAACCATAAATATTTTTTCTGTATTATAGACTTGCTGTGTCAGATAGAGTCCTGGCAGAAAACAGGAGCAAACTCAAATGGGGTAAACTGAGGAGTCTTAAAAAGAGAGGGAGACTATTTACCAAGAGTGAGCAGAATTTAAGGAAACCTGTTAGAGAGGACAGTAACCTGGGATAGCAGTCAAGAGGAGCTATTATCAGTCCCTTATCTGAAGGGGCAAAGAGAGGAAGAAGTTACTAGATTTCTTTCATTCAACAAATACTTACTGAACACTTACTATGCATCATGGGAAGTGTAGATACTACAAATGAGATATTTAGGTAGGTGGGTATTATATTGCTATTACTATCATGTATGTGATCAATGTAGTTAGTGCTCAACACATACACATTATCTCCTTTACCCCTCCAAACTGCCCTTGAGGAAGATAATAGCAATATCATTCCCAATTTACAGATGAGTGAATTGAGGCTCAGAGTGGTTAACTTGCCTGTGTTTATACAGCTTGTGTTTGGCAGAGCTAAAACATTAAGTCCAGGTGTGCCTGGCTCTAAAACTTTTAGCCCCTGTGTATATTTGTTCTTCTACATGAACTGCTGCTAAGAAAGCAAGACTGTGATGTTCCCTACCTTTGACAAAGAAATGTGGCCTTAGAAAGGGAAGGGCTGTTTGAAATCTTTATAGTGTAATCAGATCAGTTGTACCTTATTTATCAGGTGTGAAATTGGTTTTTAATCCTCTGCTGGTAAGCACACATGCACTCCTAGTTGTAGCTGACTTCCCTGCACTCTCTTAGGTTGTAGAAATACATAGGTGAAGGCCTGACTAAGTCCCTGTATAATGCAGCTACTCATTAAATTCGAGCATCCCTGAAACTAAGCCCATCCATTAACTAACAATCCTAGAGGCACCAGAGATCCAAGAAAACCATACTTCTGTAATTCCATAATACTAATGAAAGAGGTGTAAATTAGACTTGGCCCATTTCACGATCAGTTTCCATCTTAATTAATCCCAAATATTATAAATAAAACATTGTCTCTAGATAACAACTCTCCTCAGATCCAGCAATTTTTAAATAACTGTTACTGAAAACATTTGCATAATTCCTTTCAGAAGTCAGTAGGAAGATTTATGTGGCAAGACGGTATCTGAGTAGATAGAAAATTTTCAATAGTCATTTTTTTTTTACAGGGCTTTATGGTTTTGAAAGTAATATGCAAACTAATTTACAAGTTATAGAATTTTATTATGGTAGTTTTAACTGTATTTAGCCAAGGAGAAAAAGATAAGAACAGAAAATAACAAATTACCCAAGATTACACAGCTTTGTATTGGAAGAGTTGGTATAGAACTCACTCCCTCTGATCCTTGGAACAATCATCTTTCCAGGCTACTACAAACCTAAAAAGCAGACCAGGCCCTATCCTGCGTTTTACTTGAGGTTAATGAATCCATTAATAGAAAAGCCTTTGAAGCTGCATGAACTCATCAGATACTGATATCCTCCCCTTAGGATAAATGTAGAGACATAATGAGGGCCAAGGAGACTAAGCAATGGGTTGATGAATTAGCCAGTACTTACCCAACTCTATCAGCCAGACACACTTTATCAACCTTTTGAATTCTGAAATTAATTTAATTACTTTATATTCTATTGACGATATTGCTGGATATAGAATTCTAGGTTGGAAATAATTTCCCCTCTATATTTTATACTTCTTAATTTTACATTTATATTTTGAATTTTCACTTAACATTTATAAATAATGTTTATTGTGATTATTTTTATATAAAAAACTTTATTACATAATCAAAGTAAATCATGCTCATTGTAGAAAATTTGAACACTATAGAAATGTATCAAGAAAAATACTGAAATTACCCAATATCTACCATTTAGATAGACACTGCTAATATTTGGTATATCTCCCCCTATCTTTTTTCCTATGTATTTTTATATAAGGCTTGTAACATTTTTGAATCCTGTTTAATAAGATACTCTCCATATAAGACCTAACAAATGTACACCTTTGTTTTATTCTGATTATTTTATTGTTGAAGTTCTTGTAGTTAAAATGTTGCATTTGGGGATGTAGAACCATAAGTTAAGAATCTAACTTTCTTTCCCCAATTAATCAATCTTCCTCACATCACTTCTTGAAAAATTCATTTATTCTTTTATCATTAGTTTGTGATTTTTCCTTTATCATAATGCATTTTGTGTCCATTTTTGTGTCTATGTTATTAATCTAACAATTATTGCAGCAGTTTCACACTGATTATTGTAGCTTAATAACATGTTTTACTCTTCCGTGTTACCAACCACCCTTCCACACATTCCCATTCCCATTCATTGCTGTCTTTTTCCCCTGAAGATTTCTCATTTAGTATTTTCATGTTTTTTCTTCCAGGTTAACTTAGAATTATTTTGACAAGTTTCAAAACAACTCATTGCAAATTTGATTACAATTACTGTAGAGTAATTTCAGGATAAAATTACACTGTTATTTAGTTTTCCTAATTCCATTGTAATAATCAGTAAAATTATAAAGACTTTTTAGTAATTCCCACACTTTTTGTTAAAGTTATTTCTAACTAATCTCTCTGCGTGTATGTTCACTGCCATTGCAATTAAGAGTGGCATCTATTCCCATTATATATTTATATTACTACTGATTTATAGGAAAGCAATTGATTTTTTAAAAATATTTATCTTATATCTGGCTACTTTACTCAACTCATATTAATACTAACTATTCTTCTATTTTTTATGCTCTCATAATTTATAGTTAATTTGTTTTGTCAATATTTTTTTCATATTTTGACTTTCCTTTTCCAGTATTCAACTTCACTTAAGGTTCATTATAGTTTATTGACTAGCGTTTCTAGAGCAACATCAAATAAAAATAGCATTGGCTGCATTCTTATTTTTTCTTGCTTTTAATTGGAATTTTACTATTGGAAGTTATTTTTTGCACTTAACTTTTTAATTCTTTTGGGATGTGTTTTGTTTTGTAATATGAGGTAAAGGTATAAATTGATTTTTCCCCTAATAATTAATCCATTGTTCTAGAGCCATTTATTGAATCTCTTCTTCACTGATTTGTGATTCAACTTGTATCATTATCTCTTTTCATAGACTATAAAAATGATCAAGTAGCTTCCATTTATTGAACTCTCTAAATTACCTTTTACTTAATGCTATAAAATTTTCTTTCACAGTGAACTGAAAAAAGAAGAACAAACTAAACCAAAGTTAGAAGAAGAAAGGAATAATGTATATTAGGGCAGAAATAAATGAAATAGAGAATAGAAACACAATGGGGAAAAAATCGGTGAGATGAAAAGTTGATTTTTTGAAAAGATAAACAAAACCAATAATTTCTTAGCTAGACTAGGAAAAACTATACTCAAAATAACAAAAATCAGAAATGAAGGAGGAGACATTATAACTGATGCCATAGAAATGAAAAGGATCATAACAGTCAACTATGAACAATTATGTGTCCACAAATTAGATAGTTTAGGAAAAAAATGGATAAATTTCTAGAAACATAAACTTACCAAGAATGAATCATGAAGAAATAGAAAAATCTATACTCTTTCTTTGGAGTCACAGATGATGGGTATTAATTCCTCCTTAAATGTTTGGTAGAACTCACCAGTGAATCCACCATATAAAACTCTTTCAAAAAATTGAATAGGAAATACAATTCCAAACTCAGTAGATGAGACCAGTATTGCCCTGATACTAAAATCAGACAGATACTGCCCAAACAAAAAACTATAGACCAATATCTCTGATGAATATTGATAAAAAATATCATCAACAAAATACTTCAATCAAATTCAACAACATATTAAAAAGATTGTACATCATGACCAAGTACAATTTATTCCTGAAGTGCAAGGATGGTTCAACACACAAAAATCAATCAATGTAATAAACCACATTAACAGAACGAAAAAGAAACCACATGATTATCTCAATGTAGAAAAAGCATTTGGCAAAATTCAACATTCTTCATGATAAAAACACTCAACAAACTAGGAATACAAGGAAATTACCACATTATGTATAGTCATACATATATGGAAAGTCCACAACTAACATCATACTCAATGGTGAAACATTGAAAGATTTTTCTTTAAGATCACAACGCAAGGATACCCATTCTTACCACTTCCATTCAACATATTACTGGAAGACCTAGCCAAAACAATTAGCTAAGAAAAAGAAATAAAAGGCATCAAAATAGGAAAGGAAGAAGTAATATTATCTCTGTTCACAGGTGACATGATCTTGTATGCATGTAGAATATCCCAAATATTCCACAAAAAAACCTGTTAGACTATAAAAAAGTTCAGCAAAGTTGTAGGATATAAAATCAATATGCAAAATTCAGTTGCATTTCTATAAACTGAATAATCTGAAAAAAATTAAGAAAAAATTCCATTTATAATAGCATTCAAAAAAAATAAAATATTTAGGAGAAAGTTTAATCAAGGAGGCAAAAATGTGTGCTCTGAAACTACAAAACATTGCTGAAAGAAATTAAATAAGGCACAAATAAATAGAAATATCCTACATTCATGGACTGGATGATTTAATATTGTTAAAGTAGCCATATTACCCAACATGATCTATAGATTTAATGTAATTCCTACCAAAATTCCATTGATGTTTTGTGTAGAAATAGAAAAAAAAATCCTGAAATTCATATGTAATCTCAGAGGACGCTAAACATTTAAAATAATCTTAAGAAAGCAAAACAAAGCTGGAGGCCTCACACTTCCTGATTTTAAAACATATTACAAAGCTACAGTAATCACAAAAATATGATACTGGCATAAAGGCAGACATATAGACCAGCATAACAGAGTAGAGAACCTGAAAATAAATCCTCACATATACAGTCAACTGATCTTTGGCAAAGGTGCTAAGGCTACAGAATAGGGAAAGGGGAGTCTTTCCAACAAATAAGGTTAAGAAAATTGGATATTCAAGTGCAAAATAACGAAGTTGGACCCTTATTTTATACCAAGTACAAAAATTAACACAAAGTAGATTAAAGATCTAAATGTAAGGCCTAAAACCACAATACTCCTAAAAGGAAACATAGGGGGAAGCTTTATTACATTGGCTTTGACAATGATTTCTTCGATATGATATCAAAAACACAAGCAAAAAATAACAGCAAAAATAGACAAATGAGACCACATCAAACATAAAAACTTCTCTGCAGCAAAGGAAACAATATAGTAAAAAGGCAACTTATGGAATGGAATAAAATATTTGCAAACCATATACCTGATAAGAGGTTAATATCCAGAATATACAGAGAACTCCTATAATTAAAATTTTTCAATTTAAAAGACAGGAAAAAACAAACAAACAAAAAACATAAAAAACAGGCATTTCCCCAAACATACACAAATGACCAGCAACCATCTAAAATGATTCCAATATCACTACTCATTAGAAAAATATAAATCAAAACCACAATGAGGGATCACCTCACACCCATTAGGATAGCCATTACAAAAAAAAAAAATTGTAAAACCACAATGTTGATGAGGATGTGGAGAAACTGAAACCCTGGTGCACTATTTACTGGTGGGAACGTAAAATGATGCAGCTGCTATAGAAAGCAATATGGACATTTGTCAAAAAATTAAAATAGAATTAACATACAATCCAGCAATCCTACTTCTAGGTATTTATCAAAAAGAGTCGAAAACAGAATCATAATGACATATTTGCACAACCATGTTTACTGCAACATTATTTGCAACAGCTAAGAGGTGGAAGCAACCTAAATGTCATCAACAGGTCAATGGATAAAGAAAACATGGTATATATACAATGGAATATTATTCAGCCTTAACAAAGAAGGAAATCTTTTCACATGCTATATATAACATGGATGAATCTTGAGGATATTAAATGAAATAAGCCAATCACAAAAAGACAAAGCCTGAATGATGTGACTTATGTGAGATATCTAAAATAGTCAAACTCAGGGCTGCCTGGCTGGCTCAGTTGGTTAAGTGTCTGACTTCAGCTCAGATCATGATCTCATGGTTTGTGAATTCCAGCCCCACATCAGGCCCTGTGCTGACAGCTCAGAGCCTAGAGCCTGCTTCAGATTCTGTGTCTCCCTCTCTCTTTCTGCCCCTCTTCCACTGGCACTCTGTGTCTTTCTCTGTCTCTCTCTCTCTCTCTCTCAAAAATAAACATTAAAAGGGGCACCTGGGTGGCTCAGTCTGTTAAGCGTCCTACTTCAGCTCAAGTCATGATCTCAGGGTTTGTGAGTTCGAGCCCCGCGTCGGGCTCTGTGCTAACAGCTCAGAGCCTGAAGCCTGTTCCGGATTCTGTCTCCCTTTCTCTCTGCCCCACCCCTGCTCACACTCTGTCTCTGTCTCTCTCAAAAATAAACATTAAAAAAAATTAAAAGTAAAAATTAAAAAATTAAAAAAAAAACTAAAAAAATAAAATAGTCAAACTCCTAGAAATAGAAAGTAGAATGGTGATTGTCAGGGACTTGGGGGAGGAGAAAAAGGAGAGTTGTTTAATGGATATAGAGTTTCAGCTTAGAAAGATGAAAAGGTCCTAGAGATCTGTTACACAACAATGTGCATAGAGTTAATACTACTGTACTGTAAAAGATGGCTAACATTTTGAATGTATTTTTGACTGTAATAAAATGATGTTATCTCTATATATCTATATCCATATCTATATCTATATCTATATCTATCCATCTAGAATGAGTTAACATAAGGGAACAAGGAAAACCTGAAACCCCTGGCAGAATATAGATAAGTGATATGAACTAGCAATTTAATTCCCCAAATGGTCAAAACATATATTGGAAATAATTTTTCTTACTTACAATCAATTAATATAAATTAAAACTATTTTAAAAATCAGAAATCCTGGATTAATCTTAGACATTATATTTCCTTTTCACCATTCTCCTCCATGTATAGTCACTGTGGATATATATATATGATTATAATTACATATATGTATATGAGATTATATATATACATATAATCATAATTTATATATGCCAAGTGAGTATATATAAATTATTATATTATTTTATTATATTATTATGGCACAATTCCTCCCAGCAATAAAAAGCAAAGGCTGTAACAATGACTGGTTCAAAGAATATCACCTTCACTTTCATTCATTTCAGTTTGATGAAGAAATGATGCTTTGTCACAGTCATTTACTACTGAGCTTTATATTTCCGGGAAATTAGTTCAGAAGCCAGCTGTGCCCCCACCTTTATCCCTTATCCTTCCCTCACCCCAACCACAACATCTTGTAAACATATCTAAGAATCCTCATGCTTGTTCGCTGGAGGAAATATTTTATCAGTGATGAACAGTCTTTGTCCCTTTTGTTCTGCTTAGTAATTCAGGATAACATAGCTTCAACCTGGGATCACTTTAGAGTGAAAAGCCAGATGTTTCCAAAAAGTTTAACCTTATGAGGCTTACTACCGCTTGTAAATATTAATACAGCATATCCTCGGTGAACATGGCCAGGGCAGAGGATGCTTTCATGAGAAAAACGGTGCTGAAAGCAAATTCAAAAATATTCTCAGAGAGGGATTACAGTGGCAAAACTGAGTGATTTAAGCATTAATCAGTTTGTGGGCATGTGTGTGACTCACTCAGCTCTCAATTGTGCTTTCTTATATCATCCCAGACTCTTCCTTCAAAGCAGTTATCGAGATTCATAATTATGAATCTATTTATGGGATCACTTTTTCAATGTCTGTCTTGTCCACTAGCTTCCTTGAAGGAAGGCATCATTCTTGTTTTGCTCAGCCCAATGTTTTCATTACTTAGCTGGGTGCTGGGAACAAAGTAGGTTTTCAGTAAGTATTTATTGAACAAATAAAGATTCTGCAAACAGCAGGATTTGACAATAATTTCCTTTCCTTCCCAATTTCCAGGGCTGAGCTATTTGCTTCTCCCAAGCCAAAGGACTTCTCAGGCCTGTGGGCTTTAAGTATAATGATTGAGACTTTCTGTGAAGTCTCAGCAAAGAGAACTGCTATGGGTCTTTCTCCTCATGGGAAGGACGCATATCAGAAGAGCATCACAGCCCACAGATGAGAGCATCAGGAAGCAGGGAATCTTGGAAAGAATTTGATGCCTAGAGATCTAGAGTAGGGAGAGAGATTTGACATTGTCCTTACATGAGTATATGGGTCACTTGACTCGGAAAAGGTGAAGGGGGATCTGAATGGACTGAGTTTTCTTGCCTCAGAAATGTGAAGAGTACACAGAGCCCAGGGGTCAGGGGAGCTTCCTCAGAAGAGGTCGACAGTCGGTCTGCTTCTACAGAACAGGCCTCCTGCCAGCAGCAGGATGCTTGCTGCGTGTGGTGTTCTACTAACCCGCTCTGAGCTCAGGTGAGGCAACAGAGAAAGTAACAACCCACTTAATGGGACAGAAGAACCAAGAGAGGAAAACAGAAGGAAAAAGAAAGGATATGACCAGTGAAGATTTTCACATTCAACTTCGCCAAAGCAGCCACACCACAGAGCAGGGTTTGGCAAAGTTTTTTCATAAAGGGTCTGATTGAAAATATTTTAGATTTTGAGGGACATACACTCTCTGTCGCAACTACTCAAGTTGTAGTATCAAAGGAGGTTTCTAGACAAACCCTGTAGCCAGCTGAGGCTGCATGTTGCGGTTCTCTCTTGCCTATGAATTCCTCTGCCACACTTGCCTAGAAAAACTCCAGTTCCGAATGAACCCACTTTTCTGCCTTTTCTTTTCCTGCACAACCACTGGTCTCGTGATACATTCAAGGTTGCCAATATATGCTGGGCTTTGTTGCTGCCTAGAAACCTGTGTGTGTGTCCCTCCCCAGCTTCCTCTCCTGGTCTCTACGGTGAGCATTTCACCTTCCTCAGGCCCTTGTCATAAGGGCTTTCTTCTTACATACGGGAGCTGGTGTTGTTCGTTTTCTGCTACTGCTGTAACAAATTACCACAGAGGTAGTGGCTTCACATGAACACTATAAATGTATTCTCTTACAGTTCTGGAGGTCAGAAGTCTCAAATCAAGATACCGGCAGGGCTGTGTTCCTTTTGGAGACTGCAGGAGAGGATTTGTTTCCTTGCTTTTCAAAGCTTCTGAAGGCCTCCCTCCCGCCCCTCTTCTCACATCACTACCACCTTTGTTTCTGTGGTCACATCTCCCACTCTGACTTTGCTCCCACGGCCTTCCTCTTAATTACAGACGCTTGTGATTATATTGGGCCCACCTGGATAACCCAGGATAATATCCCCATATGAAAACATTTAACTTAATCACATCTGCAAAGTCCTTTTGGCCATACAAGGTAATATATTCACATGTTCCAGGGATTTGGACACGGACACCTTTGGGAGATATTGTTCATACTGCCACATTGATTTCTTCCTGCTTCCAAGGCAGAATACAGGTACCAGGCAGGAGTTTCCCCAATATCCACCCCTACTCCCCTGGGGACACATTTATTCCGGCTCATCCTAACCTCTTCCTTCCCAGTTTCAGTGGAGATGTTCTTCCCAATAAAGACTGACCCCTCAATTTTTTCCTGTAACCCAAACATCTTTACTCTATTAATACATTTTATTTTAAATTCTTCCTTGTCTGATATTAAGATTGTTACCTCAACTTTCTTTTGGTTTATTTTTGCTAGTATAGCTCATTCCTTTAATATTAAACCTTTTATGTTATTATACTCTGGTAATGTTTAAATATACAGTGACTTCTACTGTGATATGACATACACATTGTTAAAATTACCACATGGTGATGGTAAAAATCTGTGATGGCAGTAAAAATCACAGGGCTTATGGGGTTCCTGGGTGGCTCAGTCGGTTAATGTCTGACTTTGGCTCAGGTCATGACCTCATCAATTTCAAGTTTGAGCCATACATTGGGCTCTGTGCTAACAGCTCAGAGCCTGGAGCCTGCTTCAGATTCTGCGTCTCCCTCTCTCTCTGCCCCTCCCCACTCACGCTCACGCTCTCAAAAATAAATAAGTAGTAACAATTTTTTTTAAAAAAAATCACAGGGCTTATGAGAAAAGTGGGTTTAGAGGAACAATACTCAAAAACATCATCAGTAGCATATTTTTTAAAAGATAGAAAAACATAGTAGCACAGTTTTATATGTTTTATTCAGTTAAGAAATACAGACATACTGCAAAAGATTTGGCATTTTACCTTGAAAACACCTGAAGTTTGCTTGTGGCAGTAGCTGTCAGGAGGGTGGCAGTTCTTAGGACGCTGTGGAAGGAGGGCCATCTGGAAGCAGGTGTGGATGGGTGTGGCTTACAGCACCTGGGGTGAACCGAGGAGCTGATGGATGTTTGGAACACTTGCATCCCGTGTACTCCTACACAGCTTGGCCCAGTAGGGTGTCCTTTTCAGTATCCATCCAGTGTTTCTTGCAGACAGAACCATACAAAAGTAAATGTAAATTTTCTATTATGCTCCAAATACCCCCTAATACATCAATCATGTTGGAATAAATTCCCAAGTTTTTAAAAAAGTTTATTTATTTTGAGAGAGAGAGTGTGTGTGTGCATAAGCAGGGGAGGGGCAGAGGGAGAAGATCCCAAGCAGGCTCTGCACCATCAGCACAGAACTTGGTGCAGGGCTTGAACTCACAAACTGTGAGATAGATCATGACCTGAGCTGAAATCAAGAGTCGGATGCTTAAACAACTGAGCCACTCAGGCACCTCAGACCCTATTTCTTTTTTTAATGATTTTTTTTTAATTTACAGAGGATCTGAAGTAGGCTCTGTGCTGACAGAAATGAGCCTGATGCAGGGCTTAAACTCAAACCGTGAGATCATGACCTGAGCCAAAGTTGGTTGTTTAACCGACTGAACCACCCAGGCGTCCCTTATTTCTACCATTTTACTTGGCGTTTTTTATGATGTATTTTTTTCCTCTCTCCCTGTCATTTGTTGAATTTATTTAATTCCTTTCTTTCCCTTTTCCTTTTTTTCCTTTACTGTTTTGGAAATCATTTTGTTTATATCATTTTTGTTGCCATCCTTAAACTCTATGTTATTTTTTTTTTTAATTTTTGAGTGTAGTTGACACATGTTACATTAGTTTCAGATTTACAACACAGTGATTCAACTTCTCTATACATTATGCCATGCCCACAAGTATAGGTACCATCTATCACCATACAACACTATTACAATATCATTGACTATATACCCTATGTTGTGATTTCTATCCCCATGACTTATTCATTCCATAATCAGAAGTCTGTATCTTCCACTCCCCTTCACCAATTTTGCCCATCCTCCACCTCCCTGCCTTCTGGCAACCATCAGTTTTTTCTCTGTATTTATAGGTCTGATGCTGCTCTTTTGTTTGGTTGGTTTGGTTTTTATATTCCCACATATGAGTGAAAACATAAGGTATTTGTCTTCCTTAGTCTGACTTATTTCACATAGCATAATATCCTCTAGGTCCATCCATGTTGTCACAAATAGCAAGATCTCATTTTTTATGGCTGAGTAATATTCCATTGTGTGTGTTGGTCTATCAGTGGATACCGAGGTTGCTTCCATGCCATCCTTAAATTGTAAAGTGCATACTCTACTCCAGAATTATACCTATCACCCCCCTGCATAAGTACCTTAGAGCATTTCCACAAAGAAAACTTCTCCCATATTCCATGTTATTGTTGAAAACATAATTTCACCTTATTTTTGAATAAAACTTTTTAAAAATATTTTTTAGTCAGTTAT
Organism: Acinonyx jubatus; assembly: GCF_027475565.1. Classification (NCBI taxonomy): domain Eukaryota; kingdom Metazoa; phylum Chordata; class Mammalia; order Carnivora; family Felidae; genus Acinonyx; species Acinonyx jubatus. The sequence goes on along the minus strand of NC_069388.1, from coordinate 89,652,793 downwards.
CAGATTGCATTTTACAAATATCTTTGTTCAATGATTATTCTTCTCACCATTTTTTTCCTGATTTCAATATACTTCTTACTGAAGTGAATCCTTCAGCAATTGCTTGAGGATGTGCCTGTGGGCAATAAATTTCTTTATGAAAATATTCTTATTTAGCCCTTATTCTTGAGTGATCATTTAATCTTACATAGAGTTCTGGGTTTTCTTTCCTCCCTCAGCACTGGGAAGATGGTTTTTCTTTGTCCCTGGCATCTGCTGTTGATGAGAAATCTGCTGTCAGTCTGAATGTCATTTCTTTATAAATAATCTGTGCTTTCTCTTTGGTAGCTTTTAAGGTTTTCTCAATATCCATGATGGCTGAAATTTTATTACAAGTTGTCTAAGTATAGATTTCTTTGATTTATCCTGCTGAGGATTTGGCATATCATTTTTCTCTAAAGACCCACACCAGTTTTTAATATTGAAAAATTGTTCACCAATATTCCTTTAGAAATTCTCTCTCCCTTATCCTCTTTAGGCCCTCCTTGAATGCTGTTTAGATGTATATTAAAGCTACTCATTAGGTTCTAAATATCTTTTCTTTTTCATATTTTCCATCTCTTTATCCCTCTGTGCTACATTCTGAGTCATTTCTTCAGATATTTCAGTTGGCTAATTCTCTAGCTATCTAGTCTTATGTTTAACCTATTTATTCAGATTTTTTTTATTTCAATAAATGTTTTTTATTCTAAATATTTATTTTGTCTACTTGTTCTTTATTCATAATGTCCCACACTAGTCTTATATATTTTATTCCTTCCCTCATTCCTGTAAATTTTTAAACAAATTTAAAGTCTCTTCCAGAATGCTTTATTATCTGTGAATTCTGTCATTTTTTGTGCTTTCTGACTCTCATGTTAGGGATTGTCTACCCTCACGCTGTTGCCTCATGTGCTTTGTTTTTTCAGCAGGAATGTTTCCCACAGGACATCCATCACAAGGAAATCTATGCAGCGTTAGATTGAGGTTCTGATTTCTCTGAAATTACTCTTTTCCCAGAATGACTCAGAACAGGTGGTCTGCTTCATGCTCATTCAGAGATATGGCAACCCCTTCCTGAGGTCCAACTTCGTACAGAGGGTCCTGTTTCAGTTTAGATCCTTGACTTTAGACCTTACATAAAAAGTTAGCGTCCACAAGATTCCCTATTCCTCTCTTGGATCTTTGTTTACAATGTAGCTCAGCACAATGGTTTAGGATTTTCTCTTCATTTCTGATCCCTAAAAATTTACTTTTATATTTTAAATATTGACTATATGTTTAAAGTAAACTAATTCCAAATTATCTGGCATAGATAGATAGATGATAGTTAACAGACAGAGGACAGAGGTTTTCCTGTGTCTGCTTTGTTTTCCATATTGACCAGAAGTCTTTCCAAATACTATTTATCTGTACCTGACTCCCAAGTCTCTATTTGCAACCCAGCTCTGATGATTGAGCTCTAGAACCATATCCCACCATCTAAAAATCTCCAATGGATATAGCATAATCACCTAAACCCATCATGTCCAAAATTACTTTTTTATATTACCCAGATCCCAACTCTGCAACTCTTCTCTATATTTCCCTATCTTAATAAATGGTGCCATTGTTGGCCGAGATGACCATCTAAAACCCTGAAAGTCACCTTTGACTTCTCTTTCTACCTATCCCTCTCACTGCAGGGTTAATTCCATCGAGGATGACCAATCATCCTACTTTTCCCAGGATTGAGGAGTTCTAGCGTTTTGAACTCTCACTGCTAAAACCAGGAAGGTCTCAGGCAAGTCAGAACCTTAATTTCACTCCTAAGTATTTCTCAAAATCCTCTACTTCCCTTCATTCACACTGCTTTAATTCAGACAACCACAGACACAAGGACTCCTTTGATGGCTTTTCCTCTAGTCTCGCTACCTTAATCTTACTTTTCCCCACACATTCTCCTTATTATCGATAAAGTGTTCTTTCAAGGAAAAAAAATGTGGCTAGTCTCAAATTAAGTCATTCACTAGCTTCCATTGTTTCAAGGATAATTTCTAACTTTTTAACATAACCCACTACAAATCCCTCGGGAATGTGGCTTCTGCCTGCCTCTCTAGTCCCATTTCCTGATCTCCTTCCCTTTCCCATACACGTGTTCCAGTCATATTGAATGACACATAATTCATCAAATATGCCACTGGATTGGGTGCTTCTGAGCCTTCCAAAGGAAAAGGAGGCTTTCCAGGAAAGTATCTGAACTGCTTTCCTTGGTCCCTTTACCTGGTGACCACCTAATTTTCATCCAAATTTACCTCCAAAATCACCTGATCCCCCTTCCTGACCACAGTCAGAGTAAAATGTCACCTTTGAACACATAATAAATTCTTGGTGCTTGAAGCTATCAAAGTGTTTATCTCATCATGTTGTGTTTGTTTATGTACTTATTTCTCTATCAGACAATGGGATTGTTGAAAGAAGAGGGTATGATTTCTTCTCTGTAACTCTATGGCTTAGGATTTACCATTCTATGTTCCATGAATAAACAAGGTACTGGGAATTTGAGGGTTTGAGAAATAGTCCTGGCTCTACTCTTAATTTCTCTGGCCTCAGTTTCCTGCCTTCACTTTGCCTGGCTGCTCTTTCTCATCCTTTGGTTCCAGCTCATCTGTCATTGGCTCTAGGAAACCTTCCATGATCCCTCAATGCAAGGGTAGGGGCTGCCCCAATGGAATTTCATCACACCCAATCTTACCCCTGTCTGTCCATTGTAAATGCCATCAGTGTAGGATTCACTCTGTCTTGTTCATCTCTGTAGCTCCAGCATCTAGCGTAGGGGATCATCAATAAATAACTGTTGGCCTAATAAACTATCACATGGAAGAAGTTGATTTCTAAGATAACCTCAGGCTCTAACCTGTCAAGCAGAGATAAAGCTCTGCATGTCTATAGTGACCAAGAGGCATTCGTGATGGTTGCTGCCTTTGGAAACCACTCTGAATGTCACAGTGTCAGCCATTGCTGAGGCAAATGCACATTCCATGAGATTTTGGCCAAAAGTAGGGATATCATGAAGCAGAAACTTGGATAAAGAGAAACGGGGTTGTCTAACAATGAAGATAAAAAGAGAAGGGACCCTAATGTTCCTGAGTATGGGAAGTGATGCATACTCACTAAAAGACCTGTCTGCAGCCCAAGCAGGCCATGTGGTTTTCTAACACCTAAGTGCTGGAAGGTTTTCTATCTCCTAAATCTGTGGAAAGCCAAGGCTATACCAGTTTCACTTTATCCACTCCACCTAACTCTGCCACAAGTAATAGGCAAGCCTACAGGTTAGCCCTCATGGGAGAGCAAGTGCTTTGTGTACTCAGCCCTTGCTCCTGCTACTGCTGATCTGCAGAACCATAACCATCTCATTCCACTGGCATCACCACCACCAGCCTGAACCAAACCTCCCTGGATGTCTAGACTTCAGTCTCTTTACTCACTTCTCACTTTGCAAAAAAACCCCATAGCTTGTGCCTCTCTAGTCTACTTTCCCTCTGACAGCACACTCTTCAATAATGGCAAATAGAATTTATTTTATAATCACTGGAAGCACTATCTTGTTTTTTTCTATTCCTGTATCAATTTTATTATTCCCCAGAGAGTCACTTTCTATGTCCTCCAATTACCACCAGAGCTTCTTACCCTTTATCCTCCAGAATACAGCTCTATGCTAGAGTAATTTTATGTCTAAAGAGAATATGGATTATTAAGCCTTGTCAAATAGTTTTCTGAATTTTTCACCAAGAATCACTCTCAAGCCAAAACTCAAACTTTCAAATGGCATGATAAGATTAATACATTTCTTTGGGGAGGATTACTTGGATCCTAAAGATGTTTCTATTTCTTCTTCCTATTATTGTCATGGTCTTTGAATTTCCTCCACTTATGAAGAAGCATCTTAATGCAGAAAAAATTTTTAAAGTAAAATGTAGGTCTGATGTCAACAGGGCTGAATTTAGAACTCTTGGGGGTATGTAAATGATTGAAAAGAAGGCATAATTGAGGAAGAATGGAAATTACTTCTGTGAAGGCTCATGAGTGTGTCCTGAGAGAAGATCAGCTGCAAACAAAATGGGGTGAAGTATTTCACTGAAACACTGTAGGACACTGAGGTGCAAAGAAAGTCATTCAAAGGGGGCATGCACAGCACCCCAACTTCTGATTAGACTAGTTCTCAATGAGGCATGTTGGGGTTAGAGATCTTAGAGGGTGGCTGCTCACTAGTGGGCAGCCGAGATGGGGGGACAATGGCAGGTCTCATGAAAGAGAGCTGGAGCAGGAGTTAAGAAATAGCAAGCACTATGTGATAGCTGACAGGATTCTTTTTCCCACTCCCCTTCACCCATTTTGCCCAATCCCCCACCTCCCTCCCCTCTGGTAACCATCAGTTTGTTCTCTGTATTTATGGTTCTGTTTCTGCTTTTTGTTTGTTTAACCATTTTTTTAAGATTCCATTAGGAGTGGAATCATATGGTATTTGTCCTCCTCGGTCTGATTTCTTTCACTTAGCATAACATCCCATAGATCCATCTGTGTTGTCTCAGATGGCATGACCTGATCCTTTTTTATAGCTATGTAATATTCCAATGTGTGCGTGTGTTTGTGTGTGTGCATGTGTAAACCACACTTTTATTATCCATTCATCTGTTGATGGACTTAGGTTGCTTCCATGTCTTGGCTATTGTAAATAATGCTGCTGCAACAAACATAGGGCTGCAAATATCTTTTTGAGCTAGTGTTTCTGTATTCTCTGGGTAAATACCCAATAGTGGAAAGATTGGATGATATGCTATTTCTATTTTTAATTTTTTGAGGAACCTCCATATTATTTTCCACACTGGCTATACCAGTTCACATGAGAGTTCCTTTTTCTCCACATCTTAACTAACCCTTATTGCTTCTGGCCTTCTTGATTTTAGCCATTCTGACAGGCATGAGATGATAGCTCATTGTGGTTTTGGTTTGCATTTCCTTGATGATTAGTGATTATAAGCATCTTTTCATATACCTGTTAGCCATCTGTATTTCTTCTTCAGAAAAATGTCCATTTTTTAATCAGATTATTTGATATTGAGTTGTACAATTTCTTGATATATTTTGGATATTAACCCTTTATTAGATACATAATTTACATATATATTTGTCCACTTAATAGGTTGTCTTTTTGTTTTCTCTTGATGTACAAAAGCTTTTTATTTTGATGTAGTTCCAATAGTTTATTTTTGCTTTTGCTGTCATTGCATTTGGAGACATATCTAGAAAAATATTACTATGGCAGATGTGAGAGAAATGACTGCCTGTGTTCTTTTCTAGAATTTTTTGGTTTCAGGTCTCACATTTATGTCTTTATTCCATTTTGAGTTTATTTTTGTGTATGGTGTTGGAAACTAGTCCAGTTTTATTCTTTTACATGTAGCTGTCCAGCTTTCCCAGCACCATTTATTGAAAAGACTATCTTTTCCATATTGTATATTCTTTTCTCCTTTGTCATAAATTAATTTACCATATAAGTATGGGTTTATTTCTGAGGTGTCTATTCTGTTCTATTGATCTATGTGTCCATTTTTGTGCCAGTACCATACTGTTTTGATTACTACAGCTTTGTAGTATATCTTGAGATCTAGAATTATTATACCTCCAGCTTTGTTCTTCTTTCTCAGGATTGCTTTGGCATTTGGGGTCATTTATGGCTCCATATAATTTTTGGATTATTTGTTCTAGCTTTGTGAAAAATGCCATTGGTATTTTGATAGGGATTGCATTGAATTTGTAGATTGCCTTGGGTGATATGGACCTTTTAATGATATTTTTTCTTCCAATCCATGAGCATGGACTATTTTGCCATTTGTTTATGTCATCTCCAGTTTCTTTCATCAGTGTTTTTTAGTTTTCATATATAGGTCTTTCACCCCTTTAGTTAAGTTTATTCCTAGATATATTTTTTTATTATTTAAGATTTTTGAAAAAAAAGTTTATTTATTTTGTGAGAGACAGGGAGAGAGAGAGAATCCCAAGCAGACTCCACACTCAGCATAGAGCCAGATGTGGGGCTTGATCTCATGACCGTGAGATCATGACCTGAGCTGATATGAAGAGTTGGATGCTTCAACTGACTTGGCCACCCAGGTATCCTGGTATTTTAATATTTTTGATGCAATTTTAAATGGGTTTGTTTTCTTAATTTCTCTTTCTGTACTTCATTATTAGAAATGTAATGGATGGAATTCTGTTTATTGATTTTGTATCCTATGACCTTACTGAATTCACTTATTAGTTCTCGTAGTTTTTTGTGGAGTCTTTAGCATTTTCTTTATATAATATAATGTGATCTGAAAATAGTGAAAGTTTTACTTCTTGTTTACCAATTTGGATGGTTTTATTTCTTTTTGTTGTTTGATCGCTGTGACTATGACTTCCAGGACTATGTTGAATAAAAGTGGTGAAAGTGCACATCCTTGTCTTGTTCCTGACCTTAGGAGAAAAGCTCTCAGTTTTTCATGATTGAGGATGATGTTAGCTGTGAGTTTTTCACATATGGCCTTGATTATGTTGAGGTATGTTCCTTCTACTTCCATTTTGTTGAGTGTTTTTATCATAAATGGATGTTGAATTTATTTTTCTGCATCCATTTTTCTGCATCCATTGAGAAGATCATATGATTTTTATCCTTCATTTGGTTGATGTGGTGTATGACATGGATTGATTTGTGAATATTGAACCATCTTTGCAATCTGGGAATAAATCCCACTTGATTGCAGTGAATGATCTTTTTAAAGTGTTGTTGGATTCAGTTTGTTAATATTTTATTAAAAATTTTTGCATCTATTGGCCTGTATGTTTCTTTTTTCTTTTTCTTTTCTTCTTCCTTTTTTTTTTTTTTTTTTTTTTTTTTTGTGGTGTGTTTGTCTGGCTTTGGTATCAGGGTAATGCTGGCCTCATAGAATGTATTTGGAAGCTTTCCTTCCAGGTTTTGAAATAGTTTGAGAAGAATAGGTATAAATTCTTCTTTAAATATGTTGCAGAATTCACTTGTGAATCCATCTGGTCCTGGATTTTTTTTTTTTTTTGGTAGTTTTTAAATAGCCAATTCTATTTTGTTAGTTGTAATCAGTCTATTAAGATTTTCTATTTCTTCCTGGTTCAGTTTTGGAAGACTGCATGTTTCTAGAAATTTATCCATTTCTTCTTGGTTGTCCAGTTTGTTGGCATGTAATCTTTCATAGTATTCTCTTACAATTCTTTGTATTTCTGTGGTGTCAATTGTTACTTCTCTCTCATTTCTGCTTTTATTTATTTGGTTCCTTTTATTTATTTGGGTCCAGACTCTTGATGAGTCTAGTTAAAGGTTTGTCAATTTTGTTTATCTTTTCAAAGAACTAGCTCTTGGTTTCATTAATTTTTGTTTTATTTAATTTATTTTTATTATTTTTGTCTCTACATCATTTATTTCTGCTCTGATCTTTATTATTTCCTTTCTTCTATTCATTATGGGCTTTGTTCTTTTTTTCTAGTTCCTTTAGGTGTCATTTTAGATTGCTTGAGTTTTTTATTATTTCCTGAGGTAAGCCTGTTTGCTATACATTTCCCTTTTAGGACTGCTTCACTGTGTCTCTGAGTTTCTGGACCATTGTGTTTTCATTTCATTTGTCTCCATGCATTTTTTTTTATTGCTTCTTTGATCCATTGGTTGTTTAGTATCATGTTGTTTAGTCTCCACATGTTTGTGTTTTTTCCAGTTTTTTTCTTGTGATTTATTTCTAGCTTCATACTGTTGTGGTTGGAAAAGATACATGGTATGATTTCAATCTTCTTAAATTTATTGAGGCTTGGTTAACAGCCTAATATGTGATATATATGGAGAATGTCCCATGTGCACTTGAAAATAACGTTTATTCTGTTATTTTTGGATGGAGTTTTCTGTATATATTCATTATGTCCGTCTGATCCAATATGTCATTCAAAAACATTGTTTTCTCATTGATTTTGTTTGGATGATCTATCCATTGATGTAAGTGGGGTGTTAAAGTCCCCTACTATTATTCTGTTACTGCCAATTTCTCTATGTTTATTAATATTTTCTGTACCTATATACTCCACTTTTAGGTGCAAAGATATTTACAATTGTTATAGCCTCCTGTTGGAATGATCCCTTTGTCATTATTCAATTCTTTGTCTCTTATCTTTGTTTTCAGGTCAATTTTGTCTGAGATAGTATTGCTACTCCATCTTTGTTTTGGGTTTGGGTTTTGTTTGTTTGTTTGTTGTTTTGGCTTTCATTTGCACAGTGAATTTTTTTTTAACTTTCAGTCTGTATGCATCTTTAGGTCTGAGGTGAGTCTCTTCAGGCAGCATAAACATGGGTCTTGTTTTTTTATCATTCCTCCACTCTATGTCTTTTGATTGGAACATTTAGGCCAATTACATTTAAAGTAATTATTGATAGGTATGTACTTATTAGCATTTTTAAAATTTGTTTTCTGGTTTTGTAGTTCTTTGTTACTTTCTTCTTCTTATGCCAATTACATTTAAAGTAATTATTGATAGGTATGTACTTATTAGCATTTTTAAAATTTGTTTTCTGGTTTTGTAGTTCTTCTTTGTTACTTTCTTCTTCTCTTCCTCTCTTTCTTTGTGATTAATGAGTATCTATAGTGTTTTGTTAGGCTTCCTTTCTCTTTATTTTTTGTGTATCTATCATAGGTTTTGGGTTTGTGGTTACCATAAAGTTCATATATAACATCCTAAGTAAATAGCAGTTCATATTAATTTGATGGTCATTTAATTTCACAAACATTCTTTAAAAAAACAGAAAAAGATCTTTTTCCCCTTTTTTTCTCTTTGTATTCCCTTCTCTATATTTGTGTATATGTTGTTATAATTTACATCTTTGTATTCATTTTTTTCTTTTTTTTAATTTATTTTTTAAACATTTATTTACTTTTTGAGAGACAAAGAGAGACAGGACATGAGCAGGGGAGGGGCAGAAGAGAGGGAGTCACGGATTCTGAAGCATTCTCCAGGCTCTGAGCTGTCAGCACAGAGCCTGATGCTGCGCTTGTACTCACTAACCCACGAGATCATGACCTGAGCTGAAGTCAGATGCTTAATCAACTGAGCCACCCAGGCACCTCTCATATTTTTCTTATGTCTAATTATGTCCATTTCATTTCCACTTAAATAAGTCCCTTTAACATTTCTTGTAAGGCTGGTTTAGTGGTGAATAAACTCTCTTACCCTTTGTTTGTCTGGGAAATTCTCTCCTTTAAATCTTGCCAGGTAGAATACTCTTGGCTGTAGGTTTTTTTTTACCTTTCAGCACTTTGAATATATCATGCCACTCCCTTATGGCTTGCCAAGTTTCTGCTGAAAAATCAGTGGATAGCCTTAAAGGTTTTCTATTGAAGGTAATTTTTTGTTTCTCTCTTGCTGCTTTTGAAAATCTCTCTTTATCTTCAACCTCTGACATTTTAATTCTTATGTGCCATAGTGTCGACTTCCTTGGGTTCATTTTGTTTGGAACTCTGTGCTTCTTGGATATGTATATCTACTTCCCTTGCTAGATTAGGGAAGTTTGCAGTTATTATTTCTTCAAATAATTTTTCTACTACATTCTCTCTCTTCTTTTTCTGAGACCCCTATAGTGCAAATGTTTGTTTGCTTGATGTTGTCCAAGAGATCTCTTAATCTACCCTCTTTTTTAAAAATTATTTTCTCTCTTTGCTGTTCAGCTTGGGTGCTTCCCAACCCTGTCTTCCAGATTGCTGATACAGCCTTCTGCATCCTCTAATCTAGTGGTGGTTCCCTCTAGTGTTTTTTGTTTTGTTTTGTTTTTAATTTCAGTTATTGAATTTTCAACTCTGATTGGTTCTTTTTAATATTTTTCTATCTCTTTATTAAAAGTCTCACTGAGTTCTTCTACTCTTCTCTAGCCCAGTGAGTATCTTTACAATCATTACTTTAAATTACTTATCAGGTATATTGCTTAACTCTGTTTCATTTAGTTCTTTTTGAGGCTTCTTTTTTTCTTGTTCTTTCTTTGGGAGCATCTTCCTCTGTCTCCCCATTTTGCTTGACTTTCCGTGTTTGTTTCTGTGGATTAGGCGAAATGCCTACTTCTTCTATAGTTGAAGGCATGGTTTTGTATATGGTGTCCCCCATGCAGACTGTGTGTGCTTGGTGACTTTTGCTGGCTGGGTGTAGCTGTGGCTGAATATGCTAATTACTATTGTAAACGGTGGTGTTTTATAGAAAGAATAAAGAAATAATAATAATAATAGAAAATGTAAAAATTTAAAAGGGGGGGAAGGAAAAGGAAATAAAAAGACAAAAGAAGACAAAATTTTAAAAGTAAAAACAAAAACCAAAAAGCCCACAAAACTGTGGCTTGCTTTCTGTGCCCCAGCACCACAGGGCGATGGGCCTGGTATGGGCTTGTGGCCCTTGAGCATACTGAGGTCCCAAGTTCACCATGCACTGCACCCTGCTCTGGTCTAGAATTTTAAGGTGGAGGAGGGGAGCAAGGTCCTACAGTGCCTTGGCCCTTTTAAACTGTGCGTTTTTTTCTCTGTGCCCCAACACGAATGGGACTCGCAAGGGCTTCAGGACCCTGGGCTTGCTGAGGTCACAAGCTCCCTGTGACCATGGGACCCACCAGTTACGGCATCACGGCCCACTAATGATGGCACTGAACAGGCCTCTTAAGGCATCCAGACCCTGCTCCAGTCTGGGCTCAAAGCGGGGGAGGGGAGAGCGTTCCCACAGTTAACTTGGCTCTTTTAAGCTTTTTTTTTTTTTTCTTCTGTGTGCCCGCAGACCCTGAGCCTGCTGAGGTGGCAAGCCTTCTGTGACCATCTGTCCCACCAGTTACGGTGTCAGGACACACTACTAATGGTGTTGGAAACCGCCCCTTATGGCGGCCAGACCCCACTCCAGTCTGGACTTTTGAGGTGGGGAGCGGCTAGGGAGCGCTCCCACAGTTCCTTGGCCCCTTTTAGTCTGTGGCTTTTTTTCTGGCGTGGGCCTGCCGACCCTCCGCTCACTGAGGTCGTGAGCTCCCCGTCACGAGAGCTCCTGGTCAGGACTGGAACTGCCCGTTATGGTGACCCTGCTCTGGCCCAGGCTTTTAAGGTAGAATTGGGAACATAACCGCACCGTCCTCCCGCCCCTCTGACCAGGTCAGCTTTCTCCTCCACCGCTCGGCAGAGTTCTAGTGTTGTTTCTCTTGTAGACCGTGGCTTCTTTTCTGTGTCCCAGGCCAGAGAATCTGTTCCGGGTTCCTCAATACTATCCCTCCCCACTGTGGCTCGCAGGGTCTGGTGGGTTTTCCCTTTCTTACCTTGTCTCCGCCTTGTCCTTCTTCCTGTCTTTGGCTATTCAGTAGCTGTTCCATCAGCCTTCAGATCTCTTCGGGAGGAACTATCCTATTTATACGTGTAAATTCCGTCTGCTCTGTGGAGGAGGTGAGCTCAGAGCCTTCCGAAGTCGCCATCTTGAACTGGAATCTGACAGGATTTGTTAATAAGCGCCTGGGTGGCTCAGTCGGTTTAGCGCCTGTCTTGGGCTCAGGTCGTGATCTCCCGGTTCGTTGAGTTGGAGCCCCCTGTGAGCCTCTGTGCTCACAGCTCAGAGCCTGGAGCCTGCTTTGGATTCTGCGTCTCCCTCTCTCTCTCTCTGCCCCTCCCGTGCTCATGCTCTGTCTCTCTCTCTCTCAAAAATAAATAAATGTTAAAAAAAAAAAAGACTTCCTGGAAATTTCTAGAAATAACTGGAGGAGAGTTTGCAGGGGCCAAAATGGTTCTTTTAATAATGGATGGGGCCAAGAACCATTGTAATCAGATTTTTTGTAGTTAACACAACCCCACATTTAAGTATGGCTTCTGTAAACGAAGATTATATTTTGGAGGATTTAAGTCCAAGGTTATAGATGAATTCTGAAATAATGTCCATCAGCATAATAAAGTAATCATTTTCCAGAAAATAGAGTCAGGAGGGCATCTGCATCATGACTGCTCAACCACTGACAGAGTCATGCCTCAAAATATGTGCTAATTCCCAAGGTTAGGCCAGTCTTACCCAAGAAAGAGAATAGTTGTTGAAGTTGGTTAATTTCCTGGGGACAAACATTGTTTATGAATTAGGCCGAACACTTCATGGCTATATATGGCCAACATAGAATGGGAAAATCACAAATTTGCATGAATTGCTTTAGGTAGGAGAAGTGTCAAATGAAGAGAGGTCCTAGAAGCTATGGGTAAGCCAGCATCAACTGAAACCAAATTTGTTACTTTTTTTTTTTTTTAAGTGGAGAAAGAGAGACTCATGATAGCAATTAAGTTTGGATTGATCCAAATCCCCTGTCCTGCTTCATTTCTCTGTGCAGAATCCCTTGGGATAAGCCTCTGTGACAGGCAAGAGGGAAAGCAGTAAAAATTCAGGGAAGAAGCAAATGGTACACCAAATATGCATGTTTGGGGACTCTGTGATGCCTAATTCATGCAGAAAGAGATTTTAAAATTGTATCTACAATATGCTACTGAAATGGTGCCCTACTGGCAGGTTCCTGACACAGGGAAGAAAAGAAAAATTGTAGAAAGTCAGTGTTTTCTGCACTAGAGGTCATATATAACCTCAAAATTACTAGAGCCTTTGTTGTGACTATCTAAAAAAAAATTCATGGACATTTAACACTGCATCAAAATGCAGGCAAAACCACCTACCATTTGGAACTATGTCAAAAGTGCTAATCACAAAAAAAAAAAAAAAAAAAAAAAAAAAACAGTGAACAAAGGCCAGTAATTGGAGACTGGCCAAAGCAGGCCTATTTGGAACCTGTGACAACAGAGACTAAACAGTGACTTGGTATTGTGGACACTCAGATTGTATTAATGTCTCAAGGCCTCTTTAGATCCTCACTGTCACTTGTAATTAGAAAAAGCAAATGAACAGAAGGAAAAGCCTAAAGATACAGAAGTTCTGCTACAGGCTTTAGTGGTAGAAGTTAAAGTGAATATGGCCCAGCAATTTGAGGTCATGTCGGGATTGTTAATCTTTTTAGGGAATAAGAGTGACCAGGCCCGTATTAGGATTAGCCACCCCCCCTCCCCCACCACACACAAACTAACACCATTCTACTGGAGCAGAGCGGAAGATGGGCACATTTTATCTGATCCAGTGGTCAGAACAAAACACCCTCTGATTGAAAAAAAAATGGGGAGCATTTCAGAAAAGTATCATAAGTAGATTTCTCTTAAAAACTTTTTTACATTGTAGGGAAAATATATATATAATGCTTTAAACATAAATGAATGGTATATTGAATAATTATGAGTGAAGATTCACATAACCGCCACCCAAGACAAGAAATACATTGCCAGCACTCAGAAGTCTCCTATATGTTTCTTTTTATATCCCCTAAAAATAACTATTCTCTAGCATTTTTTGGTAATCACTTCTTTTTTAGTTTCTTTATAGTGTTACCACTTAAGTATGCATCCTTAAAATTATAATTTACTTTTGTTTGTTTTTGAAATGTATATGGATGGAGTTTATCATGTATAGCTTTTTGTATCTTGCTTTCTTTCCATTCAGTGTTATGTTCATAAGATTCATTCATGTTTTTGTGTGTGCCTTCATTCATTCTATTCATTCCATTCATTCACTGTGTATCATTCCATTGTACACCCACGGCACAATTTGTCTATATATTCTACTGTTGTACATTTATGTAGTTATAGTATAGGACAAATATGAACAATGCTAGCAAATGTGAACAATGTTACTATTAACATTCTTGTATGTGTACAAGAATGGTACTCATCTGCTTGTCTTTCTCTGGTATATCCCAAGGGGTAGAATTACTAGGTTACATGGTTAGTATATGTATTACTCAGAGCTTTCCACAGAAATAGAACCAATAGGATGTTTATACACTTATATAAATTAATATATATAGGTATACTATCTATTATCTAGCTACCTAGCTATCTGTTGAAAGATTTTAAAGCACTGGCTCACATGATCATGGAGACTGGCAAGTCCAAAATCTGCAGGATGTACCAGCAGGCTAGAGACCTAGGAAATGGCTGATGTTGCAATTCAAGTCCAAAAGCCATCAGCTGTAGAATTCCCTCTTGCTTGGAGGATATCTGTTTTTTATTCTACTCAGGCCTTCAACTGATTAGATGACCCCTACCCACATTATGGAGGTCAATCTGCTTTACTCAGAGTCCACTGATTTAAATGTAAATCTCATCTAAAAACACGCTCCCTCACAGAAACCGCCTGGACTGCCGCAACAATGTCTTAACTGGATCCCTGTCTCACGTCTTACACACTCCAATCTTTTCTGGACTCCGTGGAGCCAGAATGATTTGCTAATAAGTATCTATGAAATTATCACTCCCCTGCTTATAACACTTTGACATAAGATAAAGTCCTTCCTCCTTACTATGGTTTACAAGCTTTGCATGATAGCAGCCCCTAGCTGGTTTTCCTTTACTCCCGTCCACCTCCTTCATCCCACATTGCCCTCACAAAGATTCAACCACAGAACACTTCTGTCACTTCCAAAATGATTCACTTTCTTTCTAGCCTCCAGGCTTTCACACAGGTAATCCCCTCTGCCCAGAATACTCCTCACATCTGTTCATCTGACTTGACTCCTAATCCTTCAAGTTCTCAGCTAAGCAGAGACAATACTCTGTACTCATCAAGTCCAATTTCATATTCCCTCTTCTGGGACACACACAGAAGTACACTCTCAGCCCTAGCGATTAATGTTAGGTGGAGCCATATTACCAGCTTTAACCAATGAAATATGATCAGAAGTGATATGTGTCATATGCATTGTGAGGCAGTTGAAAGCTTCTGCCTGGTTCTCATGTCTCTTGGCTTCTCCTATCCTGGAAAACTGAGAGCCTCATATTGAGAAGGCAGAGATGTAAGATTGAAGAAGTGGGATCTCTGAGTGGTCATAAGGAGGAGAGTCATCCAAGCTCACTGCAGGCTTTGTGAGCAAAAAACCAGGAAGCATTTTGTTAACTCACTAGGTTTCGAGAATGTCTGTTGCCATAGCATGGTCTAGTATCCTCTGGCTAATAGAGAAAATGGTATTAGTAATTGGGTACTACACAGAAAAACCTAATATATGTCACATTGGCTTAGCAGATGGGTGGCAGAGGTAAGAAAACTGACACTCAAGGCTAGGAAATGTTAATTTATGTTATAAAGAGGAAAAATACTTAGTCAATTTTTTTGTGTGATTAATGGGGTTTTGGTTCTCATATGAGGAAACGATTGACTTAATTTTTTCAATTTTTTAATGTTTATTTATTTTTGAGAGAGTGAAAGAGACAGAGCACAAGCAGGGAGAGAGGGAGAGAGAGAGAGGGAGAGCACAGAATCGAGGCTCAGAACTGTCAGCACAGAGCCCGACACGAGGCTCGAATTCACAGATCATGAACTGAGCCAAAGTCGGACGCTTAACCAACTGAGCCACCCAAGCACCTCTCTCATGGAAAACATTGAAAGGAAGAAACTTAGTAATATGTGTTGAATATTATTTGGCTATGTTTGGCAAGGAATTACAAGAGGAGGTGAAATCAGAAAGGGATTAAGCAGAAATGAAAGGGAATAAATAGCACAAAAATTCATGGCCTGCAAGAACTAGAAAAGCCAATTTCTTTTATACCCAAACAGGAATAGATGGTGTTAAGAAAGTCTTGGAGTGGCAAAGGCCCATTACAATTCAGTCTTGTCAGAGATCAGATTAACTGTGAAGCCTTTCCATAGAAATTCAAGAGTCTCCATTAAGAGAGTTTAGGGGATAATAAAGCAAAGAAAAAGAGCAGATATGTCTTATCAAGTACTGCAGGTATAGGTACAGATATAAAGAACTGATCAGAATCAAATAGATATGTTTTGGAAAAGGCTTAACTGTTTAAGAAATCAGTAATCAAGGGGTGCCTGAATGGCTCAGTCTGTTAAGCATCTGACTCTTGGCTTCAGCTCAGGTCATAGTTCCACGGTGTGTGGGATTAAGCCCCACGTCAGGCTCTGCACTGACAGTGTGGAGCCTGCTTAGGATTCTCTCTCTCCCTCTCTCTCTGCCCCTCCCCAACTCAAAATAAATAAAGAAACTTAAAAAAATCAACAGTTGAGAAAAAAGAAAGAAATTGTGGTTGTTCAAGACTTAAAAAGACACTTGAATGCCATCTCACAAGAGTAACAACTGTGCAGTACTCAAGGAGGATGTAGTCCTCGGTGCACAATTTAGATGTGGCCATAAAGGAAGATGGAAAAGGGAGGAAGCTCCAGGAAGGCAGTAACTAGGAGCCACAGGCCATAGGGAACTCGGAAGTAGGACCAGGGCCTCATCAAGGAATCCTCCTTACCCCCAGGTCAGAGTTTCTCAGACTTGGCAATATTGACCTTTGGGCCTGGTAGGTTTTTGTTGTGGGTTATGCATTTTAGGATATTAACAGCATCCATGACCTCTGCCCACTAAATGCCAGTAGTGTCTCTTCCCCAGTTGTGACAACCAAAAATGTCTCCAAACATTGCCAAATGTTCTCTGTTGCAAAATTGCTCCTGGTTGGAACCACCATCCTAGGTTGGAGGAACTCCATAAGGTCCGCAAAGCAGGATTTTTTAGACTTGCCATTGAGTAGTGATGACTGCGTGTTTCTTATTTTCTCCTTTCCAAATGAGAATGTTATGATTATGGTTTCTCCTATCCAATTTTATAATTGCACATAGGGTATAGGGTGAAAACACAGATATTTGTCTATTTTTAGTTCATATGTCTCCAGACCAATGGAATCCACATTCATACCTGATTTATCCAGAGATCCTCTATCCAGTTTGATGCTCTAACTGGATGGGATACTGAATTAACTCCCTTCAGGAGTGTATTCTGTGTGTGAGAGGAAGAATGAAATGAATATATGGTGACCAGAAGGATCAACTGTGCCAGAGACAATACTATGCATTCAAAAATTCTATTTTACATTTCTTCTTTTTAGGTACATGGTAACTACCTTGCAGCTTGGTGCTCTAACTGGGTGGGATAATGAATTAACTTCCTTGGGCAGTGTATTCTGTGTGTGGAAGGAAAAATGAAATGAATATATGATGACCAGAAGGATCAATTGTGGCAGAGACAATGTTATGCAGTCAAAAATTCTATTTTACATTTCTTCTTTCTGGGCACATGGTAACTACCTTGCAGCTTGGTACAACCGTGTGACTAGTTTTGACCTAGGAAATACTTCTTGCAAAAGCAAGAAATAAAATTTTATTTTATTTGGGACATAGAGACTGTTTGTTAGTATAGCATGACCTAGCTAGCTCAGATGTCACTCCCCTTGTGACGCTGCTCTGACTCCCCAGCCCTGGGGCAGGTCCCCTTTTTATATGCTCCATGCTTTTTCGAACATGGTGCTTATCATGCTATATTGTCTTTGCTATTTATTTGCCCCTCTGTTGAGGACAGGGATCATACTTACTTTATTTACCATATGTATCATGGAGTCTGGCCCTCAGATATTTGTGGAGCAAACCAAAGATGATTATTAATCACAGATGAGGTTGAAATTCATTGAACAGATTATAGAGCCAGCTGTTATATATTTTCATAGTCCATGGAATTGGTAGGAGAGAAAAAGCCTTAGCTGGAGCAAACACTAATACCTTTAAAGGCGGTGGAAGATGGGATATTTCATTATGTTCTCCATTAATCACAGTAGTCTTCATACTAGAACATGGAGACAAGCAGGAAATAAAATAACTCCCAAATCACTTTCATCCCAAGTACTGTTCTAGAAAATTCCATGAACAGACTTCAGACAGATTTAACTTTGATGAGCTTTCAGTTTCTGAGATGTGAAGGAGAGATGGAAACAAAGTGCTTAGAGCAGTAGCAAGACAATTTTCTCCACAAGAATGTGGTATGGGGTGTGTTCAAGTCAACCTGCACACCATAAAACTAAATGACTCAAGCATTCAAGGGAAGATCTATTGACAATTAATGATCCGAGGAATCATATTAAGAACTGATGTTTAACTGGATCATTACCAAAACCGACAGACCATGGGCCTTCCCATTGTGGTTGTGAGAAAGAAGAAACAGTTGGATGTATGTAGAATACCATGCTTTTAATTATATGATTAATATTGATGATTACAGAGCACCCTGTGGTACAAGATGTACTGGGTTATTTGATAAGAAGCAAGCAGTCCACTGTGTTACTATTTCAGAGTAGATACGCCAGATGCACATGGGTCTTGAAGACAAGGAAAAAAATAGCCTGCATTTTCCTGGAAAGCTTTTATCCATTTAAGAAGGTGTCTGAAGAATTCCAGAGCCCCTCTCAATTTGAATGCTTAATGAAGAAGGTGGTAGATGAAAAAACTACTTGATGGCACACAGAAAGACATTAGACAGGCAAAAGTCCTAAATCACCTGGTTGAAATTTCTTTGAAATTATCCTTGACCAATGCCAGTTTTATCTAGACTTTATGAAATATATTAAGTATAATAGTAGTCCAGGTAAGAGTGGGAACTGTCTCAGAAAAGATTTCTGCTATTACCTTCTGTCCATGTCTTAACTACTGTTGATAGTTAAGGCCCCTGTAAAGTTCTAAACTAAAGGGCTCTGTGGAAGTTTAACTCAAGGGATATTTGTGAGGCAATATTTCAATATTACAAAGTTCTTTTTAAATCTGAGACAGGCATCAGGTCCAAGCAGGATCAATACTTAGGAAATTAGGTCAGAAATGTTTTCCCCTTTTTGGAGGCTAGTAGGAAGAGGAATATGAGGGCTTTTTATGCTTTGCTTAGCTCAGGCTCCAGTGGAGGCATTAGCTGATCCTCACAAGCCTTCCTTTTTAATTTTTTTTTAAACTACTGCCAGTAACACTGTATTAGGAAGATGAAAGGAATAAAATGCCCATGGTTCCGCAGGCACGCGTCTGTCAGCATGATTTGACACCATGTCTATAGGATAGAATTTTGGCTCTAAAGTGGGGGATCAATTCTCTTCATAGATATTCACTGACAAAATACCCCTTACCTATGTGCTTACTAGTGCCAGCTTGTCACCTCAGACAAGCAGATAGAAGCCAAAAGTCATCAGGGTGGGAACAGATAAGGACCCTAAAACTATGCGCTTCTCTGGGCTCCTCTCCCATGAGACAGGGGCACTGGCAAAAAATCAGAGCAGCTACTTAGCTGCTGTGCACTATTAAGGCTAATAACAATGGTGGCAGGACAGAGTATATAGGTACTTTCTGTATATGCTGATCATTTTTTTAAATAAAAGACCGAAAATGTCTCTAAAATATAAAGTCAATTAACTTTAAAAAGTTGAAACACGGCCATACTTGTTAAATAGGCACTGCCCATTGCCCAGTAGCTGCCTCCCTCTCCCACCAATCACCTTGACCCCTCTCCCTCAAAGCTTTTGGCTTTTCTTAAGCAGTGGTTAAGAGGCTGATGAACTGAGCAGAGGTGTTAGTAGTTTCATGGTGTTGACAAGACAAAAAATGGGGGGTTGGGCAAAATGGGTGAAGGGGAGTGGGAGATACAGGCTTCAATTATGAAATGTTTAAGTCACATAAAGAATATAATCAATGATATTGATATAGAGATATATGGGTACAGATGGTAGCTATACTTGTGGTAAACACAGCATAATGTATAAAATTGTCGAATCACTGTGTTGTACACCTGAAACTTATATAACATTGCATGTCAAGTATACTAAAAAAATTTAAAAAATAAAGGAATGCCCACACAAATGGACTTCAGTGCCCACAAAGAAGGAAGGACCCTTGTAAATGTCCAAGGATTCAACATGGACTCCCAAAAAACATTACTCAAGGAGTGATGATGAACGGAGAATAGACCAGACCTCACAAAGACCAAACTGTCACTTTCAATCAGCTCAAGCCCTGATTGGATTAAAGTCATTCTAACCACACGCCAGGAGCAGAAATAACTCCTGTCTGGGGGAATATAACATTATCCAATGCCTAAAATTAGCTCTATAATTTTGCAGACACCTTTTATGTCATACAATGAAAATAATTAAGCATGCAAAAAATACAAAAATTGACCAAAAATCAAGAGAAAAATAGCATAAACAAACCCCCAGGATATCAAAATATTATAATTATCAAACATGGACATTAAAGATATTATACTAATGTGTTTAAGATATTAAATAACAAGATGAAAATTTTCAGTGGAGAACTGGAAACCATGAAAGAAATAAATGAAGATTCTGCAACTAAAATATAAAATATATTCTGCAAATACTAACCAAAATAAAGGCACAGCAATACCAATATCAGACAATGTAGATTCAAAGGAAGGAAATGTTAATGGAGATGAAGAGGTGTATTTCATAATGACAAAGGGGTGAAGTTAACAGAAATATACACATATTTATCTTAAATTTGTCTGCACCTAATAATATAGCCATGTCAAAATATATGAAGCAAAACCTGACAGAATTAAAACTGTATTTATTCCTTTCAGTGACTGTATTCATAGAAATTCCAGAGGATTCCAAAATTAAACCTAAGAATTAATGAATGAATTTATCAGAGTTATAAATATAAAATAAAAACACAAAGATCAATCGTATATCTATATACAGCAGCATTTAGAAAGTAAAATTTGAAAAATTTCCACTTATAACAGCATCAGAGTGATCAAACATCTAGCAGTATAGCCAATGAAAGATGTGGAAAACCTCCCTACTGGAAATTATGAAACTTAATTGAGAAACATTAAGAAGATCTAATTAATTAGAGATACACTACATTCTTGGCTTGGAATGTTCAATATCGTAAAGATGTAAATCCTTTCCAAATTAATCTAGATATCCAAAACAATCCCAATTTAAATTGCAGCAGAGTTGGTTTTTTTGGTAAAAACTGATAAATTCCAAAATTTGTGTGCAAATGCAAATGGGCTATAAGAATGGCCAGGACAACTTTGAAGAAAAAAAAAATTGAGAACTTATACTGCTGGATTACAAGACAGCTTATTATAGATCTATAGTGGTGCTGGGGCAAGGATATTCAAAAGGCCAATTGAACAAAATAGAGAATCCAAAAACAGATTTCCACATACAGAATTACTTGATTTATGGCAGAGGCACCATTGAAAACAGTGAGAAGGAACATTCTTTTAGGTAAACTGTTCTAGGACAATTCAATATCAATGAAGATGAAAATGAATCTTAACCCTCTACTTCATACCATTCATATTAATCAATTCCAAGTAGCTTATAGATCTAGATGTAAAAGTTGAAGCAATCAAGTTAATGGAAGATAACATGAGAACATCTTCATGATCTTGGGGTAAGCAAAGATTTCTTAAAGCACGAAAAGCATTGACTAAAAAGAGGGGGAAAGGTGATAAATTGAGATACATTAATTTTAGGAATTTCTGGCCATCATAAAGGCAAACTACAGAATACAAAAAGATTTGCAATACATATAACTGACAAAGGACCTATTTCACATAAGAGTTCTTACAAACCAGTAAGAGAGAGAGAAACTAATTTTTAAAAAAAATGAACAACCAGAATGGACACTTTCCAAAAATTGTATGAAAAGGTTCTCCACCACATTCTTTCATTCATGAATAAAACACAAACTAAAACCACAGTGGGGTACCCATGATGCATAACCCAGTTGTCAGAATGGCAGAGATTAAGAAGACTGACAATACCATTTATCTGCAAGGATGTGGAGCAGCTGGAAAACTCATGTGTGTTGCTGTGGGAGTGTAGCTGTCACAAGCAACTATGTGTTTGTTAGTATCTACTAAAGCTGAGCATATGCAAACCTGTGACCCAGTAATTGTATTCCCAGGCATACTGCCAACAAAAATGCATGAACATGTGCTTAAAAAATAGTGACGTTGTTCTTATTGCCAGAAACAAAAACTAATCAAGTGTCCATCAACAGTAAATGAATAAACTAGTATTTTCAAACAATGGAATGTCATATGGCAATAAAAACGAACTCCTGTTACAAACAACATTAATGAATCTCACAATTGTAATGTGGATGAAAGAAGCTAGGCATAATTCCATTAATTTAAAATTCAAAAACATGCAAATTGAATCCACAGTTTTAGAAGCTATGGTAGTGGTTACCTTTGGAGAGGGTATAAGGGGGTCTCTGTCATGCTGGTAATAGAATATTTTTCCCTTAGGTTGTGTATCACAGATATGTTTACTTTCTGTGATTTATTGAGTTCTGCACTTATGATGTGTGTCCTTTTCTGAATAGATACATACTTCAATGAAATTGTATTTAAAAGATAAATAATGGTACACATTTTCATTTCAAGTATTAGATGGTCTTTAACTTTTCTCCTAAAATATTCTCCAGTAATAGAACAGAAATACTTAAACAGTTAGAACAACTTAACAGATCTGAAAATATTCTCCAGTAATAGAAAATAGTGATTTTCTTTAAGAAATGAGAGGTATACAAAGCCCTGTGAAAATTTTGTGTCTGTAAAATCATAGAAGTCTGTAAAAGGTGCCAAGGAGTATGTGTCATTTTTACATTTATTTTAAAGTAAAAAATATACATATACACTGAAGCTAAACTTCCAGTGTGAACGCGACAGAAAACAGCCTTAACAATGCAAAACTCTACCTATGAACTCTTTCTGAAGAACTCACTACAGAATGAGCTTCTTTCAACCTAAAGTTTAATGCAGAAATTTCAGCAAAAGGACTGATAGTGACCACTGAATATATTTCATTATAGACCTCAGACCAAAACAAAAAGTGAAGATACATGTCAAAGAATTATGAGTACATGTTAAATATGTGGTCAAAGTAGAAATAACACAACTTTCCAAAGTGGGAGAAGGCAAAAAATAAAAAGGGAGACGTATTAACAGATTAAGCCATATGACATTGCTGATAATCAGCCATATTTTACCTACAAAGACAACAGGTTAGTATGGCTCAATTGAATAGGAAAGGCTCATAGATCACTACCTGGGTAACAGGTAGAAGACTTACAATGTCATTTAAAGCTGATAAACCACATTGCTACAAAAGGCCATATTTCATTCTTTCTGTTTTCACTCTTATGTGGATCCTGAGAAACTTAACAGAAGACCATGGGGAGGGGAAGGAAAAAAAAAGTTAGAGAGGGAGAGAGCCAAACCATAAGAGACTCTTAAAAACTGAGAATAAACTGAGGGTTGATAGGGGGTGGGAGGGAGGGGAGGGTGGACGGGAGGGGAGGGTGGGTGATGGGCATTGAGGAGGGCACCTGTTGGGATGAGCACTGGGTGTTGTATGGAAACCAATTTGACAATAAATTTCATATAAATTTCATGTAAATTTCAAATAAATAAATAAAGCTGATAAACCATATAATAGAAGCCTATATGAGCCAAAAGAGGCTAAGAACATTATAAAAGGTACTAGTATAAAGGTAGCTACTGGAAAAACACACACAAAAATCTTTCTATACAACACACTAATATTTTTAAAGCAAACAGACCATAAATATAACATATACATTTGCCTATAATGTAAAAAAAATGCACTCAGGAATATAACATAAAATAATGTAACAGAATTAAGATCAAACATCAGTCATATCATTAAATATGAACAGGTTTAACTCACTTAAAAGAAAATGATTTTTACACTGGCTTATGAGAAGAAACTCAAAATCTATGCTATATGCTACAGTATATATAGATGCACAAATAAAACAGAGTGATTCAAGAAAGCTAAAGCTAAAGGTATTGGCAAATAGAGTGACTATATGTAAAGCACATGGAACAGTTGTTCCTGGCCCATGGTAAACATTGTTTAAGAGCCAGCTACCCTCTACGTTCTCCCTCTGCTTCCTGTTATTATTATTAATGCTTATTGTTGTTTTGTGTTGGGAAGATTTACAGTTTGGTGAATCCTAATCTGTCGCTGCCTCCCTGCCTCACACCACCTTTCTAAATTCAACCATTGTCAAGCAATTCAATCCAACCTAACACGTGTGTATTGATCATGCACTGTGTGGAAGGCACTTCTAGCAAATGAGTAGTTGAATAACGTGGTTCTTGCTCTCAGGGAACTAACAATCTAATTTCCAAGAGATATAATGCACACCAGTTTGTCTTGTAAAAGGATGGCTGAGGATGGGAGCCAGTGACTAATTGTAGCAACTCATGCACACTGTGGAGGATGAAGGGGATGCATCCACATCAGTTGCATCCACAACTCTGGTCTTCAGAAGCCAGAGTTGATGGGGACCTGAACATAGCTGCCCTCCCTTTCCCAGCCAACTCCAATGTCCTCTCCAATCAGCCACGTGGTTTCAAGCTTAAGGACAGCTGGACATAAGGGAGCCCTGGGGCTTTGTGGGGGTTGAGCTAAGAGAACAGTTCAACTGGACAGGCTAGGCTTTGCTGGGAGATCAGCATTGGAACCTGGAGAAAGAACCAAAGGGCCTGGGTACTCAAATCTGAGAATGGGGGCAGGAATAAATTTTAAAACATTCAGAGGATGGATCTAGGAGACCTAGCATGACAGCAATGAGACTCTCAAAAGGAGAAAAAAGGACTGATGGAGAAGAAGTAATAATTTCAAAAACATGCTAGCTGAAAATTTCCTTGAGATGAAGAAAGGACTCATCTAGTTTCATGCTGTTTAAAGTAAAAGGCCAACATATTTATAAAACTTGCTTGAAGAGAAGACTGACCCAGGGTACTTGGTAAAAACACAAATTGCTGAGTCCCAACCCAGAACTACCAAATGAGAATTTTCAGGGGAACATGATAATGTTTACTAACAAGTAACTAAGAGATTCTTATCATTAAGAAATCCGGAAAGCACTGGACCTATTTTAAGCTCCTCAAACTTTAATGTGCATACAAATAACCTGTCTTACAAAAATGCAGACTCTAATTTAGTAGTTCTGTGCTGGCCCAAGGACTTACACTTCTGACTGGTTCCTGGGTAGTTCAGGGACAAGGACTACTATTTCTTGCTGTAGTTGGAGATGAGATACTTCCCAATTCATTTTTTGATGCATAATACTAATATCTGAAAAAAAAAAAGGAAAAGAATATCTACATCAATCTCAACTAGAAAAACAGGTGTAAAAATGTTAAGTCATTAGCAGGTTGAATTCAGCAATATATCAAAGAAATAATATAGCCTCAGACTAAGCAGAGTTTGTGCCAGGAATGCCAGGGTGAGTCCATGTTTAGTCAGTGTTGGGAAATCTATTCATTTAATCCATTATGTCAACAAATTAGTGAAAAAAATTATACAATCATAGCAAGACATCCTGAAAAAGACATTTAAAATAAAAGAAATTACAAGACATTCTTATTTAAACTTCCAGGTAAAATAAAGTAGAAGGAAACTAAACATAAAAGACTATGTAGCAAATTTTACAACAAATACTATCCTAAATGGTTAAAATTCACAGTCATCTAAATTTAAATTCAGAAACTATACAGAAATATCTGCTATCATCAATTTTAATTTAACATTGTTCTAGAAGGTAAAGGAAATTCAGTGAGACAAGAATATGCTAATGATGTAATTGAAAATGTAAAGAATTCAAATAAAAAGCACTAAAATAAATAGGAAATTTAGTAAAATGACTAGGATACATACATACACACAAATACATACACACGGAAGTCAATGGGTTTTCTTTGATCTGGGATAAAAAAGGAAAAAGTAGTTCATTTAAAAAAGAAACAAAATCTACAGAATATATGGAAAGAAATTTAACCAAAAGATTGGATCTATTTTAAAATTTATTTTCAAATTTTAATATAAAATCTATTTTCAAAATTATAAAATCTTTTTGAGAGGCATAAATAAGACTTGAATAAATGGAAAAGCATACCATGTTCTTGGATTTAAAAAATTAATATAAAAAATTTCAGTTTTGTCAAAATTGGATAAATTCCAGACAATTCCAATTAGAATACTGATGCAGTGTGTTTTGTTTAATTTTTAAATTGAACTTAAAATATTAAAATTTAAATGTGATGTTCCAAATGGATTTTAAAAAGCATGAAATGAGCATCCAGATGAACCTGCCTTACCAGATATCAGAATATTTTATTCCTATATTATTCAGGATAAGCTAGATCATGGTAACAAACTAATCCCAAACCCTAGTGCCCTAATACAACAAAATTTATTTCCTACTCATGCTACATGTCCAAAATGACTGGGCAGTGGCCTGGGTTATACAGTCACTTGGGAATTCAAGGTAATCAAGACTTGTCTTCTTGTGGCTGCATCATTTGTGACTTGGCGGGAGAGAATACGAAGAGACATTTCTTTCTCCCTCTGACACTCTCTCTCACTCTTTCTCTCTCTCTCTCTCTTCTATGCTTCAGCCTAGAAGTGACATACATCATTTCCACTCACAATCTATTGGCTAAATAGTTTTCTCTTTGGATTTAGGGGTGCCTGGAGGAACAGGCAGTGCAAGGTGCGGTTCATATAAATGCTGAAGTTCTCGCCTTCAGCAAAACCAAAGTGAACTAGCAGAAACCTCCACTTCGGCCCCTCACCCTCGCACCGTGAATGGATTCGTTTTTAGCCCGGCATAAATCGGTACAATAAATTTCTAAGCCTTAAAAGCGCTTCCTGCCAAATACATGCTTGCTCGAAGGAGAGGCGCGCAACCAGGCAGGACTAGTGCGTAAACGCTGCTCCCTGGAGAGTGCAGGCTTGCGCCATCCCGAGCCTCAACGCGGAGCGATGCTACCCATCCCCACCCGCGTCTCACAGTTCTGAGTGCCCCGCAGGAAAAGGGGGGCAAGGAGCGAGGGGAGGCAAGGGGTAGATGGCCCCCAGAAAGCCTCGGAAGATTCGATTACCCGCGGAACCGTGTCTCGTAGGCACTCTGGCTGGACCGCGCTCCGAACCTCATGCCATCTCGGCTTCTTCAAGATGATGCGCACGCACTGGAGAGCCTTTCCCACCTCTTCCCAGCGCCTGACTCCAGCTCGGCCTTTTGAAATGGCCTTGGACTGACAGATGAAGCCTTGAAGCTCGCCGGGGGCAGGGTGGAGGTGGAGAGAGACGGGAGACAGACCTGCCCTCCAGTCCCTTTGCAAACCTGAGACGGGGTAGGGGAAGGAGACCCCGACGCCACCCGGTCGGGCTGTGGCCGGCAGGCCCGGGAGGCTCGGAGGTAGAGGCTGCTAGGTCTCTGGGCGATGAACGCGAGGCCGCAGTGAGTGCTGGCAGAGAGCCAGAAGAGGCGCGTCTGGAAGACACACTGCTTGTAGGTGGCTCCTGGGCTCACTGAGCTTCGCAGGGAGCCCAGCCCAGTCCCTGTTGCCTGCGCTGGGGCTCATCTGTAGAGCTCAGCTGGAGCTTTTCATGGACCGAGGGGCCAAACCACAAGAGAGCCTGGGAAGGTGTCCCCAAAGCTTAGAGTCTATCACTGCTTCCTCTGGGGAAGCGGTCTACCCAGGAAAAGGAACTAGGTATTTGGGGATATTTCCTAAATACGTTCTCAGAAAAGTTGTTTTTCGGACACCTGCAACTGGGCATCGTTGCCCCTTCCTTGTCGGTAGCCGACAGAGCGAGCCCGTGGTGCACTCTTGCTAGAGAGAGGCCCGGAGAGCAGCTCTGGCACGTCGCCCCCACTCTTGCCGGACTCCCATAGCCACAGGCAGGCGCCTCTGCAGAGCTGTCGCAGCGCTCCGGGCTGCTCTCCCTGGAAGTTGTGTGTCCATCGCTACAGCTCTTTCTCAAATCCTTTTCTGTGGTTCCAGCTGCAGACTTCGTTTGGCGCAATTACTCCGAGGCTACCTAGCGCCCCCTCGCGGAGTGCGTGGCCCCCTCCCCCCCTCCCCCGCCCCGGCTTAAAGACTCCCACAGCAGGTAACAGCAAAAGGCGTGGTGGCTGCGTTAGTGGAGTGAGACAGTTGCCAACAGCTGGTTCAGCTGCTGCCCTGAGCACTGGGACTGGCAGCCCAGGTACTGCCCCTTCCCGGTGACGTCTCTGCAGAGGGTTATAAAAACCTTGCGCGCAGCCTACCGAGGTTCTGCTAACTCCCAAGCAGAGCGGGACCGGAGCCAAAGAGGCTCCTGCGAAGCTGCAGACCGCGGCGGCGGCGGCAGCAGCAGCTGCAACACAGCGAAAGCAAAGGAAAAAATCTCCAGCCAGATACGGGGCCCCAGAATCCTGGCTATAGACTCAGAACTTTTACAGGTCGCGTGGTGACGAACACACCCTTTTGCCTCCAGTCCTCCTGCAGAACAGGTTTTTTTGGGTTTTTTTGTTTTTTGTTTTTTGTTTTTTTTTTGCATTTCCAGCTGCAAGCAGGGGGAATAGGAGTTGCAAATAGCAGCAGGTGCAAAAAGGCGAGGGTCTCCTGCTTCCTGGAAGCGTGACCCCTGGGATTTCTTTTTCCTAGTCCCACGCAGGAGAGACGCTGTCTCCGGATTTCTGAACTCAAATGCTTCCTGAAGCTTGAAAGTGGAGGAATTCGGAGCCACGAGGAGCAGACAGCGCATCTAGAAGCGTTTTATCTTATGAGAGCCAACTCTTCTGCTTGGAAGGAAAGAGTTCTGCCCAGAAAGAGCCTGCAGCCCTCCTGTCTTGGATAAGCAGGACCCTGACCCCAGGCGTCAGCCTCAGGGCCTGCTGCAAAGGCAGGGTGTGTGCAGAGAAGAGGGGTTAACCGCCTAGCAGAGGAATGGATAACGTCCTCCAGGTTGACTCAGACCTCTTCCCAAACATCTCCACCAACACCTCGGAGCCCAACCAGTTCGTGCAGCCGGCCTGGCAAATTGTCCTTTGGGCAGCTGCCTATACGGTCATCGTGGTGACCTCCGTCGTGGGCAACGTGGTGGTGATGTGGATCATCCTGGCCCACAAACGAATGAGGACAGTGACGAACTATTTCCTGGTGAACCTGGCTTTTGCAGAGGCATCCATGGCTGCGTTCAACACGGTGGTGAACTTCACCTATGCTGTCCACAACGAATGGTACTACGGCCTGTTCTACTGCAAGTTCCACAACTTCTTCCCCATCGCCGCTGTCTTCGCCAGCATCTATTCCATGACTGCTGTGGCCTTCGATAGGTGAGCTTGCCCTTTTTGGAAAAGGGAGAAATTGTCCATACCATGGCATTGCTGTGAGCTTCCGGGTTGCACTGCGCCGGGTTCATGGTGGAGATTGGTCACCTGGACCCTGGGGTTATTACTGACAGCTAGTTGAATTAGTTGTTGATCTTATCTCACCATTTGCTTTTCAATTTTTTCTTTCCTTTCGTCTTCCTTTTCATTCATTGCCAGTCTCCCTTTGTTCACACACCTCCTTTTTCCTTCATTTAATTCTATTTCTTCACCCCTTCTGCCCCCATCTTCTTAATAGGTTTCTTTCAACTACTGCTTTGCTTCTTTCCATATATTCTTCCTCTCATTTACCCTGAAAGCCTGAAGGGGATACTCCAGCCTTGGCCAAGGGACCGGCCCTTGGCTGGGGCTTTGTAAATCCCTGCAAGTCTACTATTCTGCTGGACATCCTCTTGGTGCCTTCCAGTTTTAAGTGTGCCTAGGTAAAATTTTTCGTTTTTCACTTTCTCCTGGATATTCAGGAACTTTCTGCTCCCACCTCAACTCTCCAATATTCTTTCTATGTGAAGAGCATTTCATTAGAATCATAAAATACTCAGGATTCTAATTCAGCTCCATCTATGCTGCTTGAAGCTGTCATTCAGCAATGAGATGCTGCTAGACTGTTCCTCAGGAACTCCGCAAATAGGGGCCCAGGGAGCTTACCCAGGAGTTTTTCTAAATTTCTCTTGTCATGTAAGGTCAATGTTTTTCACCTGTCTGTATCTACAGAGAAATGTGCTTGGCAAAGGCAGTTGAAAGCTCTTTTTTCCTGCACCCAACTAAGGTTTCAGAAGCTGGCTGATAAGGAAAATGTTGGCATTTTCGAACACTAGGGCTTGCATTCTGGAACAAATGGCTCCTCAGGTGGCAGGATGGAAAATCGATTAGTAGAGCACATCTTCCTCTGTATTGATATTTTTGTGGGTGTTATAGGTCTTTAGTGTGTATCTATGTGTGCACAAATATTCAATGCTTACCTGGGATGGGGAGGTATGTTTAAAACACCTGCCACTGTGATTTTGAAATGAGTTGTTTTCATGGCCTTACTGAGATCAATGAATTATGAGAAACCCAAAGAAGGACCTAGGAGAAAAATCCCCCCCCCTCAAAATTCCCAAACTACTAAATTCTTTTAGCATAAATATTGTTTATGATTGGCAATTGATTTGAGGTCTTTTTCAGCTTCTGTAGTCAATGAACACTTTTAAAATCAGAGAAATGTAAGAAATCATTTCAGTGGTGTCCAAATGCTGGTTTCTAAATTCCATGTACAACTCCCTTTATGCAACTCTATGTGCTTGGTACATTGTGGTGACACGTTGTGGTGAATCAATTTATATTTTAAATGTAGACGGTAAACCAATTACTCAAAGTGGTAGTGAAATGAGTTCTCTTGTAAATTTATCTTTTATGCTACTTTAGTGTTCAGATACTAAGTTTGTTGAACGTGAAGTATGCCTATAAGTCTTTCTGCACTGACTTGTTCCTTTAACTGGACAGCAGACCCCTTAAATTTAGAAAACCCATAGCATGACATATGAATGAATATAGGTGCAGTGAAATGTGCTGTGATTTCATTCAGCCTTGATGAACTTTAAATCAGAGGGAAAGTTGGTATTTTAAATGCACTTGGGCCTTGTGTGAGCTCAAGGGAGACCTGTCAGTCAGTGTGCTTCTGAGCATTCAGCAGACATATCTCTTGCTCCAGCTTACCCAGAAATGACATGTTCCACAGCCATGCTCTTTCCCTTTGAACTTAGAAGGCTAAGGACAGAAGCCAGGGTCAAAGTCTTCACATTGGAATGGGTAGGGAGCCAGATTTTAGTTGCCTTGACCCTGGCATCTCAGGCTCCATTATTCTCTCTAGGCGAACCATAGACAGGGACCCTGACCCTGCAGGACAGCTGCTTAGTGAGGTCAGAGGAGCCCTGGTGCCTGAGCTGAGGAAAATGACGGGAGCAAGAAATGCCCCCAAGTCCCTAATGTCCAGATACAGCCCAGGAAGATTATCAACATCATGCTCAAGGTTATAATCCAAGGTAGAGTTTGGGATTAGGCTTCAGGGCTCTGTCCCCAAGTCATCCAAGTGCTTGTTCTAATTTTCCTTGCTCAGCCTCATGAGCACAGTGAGTTAATCCCCCCACACCCTCTACTGAAGGTAGCTCCACTGCATGTATATTCATCCATTCTCTCCCAAGAATATTTTAGAAAGGTAAGGGGCTGTAAGCAGTCATCATATCAATTATCTCTCCTTTCTCCACCAAGGCAGTGCACACTTTAAGGAAATGTTAAATTATCTTTTTGTATGTTCCTTGAATTTTTAACAGATAATCTGAATCAAGTTCTAAAAAACAAAAGCATTATGGTTTTCCTTATTATAAAATTAAACCTGTTCATTGCAAAAACTCAGGAAATACGAAGAACATAGACACAAAATACAAATCAGCCATTACTTCACCATGCAAAAATAACACCTGTTAACATTTTAATTTCTCTTTTATGACTATTACACTACATAATTGAGGTCAGGTTCTGTATAATTTTGCAGCTTACTTTTTTCCATTGATAGTAATGGAAAACATTAGTAACATTTTCCCATATTATTAAAAAGTCTGCAGTAACACAATATTAATGGCTTCATATTATTCCATTATATGAATGTGCTATTATTACTTTAACCGTCCTCCTACTGTTGGGTATTTAGGTGATTTCTGAATATTTTTGCTTTATGGTTAATGCACTAATAAACATTTCTATATGGTAACTTTATTTTCCTTTCTTGATTATTTCCTTAGGATAGATTCCCAGAAGTGGAATTACTGGGTCAAATGAAATGAATTAAGGGAAAAAACAAAACAAAACATTTTTCCTCCTAATTTTAAGGGATTGTAAACTCTAAGCAAAGCAAGGAATACGTCTGTTCTGTCTTGTTTACTTTATCTCCTCAGCACAAGGCAGTACTGTCACCAGTCACTACACATTTGTTAAATAAGTGAATGAATGAACAAAATAATACATCTTCCCAAAAGAACATTTAGAAAAATACATAAAATTGTAAAGAAAATGTAAATATTATCTACCATCCCACTACTGGCAGTAAACCTGTTAAAATTCTGGAATGCTAGCTTATACTGGCTTTTCTCTATTTATGCCACATGCAGTTACTCCCATTTTTAAGGCTCAATTTTGGATCATGATAAAAACAGTTTCAACAGTTGCTTTTTTGTTTCATTCCTTACTATCATCTCATGTGTGTTTTCCATGTCATGAAATAGTTTGCAAAATAGAATTTTTGATCTATTAAAAATGGATGCATTATACTGTGTGGCTACAATCATTTATTTTACCATTCCCCTATTTTCATATGTAAATTTTTTTCCATTTTTAATAACTATAAGTATCCCAGACATAAATCGTTGAGAGCATTCCTTGTTCTCTCCTCAAAATAAACTCCTTGATATAGAGTTGCTAGTTCAAACTGTCCTGGTAAACTTTGCCAAATTTTCTTCTAGAACTAAAACGTATATACAGAGAAAAAAGAGACTTTCACCTGTAAATTATAGTACTAATTTAATTATTTTCTGTTATCTTTCCATAGAGTGGGGAATGAGACATAGAGAGAGAGAGAGAACAAGAGTGTTTCTTCTTCTGAAGAAGGAATATTTTTTGAAGGTAATGGTTATCTAGAATAAAAGGGTTGCAGAGACAAATATACCTAAATAAGATCAGATCTAACTCTAATTAAACTCCAAAACACATCAGGGATTTTACTTTTTGAAACTATAATTTCTCCCACTTAAAATGAAATTCAAAAAATTTTTCCTATTATGGACTTATTTCACTTAGCATAATACATTCTAGTTTCATCCACATTGTTGCAAATGGCAAGATTTCATTCTTTTTGATCACCAAGTAATATTCCATTGTATATAATATACCACATCTTTTTTATCCATTCATCAGCCAATGGACATTTGGGCTCTTTCCGTAATTGGACTATTGTTGATAGTGTTGCCTTAATTTAAATAAAAATTTAAAAAAAGAAAAAATTTCCCTACTAGAAAAATTAGAAGGTATGTGTGATGTTTTATAAAATCAGAAGTTGGAGGACACTAAGAAGTGACACCACAATTTTGCAAAGACCCATGATGGTTGTCAGTTCTAGTACTGAAGAGCAGCACTAAGAAGGAAGGAAATAGGCCAATTCCTAAGCCCCACAAGAGGTACTATAGAGGCAAAAGGCAACCTGACTGGGAATTAAACACACAGCAACAGGAAGCTCAGCAAAGCACCGGGCTGGTAACACCACTTCTCTACCTGGAAGGGGCAAGTGTAATTTCAGCGAGTTGAAAGGAGAAGGTTGCTCACTCCTCAGACTGGTCCTGGATGTTGTGTTTGAGTGAAAGGAAACATCTAAATTATGATGGTCTCTGAACAATATGAAATATGATCAGGACCAAATATACAGTTGCCCAGATAGGGACAATGGTTGAAGGCAAAAGAAGGAGTGAGCGCTCTGACAGAGTAAAAGAGGAACCAAAAGCAAAGACATGCATAAACAACAAAAACCTCTGATGGTACTGTGATGTCTGTCCCATTCTCCCAGCCACACTCAGCTATAAGTTTAAATAGCCTGCTTCCCAGGTCTCCACCAGACCTGTAGTCTGTCCTTGAACCCCACCTTGTTGACTAGACGTGGATCCCATTGTATATCTCAGGTCAATTCTTCACTGCCCAGAGGTCAAACATAGATTTTAGAATCTTTTCACTAATTTAGATGAACCTTACAACCCATGACCAAGCATCTCTGTGATACTGAGAATGGTCATTCACTAGAAGCTTATCCATCACAACTGACCCTATCTTTTCAAATCCAGAACCTCAAATGTGTGTGTTGACATAGATCAAAGTTGAGCTTGTTAACATCTTGGATGGGTCAATTAGACTGAAGGATCTTTCCTGGAGAAATTCAATGCCCACCTACTCTCTCTCTGGAGCTGTCGCACTGCACCTGTCACATCCTGTCCCTACTCATGGGAGCTCCCAGTATGCTAAATGGTCAAGGACCTTGTTTTTAAAAAAACTGGCAGAAACGTAGGTTTAATTGAAGGGAAATGAAGATTAATTCTCAATGTAAATGCATGTAGTAGGACCACAAGACTTCGTCATTATTATTGATGTCAAATTAGCAAATGTTGAATGAGGATCTTGAGGTAGAAACACTCAGTTAAATTTGGACAAAGATCTTCAGTCCATTGATGGATAATGCCACCAGGTAAGGTGGTGTTTCCTAACTCAAAGTCTCATGTCCTCCCTCAAGAGCTTTATGCTACATATTGAAGCAAATAGAACTGATATAGAGGTAGCTACAATATAAGGTGCTAGAATATGTTTTATATGATTGTATAGACAAATTCAATATGAGAGAAGAGGAAGAACATTATGTCCAGCAGTGATGATTAAGGAAGACTTCAAAAAGTGGCAATTGACTTGGACCTTGAAGATTAGATCAAATTTTTTAGAGAAGATGATAAAGAAAGGTGACCTTCCAGGTAAAAGAAACTGTTTGACAAAATTATGGAAGCAAAAAGTTGCAAAATGTTTGGGAAGAATGACTGCTTGACTCAAGTGAAGTGAGTTCACAGGTAAATCAGGGAATGAATGCAGAGGTTAGTAAATCAGGAAATTAATGGAGAGGAAAGAGATGAATACAGTTTTGGCTGGATTTGATGTGAAAATGTAACAATTAGTTGGAAATGCCCAACAAGGCAACTTGAGATATGGGACTAGAGGCTAACTAAGAAGCCAGGGATGAAAATGTGGATTTAGGAGTTTTCCAAACAGATGGCTTATTTGAGTTTGAAAGAAGAAAACATCTCTTTTACCTGTACACATTTCCAGAGAAGAGGCAAAGACATCAACAATTCGTGAGAATGTCCTATCAAGTAATGGGGTGGGAGCGGGGGGGATGGCGGAAGAAGCAGAGAGGTAGTGGAGAAATCAGGATATGTAGAGTGACAAAGGTTAAGAGAGGTGACTTGTGGTTGGTTCTGTTCATCAGTGTCATTAGAATCCTAGGCTAATGAGGACATTGGATTTGGTAATTAAAGAACACTGGTAGCTATGAAAGGTAGTATTAGCAGAATATGATAAGGAGGGATAAAATTAGATGACAATGAGGAGAATGTCCTCTTCCCCATCCATCCATCCATCCACCCATCCAACCATTACTGAGCACCTACCATATGCCAAATTCTGAGGCAGTAAAACTTGCCTTTGCCCTTGTGCTCTCAGTTTTTGGGGATGATAAAGTCATGAATACCATTATAACCCAATGTAACTAATACCATGCTGAGGGAGCTTGGAGACAGAGGGAAGAACTGCCATTGGGAATATGCGGAAAACTTACTGGTAGAATAAAGAAAAGGAAGAGAAGGAAGAAGGAGTGGAAGAAGGAGCAGAGGAGGAGAAAAGAAACAACAAAGTGCAGAGAAAACAATGTGGAGTTTGTATTTTTTAAATTAATTTCAGGAACACTCGACTGGGAATTATAATGATTTATAAGTGTTTGTCACTTGGACACTAGAAAAGAGATTTCATGTTAATAAAATTGATAATGATACTTTATGTTTCCATCCTCTCCAATCCTTTGTCTCATCTAATCCTCAATAGCAATGGAGATTCTGTTTCTGCCATGAAAGACTATTAGAAACTATTTCTTTTAGCATCATCCTCCCACTCTTTACTCCCTCATAGCTGGGAGACCCATGCAATTTGCATTCCTGTGCCTTAGACATCTGCCTACATACTCCCACTCAAGGTGGCTTTTGGATGTTATATCATCTAAAGAAAGCTGTCATTGAAGGCTGAAAAGTGACATAAGGGTCCTACTGTGCCAGAAAGGATGTTACAGACTCTTTTGAAAATTTTCCACCCAAACAAAAACTCAACCCCACAACTTTCTAGACAGGGCCATTATGAGAATATCAAATTCTGCTTAAATATTTTACTCAAATCTGTCTCATTTGTTAAATTCACATTTTGGTTCATTATAAAATTATTTCTTTTGTTGAACTGAAATCTGCCTCTGATTATGGGCTGCTCCTACTAATATAATGCCTCTTCTATGTGGCAGTCATTTAGATTTATCCCTCCTAAAGCTTTTCCATCCCTGGTTAACTGCCCTTAGTTTCTTCATCTCTCCATCCTCCTTAGTCTCTACTGGCTATTCCCATTTGTTAATGGACCTCTTAACTGAGAGGTTAACTAATACCCAGAACTGTGCACTGCCTTATTAATAGTACTCTGTCTGGCTTCACTTGCTATAGGGATGGCATCCTACCTGGTTACTTTGTCCTCTTAGACTTAGCACAAGTACCACCTGCACTAAGCCTTCAAGTCTCGATAAAGTATCCTTCTTACCTATTCCCATGTTATTTATACAATTTTCTGTAACTTGTTGGTCTCTCCCACACCTCCTTGCCTGCTAGATTACAAGCATTATGAAAACAGGGACACTTTATACCTGTTCCCAGAAGCTACCCTGTTGCCTGACACAGAACAGATATTCACTACAATGTGTGGATAGTGGTTGATTTGACTGTACCTCTATTCTACACACATCAGCCAAAATCTGAAAACCAGACCAAATGCATCAGGCGGACCTCAAACACACCTATGATGTTCTCCCTTGAAGGAAAATAAAAATTGGGCCAAATGTATGCCTACAATGAAGTTTTGCTACACTACAGAATGTTTGGTTCAGAACAGGTGTTCTGAACCTATTCTAGAATAACTATGTGCTCTAATTCACACTTGCCTCCTCCACACTTCACTTGACTGGGCCCTATTGGATTCCTAACCCACACCCTGTCCCCAGTATATCTTGCACCTCAGGAGAACACTTCTAATCAAAGGAGGTGTTTATCATTTCTATCTTACCTCTAGTCTATCCAGGAATACTGGAAACTCAGGTATTTCATAGACCCCTCTGTGGCCCAACTATTGTCAACCCCTTAGCTTTTTCTCCAACACCCCTACTACCAACAGGAAGTGTACTCTCTGCTTTACCTGTCCTTCCTGAGTCAGGAAAAGCAAAAGCCTAACCTCCACTTAACACTCCAAGTCCCATATCCACAGCAGTTGTCTGAACAGCTAGTCTATACTATATTAAAATACCACAGACACAGGAAAATTCCAGCAGAGAGCCTGAGAAAGTCACAGACCTGGAGGACAGACTGAGGAACTGGCTTATATTGCCCAAACCTCTTGCTACCTTGAGAAGCTATTATTCCAATTCATTCAAAGGGGATATATGAGGCTCTATGGGTGAGGAATCCCCAGGGATGAAGAGACACTTTAATGATGTCCTTAAGAGATAAATCTCAGCTTGAGTACTGATGCAACACATGAAGCTCTAGGAAATCTATCTAAGCAGCCCTGAGCCTGATTCCTTGCTCCTCTCTTTTATAATTCTTTACTTGATCTACCTTCCAATTCAGCTTTATCATTATATTTAACATTTGGGATACTCTACATAGTGCCTTGCATATCTTTTGTATAAGAATGCCCTTTAATAACGTTATATCTCACCTTTGATAATGCAGTTTAGTGTAGGAAAGAGCACAGGCCATGGTCCCAGCAGTGCTTCTACCATTTACTAGCTATGTGAATGTAGGCAAGACACTCAACCTCGCTGGGCCTCAGTTTCCCCATTGGATAAAAGGGATATAATAAAAGTTACCTTGTAGAGTATTGTTGCAGGGAGAGAGGGGGAAAGGGAAAGTATGGAAATGTATGGGAAGTTGCTGATTCATTGCCCGAAATCCTGTAAGATCTCAGTTAATGGTTATATTATGATCTATAATAAACCCTGACACACCATTAGACCTATTCTACACACCATTCCTATCTCATCGCCTCTTGAATTCCTTCTACATCAGGGATAACAGCAATAGGGTGAAGCACTTATGTCCCTGCCTAAATTATAGTTTAAAATCCTTCCAATTGGGACAGCAAACCTCTTGCCAAATGCTATCCACCATCCTTCCCACCTATGGAGATACTCTACCAGAAGCCTAGCATGTGGATTTGCATATCACAGTCCAGAAAAACTAAATCATTTTCACTGATACCATCTCCAAAACCACATGTTCACTTCCCACATCCTGTGTGTCACAAAGTCACCACCCTCACGTGGAGCATCATTTGAGTGTTTAATGTTTGAGATAAAAACATCTGAGAGTCATAGCAAAAATGTGTAAGGGAGAAATGCCTGAGGATAATAGCAAAAAAACAAAACAAAACAACCTCTTACAGCTGCATGTGTTTTAGTTGATATTCAATTTGTTAAAGTTGTGTTTCTCTTGCCTTTGAACACATCTTATAAATCTTGGAAGTTTTGTTATAAATCTGGTTAAAGTGTTAAACATTCATTTTCCCTTGTATTTTGACTAATATTCAATTAGCTCTTAAACATGAGATGGAGTACTTCCTCCTAAATATTTTAACTTTTTCAAACTTAGTGAAATGATCTTACATATTTCCAATTAGTCACAAATTTTTGCAAACTTTAAAATCAAATAATCTTAATAATGTAAACTGTACTTATAAAGTTGATTATGAAATTCTCTTAAATATTTCAAATGTAATACACAAATTTAATACATCTGGTTTTCTTAAACCTTCAAATCCCTAACAGGATGACTTATAAGTAGGAGAAACAAAATCTTTCTCAGGACTCGCATAGTTCTGGTAAATCTAATAAATCAAAACTTCTAATTTAGCATATTAAGTTCTCTTAAAGCATTTCAACTTTCTAAGAATTGAACTTACAAGTTCAGTAAATGAGGTTCTTACGAGCCTCTACATATTGACTACAAAACTAATTAGTTAAATCCTCCTAAGTGTTTCAATTAAAATTACAAATCTGGTGAGTCAAATTCTCTAATATATCAGATTCTCATTTCCAACATATTAAAAAAAAAATCACACACAAGTAACATATACTGATCATAAAATTCACTACTATACACACACTTCTTATATAGAAATGCCATTTCTTCATCGCCAATTTGATTTTACAAAACGCCTTTCTCACGTTACACAGTTACACAAGCAGCAGTGGCAGAATCATCTTCTCCATAAGGGGCCTCAGAGACTGCGTTGGAGATCGGAATCCAGGTGTGTCTTTCAGGAGCCCAAAGCCCTGAGCCCTTCTCACGGTGGAACTCTGCCTTCTCAGTGCCCACAGAACCCACCCACACCTCACCACTGCAATTGAATAGTTCAATGTGCCCTGCATCTCCTTGGCTTCCTTCAAGTATTACCCTTCTCCGATTTTCATCTTAACATCTTATCATCTGTGGCCAACAGGCACATGAAAAGATGCTCAACGTCGCTCCTCATCAGGGAAATACAAATCAGAACCACACTCAGATATCACCTCACGCCAGTCAGAGTGGCCAAAATGAACAAATCAGGAGACTATAGATGCTGGAGAGGATGTGGAGAAACGGGAACCCTCTTGCACTGTTGGTGGGAATGCAAACTGGTGCAGCCACTCTGGAAAACAGTGTGGAGGTTCCTCAGAAAATTAAAAATAGACCTACCCTATGATCCAGCAATAGCACTGCTAGGAATTTACCCAAGGGATACAGGAGTACTGATGCATAGGGGCACTTGTACCCCAATGTTTATAGCAGCACTCTCAACAATAGCCAAATTATGGAAAGAGCCTAAATGTCCATCAACTGATGAATGGATAAAGAAATTGTGGTTTATATACACAGTGGAGTACTACAGGGCAATGAGAAAGAACGAAATATGCCCTTTGCAGCAACGTGGATGGGACTGGAGAGTGTGATGCTAAGTGAAATAAGCCATACAGAGAAAGACAGATACCATATGGTTTCACTCTTATGTGGTTCCTGAGAAACTTAACAGAAACCCATGGGGGAGGGGAAGGAAAAAAAAAAAAAGAGGCTAGAGTGGGAGAGAGCCAAAGCATAAGAGACTCTTAAAAACTGAGAACAAACTGAGGGTTGATGGGGGGTGGGAGGGAGGGGAGGGTGGGTGATGGGTATTGAGGAGGGCACCTTTTGGGATGAGCACTGGGTGTTGTATGGAAACCAATTTGACAATAAATTTCATATATTGAAAAAAAAATCTTATCATCTGAATTACATAGATAGAATCATGCAAAACTTCATCCCACCCCAAATTTGCATTCAGTCACTTTGCTACCTGAGTAGAATTAGCTGCATTCCATACTCTCTTATGTTTTTACCTTCTTAATGGACCTCCATTCATTCATACTGGCTCATTGCCATGGATAAAGTGACCAAAAAATCACCATCTGTCCTGGGTCTTTCAGTTTCTTTTTTGAGACTTTGAGGTCATGGAAAATAGGTGTCAAAATTTTTCTGGGTGTATCCTGTTTCTTCACATGAATCATCAGAAAATGTGGGGCACCTCAGGGTGGCTCAGTCGGTTAAGCATCCCACTTCGGCTCAGGCCATGATCTCATGGTTCGTGAGTTCAAGCCCCATGTCAGGCTCTGTGCTGACAGCTAGGAGCCTGGGCCCTGCTTCAGATTCTGTGTCTCCCTCTCTCTCTATGCTCCTCCCCGCTCATTCTCTGTCTCTCTCAGTCTCTCAAAAATAAATTTTAACAAATTTAAAAAGAAAAGAGTATACCTATCTAAAAAAAAAAAAAAAAAGGAAAAGTAGTGCCTGTTAGTTTTGACAAACTCAGGCCGTCAGCATGTTTCAGATCTATGCCCAGAGACACTGTGTTCATCCTATATAGAAGGCCAACACAGCAGCTTCCATTCCTCTTGGCATGAAGTCTTTGGTGGGAGGGCCTTTCTTCTCAGAGCCTGGAAGGGAACTGGTGCCCTTGCATCCTCCAATTGGATCATGAGATGGTCTTTCTTCAGATGGGTTTTCCTCCGAGGACAGACTCTCATGACTTTTTTATGGCTCTAGAAGTGCTGAGTTCCTTTCCTTTCTCTTCCTTCTCAGTGCCCTAGATTTCAGATCATAAAAAATAAGTGGTGCTCTGTTCTTATAGCTTAACTCAGTGCCCTAAGCCATATATGGACTAACAAGCAGCCACCTTCACAAATCACACTTCTGCCTGAGCTCGTGCAGGAAGGGTGAACAGTCGTGCTAGCTACCCCTCTGCTCTGTCATAGAGTATAATTGAGGCACTAATTTTGAAAAGTCTCATGTACACATTTAGTGGCATGTGGGGAGATTAGGAGCATAAGCTTAAATACTCACCTTGTACGATTTATTAATTTTATTTTACTGTGGAGAAAGGTCCTCTTGAATAATTAATATGCTCTCGTAAGAGGATTTTTTTGACTCTGAAAATGTTTAAACAAAAGAAAGCCCCACAAACAGCTGAAATACTCTCCCAAATAGTCCCAGGGTGTCGGGGGCGGGAAAGGGGGGTGCTTAAAAATGCCTCACTTCATGATGGGAACTAAAAGGGAAGCAGTCCTGAGGCTGAAATGCAACTCGTTAGCTCAACACCTTAACTGAGCTCTTAAAGAGGAACTTAGACAATAACCTAGAAACCCTGTATCCAAATCCTTAAGACCAGTTCCTTTCTCTTTCCAGCTGGCATGATAAGGGGTCTGGAAGTTAATATGTTAAAGACTCAGCTAGAATATGAGCCATATCACAGTCATCAGGGGTTTCTAGTGGCCCAATTAAGGCACTGCCAACCTAAAACCAGGCAAAATGCAAAGAAGGCAAAGATACTATCCTCTTCCCTTTCTGGCCATTTCCCTCAATAATGCTCTAAGTCTGCAAGAAGGCTGATTCTCTTTGATGAATATGTAGCAACTTTGTAGCTTGGATATCGTCATCAGAAGGGACTTTGGGTCATGGTCCCAGCCAGTCCTAAGGGTCTGGTAGGCCGGGGTTCAGGGCAGTAGGGCAGTGAAGTCCTGTTTAGATGGCCAAGATGATTCTTTACCTCTCCAGCATCTTCAGTGGATTTGTGCTATTTACA
This sequence comes from Acinonyx jubatus, assembly GCF_027475565.1. NCBI lineage: Eukaryota > Metazoa > Chordata > Mammalia > Carnivora > Felidae > Acinonyx > Acinonyx jubatus. The sequence goes on along the minus strand of NC_069388.1, from coordinate 89,610,565 downwards.
AATCCTGGGGTAGGGCCAGGTTTCCAAGAGCTGAGCTTTCTGCTAGCACCTGTCTGGACCCACACTTGATCTAAAGCTCGCATCCCTTTTTCTTTGTCTTTCCTTTCTCCCTTTCTCTCTACACCTGGATCAAAAATCCCTTGCTTATATCCTCTCAACTCCTCTTCAACGGTTTGAAAATTGCATGACTTCAATAAATATCATTGCCTGAAAAATGGAGTTGGAGCAGAAAAAAACAAAAGCTGTTGTGCATAAAACAACTGAAGAGTAGATTTACACATAATATTGAAAATGCAAAGTACTGGGGTGCCTGAGTGGCTCAGTTGATTAAGTGTCTGACTTTGGCTCAGGTCATGATCTCACAGTTCGTGAGTTTGAGCCCTGCATCAGGCTCTGTGCTGACAGCTTGGAGTCCGGAGCCAGACTTCAAATTCTGTGTTTCCTTCTCTTTGCCCCTTCCCCACCCATGCTCTCTCTCTCTCTCAAAAATAAACATTAAAAATTAAAAAATGCAAAGTACTATGATTCTGATTAAGCAGATGAGTCCAGAAGGGTCCTGAACATATTCTTTAAGGCTATTTATTTAGGTTTAAGCTTAAGCTACTTTTTAAAAATGGAATGGATTTGACTTATAACACTGTGTAAAATTAAGATATACTTATGCTACTTTTTAAAGAAAAATAACTTACTGTTGAATACTATCTGCACAACTGTAAATTCCCTTTTGATAACATCTAATATATATATTTCTAACACTATAAACCATTATGTATACACTAAGGAGAATTAGCACCTTACAGAAAATAAAGTATGATGAAGAACAAAAGCAAAATCAACCCTCATCTCACTATTGTCAATTCTTAGAAATTATTTCAGTACAGGATTTTTTCCCTATGCATAGGATATTTTACATAACTATACTCCTATGGCATATTTTAAATTATTTTAACATAATAAAGAAAATTTCATGTAATTAAATGTTCTTCTAAAAGATCATGTTTTATGGCTACAAAGTATCATATTTAAATAATGTCTCATCCTGAGGCTTTGTACTTATTTCTAGCTTTTGCTACAATATTTAATTTGTGTGATCAATGTGCTCTAGCTATACTCGAACATGTGCGTGGTTATGAGGATAGATTCTTAGAAGAAAAGTTTGTTCAGAGTGCTGGACATTTAAGCTTTGGCTTCATTTTGCTTACTTCAGAAAGCTTTAGCAAGTTAATAGCATGAATCAGAATATACACACCCATTACATGAAAGTGTTTCTTCATATTCCTAACAATTTCAGAAATATCTTTCCCAATTTAAAAGATTTAAAATGTTATTTATGTTTGCATTTCTTACTAGTGAGGTTGGATATTTTTGTATATTTGCTATTCCTTTATATTTTACTTTTTTATGAATAACCTATTCATGACCTTGGAAATTTTTAAATTTAAATCTTCATTTTTAAATTACATATTGAATTGCAGCAACTGTGTTAAGGATACAACCTTTTTTTTTTTATTGCCTAATTTCCTAGTTTTCAGCTGTTGCAGAACTTCTAGAATAGACAGTATTTGGTTACATGCTTTGTTCTATTATTATACTGCTAGATTTGCTTGCTAATATTTTATTTACATTTTTAAATATTTATTTATTTATTTTGAGACAGAGGGAGCACGAGCGTGAGTAGGGAGAGGAGCAGAGAGAGGGGGAGAGAGCAAGCTGACAGCACAGAGCCCTACATGAGGCTTGATCTCACAAACTGTGAGATCATGACCTGAGCCAAAATCAGGAGGTAGAGGCTTAATCAACTGAGCCTCCCAGGCACCCCTAATTTATATTTTTGTATCTTTGCTGTAAAGTGCAACTGTCATTTCATTTTTTGGTGCTGTCTTTGCAAGTTTTGGTTTCAGGGCTATAAGGAAATAAGCATTTTCTGAAATGTATTATGTTTTCTGAAATAAATGAACTTGGTGGCGAGAAATATTCCTAGAAGATATTGCTTACAATTCTTTCTCTGTGTAGCCATCACACAGTAGTACAGGGCATTCCCCAGGTCCTCCATGTCAAGCAAAAGAAAAAAGAAATAACACAATAGGTTATTGATTCAGAAAAACAGTGGAAGTAAGGTCTACAAAGTAGTTAACAGATTTTACCCTCTCAGGTTAGAAGTCCCGCCAGCCAATGATATAATAGCAGGGAGAGAACCTAGCCACATTTTTTATGACGATGATCAATGTAAAAGCCAGCCCAAGGAGCAGGAAAGAGCCCAGCAGTGGAGCTTCCTAGCTAGGGAAAGAGGCTGAGCCTCAACGCTCATCTTTTTTTCTGGCACACTACAGAGTATCCCAAGAGAGACACATCCTTGTGGGTAGACACAGATTTTACAAAATTGAGAAAAATATACAGATAAGCAAAATGGAGCAGCACAGACTTTTTCAGCCTAGATATGCATTTTATAAGATTTTTAACAAGACCGTGATAAATAAAATGGCTTATTTAAGGACCTCAGTAATTAGCATTTTAGCATTTTAGAGGGAAAAATAAAAATTGCAATTTAAAAGAATTAAGCTTTATCTTTTCAAAAAAATTTTTAAAAAATGTTTTATTTATTTTTGAGAGCGAGAGAGAGAGACAGAGCACAAGCGGGGGAGGAGCAGAGACAGAGGGAGACACAGAATCCGAAACAGGCTCCAGGTTCTGAGCTGTCAGCTCAGAGCCCGACGCGGGGCTCGAACTCACAAACTGTGAGATCATAACCTGAGCCGAAGCTGGACACTCAACCGACTGAGCCACCCAGGCGCCCGAAGCTTTATCTTTAAAATATCCGGTTTTATTTTTTCCAGATTCTCCCTTCCTATAAGCAATATGAATAAGGCAAACAAAGAGATACTATCAAAGAAGTATAAATAAATCTTGTTTTGTGGCTTAAAAAATCATTATATATACAGTTTGTTGGTTTCTAACATGTTGTTATTAATGTAAATTGATTGGGGAAACATTTCATCACATAACAAAACAATCATTGTTATGTTCCATTAACACTGAACTCTCTCATGCTGTGTAGATGTAGATCTAAATATTTATAGAGTCAGTACAATACATACTTCTTTTTAAAGTTTTTATTTAAATTCCAGTTGGTTAATATGCAGTGTAATATTATTTTAGGTTACAATATAGTAATGGATTCACCACTTCCATACAACACCCAGTGCTCATCACATGTGTGCTCCTTAATCCCCATCACCTATTTCACCCATCTCCCCACCCACCTCCTTTGTGGTAGCCATCAATTTTTTCCCTAGAGTTAAGAGTCTGTTTCTTAACTGCCTCTATCTCTCATTGTTTCCCCTTTTCTTGTTTGTTTTGTTTCTTAAATTCCACCTGTGAGTGAAATATGTTATTTGTCTTTCTTTGACTGACTTATTTTGCTTAGCATAATACTCTCAAAATAAAAGGCTTCTGTACAGCTAAGAAAGCAGTCAACAAAACTAAAGGGAAACCAATGGAATGGGAAAAGATATTTGCAAATAACATATCTAATAAAAGGTTAGTTTCTAAAATACATAAAGAACTTATAAAACTCTATACCTAAAAAACAAATAGTCCATTTAAAAAATGGACAGAAGACATGAATGGACATTTTTCCAAAGAAGACATACAAATAACCAACTGACACATAAAAGATGCTCAACATCACTGATCATCAGGGAAATGCAAATCAAAGCTACAATATGAGATATCACCTCACACCAGTCAGAATGGCTAAAATCAATAGCACAAGAACAACAGGAGTTGGCGAGGTTGCGGAGAAAGGGGAACCCTCTTTCACTGTTGGCAGGAATGCAAACTGATGCAGCCACTCTAGAAAACACATAGAGGTTCCTCAGAAAGTTAAAAATAGCAGTACCCTACAATCCAGCAATTGCACCACTAGGTATTTACCAAAAAACACAAAATACTAAATCAAAGGGATACATACACCCCAGTGTTTATAGCAGCATTATCTATAATAGCCAAATTACAGAAATAGCCCAAGTGTCCATTGACTGATGAATGAGTAAAGAAGATATGATCTATATCTACATCTATATTTATACCCATATCTATATCTATTGGAGTATTATACTCAACCATAAAAAATCCTGCCATTTGCAATGACATGGATGGAGCTAAAGAATATTTTGCTAAGTGAAATACCATACATACTTTGGCTCCAGGGATACAGTGGTCAGCAAGAATCAAACCTGATCTCTGCCCTCAAACATATATTAATAAGACATTAATCCACTGATTATTCAAATCAGTGTGCAATTACAAAGTGTCCTAACAGCTATTAAAGAATATTAATATTACGAGAGTATATAAAAATTCACTTAGTCTGAATGGTTTGGGGCTGAGATCTAAAGGATGAGTAGGAATTAGGAAGAGCAGAGTGGCAGACACTGGGTTGGTTACACAAAAGCCATTTACAGCCCCCTTCTTTCCCATCCTCTACTAGAGATATTGTCAATGTCATAGTCTTACTTGAAGGGAGCATTGGTCATATGACAAAGTTTTGGCCAGTAGGGTGCAGGAGAAAGTCTCTAGATTGAACTTTTCTGCTTGAACAAAAAGTCACTGTCTACAAGAAAAAACACTTTTTTTTTTTTAACTCTTTGTTCTCTCCCCTTCTTCCTCTCTAGAACCGGTTCAAGAGACCTGGATGTTAGCAGCACATTTTACCTATGAGAACAACCCTTACACACTAAGGATTGTGGTTCAGAAAGTTAGAAAGAGCCTAGAGCCCTGAGCATATCACTGACCCACATACCAGCCCTAAACTACCTTACCTGGCTTTGGCCTTCTTGTTATGAAAAACAATGAAACCTCTATTTCTTTAAGCCCACGATAAACAGAGAGGGAAGTTGTGTGGAGGGGAAAGGGTTTAGAAAAGTTAGCTACATTTATGAAGACCCTGGGCAAGAGGAAGTATGATACATTAGAAAAGCCAATGTTTTCCATTTACACTTGCCATTTTTCATATTACAAATTTATCCATGGATAAAATTAAAAGAAAATGGAAGAAACATAAAATTGTAATTGATGAGCACTATGGTAATTTATTACCACCACAACTATTAATGGAGTCTCAGTAATAAAAGAAGCTCCCTGCAGGCTGTGGGGCAGACAAAATAGGCAGAGAGTTGTTGGAAATGCTCACTGTAAGTCTACCCTTTATTTCCTGCTCAGCAGAGCAAATGCATGAGTGACATGAACATAGGGATAATGTTGCATCCATTTCTGTTTACTTTCCATAATCTCAATATTTGATATTATATGAGGAATAATAAATTGATTATTCAGACAGTTAAGAAACAATGGGCTGGAATATGTTTGTCTTTGTTGTTCTTAATTTTTTTCACTTATTGAATTTGCTCAGGTAACATTTATTTCTTTTTTATTTTTAAAAATTATTTCTTAGGTATTTTTCTAAGGAATTTGGGAAAGCAGTATTTCAAAGTGACCCCTCAATCTTTTATATAACTATAAATCCATATTTGTTTTTGAGGTTGGCAAAATTAATGGCAGTCTGGAGGATGTTCTAGAGAGGGCAAAAGAACTATTGGTAGGGATACCAAATAGGAAGTTATTATAATATTGAGGTAAAATATTATTAGAACTATGGGACTGGAGAAACCAGATTCCAGAGATTTTAGGGTGGCATTGTAAAATGTTGTGGGCTATTCAATGTTTAGAAGGGAGTAGGAGTTGAAAATGAAGGACAGGAAGAAATCGAGGCTTCTCTCAGTTTACTAACTTGGGAGAACAGGTTAGTCAAATCATGAACACAGGAGGGAGAGCAGGTTAGGAAAGAGTATCTACATACCAACTGTAGAACATCTCCATATACACTGTAAACATTCAATAGCTATCTGTTGAGTCCCTGTTGTATCAGTTATCCATTGTCATGGTAGTGCCATGTAACAAACAATCATAAGATCTCAGGGGTGTAAAACAATAAGCAATTGTCTAGTTCATTAGTCTGAAACACTCAGTTGGTTTGGCCTAGGCTTGTCTGGATTTGGGCTGGGTTCATTCACATGTCTGGGGGCAGTGAGCTGCCAACTGATTAAGCTGGCCTCAGCAAAGATGATGGGCACCTCAGCTCTGCTCCATGTGTCTTTCATCCTTCCACAGACTAGCCAAGGTATGTCTTTATGGCAATGGCAAAGATACAAAAGGTAAACAGATACATGCAAGCACTTTTTCCAGTCTATTTTTGTGTCACATCTACTAATGCCCCACTGGGCAAAACAAGCCCTCAGAAGAAACCAGATTCATGCTTAGGGAACCAAAGTCCATCTGTTTAGGGCAAGGATATAGCAAGGAATAAGTAGTTGATACCATTAGTGCAATTAATCTGTATGTGAACTGTGTGCCAGGCACTGTTCTAGACTCCGAGGATACACTAGAGAACAACAACAAAAAGTCTTTATCCTCTATTTAGAGATATATACAATAAACAAGCCTAAAAATATGTAATTTTGAATACTATGAACTTCTTTAATGAAAAGGATAAGAGGATAGAGAGTGGTGAAAAGTAGTGTGGTATGATGATCTTGAAAGTGGACTTCCTAGGTACAAGGACAGCTAGACTTAAAAGCCCTGAGGCAAGAATGGGTTTGGCAATAAAACCTGGGTGAGATTGGATGGGAGTGAGTCTGGAAGAAAGGCCAATGAAATTAGATAAGAAAGCCATGTAGATCACATGTATTAGTGAGGGTAGGCTACGATGGGCTGCAGTAACAAGCAAACCCCCAAATCGCAATGGCTTAATACACGGTTTGTTTATCACTCAAAGTCTACTACAGGTTCAATTTCTTTGCTGGGAAGCCCCCTGAAAACAATACTTGGTCATGGGCTGTTTCCATCTTTTGGCTTAGCCATCACAACCTGAGCAGCTCAGTTGCTACATTAAAGGAAGAAAGAGGTGAGGCCACATGGGAGCTTTAACCCGACCCAGTCCAGAGGTAATACAGATCACTTCTCCTCAAAATCCATTAGCAATAACTAGTCATATGGTCAGGTCCAAGTGCATGGGCTCCAGAAAATGTGGGCGAGCAAATGAATGTTCAGTGAGCATTAAAAGTTTCTGCCACAGCAACATAAATTTGCTTTTCATTCTATATGTGATGATAAGTCATTAGAAGATAAGAAGCAGGGAAGGAGCATGATCATATCTGTAATTTTAAAAGATCATATGGCAGTCATGTGGAGAATAGAGAGTAGAGAGGCAAATGTGGAAGAAGGGTGACCAGTTAAGAGCTCTCCTGTGGTGACCCCAGGAGGGAGATGATGGTGACTTAACCTAGGGTATAATGACAGGGGTGGTAATTGATCAGATCTGAGATATGTTTTGAAAGTAGAACAAATGATTTACTGGTGGAGTAGATGTGGGATAAAAGAGAAAAGCAATCGAGAATCACTCCTGGGCTTGAGACTAAGCAGCTTGGAGAATGGTGATTTAATTTACTAAGATGGAGGAAGAATGGAGAAGAAATAGGTTCAGAAGAAGAAATCAGGAATGATTTTGGCCCTGATAAGTTTGAAAAAGGTAGCAGACAGACAAGTGGAGATATTGAGTGAACTGACAGTTGATTTTTTTTTACTTTATTTTATTTTATTTTAACTGGGGTATAATTGACATGTAACATTATATTAGTTTCAGATATATAACATAATGATTTAATATTTTTATATATTGCAAAATGATCACCACACTACATCTAGTTATTTCCGTTAGCATTCGAAGTTACAAAACAATGTTTTTCTTGTGGTGAGAACTTTTAAGATCCACTCTCTTAGCAACTTTCTAATATGCAGTACAGATTTATTATTAACTATAGTCACCGTCCTGTCCATTACATCCCTGTGCCTTATTTATTTTATAGCTGGAAGTCTGTACCTTTTGACTCCCTTCACTCATTTTACCTATCCCTCATACCCTACCCCTGGCAACAACCAATCTGTACTCTTTATGAGTTTGGGAGTTTTTCAGTTTTGCTTTTGTTTTAGTTCCATATATAAGTAAGAACATATGGTATTGGTCTTTCTCTGTCTGGCTTGTTTCACTTAGTATAATCCCCTTGAGGTCTGTCCGTGTTGTCACAAATGGCAATATTTCATTCTTTTTTTATTGCTGAATAATACTCGTGTGTGTGTGTGTGTGTGTGTCTTCTTTATCCATTCATCCACTGATGGACACAGGTTGTTTCCACATCTTGGCTGTTCTAAATAACCCTGCAATGAACATGGGCATGCATATATCTTTCCAAATTAGTGTGTTTATTTTCTTTGGATAAACACCCAGAAGAAGCTGGATCATATGTAGTTCTATTTTTAATTTTTTTGAGGAACCTCTGCACTGTTTTCCATAGTGGCTGCACCAGTTTACATTTCCACCAACAGTGCATGAGGGTTCCTTTTTCTCCACATCCTCACCAACATTTGTTATGTATTGTCTTTTTGATAATAGTTATTCTAACAGGTACAAGGTGGTATCTCATGGTGCTTTTGATTTGCATTTTCCTGATGATTAGTGATGTTGAGCATCTTTTCATGTACCTGTTGGACACCTGTATGTCTTGTTTGGACTGACAGTTGATTTTTAAATCTGAACTTCAGAAAGACAGGTAAGGGCTGGGATACAAATGTGCGAGTCATTAGCATATACTTAGGAGCTATATACAACCACCTAGTGGAAAGAGCAATAGAGAATATTGCCACAGATTGAGCCCTAGGGAACTCTTAATTTAGAAAAGCAGGAAAGAAGAGTAGGAATTAGCAAATATGACCAAGAAGGAATAGCCAGTGAATTAAAAGAACTATTAAGTGAGGTATTTTGGAAGCTAAATAAGAAAGCTTTTCAGGAAGGAAGAAGTGCCTCCAGTGTCATAAATTGCTGAGAGGTTAAGCAAGATGAGGGTCAAGGATTTGACAAGATGAGATCAGCATTGACCTTGACAAAAGAAACTTTAGTAAAGTGGTGGAGATTGGCTGGGATAGGCTGACAGAAGACTGTGAGGGGAAAAGAGAGTTATAAATGGGAGAAGAGGAAAAGCTTCGTAGGCAGAAAGGACATAAGTTTAAGGAAGGATTTTTTTTAAGGGGAAAGAAATTACAGCATGTATGTATTGTGATAAGTATGGGGCAATTGAAAGAGAAATTTATGATACTAGTGAGTGGAGTGGAGAACATAGGAGCAAAGTTTTTGCATGTGCAAATGGGATATGTCCAAATATGGCCTTTAAAAGGAGGTGAGACCATACACAGTGGCCAGAAGAACAATGGACATATGGGTAGAGGAAAAGATAGCCTGGTAGATCTGATGATAAAATCAGATAATTCATTTTTATTGCTTCTATGTTTCCCAGAAAATAAAAATCAAGGTCATCAGCTGACAGTGAGAAGGAGGAAGTGTTAGGGGTAGAGAAGAGGGGAGAAGCTCTGAAATAGTCTTGTTGCAGAGCTGAAGAGTGAAGTGACTATAAAATACTTTACGACGGTTGAGCAATACAGAAGGGCCACTTGAGATTTGTGAATTGACAGAAAGTTTAAAGACCAGTCAACATAATGTGTGTTTTTCTATAATGCAGGCTTAGAGATTATTAGCACTGGGTTTTGTCATATGGATGAAAGGGAGAGAGGGAGGAAAATGGAGTCAAGGGTCTATGCAAGGAGGGACCACAGGGGTGAACCATGGGGTCCTAGCTAGAGGAATAGAGAAGCAAGGATATGAGGGGTGATAGGTAATAAAAAGTGGTAAGATCAAGGAGCTAGAGATCCTAATGAGTACTAACAGTTGTTGGACTTGGAGTACAAGAGGGCATGAACTGAAAAGATAGGAGGTGATAGAGAGTAAGAGGTTTGAAGTAGAAATTTTGGAAATTATGTAGTTACTAGGGATGACACAGGTAATGATTCACCATGAGAGTGGAAGCTTGGAGGCAAGTGGAGGAAAACATAACAGGAAGTGAAGAAGTCAAGGAAGTGAGTCAGGGAGTTGGATTGATCATGTTTGTGTATATCACAGTCCCCAAAAGTGAAGACAGGGACAATGATGGGAACATAGCTAAAATCTCCAAAGGATGAAGGAGAATGAGCAGTAGATGAGTCAGCGAGTGGCTACAACAAGTGTAGTCCATTATCATGTATCAAAGATGCATGGAGCTTAAAAGATAAAGAAGGAATAATGGTCTAGAAGTGGAATGAGGACAGTGTGCACATCTGCCCTTGGTCTGGCTCTGTGGTGCATGGACTCTGGAGGAAGCACAAGACACTTAAGACTACTACAGTAGTGGACATGGTATTCTGAAACAGCCAAGTTGCAGGTAGCAAAAGGTGAAGGGAACCTTTGAAGAAGAGGTGAGGATTTTGTTGATGACAGACTATGTGTTCCATAGGAATGGCAGGGTGGGAGGGTGCATCAGACTAGGAAAATGTTTTGAGCTATATTGGAGATAAGAGCCAGGGTGGTAGCTCTTGACGAGAGAAGCTCAGACCTCAGATGGTGGTCAGACACACAGAAGTAGGGAGCAATGGTTTTGGTCATGGCCATCATTATGAGGAAGGTCCATAGTGTTCCTAATTAGAGCACCAATGGGGAACCATTGGTACTGGAAACTGAGACATCTTGTAGTGGCTCTTGAAGGTCTGGGGGACTCCTTTAGAGGTTTTTCCTAGAATTTTCATGATCTTGGGAGTAGAGTGTGTACCAGAACTATAGAATATGTCATGGGGGGCTTGCTTGATGCCCTTAGCAAGAATTGGTCCAGTAGGGTTTTGAAGGAGATTGAAGGGAGTAAAATCCAATGCATAGATAGCATTGACCTGGAAAAAAGAGACTTCTTTAAATGAAAGGGGCAGTAGAATCTGACATGCACACATCAGACTCAATGCTCTACTTTTTTACAACAAATATTTTGTAATGTCCCCTTTACTATTTAGAAATAAAATTCATAGATATTATAATCTAACTATACATATATTTTCAAGGGAAAAAAATCAATATAATGTCCTAAGTATATTATAAAAGAGAAATAGGAAGCAGTTTATAATAAATTAATATGTATTTCAATATGGAAATGCTCAGGCATACAACATGAAGATTCAAGATGAGTATGCTAAGCTTATGCCTTTATTTCAAATGAAGAGAATGTGACAGGAACAGATGCAGGCAGATGCAGCAGTGGGGTTTCTTTTTTTACTTTTGTTTGTTTGTTTGTTTGTTTGTTTGTTTTGGCAATTCAAATACTGTGAGCCATGCTTCTGTCAGTGTCACGATGTTTGACATGGGAAAAGGGATAAATTCTTGGTCATGAAAAAAGCAAAAGATAATCTTCTCTTAATTATACGGCAGTCTCCTAGAAAATTTAGGATATTTTTTAAGTTCAAGAATACTTTTTATGTTATCCCCCAAGAAGTCCACATCCTAACCCCTGGAACGTGTGAATATGTCAACTTATGTGGCACCAAGGATTTTGCAGGTGTGATTAAATTAAGGACCTTGAGGTGAGGAGTTTGTCCGGGGCTATGTGGTTGTAGTCAGAAGGGCTTTATAAAGAAAATGGGAGGCAGAAGGGTCAAAGTTGAGAGAGAGCTGAAGATGCCACGGTGCTCATTTTGAAGCTGGAGGAACAGGCCATGAGGCAAGGAATGCAAGCAGCCTCTGGAGGCTGGACATGACAAGGGAATGAATCCTCCCCTGGAGTCCCCAGGAGAAACAGCCTGCTGACATCTTGATTTTAGTACAGCAAAACCCACTTCAGACATCTCATCTCTAGACTTGTAAAATAATAAATTTGTATCACTTTATGTAATAGGAAATTAATTTACTTTATATAAAACTTAACGCTAGGTTCTGGATTTGGATAATTATAAGTAGGTTTTTTTTTACCTGCATGACTGTCTGGAGAGGCAGTCAATGATCATTTGGAATGTGGGACAGTATTCCTTTGTGCAGGGCCATACCACCCAGTGCAGGACAACCAGCATTCCTGGCCCCCACAGCTAAATGCCAGCAGCACCCTGGAGTTACTGCGACAACCAAAACAAATACTCACTTTACAAAAGAAAGTACCCATTATCCAGAAGCAAGGAAAGTTGGGCACTCATATCTGAGGACTTCTTTGGGCTAGAAATGCAGTTTCAAAGATGCTTTCATGGACTTTTAGTTACTTGGCACACAGTCACCTCAAAGCAGACACTGTTTCAGAGTAAAGGTCAATAAACTATCAGAATTCTGACTGATCAATAAAGACTCCTTAATGATTTCTTAAAAGCCTGTGTTGAGTCCCTCCTCCTCCCCTCCCCTTGAAACAGTCTGAGAATAGAACTTCCACTGGATCATAGAAGCCATCCCCATCCAGAACCTTTTAGTTTCCCAGGGAAGTGTCTTTAATGGAAATCCCGAACCATTTATAAAAATTCACAAGTGGGGAGAATTAATTCAGTTTAAATGGCAAAGAAGAAAGGAGTCATTCTTCTTTCAGTCTCCATTACTATGGATTATGGAGAAAAAAAGGAATCTTCTTTTATATAATACCTCTTCCTCCCTCAGCAGCCATTTGTTATCTGCAAAAGTGATGCATACTTAGCAACTGTTTCCAGAAGAAAAATGTTAGGAAACAATACATGATAGACCTCTGTGTTACGTGGATGTAATACATCAATGCCACTCAAGGTTCCACTGGGGGATTTCAGCATGACTTGGAAAGAAAGGAACACAGAATTCAGAGGGGGTAATGCACATGTTGGGAGCCAAGACACGGAAGTCTTTGGGTTGGTGGTGTAGCACAGGAGTGGGAGAGGAGTCAAGACAAGAGAGTGATTGCTTTGTTCCTGAGTTCCCGAGCCACGGTGCTGTAATTAGCCCTCACCAGAGAGACTAGGCACCAGCATATTGTTTAGCACATCAGGTGTCTGTCCTGCTGGAAGGTCACATGGCTCCAAAGAATGGAGCAGGTAAAGACAGCTCATTACAGAACTGTTCTTTGCATAAGAACAGGAAGGTCTAATTTCTGCCTTTCTCTCTACTTAAGAATATAGTTTGATCATTACCAAGTCAGAGGATGTTCCTTTTGGTGAGGGAGAAGTATGATGAATATTCCTTCAAATTAAAAGAGTAGATAATTATTGTATAATTAGACAAGACTTCACTTTATGATTTGCTCTGTGCTCACCCCTATGTGAAGGTTAGAAAAATAATTGTTTTCTGCTGGTTTTGCCTGGCTCGTTATGGAGAAGAAGTCAGCTGCTAAATCCCTCCTTCATCTTTCACACTCCTTCTTGAGGTCAACCAAATCAGAAGCCAACTTCCTAAGTGAAAAGTGACCTTTATTTATTATTCATGATTTAATAAATAACCCAAAGAGAGCAGTAAAACAACCCAGAACAATAAAGCGTAGTAGATAACAACAAAAGCAAAAATAAACAAGTGAAACGATATCTTACTAGCAAGCTTTTGCACCAAAAGGAAACCATCAACAAAATAAAATGGAAACCTCCTGGATGGGAGAAAATATTTGCAAACCATATAATATGAGCTAATAACCAAATGTATTTTTTAAAACTTATGCAAATCAATAGCAAAAACAAAAACAATCTGATATAAAAATGGACAGAAAATCCAAAGACATTCAGATGGCTAACAGGCACATGAAAAGATGCTCAATGTCACGAATCATCAAGGAAATACAAATCAAAACCACCATGAGATACACACAGTCAGAATGACTAGTATCAAAAAGATAAGAAGTAAGTGTTGGCAAGGATGTGGGAAAAAAGAGAACTTCACGCCCTGTTGGTGGGAATGTAAATTGGTGCAGGCAGTATGCAAAACAGTATGGAGATTCTTCGAAAAATTTAAAATGGAACTACATACGATCTAGCAATTCCACTTCTGGGTATTTATCTGAAGAAAATAAAAACACTAATTTGAAAAGATATATGCACCCTCGTGTTCATTGAAGCATTGTTACAATAGCCAAGATATGGACCTAAGTGTCCATCAACTGATGAATGGATAAAGAAAATGTGATATACATACACAATGGAGTATTATTTAGTCATAAAAAAAGAATGAAATATCGCCATTTGCAACAACATGGTTGGACCTTGAGGGCATTAAGCTAAGTGAAATAAGTCAGACAAGGAAAGACAAACACCATATGATCTCTCTTATATGTGAAATCTAAAAAACAAAACAAAACAACCCAAGCTTATAGGTACAGAGAACAGATTGTTGGTTGCCAGAGGCTGGGGATAGGGGATAGGAGAAATGGGTGAACTATTTGATTTTTTTTTTGGTTTAAGTAAATTATTTAAATGTCTAAAAAATGTAAGTGTTTAAAAAATGTAAATGTTTAAAAAATGTAATGATTGATTAAAGGCAGATTTCATTTTCCAGGTATCTTTTTATGAAGACATTTCAAGAAAGGAAAAAATGGAAGAGAGGCATTATTTGAAACGGGCTCTATACCAAACCAGACTGTTTTTTCCACCCAAGCAAAGCTGCTACCTTTTAGTTGTGGCTGGTTCATTGATTGCTAAGGCTTTAAAAATGAGATTAAATCAGCAAGGTCTTTATTACATGAAGATATATGCCCCTTGTGCATTCTCACTGATTTGGCAATCTTAAAAAATAAAATAAAATATTTTTTTATAAAATAATAAAATAAACTAAAAAGTAGAAATGTGGTGGAGTACAGTGGGACAGACTCCAGAATCACTCGTTATCAACAAATATTTGGTCACTGTAGTTTCACAGTTAATCTAGCAGCCAGTCAATAACTCCTGAGAAAGCCTCTGCAGACCTTGTGCTTACAATATAATATCCAGCAAAGTAGACAAAATTACAGAAATCTGCAATAGCAATGGATATTCAGGGTAACAGCTGAGCATATGCCAGTGTATGAGGGCAGCTTTCACTGGATTTTTAAGATGTTTCTAAAAAGATACCAGGAAGGAAAAGTGTTATTTTAGTGAAGAGAAGTGAATTCCATTACGTTATGTTTCTACTGAAATGCTTAAGACTAGGATTTAGGTAGGGTGGGGAAGGTGCCATTGAAGTAAAGCCATCGTAAATTAGATTATTATTGTTGAGTAAGTAATTAGAGAAATATAAGTTAAAAGAGTATTTTACTTCACACTTATATGTATTTTTTCCTGGTTACAAAGGAGAGCTAATTTAGAAAATCTGGAAAATAGATCATCAAGGAAAAGTCTGATAATTACAGCACCCAGAAATAATCATGCTGCTCTATTTACATTTCATCACTGGAACTCGGCTATCATCCTTACAATTTTGTAATCTGCTTTTTACTTTAAATAAATTCGCATCCAATATGATTTTTGATTTCTGATCACAAAGTATCTCATTTGTATTAGTTTTCTATTGCTACAGTAATAAATCACCACAACCTTAATGGCTGGAAACAATACAAAGGTATTCTCTTACCTGAAGGTTAGAAATGGGATGTGGCCTAAAATCAAGGTGTTGGCAGGGCTCTGTTCTTTTCTGGCACGCTAGTGAAGAATCTGTTTCCTTGCCTTTTCCAGGGTCTACAAGTCAACTGCATTCCTTGGCTTATTGCCCCTCCATCTTCAAAGCCAGTATCATTGAGTCTCTCCAACTGTCTGATGTCATGTCCCCTAGGGACCACAGCTGAGAAAGACTCTTTGTTTGTAAGAACCCATGTGATTAAGTTGGGCCCATCTGATAATCCAGGATAATCTTCCCATTTTAAGGTCCTTAATTTAATCACACCTGCAAAGTCCCTTTATCCTGTAAGATAATGTATTCATTCACAGGCTCCTGGGATTATAACTTGGACATTTTAGGGGCAGAGAGCATTTTTCTGCCTGCCACACTATTTATGGTCATAATTCATTAAACCAATTCCCTTTTGTTGGACATCGGTCTCAAGATTTTTAAAAATATTAAATAACAAATATTCTTCCACATACGTCTGGCAAACTGTGTATTTCCATAGGGCAAATTTCTAAAATTGGAATTTCAAGTCAAAGGTTATTTTTTTCAAATGCCAAAGCTCTTGACATGCTGTTGAATTTACTTCTTGAAAGGTCTAAACTCATCTCTCTCCAGTGCCATATGAAATGCCTCATCTTGTACTTTGGCAATTGGAAACTGTGTAAATAAACTTTAATATTTGACAAATTGCTGAGTGAAAAATGGTACCATATTATTGTACCAACTGCATTTCTTTGCTTACTAATAAGCCTAACCTTTTTTTATTTTTCATATTTCTATTGGCCATTTGTATTTCTTACATTTTGAAACTAGCTTAATTAACTCTTTTGCCCATTTTTATATTGGGGTTTACTTGCTTATTTCTTAAATTGGTTTCTAAGAGTTATCTCTATGTTAATGATATTAACCCTTTTTAAAAAAAATTTTTTTTTAATGTTTATTTATTTTTGAGACAGAGAGAGACAGAGCATGAACGGGGGAGGGTCAGAGAGAGAGGGAGACACAGAATCCGAAACAGGCTCCAGGCTCTGAGCGGTCAGCACAGAGCCCGACGCAGGGCTCGAACTCATGGACCGCGAGATCATGACCTGAGCTGAAGTCAGAGGCTTAACCGACTGAGCCACACAGGCGCCCCAATATTAACCCTTTTTAATATAAGATACAAACATACTTCAACTTTGGTATTTACTTAATATCTTTAAAAATATTTCTTGACATTCAGAAGTTTTACATTATTAACCATTTTTTGTCACTAGTTTTAAGTTTAGGAAGTCCTCTTTCACTCCAAGATTAGGTATTTATTCGTATTTCCTTTCAGTTTTTTTAAGGGATGAGTTAATGGAATATTTTTTTTCTAGACAGTATACCAATTACGCCCAAAAGGATTTATTTTTCCATAAATTTATAATGTCATGAGTATTTTATACTAAATTCTTGTATGTAGTAGAATCTGTTTCTAGGCAATTTATTATAGTTATTTGACCTATATTTTAATCCTTGTGTTGACACTACTGTTCTCATTAGTAGGACTTAACTTTTATATCTGATTAGGCAGGAAGATGCCTCCCACCACCAACCTCCCTATACATGCCATGCTCCTCTCTGTTTCTGATTTGCTGCACTTTTTTGCCAGTTTATTTTCCCAGGTGAACTTTATAATCACTAAGTCATGGTCCATGAAAAATCTCACTATAAGTTTTGTTGGAATTGTATTAAAATATAAAATGATTGACAGTTAATTCACTCCCTCAACATTATAAGCCCCCCATTTTCAAGTTTTCCATTTTACCTCTGGTAAGTATTCAATGTATTCATTATACAAATATCCTGCACATTTTAATTGGATTGTTCCTATAGTTTATCTTTTTGTTGCTACCGTGGAAAAATATTTTTATCATATATATTCTTATTTATTAGTGTGAACATATGAAAAATCTATTATTTCATATCTAGTTTGCAACTAGCTACCTCCCTGCATTAATTAGCTCAACTCAAACTACTGCAAGCAGAAAGCATATTTTGTTATAAGAACACTAAGGCATCTCACATAACCTAAAAGCAGGACTACACCTTCACCTCAGAATGAACTAAAACTGGGCTTTCCTGTCTCTTGGCTCTGGACCTCTCTGTATGCTGTTCCATCTCTCATTCTGTCTCCCAGCAAATAGCATACCTCATAACTTGAACCAAATAAAAGAGGATATAACCTCCAAAAGCATTCAGATGTTACATTTTGCAACTGCAACCACCCATAATCTCTAGCTCACTGCTTTGCTGTGTTCTTATTCCCTCACTCTGTGTCTGTCTCTTCCAAAATGCCTTGGGAAGAGACTGTCAGTCAGATGGGCTGCAGTTTGTACTCCTGGAAGAGTCAGTGATGGCCCAGAGGCCAAAGACCAATGACAGCATAAGCTGGGGTAAGGGAGGGTGCTGATTACTTGGCCAACAGTCAAGTAAGCGTTCATTGCAATCCTCTTGAATTTTCAAGTTAAATAATAATGTTATTGTATTGAATTGCTTAAAGCACCTATAATATTAAACCATAGTAGTAATAGTGGGCATTTGAACCAAAATAAAAATACCTTTATAACTTTATCACTCTATATTTTTTGTTGTTGATTTGTGATGCTTTTTATCATGTAAAGGAAGGATCTCCTCTAGTTTCTAAGATTACCTCAAAAATGGATGTTGAGGGGTACCTGACTTGCTCAGTTGGGAGCATGTGACTCTTGATCCTGGGGTTGTGAGTTCAAGCCACCCGCATTGGGTATAAAGATTACTTAAAAAAATGGACATTGAATTTTACTGAATCCATTTCTGGTCTTTATCCTGATGGCCACATGTTTTTCTCCCATAACCTAATGATGTGACATTTTCTTATTAATAGAGCAGTGTGCTTGTGATTACATGTTTTGGATTGTCCAACAGTCCCTACTCCCAGTGTTGGGAAAAAACATCCCTTTAGGGAATGCCATTTGTATGACTTTTTAATTAAGGGGTAAAGATGAAAGAGATATTTGGGTCCTCCATAATAGATGTTAACTGTTTGAATTGGCTCATTAAAGTATCAAGTTTTTCTCCTTGTTAAAAAGTCATTCTGAAAGCTATGAGCTTGATGGAGAGTTCACTATATAACAGAGGGACAGGGAAACATGAGCTGGGGAGGAGACCTTGACAGAATGTGGGCTATCTTCCTGATTCTACTGGTGGTCACTTGTGATATCAGGAGCAGAGGACTAATGGACAGACACCTGAAGGCAAAAAAGAATCAATGATGAGTGGCAGAGTTAGGCTGGGCACACCTTGTATCATGAGAACTCATTTTCTAGGGGCAGAGAAATCAAAGGCCCCTCCCAGCCTACCCAAGCAGCCTGATATTCCATTCCAAAGAAGGGACTGTAGGACAACAGCCTCAAGTGAGGATCATCCCTTGATTCTCTATCTATAGTTTGTAGTGAGCAGATAGATCCTTGTTCCCCTTGCTCTTTCATGATCTTTTATTCAGATAGGGCAAGAAGGGGACTTATGGCCAATTTATGCTGAGACATTTTCCTAGTGGTTTTCCTTATGAGAATCTAGGGAATCTGAACCCTAGTCTAGCGCCTGACAAGTCCCTTTGGAAGGACACTAAGATGAATATCCGTGTTCATGCAATTCATCCAGAGTCCCTGCTGTTGCTGGCTGCATCGCATCCACCCCTCCAGTTCAACACACCTACCGTAACAGGAAGAGCCATGAAATCTCTGAGCAGGATTGGTGCTAGTTCAGTATCAGGCTGTCATGGTCCCAGCCTCATGCCTTGGCTTTATCCTACCCACTAATTAGTTCCATAAAGTGTTGATGGAGCCTGAGACTAAGCATTGTCAAGAGCCTCTGCAGAGGCCAAGTCCAGGCTCAAGCTGGACCAACAGGAGTGGGTTTGGTAGACTAGGAGACTGACAGACAAGGCCTTCCTGAAACCCTAGGAGCCACATTAATTATAGTCATAGATAATTCTGCTTAGGCCATGATATGTTATCTTGCCCTTGTATTTGTGAATTGGTATTGCAGATATTTTATTTAGCTTTTTTTGAGTTGAGGGAAGACCCATGAGGGCAGACTGATGATTCATTAAGATTGTACTTCATGAAATGAATTGGGAGCTTTACCTCTTTTTCTTTGTGTTTATATATCATAGGAATCATATAATCTTTTTAAATAAAAGTTTACCTATTAAACTGCCCAGTCTTTCCACAAATAATTTCCAAGATTATTGTTCTTTTTAGATCACCAGTTTATGCCTGATCTATCTTTCTACATCCATTTTTTTTTAAGGGTATGTGTTTTTAGTGAAAGGTAAGAGGACAGTTGTTTACA
This sequence comes from Acinonyx jubatus, assembly GCF_027475565.1. NCBI lineage: Eukaryota > Metazoa > Chordata > Mammalia > Carnivora > Felidae > Acinonyx > Acinonyx jubatus. Next base: position 89,590,689 of record NC_069388.1, on the reverse strand, counting down.
CTACTTCATGAAACACTCCAAAGAAATAGAACAATCATTTGTACAAAATATAAACTGATTAACCTACATGGAGAAGCTTAAATGATTCACTTTATTTTTTTGAAGTTTATTTATTTTTGAGAGAGAGCATGGGAGAGGCAGAGAGAGAGAGGGAAAAAGAGAGAGAATCCCAAGCAGGCTCCACGCTGTCAGCACAGAGCCTGACACGGGGCTAAATCTCACAAACTGTGAGATTGTGACCTGACCCGAAATCAAGAATCGGAAACTTAACTGAGCAAGCCACCCAGGTGTCCCTTAAGTGATTAATTTTAAATTTCATTGAATAGAATAAATAAGGTCATGAAGAGTAATAGTGCAATATTAGAATAAGAATCTCTCTCTCTGTCTCACCTCCCTTGTTATTATGACATCTACATTTTTATATTAAATAGACAATCTTCTTCAAAATAAATCACAAAATACTTTGAGGGAAAGTAAAGTTGAATATCATATTTTTAACATACCTGTGCACCAGCTTTCTGAGAACAAGTCATTAGGAAGTTCACTGTTCCTATCTCCACTTTTTTTTTTCCTGGGTATTGATAAAGATTTAAGTGAAAAATAAGTAAATAAATAAACCTGGCAATATTTGCCCTAGCAAACAATCAATGTAGAGTTACACTTCATAGAATACATGTAAATGAAACATTAAATTGATTATTAGGGACTATATAACTGCCTTTTAGACTTTATACATTTTATCTGCTAGAAGCTGATTCACATTTTCGTTCATATAAAATATTTATAGGTCCTAAGGAACTTAAGCTTAAAGGAAGCACACAAAAAAATCTCATGTTAGGGCAAGTCATCAATAGCAGCTGCAGTAGACAAACCCTGAATTCTCAGTAGTTGAGCACAACGGTTTATTGCTTGCTCTCCCAAAGTCTGATGTTTTGTCAGTGGAGGCTCTCCTCCATCTGGTGACTCAGGAATCAAATCTTTCTCCATCTTGCGACACTGCCATTTTAACATATGAATTCCAAGATTGCCCTGACAGGATAAGAGGGAAAGTGGAAGTGGTATATAAGCAATTAAACTGTCTTCACTTAGAAATAACACTTATTGCTTCCACTCCCATTTTGTTGGCTAGACTTAGCCACACAACCTTGCCCAGCTGCAATGGGACTGAGAATTCTAATCTCTAAGAGAACTAGGACAGAGAAAATAACTGGATATGGGAGGGTCTCAGCAGTGTCTCCTACAAGTGAAAAACACATAGTGCTTCATATTCAGATGTAAATTGAATCCTAGCATGAAATTTTAACAACCTTGAAATATCAATAAAATCTCTCTGAGTCATCTATCTTTAAAGGAAATGGTAACATAAAATTGAGGCACACAAAGATGTTAAGTAAAAGAAAAAAAAACAAAACAAAAACCATGGGGGAAGTGAAGGGGAAAAAATAGTTTGAAACAGAGCCTGAGGCAAAGCATTAAGAGACTCTTAAATACGGAGAACAAACTGGGGTTGATGGGCGGATGGGGGAGGGGAAAATGGGTGATGGGCATTGAGGAGGGCACTTACTTGTAGGGATGAGCACTGGGTGTTGTATGTAAGCAATTAATCATGGAAATCTACTCCTGAAACAAAGAGCACACTGTATACAATGTAAGTTAGCTAACTTGACAATAAATTACATTTAAAAAAAAGTCGGCACCCTGAGTGTCACCCAGACATAAATAGTGCACACACAAAAATATGCTAAAAATATAATCATATTGACCTTCAATTACAGGAAATTGTCTCCTCAACCAAGAAAGTCATGAAATGTAATTAAATATGCCTGATGTAAAACAGAGCTCAAATGAACTTACTCCCTTTGATATAGCCTTCACTTCTAGCTGAAGTTCTCCTTTCCACTGGTATGTTTTATTGTTCTTGTCCCATGGCTTTCTTCCCCAAAATAAGGGAACTAAATATTGTAGACTTTCATCTGAAGGCACTGGCTTTCTTCTGGTATTATTTGGGACTCTAGGACCATTGGCCATTGGCTTGAATTAGTTAAGGTATGTTATATTATAGTGTGTGCTTCTGCCACACTTAAAAATTCGGTCAATCTTTCTTAAGTACATATTTATGTGGGGTCATGAAAACATACAATACTTTGAGATGCCTTTGACTTTCATAAATCTGATTATTTAAACTTTTTATAGCATGACTGTCTTCTGAATTTGTAGATGTCACAAAAGAATATCTTATACTAAAAAGCACTTTCAGAACGTTCTTTGGCTCATGTTCTGCAAATAGATTTCCAATATGCTCCTAAGTGATATTGATGGGAAGATTTCCAACATTCCTTTCTTTTTTTTTTTTTTTTTAAGGATAGTCTTATTAGAGTCTTGGTTGGGCTTCTCTGCTTCAGGTTTGATAAATTCATCAAATATTCACTCTGGATTAATGATTACCTGATTCACCCACTTGTTCTTGACCCCATACTGCCAATGTTTTTCTCTCCAGCTGATGAGGAGATATGACTCCATTCCATAAGCTGAATTTATACACAGAGTGTCCATCATTTTATTTGCAACTTTTCCCAGGTAATAGGTTTTTTGTTTTTGCTTTTTTTTTTTTTTAGGAAGTCTATACTTCCTAAAACTGTATGTTTAGCAACTATATGCTGCTGATCTTTTAGGTTCATTTTCTTTCAGTAAAAGTGTTTTTACATTAATTCTTGTCCTAATGAATATGCCTGGTCTGATTCTGCTCCTGTTTTTCATGATTTCTTTGTTGTTGGCTCTTTACTGTTTTACTGGGTTTATTTTTACCCCCCATCCTTTACTAGATGGACTAAATTTTCTTTAACTTTGTTTTCTATAGTGATTTGAAAGTTTTGTGCTCTGTTGCTATTTTTCTAGTGGTTAATTTTACATTTTTAAAAAAATTCTTGAAACTGTTTTTCATTGATGTAAATACCAGGACCAAAACTGTATTTATTGGCTAAGTCTATGGGAGATTTTAGCATGCATTTTAAATTTCTTTTTGTCTTTTTCCCACTCTCTCAGTTTTTGTTGTTGTTGTTGCTATTATACAGAATTTTTTCTGGGTTCAAACCATGTTACTGAGGACCTCAGTAGGGGCAGGGGTCAAAGGGCTGGGAGGACAGGGAGATCTAATGTCCTCAGCCTGGTTGGGATCTCTCCAGCCCCACCGTAGTAGCCAAAAGCTATATATGGAATTTTAATTCATATTTTTATGTTGTATTTTATGCTATGTGTTTTGTTTTTTAGCAGCTATTTTTAATACTTTTGTTAAGCCTTATAATAATATCACAACTATTATTAAGCCTTAATTTCCTATTTAAGTTGTTGCAGTGTTAACCATAACCCTTCTACTGAACAACTTCTCTTTTCTTATACTATTCTGAGCTGTTTCTCTCCAATTGGATAATATCTCTTAGTGGTGTTTAGGAGTTTGCTGTTGTTATCTCAGGGATGGGATGGCTGGTATGCTTTCTGAACTTTTATGTTCTTGATTTTTTTCTTTTGGCTTAACAGATAACACCTTAGGTAGAAAATCCTTAGACTATAAGATTTCTCCTCCCATAATTTTATAAATGTGGCTCCTTTATTTCTGGCATCAAAGTAGGATAGAATTATGAGGCCAGCATTTTCCCCCCTACAGGCAAAATATATTTATCTTCTTGATTGATTGGTGGAATTCTTTCTTTACTCTTGAAATAAGAAAAAAAATATATCAGAATATCTCTAGGTGTGCACGTCTTTCTCATATACATTGATTTTGCTTAGTATAAGCAGCCCCAGCTCTTTACTCAATCAGAAACATTTTTCCTCTATTACATCTTAAATCATTATTTCTGTTCAAATTGTTTAGTTCTCCTGTTCAAGATTCCCAATTTCTTCATAATTTTTGTCTTCTTTTCCTTTTCTGTTTCCTTCTGAACAATTTCTAGAGCTGGTTTATATATTGCTTTTCTGAAATTTATTTATTCTAATGCTGAGTTTAATTCTGTAGCTGCATTCTTAACTCCTTCAAAATTGTCTCTCCTCCAGCAAGCAGCTATAAAGACGAAATATATATATTTTAAGGACTAATGAAGATATTCTAGGTTTCTTTTTTTTAAACCTTGATCTGAAAACAGTTTAATCTAATTTTAAGGTTAAGATGCCACTAATCTAGTCCCTAAATTTTCTTGATAATTTTGCTTTTATAAAGGCTAGTAGTCTATGTGACCTTAATTTCTTTCCTATGAGAATTGCTCCAATTTATATTTTATAATTATATATTTTTGTTCATATAGAACAATATTTTTATTACTAGTGACATATTATTTAAATCCAGACCTCAATTATAATATTTGCAATACTTTGTTTCATCAAATCTACGATAATATTGATTGTAAGGCAAACTATTGTATATACCACTAAAAGAAAAAACACTGCTGGGCTCCTGGGTGGCTCAGTCGGTTAAGTGTCTGACTTCGGCTCTGGTCATGATCAGTTCGTGAGTTTGAGCCCTGCATCAGCCTCTATGCTGACAGCTCAGAGCCTGGAGCCTGCTTTGGATTCTGTGCCTCCCTCTCCCTCTGCCCCTCACCTACTCGTGCTCAGTCTCCCTGTCTCTCAAAAATGAATAAACGTTACAAAAAAATTTGTTTTTAAAGAAAAAGAAAAACATTGCTGCTTCAAATATAATTCATTTTTTTTTATCATTTAGCATTGTATATTATCCTAAGTACTATGTTGGATGTATTTATACATTATTTTTAAATAATATATCACTGTTATGCCTATATGAAGAGATGACTATAAGCAAAATAATATGTTTAAAGTATTTCTAAAATTTCTTCTCAGTATTTGATTCTTCTGAATCACTTTTTAACTCAGAAAAATGAAAAATGGTTTCTCATGTCAATCAACTCTTTTTTCATTCCTGCCTTCTCCCCCCCCCCCCCCCCCCCAGCTATATCTTTCCTTATCTCAGCTTTAATTTCTCTGATCTCATCCTTGGTCTGCTTCATGGAGTTCTTGTTATCTTGAATAGTTTTTAAAGCCCAAAGCAGTTGTACTATAAAATTTGTTTCCAGGTGGCTCAGTTGGATGAGTGTCCAACTCTTGATTTCAGCTCAGGTCATGATCCCAGGGTTGTGGGGTTGAGCTCTGCATCAGACTCCACACTGAGCATGGAGTCTGCTTGAGATTCTCTCTGTCTCTCCTTCTGCCCCTCTTTCCTGCTCATGCTCTCTCTCTCAAAAAAAAAATTTTTTTCTTTTTGTTTCTGCAGTCAAATGCTCTACCACTGAAAAGAATTTGTTTTGAAACCTGTAGTAAATTGTTATTTCAAACTATGTTCTTCCCTTGCCTTTTGAGTGTTATGTTCTCCCCCTCTTATAATACACACTTGTAAGTCATTGGTTCTAAATTTCATTTTTTCTATTTAATCATCCTTTATTTTTTTTAATGTTTTATTTATTTCTAAGAGACAAAGCAAGGGGGGAGGAGCAGAGAAAGACAGAGACACAGAATCCGAAGCAGGCTCCAGGCTCTGAGCTGTCAGCACAGAGCCCAATGCAGGTCTCGAACTGAAGAACTGTGAGATAATGACCTGAGCTGAAGTCAGATGCTTAACCGCCTAAACCACCCAGGCACCCCTTTATTCATCCTTTAATATAGAGAGGTCTTCTCAGATTAGGTTTTACTGTAAACTCCATATGTATGTACATTGTTGTTGTTGGGGTTTTTTTAATGTTTATTTATTTTGAGAGAGAGAGTGAGAGAGAGAGAGCTTGTGTGCATGGGAGCCTGTGGGGGAGGGGCAGAGAGAGAGAGAGACAGAGGATCAGAAGCAGGCTCCAGGCTGTGAGCACAGAGCCTGATGCAGACTTGAACTCAGCAACAGTGAGATCATGACCCAAGCCAAAGTCAGAGGCTTAACTGACTGAGCCACCCCCTGCTGTTGTTGTTTTTTAACTTGGTTCACCTCACAGTCCACATAATTGCTGATAGAATTATCATTTGAGATCATAAGATCAAGTTTCATTTGATATTCATATTTTCTAGCCAATTTTTTTATTGTTTTGAAGTCTTTTATTTAGTGCAAATGTATTGCCAGGAGACAATCCAGTCCCACTGCCTGTTTTATATTTTCATGAGCAGCAGTGATTCCTGCATAGTCAGACATCTTTTCTAATTTTTTACTTACCTAACCTAGGGAATGGTATGTTTGCTTGGCATATAGTAAATGCTTAGTATATAGTTCTTCCAGTATTCGATGGAACTCCCAGAATACACCACAACTCTGTCAGGCTTAGCTGCTAACAGTTGCCAACCTGACCCTCTTAGATATAAGCACCTCCCGTCACACAGCTTTGCGGGTAATTACAGTCCCAGAATTCATGCAAGAAAACAGCAATTAATGCCAAGGAAAATGTGCTTAAAATGGCTCCAATTATTCTAGAAGTCAAATCTAGGTTGTCTTTCCCTTACCACATGGAGTGGTAAGACTCCATGTTTTGAAGGAAAAGATCTGTAGGAGACATAGCTTTAGAGAGTGTCCTACCACCCTTCTCCTTTCTCCTGCCTGTAAGCTTCCTCAGAACCTTGACTAAATTCTTTCTGTTTCCTGGCAGAATTGAGGAATACTCAGAGTTTCCAGTTTTATAGAAACTAGTTTCTTTCTCTTTTCTTTCCTGAATTATTTCTCAGTAAGTTCGAGGAAAGAAAAATTTGATTTTTTTTTAATAAAAAAATACTACAACAGCTAACAATTATCTAAACTTAACTGGGTTCAGTACTTACCAGTTGACCTTTTATGACATGCCTTACCCATTTGAATTCTTTACTTTGCTGTGTCTCAGTTGGCTGGAGTACTTAATACTTTAAATAATGCAAATGGAGAAGGCATGTTGTTAGGATCTGCTTTCTGAGGCCTTGAAGATCTAGAATTAATCACCAAGCTGGACTAGAAATCAGGTCTCCTCTTCCTTAGCCTTTCCAATCAAATTAGGTACTTTACTTATTCCCCTTCTGCCAAAAAAGTACCAATAAAAAGTTATTTATCACAGCTGGTGGTTGTAAGAATTAAATGAGATAATACATCTGAAGCACTTAGTACAACACCATTAGAAGTTGGTGCGATTACTATCTCAGTTTTACAAATGAGGAAGCAGATGTTCAGAGACTGAGATAACTTGTTGGAAGCTGATCCGAGGCAGAGCCAGGGCTGGAATGCGGGACCATCCGAGTTCAAAGCAGAGCCTCAACTCTCACTAATAACTGCACAGCAAGCATCTTACTGACCAGATTCCTGTCTTCAGTTCTGCTTCCTCTGCTATCCTGGGCATGTTAATTTGAGTAATACTCAGCTTTCAGGGCCCAGATGCCAAATTAGATTATGATGCCAACAGTCAGCTGACTCCCTGTGCTACAACACATACTCAGCAGGCATTTCAACAAAAATTAATTGATGAAAATATATGGCGATCACCCAAAGCTGACAAAAACAACTTCTAACCCTGCTGTTAAAAACTAACAGATTGTAAGGTTCAAATTTTGCTTGAGGCCTGGGATAGAACCCCCTGTTAGGGCCATTTTTATTTTTGCTATTTATCTAAGTATGTGTCTTATCTTGGAAAATAGCTGTCTTGTTGCTGCCTCTCATAGAAATCCCTTTTATTAAATCAGACCCTGGGAATACACAATATGCATGTTCTGCCTACAAAGAAGACACAGAACAAAAGGGAGTTAGTAAATCTTGGAAATCTCTCCATGCCCGCTTTGCTTAATTGAAACTATACTGATCAGGTACCTGGAATAATGCCTTTCCCAGGCCTTTGCCCATCTGAAGCTCTCAGAGATATTAACCTGAAATGAATTAGATCCCAAAGTGGTGAGGAGTGTTGGAAAACCAACTTGGGTCACAGGTGGACCCTCATATTCTCTCCAGCCTCAACTATCTCTATGACCTTAGATAAATTCTCAACAAAGCTAGGCTCCATTTTCTCAAATATCAAATGTGGTTTAGAGCTAACCTATGAGATTATGATGAGAATTGCACAAGTCCATGTGTCTATATGCAAGTTCTTTGAGAGACAAGCTCTGAAGAGCATTTCCATGGGGACTTGGACTCAGAAGGTTCTTACCTCCCTGTCTCTAGGTAGAAAGGCTGTAAATTGCTTCACTGCTGTGAATTTTTTCTCAATAATGAGAAGATGTTCATTCAGGCTTCTTCCCACATCTTCCTAATAATGGCCAGAAGCCAAAACTGAAAGAACAGAATAAGATATTTAAATTGCTTCAGACCCATCTCTTCCTTAGTAGAAGAAATACAGTGCATTTATAATTTTTTTCCTTTTCCTTTTCCTTTGTTGTTGTTGTTGTTGTGTGTGTGTTGGGGGGGTTGGGGGGTGGGGGAACAAATCCACCAAGGTGTAAGGGCAGTGCATCCATGTGCCTAGCCTCTGACCTGGGGCAGGGGTGGGGCTCCCATTGATGCCAGTTGTCACGGTGCTGGCCCTGGGCTATCTGGGGGCCGCGTGGGCTACTTATTTGCCCTTCTCTAGCACACTACATAAACAGTGGGGAACCAAGTGGATGCAGTCCTCCTTTAAAGGTTCTTTCCAGTTCATTCTCTGATTCCACTAAGTCCAATCCTTGCCTTTAAGTCCTTACCTTGCCTGTGAAAGGTTTATCTGTGGGACCTGAGTCTCTCTTTGGGGAGTGTAGGAAAGAGAAGTGAGGGTGTACCTTCTCTGGCGGCTGAGTGAACCTTGCTTCCATGAGTGGATGGGGAGGACAGCAAGGGGCAGGTGGTGCAAAGGAAAATGGAAGGAAAGGTGATTTGTTCAGACTTAGAGTGGAGTCTAGTCTCAGTTATCAGTTTGCTCCAAGGAGTATTCTTTCCTACTTATCCCTTCCCAAACCTCATCCTGCCACTACCACAAACTTCAATAAAAGCGGAGAAGATAATCCTTCCCAGCCTCAGTTTCCAACCATCATTGATTCAGGGCAGTGCTGGGATACATTGCAGGGATGAGTCCTTTGGAGAGATGAATGGAGCACACCCGGTCCCCCTTCACACCGCCACCTGGGAAGGCAAGAGGTGCCAGCCAGACACACAGCCAGCGTTCACATTTTCTTGTTCATCTTAAATTCATAGAAAAACAATGTATCCACTAAGTCCTTTAAGAATAAAGTAAACTTGAAGGAGCATAACAAGATACAATGTAGAATACAAGTAGGAACAGAGGTTGGCAAACTTTATGGAAAAGGTCAATGTGTCAGTTTCCTAAGACTTTTTTAACAAGTTACCACAGACTGGGTGGCTTAAAACAACACATTATTTTCTCACAGGCCTAGAGGTCAGAGCCTAAAATCAAAGTGTTAGCAGGGTTACATTCCCTGCAAAGGCTCTAGAAGAGAATCCTTATTTGCCCCTTCCAGTTTCTAGTGACTCCCAGTTTTTCTTGGCTTGCAGCTGTATAATGTCAATCTCTGCTTCCTGGGGATATAGCCTCCTCCTCCACCTCTGTCTTTTCTTCTGTCTCTTCTATGAACACTTGCAATTGTATTTGATGCCCACCCCAGTAATCCAGAATGAATTTATCTTAATATCCTTAATCTCATTTGCAAAGACTCTTCTTCCAAATTAGGTAACATGCACAGGATCTGGGTATCAGGGGATGGATATATGTTTTTTTTGGGGGGGGGGGCATTCAACCTATTAAAGTCAGATAGTAAATATTTTAGGGTTTATGGGCTGTAATTGTAACTACTTTATGTCTCAACGTTATTAAAGTGGATCTGCTTCTTGGTGAGTTACAGAGATTATCCCAGATGGAGTTGCCACACAAAGTTATCTTTATTTGTACAAACAAGGAGATCACAGGGAATAATGCCCAAAGCCATCACTCCGGGGAAAGGGGTAAGCAGGCTCCTTTTATTAAGGCTTGGGATGAATATTCAGAAAGGGATGGGATTTTAACATGATAATGAAGCTGAGGTAACTGTCAGGTACTTTCTGATTCATTTGCACCACCAACTGCCTCAATGTTTCTTTTCTTCTTCGAACAATTAGTTCCTAAAAGATGAAATTGACAGGCAGATGCCTCTAGAAGTTTCCTGAGTTCTAGGGGTCAATCCTTAGTTCAGAGGGCCTATGGGTCTCGCAGGTGACACCAATTACTAGGCTCTGCCATTGTAGCTAGAATGAAAGAAGCCACAGATAATACATAAATAAATGAGTGTGGCTTTTTTAGAGGAAAATTTAATTTATGGACACTGAAATTCAAATTTCATAGACTTTTCACACATTATCAAATGTTCCCCCTTTTATTTTTTATCATCCATTTAAAAATGTAAAATCTTTTTTTCACCCATAGGCCATCTAAAAAACAAGCCAGGGACTATAATTTGCCCATCTTGGGTTAGAATACTTGAATATATTTTAAATCATCTGAATTTCTTTTCAAAGTTCTCTAATAGCCTTCTATTAAGGCCAACTATCTTTTCTGTCTTTGTTAATCTAAAGATTTCTATGTCTTTCGACACATGTTGTGACCCCTCTCCTTTCCAAAACTCTCCCTCCAGCCATGTGGATATGATAAAATGTAAATGCACTTTCATGAGAAATACGATAAAGGAGAGTTAATATGGTGACTTCCCATGGCAGGAAGGTGATGGTCTTGACCCTATCTATGTGTATCTGAGCTCTGTGACCTGTCAGAACAGGGTATGGAACCTCTGTGGAAGGAATAGAACCTTACACAGACAGATGAGAGGGGCCAGATGAGCTGGAGATGGGGTGAGATGAACGGGCTGTTGATAGGAACTAATGACATTAATGAGGGAGGTGGAGCAGAGAGAGGAGAGAAAGGGGGTAGAGAGGATGTAAGCAAAGAGCAGGGGAGATGGGAAAAGGAAGGGAGAGAAGAGAGACAGAAAGATGAAATGAGGTTGCTTATGGCAAGAGAGGAAATTAAACCTCGAGGATGCTAAGTGAGCTTGAGGCTTACTAGGCCATACCAGGAAAGAGGGCAATTAGAGCTGAAGACAATTCAGACATTTTAGGAGCTGAAATCTCAAGAATGGAAAGAGCATCCCTGAAGGATGAGGGTGAGACAGGCAAGGAGGCTTGGGGAAAGTTCCTGAGTGTTTTTGGTTTTGTTTTTATTATTTTTAAAATGGAAGCCAAGGCGTAACAACCTTCTAAAATAAATAAAGTTGTATTTGCCCGGTTCCTTCCTTTGATGTGGAGAAGTGGGGTCAGAGATGACCGTGCTCTGCGTGAATTTGGGCGATCCAAGGAGTGTCAGAGCCCAGAGTGCTGAGGAGGAGGGAGGCTTCCCCAGGCTGCCCCCCATGACTGAGGTGGTAAGTGGACTGGATGCAGCCTCTGAAGCCAGCAGCACATAGTGAGAAAGAAGGAGTGATGGGTATAGAACAGGAGCTGAGCAACGCTTTGGAGAGTGCTTTAGGGGACTCCTCTGACAGCAACAGGAATGCAGGGCAGGTGGACAGGGAGAGACTGGGGCAAGAAGATCAGAGAACACAGGACAATCAGGAGACTCTGGCCACAGTCCAGGCAGGATGCACGAGCGCCTGTCCTACAGTGGTGATGAAAGGGGGGGGGACAGATGGTAAACACTTGTCAGAGAGAGGCACCATAGCTGGGTGGCTGACAGCCTGGCATTTCTCACTCAGTGATGCTGGATTTGGTCCTGAATCCCCAGTGTTTCTTGCTTGGCTGATTACCTCCCTGGGGCCAAACTTCCAATTAGAAATCTCCCAGAGTGAGAGGCTTTAGTAATGCAGTCTTCCCTTGTGACATGCTCAAGTCTGAAAGGTCTAACTACTCCCTGGTGGTCCCCCTCAGGGGTATTGTTATTTGGAGGCTTTCAGGAACAAGATGTTCATGCCTCAGCAGCAATAGTGTGACCCTGATCCTTGGGATCCGAGGGGAAGCCAGGAGCCTGGGAGAAAGGCAGCCTTCCTGTGGGGCCAGGCACTGTCTTGGGCACTAGCAGGGGGCACCTGATAGAGCACCTGAGGGAGCACAGCAAGGCCCCCACCCTGCCCTTCAATTAACCCATTAGCCATCAGGCACAGCCTTTCTTGAAATCTTATAGGGAGGCCAGCCCCTTACCAAGGCTGATGATGTCCTTATACAGCAAGGACACCCCAGTGATTTTCTTAGTACGACACCCTGAATGGAGCTGAATGGTGCTGTCCACAGCCAGCAACTCCAGTAAAAGGTTAAATGGGCCTGGTTACACTATTTACATGACACTGACAACCTGGAATCAATGTGAGGAGGGAGAGATGACGTGTGAGAAGTCTAATTCTTGCACACAGGAGTTAAAATTGTCTCCTGGGCTGTCCTACCTGGATCTTTTGCCCTGACAAGTTAAAGTGTTAGCAGCCATGTGGAAGGAAATGGGGAATGCGTTGGGTTGATTTCAAGAATCTTGCCGTTGCTTCTTCCCCAGTGGTCACAACTACTCTAAGAACTAAGAGATTCGTTTTAATATTTTTTCCTGATTCAAAAACACAAATCCTAGTTTCTTAGATTTGGAAGAGACATCTGAGCATAGCCAGACAGCATTGGGATGTGACAAATGGGGTCAGCGACCCTCAAGGGGGACAAGGGCTTGTCCTGGGCGAGTTACCGCATTTCAGAGTCAGGAGGGCTATCTTCCTAGCAGCAATCTTTCATAATGTCCCACTGAGGTCTGGATGACTTCAGAAGATTCCCGTTGACCTCTGCTTCCATCTTGTGCCATGTTGTCTTTTAGATTCAATCAGGGTGATCATGACCATGGTGCCATTCCGGGCTTGCTCTCCTGCTGAACTTTTGCCTAAAATAACTCTTACAAGGGGTTTTGGCCCCATCTTTCTTTGGGATTAATGGTCATTGGCTCACCTACTGAGGAAGGCAGAGTGTGATATATAGTCTATTCTCTGAGGGAGCAGCAGTCACTATCCCCTTAGAAATCAACTAGCCTAATGGGAATAGATGTGAGGTGATTAGGAGAGCTGTGGTCGATAGGCATGTTTAGTAGTATTCATCAGTCATTTATTGGGCATTAACTGAACAGCTACTATGTACCAACTACTACACTTTCTGTTTTCAGAGCTAAAAGGAGTCAGACCTCTGACACTTCAACTCTTGGACTTTTGTCTGAACGGGCAGGATAGATGCCCTTTTCAAGCTTCCCATAGCACTTTGGACATTCATCTATTAAAGTTTTTATTTCACTGTATTTAATGAAGTGCTACCATGCTTCTCTTTTTCACTAAACAACAAACTCTTCAAGGGCAACTCAGTGTCATTCATCTCTGTGAACCTTATCCCTGGTGAAGTGCCTGGCATTTCATAGATGCTTAACAAATGTACTTTGTAGGGATGGATGAAGAAAGGAATGAAAGTGGGTCTAAGCCCATTATGATATGATCACTTGATAGTTTGTCATTGAAATGTTCCCACTGAGGGTCTAGAGAAATACCAGCTCTGTGGCCATTTGAGATCCCAACAATGGTGGGAAGGACAATTGAAATGTCAGATGGTCTGGGCCATGTGCCAAGCATCTCAGAGTTACGTTTGGAGGGAGTGCTTTCCAACTAAGTTCTGGGAAGGAACATGGTATTTATTTAAGTGTTGGCATCTACTTAGACAAACAGGAACACATTCTGCCACCTCACTTCATTGGAACTGGAATTCTGTTCCTTTTCGATGGCTGAAACAATGCATGGCATTGCAAAACATTTCAGATCAGTTGGCTTCCCCAGCAGCTTAGTGCGTCAGTGCAGAAGCACATAGCAGATTATGTTTCTGTGTTAACAAGCGTGCAGAACCTGCCTTGGGATGAAAAATTGGGACTACAGAGGAAGTGATGGGGAAAATTTTCAGGGCCATTATCTCAGTGCCATCACCTTTAACACATTTCATGTTAAAATATTGCCTGGAAGATCATCAGAACTAAAAATAACGCTGTCTGTTTGTATAGTGGTTTATAGTTTATGAAATATTTTACAGTCATCACACTTTTTTTTTCCTGCAACTGCAACTCCACTTTATAGATGAGGAAAATGGGACTTGTCAGGGTTTAGTGACTTCCCACATCAACTGGTAGAGTCCATGGGGTTGTTAGCATCATAAGAAATTCAACAGTCCTCGCCTCAACTTTGGAATCCTCAAATTCCACTGAAACTATTCTCGCCACTGTGACCAGTAATCTCTTAGAAGCCAAATAACATAGATTCTTTCCATTTTTTCTCTTGCAAGACCCCTCTGTAGCAAATGACCATGTAGACTACTCCCTGCTTCTTAAGGCTGTCTCCTTTGGTTTCTGTGATAGTTCTCCCTCCTGGTTTTTCTCCTCCATCCTAACGCCCACCATCTCAATCTCATTTACTGGCTTCTCTGTCCCTGTGCACCCTATGAATGCTGATGTTCTCCAAAATTTGGTCTTTGGTCCTTTTTTCTTTGCACTCCACACTCCTAGGGGTTTCATACAGCTTATGGCTACAAACATTCACTCTATAGTGTTAGCTCCCAAATCTCTGTTGCCAACCCAGACCTCCCATCTGAATTCAAAATATATATCCTATGTGCTTTCCATATCCCTCCACTTGGGCGTGCAATAAGAACTTCAAATTCCACAAACGAGATTGTTATAATGTTGCAGGATTGCATCCATGCATTCAGCAGGACATCCTTCTTCATTTATTCAAGTTTCCATTATTTCTTTCAGTAAAAGAATATTTAGTAGTTTTCTTTATGGGGGCCCTATATATTTCCATAAGTGTTTATTTCTAAGTGTTATATGTTTTTATGGCCCTTGTGATGTGATCTTATTTCCATTATGGTTTATAAATGGTCATGCTGGTATATAGGAAAGCTGTTGATATTTATGCATTTGTTTTGAAACCGCCTCCTGAAATCCTTAATTTATCTGTTTTTACATTGATTGTCTCTGGTTTTGTAGATAGACTGTCATCTGCAAATCATGATAGTTTTCTCTTATTTTACATCATTTTATGCCTCTTATTCCTTTTTCTTATCTTAATTGCATTGGGTAGTATGCTTAGAACAATGTTACTGCTGGTAATAATGGTCATTTGTGTGGTTTCTGACTTTAATAAGAACAGACCACTTCTATTTTTCATCATTCAGTTAAAAGCCCTTTCATCATTAAATTAAATATATATGCTTTATATTACTAATGGCATATTATTCTATCACTATTTCACATTAGGAAATGATGTTAAATTTTTATTAAATGTCTTTTAGTTACCCCAAGAAATGATTATAAGTTTTTTCTCCTTTGATCTAGTTATATGATAAGTGATATTAATAGAGTTCTTAATATTGAATTTATCTTTGTAGTATATTTTTTTCTAGAAAGAGCCCATTTAGGTTAAGAACTTAAATTTTACTCAGCTCAGGGGACAACATTATGAATTAATTAATTACTGCTTCTCCTTTCAGAATTCCCATTATACTGTATTTTATCTCCTAAACCTACACCCTCATATCTCTTACATTTTTGTATATTATATTCATCTCTGTATTTTGCTTCTGGGTTTTTGGAAAATTTCTCAAACTGGACTTTTGAATCGTTGATATGATCTTTGGTACTATCTAATGTGTTATTCACAGCTACCACTTGCAAATAAAAATTTGAAACTTAAAATCTGAAGTTTTAAAAATTTAAATTCTTAAAAATGTTTAAGCGATAAAAACTGAGGACAAACTGAGGGTTGATGGGGGGTGGGAGGGAGGGGAGGGTGGGTGATGGGTTTTGAGGAGGCACCTTTTGGGATGAGCACTGGGTGTTGTATGAAAACCAATTTGACAATAAATTTCATATATTGAAAAATTAAAAAAAATGTTTAAGCGATGTTTCTCACTAAGAATATGAATCCATTTTGTTTTGCTTCTGGTTCTGTCTCACGTTTTGGAGTAAGCTTCCTTCAGAGGAGAGCATTTGTCTGAGTCTTCAGATTAATTTCCTTCTTTCAAATTCCTGAACCATTTCACATATCTGCCAATGTTTGTTTGCCCAACTTTCCTGAGAAAGTACTATTCAGGGTTGTGAGTTATAGTGGTTTTGTCAGAGATCATGGGAATGCTTGTGTAAAATCTCAAGTCCAAGAAAAAGAGAAAAGAGAAGTCTGCAGGTTTAGTTGGCCATAAGGGATGGGGAGGTGAGGGAAGGCTGCAGTCAGAGACATCTGCACAAGAGAAACACATGTGGTGCTGAGGGATTCCTTCCAGTGTATGGTGAAGCCCATGGTTATCTCAGAACCCCACAGGCTATGCTCACACTCTAGTTATTATCTCACCTCCCAAGACTAGGAGGGCTCCGTCTAGCAGCTCCCACTGTGTTTTCTGAACACTATGAAAGACCATGTCCTTTGTCCCAGTAATGGCCCCATGGAGTCCTGGCCCCACTGCTCAAAGTTAGGAGCATTTGTGCCAAGTTTGATTTCCCCTTGACCATGGAAACTAGGAAAGTAATTATAACTGCAGGCAGACTGCTGGAAGGGCACTTCATTGTTGAACAGTTGGAGAATGTTCCTCTTCTCTTGTTGTCATAGGTTCTGGTCTTATAATACTCCCTCTGCACTCTGCTCATGGCCTCCCCTGTTTGAAGGCCCCCCCCCCCCGAGCTTGGAAATTAGTGGGATTGCACTCTTTACCTGATGCACCCACCACCTGGATCAGCTTCTCCATCATATGTAAAGAATTAGGGACCTTGGTCCACAAGTCACAGAAGACCACTAGCACAATATTTTTACAATATCTTAAGCAGTATAACGCTGTGAGTAAGTGTTTGGTCTCTAGAACCAGACTCTTTGGGTTCAAATACCAGCTATGCCACGAGCTATGGGACTGATGGACTCAGTTACCTTCCCTGTGCTGTGATTTCTTCATCTGTAATAGAAGATAATAATAGCCCATCAGCGTGGATAATGATAGCACCTCCCTCATGGAGTACTGTAATGCCAAGCATTCCAGACAATGCCCACACCCAGTAATGCTGGGTCAATGTTAACTAATACAAAGAGTGTCAACACTTGGAATTTGAGGAGGGCATCCTTCCCTGATTTTTCTCCTTTTTATATTTGTTTGGATATTTCCATGAAAACTTTAGAAAGAGAAGAGTTAAATGTGTAGGCTCAAAATTCCATCTTGTTCCAGAAATTCTAAAGTAATTGTTCTGAAATGAAAGCTGATCAGTTCACTCACTGATTTAAATCTCTGAATGGTTGTCCATTTCAAAGAGGGTAAAATTTAAGTTTGTTGGTGGAATTAACAAGGCTACCTGAGATCTAGACCACATTCTGGCCTTTTCTCTAACCTAGTCCTTTCTTGCACCTCAGGCTCCAGCCCACCCACACCTCCTGGCTTATCATGGTATTTCACACTACAGGCCTCTGCTCTTAGGAGCTTTCCACCTGGAAGCCCTCCACCATTTCCCCTTTTCCACACACCTGTGCACATTTTTTCCTCTACTGCAATTCTGAAGGCTCACTGCAGGTATCATCTTCTCTGTGAAGCCCCGAATTACAGCAACAGACCCCTCCTTGGTCCACACTGTACCCAGTGCAGGTTTCTCTACAATGTGACTGTGAGGCTTTACTCCCAACTGCCATGATTATTGGAATCAACTTGGGAGCTTATTAAAAAATATAAATGATGGTTCTGGAAGATTCTAATTCTTTAGGAGTGGGGCCCAGGAATCCATATGTTTATAAAACAACTGAGGACAAGCCAAGTTTGGGTTACATAATACATCCTCTCTGGTTAACATGCCTTCTCTCTGGTTAATCTACCCTCCTTTGTGGTTAGCATGCCTTCCCCTCTGTAATAGGCCATGAACTCTGTTAGAGCAGGCACCATGTCATACCTGTCTCATGTCCCCAGCAACTTACATAGCCCCAGGCCTTCAGAAATGTGTTGCATGAATGAATAACTGAATCGCCTCTTCCCCAAATGTTTGAGCCGCCAGCCTCTTAGGTGTTTCCATCCTTTGTTGTTCATTGCTTTTACCCACCCCCATTTGACTTTCAGAGACTTAGGAGCTTAAAAGTGAGACAGAAATCATTGTTTTTTGTTTGGCAACACATACCCAACTTGTTTGCCAAACTTACTGTGAACCTTCTGTCTTCTTGAGAAAGGAGGCCCAGGAGATCAGAGGGACTATATTATAACAGCCATCTCCTGAGACCTAAATATCTGGCAATCAAGGTTGGCATGAGGATTGGCATGAAGAATGAAAACACTGAACAGCCAGAAAGCACGAGCCAGTGCTTTCAATGGGCTTAACAGTGTGCTAGACAGGACATGGGAAAAAGATTGAGGATGCTGAGATTGAGCCCATCTCTCCTCCACTAGCCTCCACCTGCTGTTACTTTAGGCACTCTGAACATCAGTGTCCTCATAAAAGAGGGCCAAAAATGGGTTGTCATAGTGTTGTTATGAGAATAAAATGAAGCAATATATATGGAAGCACTGAGTATAATACACTAAATGTTGCAGCAGAACAATGGGAAGCAGCCACAGGCCTGGGCCTGGACTCTTGTGGGGAAACTAGCAGACGGTGCGGGATGCAGCTGCCCGAAACTATAGAGTCCAGTCTAGCAAGCAGACCGCAGTTGCAGAAGATATGAAAACCAAACCATTGAGATAGACCAAGCAAGCTACCTTCTCAGGATATCCAAGAATACTCATGGAGACATGGTAGAACACATTTCCAGCACCTATAAGTGCTCTTCAGGGAAAGGCCCATACTTCATTCATCTGTGTTGTCCTAATATCTAGGAGAGTGCCTGAGAGAGGACCAGAAAGTATTTGTACACTGAACAGTGGGAGGGCAAAGACACAGCTTGACACCATTTCTCCCTTGTTCTTTCCTACTTCCATGGTCCTCTAGACTATGTGTGATGGGAATAAGTTGTTTACTGAAGATGGTACAAGCCATTTAGTCCATGCCCTGGCCTCCACATCTGGATGTGGTTAAGCCATCCCAGACAGAGCTCTGTTTCCTCTGCTATTTTCTGAGGTGTCCAGAGTTCACAGAGTCCCTGATATGCATAAAGTTTTAGGTGAGCTTAAATAAATGTAGTTTAAATTATAACAAAAAATGTTAAGATTTGAGACTAAGAGATCAATTTTCTACTATAGAATCTTTATGAAATAGTCATTTAAAGATAATGACTTTTTGTTGTGCCACTTTCGTTTCCCAATGTAATCTCTGTATAATATAAAATATAATATAAATATAAAATATCAAACCTGCCCCTCCCAGCATTGAGACTTTGAACTTCCTGCTCTCAGATAAAATCATCAGTGTTGCAAAGCACTTCTATTAAGGAGGGATTCTTGTTAGAGAGGCAAGTCCTGTTTAATGTAGCAAGAAAAGGTTATCTATCATTTCAAGCTCTGTTTTTAAGGAGGATGAGTTAGCTTTGTTCTGCTGAGACCCAGTAGATGGGATTTGCAAGCTGGGGGAAAGGGGGCGGGGGAGTCCATATATTCAAGGGAGAATGACTTGAGATTTCTAGGGCAATCTAAGAGGAAATGAAAGAGAAAGAGAGGGCAACCAAGACTATGTGAGTTACCCAGAGCCCCTCCCGTGATCTCTACATCCCCAGTTCTTACTAGACTCACCAACCAGAAAAGTGAGAATTTTGCATCCAGGTGACTGAGGAGAAAAAAAAAAAGATAGTCCATGCATTGAAGAACTAGTCACAACGGGAACCGTGAGAAGAAAGACCATGAGAATCTCTACATATCATGCATGGGTAGGGCTGAGATTATAAAACTGACAATTTGATCCAAGTTAATCTGGACCTCTGAAGGGCAGAGCAGGGTCTTCTCAAGTGACTCCTAAGTCCTCTGAATTTGCCATCCTTCTTGCCAATACCACGAGGAATGCACACTTAACAGGCAACCTGGCCTTCTCCTCAAGGAGCTTCCAGTCTCATTGTGCAGACAAGATATAAAGCCATTGCACAACGGGCTTTCAGGCTGCATTTTACTTTTCAGTAAAGAGTGATGGAGGTGATTAGAGAAAGGCCTGGGGAAGGGCTTCTTGAGGGTCACCCTGAGTTGCATCTTACAAGGGAGATGCCGGATTGGTTTGGCAGAATATGGGAACAGCCTTTTCAGGAGCTCCCTGTCAGAACTTCCCAAAACAGACCAGCCAGGGAGCACCCAGGCAGACAAAAGCAGCTCTGTCCCCTGCCCATTTAAATCTCACGCCTCACAGAATCTGCCTGTAACCTTCACAAGCAAATCTGGCTTCCTTTTTCTTTATGATGACTTTTTAAAATCATTTCTCCAGACGGACATTTACCTGCCTCTGCTCTTTTCGCAAAACAAAACAAAAACAAGCAACAACAAAACAGAACCCTTTTATGCCACTTCTTGCACCCGACTGCCACTTTCATTTGCTCTCAGCCTTTCTGAGTTACGGTGAGTGGGAGGAAGGCAGGCACTCACCACCCACCCAGCCCTTGCTGTTAATAAATAGATGTCTACACACAATACTGAGGAAAGCAGGCTAGTTTAGACAACCGAGGGTTATGGGAGGGGAGGTGGGTGAGGGGATGGGCCAAAGGGGTGGTGGGCATTAAGGAGGGCCCTTGTTGGGATGAGCACTGGGCGTTCCATGTAAGTGATGAATCACTGGGTTCCACTCCTGAAACCATTACTACACTGTATGTTAACTAACGTGAATTTAAATAAATTAGTTAAAAAATAATAATAAATAAAATAAAACAAATTTAAAACAAAAAAGAAAGAAAGAAATTCAAAGTTGTAACTTCCAAAATCTAATGGGTGAAATTGAGTACTTCCCTTTCCACCGTGGCCTGGAAAGGTAGAGATAATCTTACAGAGTCCAGAGAATAACCCTCCATATCACAGGACTTAAATTTTAGTTTTAATGCATGTTGTTTTAAAAGGAACAAAAACAGATTTCTGAATTATATGTTTTCTTTCCCCATTAACAACCTGGACATGCATCTAGAATTAATAAACTAAATTTTTATTCTCATTTGTTGGGGGGCATTGACAAGGGCTGTTGTGTTACCTAATGTCTGAAAGTATTTACCTCTTGACCTCTTGTTTTCCCATTCTGAATGAGATGTTAGTATCTTGGCTGTGTCTCAAATAAACTTACAATTAAGGTTCTTATTTCTCCCCCAGTGGAGCCTCTCAAATCCTTTATCATCAGCTCAACAGGAAGGAGATTACTTTGTTACCAGAATATTGAACGCTGATGCTTTACTTGTTTATATACGGAAGGAAGAAAGCTCTGAAATATTCAGTTTCGTGGCGGGGAGTGGGGGCACCCAGTGTTGCCTAAGTGCATTGGAAGATGATGCTTTACACAACTTCCCTGAGCAGGGAGGAAAGGACACCTAAGCCCTCGGGTCAGACAGAAGTAACTGGATCCATAGCTTCACCTGTGTGACCACAGCAGGGAAGCCAGCTGCATAGATTCTCGTCTGCCATTCTCATTTTAGCAGAAAAATTACAGATGCTGGAGTCGGGCAACCCAGTTTCGAATCCTGCCAGATCCCTGCCTCCAGCCTAATAGGCCAACTCAGACACTCTCTTTGCCTCACTAGCAATGTGACCTTAGACAAATTATTTAATTGCTTTGTGCCTCAGTTTCCTAATGAGTAAAATATGGACAATAGCACCTGGGTGACAAAGCCATCTATAGGAAATAAAAGCCATGAAGAGTCCAGCATGATGCCTGGGTAGCCTGTTTGTTAGACATCCCCTAATGAATGTTTAAAAAAATGCTCATTTCATTTCCCTTTCCTTAAGAAGGCTAAATCAACTCTTTAACTGTTTAGTGCAGGGGTGGACAAACTATGTCTGATGGGCCAAATCCATTCAGCCATCTGCTTTTATATATGAAGTATCACTGAGACGCAGCTCTGCACATGCCTTTACATGTTGCCCGTGGCTGCTTTCACTCTGTGAAGGCAGAGCTGAGTAGTTACAATAAAGACCATGTGGTCCACAAAGTCAAAAATATTGTTTGACCCTTTAAGAAAACATTTGCCCCCACCCCCTAACCCGGGTTGGTGGAAGGAGACTGGGTATTAGAGAAACAGTGGCTCCAGTGTTTATCAAGTGTGAGGCATTGAATGGGAAGTAAACATCCTGAACCAGTCTCATCATCCATCCAGTGATGATGGTATTACCACCCTCAGAGGGCTGGGGTAAGCATTCAGCAATAGAAAATATATAAAGCGTCCTAGCACTGTGTCTCATTCTTCCTATTCCTCTTTCAATTGATAAATGTAGAGGAAGACAAAAATCATCATTGTGAAGCAAGAAGAGGCCTTAGAAGCGATTTGCTGCAGCCTGGGAGCTCTTCAAAATACTGATTTCTGGGCCTCCTCCCAGAAATTCTGATTTGGTAGATCTAAAGAGGGGTGATGGCATCTAACTTTTGTTTACAGTTCCTTGGGTAACTGATGAGCAGTCTGGCGTGGGAAGCAGTGATCTAGGCCACCATGACACTCTGCAGATAGGGAGGCCAGTCAGCAAGCAGGGAGCCATTGCAGCCTCCAAGGCCCCTGGTCCCAGGTGAGAGGCTATCACAGTGACTTGGAGAGAAGGGACAGCCTGCCTTCTGCTCATCCCTCCCATTGGAGCAAGGAGGCATGGTAGATGGACTTCTCAATGCTTGCAGAGGCTTCATTCAGACTCTTAGTAACCTCTGTTCTTCTTGAGGCCTGAGCTACAGAACCCTTAGGACATAGAATGCAGGGGACTGTGGTTTTTATAACTTAGCATCATTCTTCTGCCTATCACTACTGAGAACATGTCCTGTGAGGTCATGAAGACTGGAGGCAGAAGGTCTAAGATGACCCCACCCAAAGCTGTCATGCACCAAGAGTGGACTGGACCCTTCAAAGTGCAAACCTGGCCACCCTACTTCTCACCTTAAGAACATACAGTGGCTTCCCATTCCCATTTGGGTAAAGACACCTCCCCACCCTGCTCACTGCTCTGCTCACTGGCTTCCTGGGGACTCAAATTCCTTAGTAACAATATGAAATTGGGTGCATTACTTAATCCCTCTGTAACTTAGTTTCCTCGTATGTAAAATGTGGGTCATAATAGTATCTACCTGTTTGGGTTGTTATGAAGATTAAATGAGTTTATAGACATAAAGCACTTAAAAATAGCACCTGGTACAGAGTAAGCACCCAGTGGTATTAGCTAGTATCATTATCTCGCACCCCTCCCTGTCACTCCCTGTGCTCCTGTACCTTGTATATACCGCCTCTCTCCCACCACAGGACCTTTGAGCATGCTATTTTCCATGCCTCTCTGGAATGACTCCACTCCCATATCGCTCTTCACCTACCAGATCCAACTCACTTTATAGGTCTCGGTCCAAATGTCACTTCCTCAGAGAATGTTTCCTCACCCCCAAGGCTGTCCAAATATCCCTTGTTACATAATATCATGGCCCTACTTCTTACCACAGCTGTAATTGAACATTTATTTGTAGGTTTAATTGATTACTGTCTTTCACCCTCACAAGACCAGAGCTCCCTAAAGTCAGGGGTTGTATTTATGATCCCTGCCTCTGCACCCCCAGCCCCTGCCATAGTGCCTGGATTATTCTAGTTTCTGTTACTTACAAGTGCCAAAATTTGGTATCAGTTGGAATTCACATCAGCTAAGAGTAACTGAGGACTGATTACTATTTTTAAACACATGGAGGTTTATTCTATTACATAAAAGAGTCCCAGAGGGAGGCAGGCTGACAGTCTAAAGATGCCAGAGGAAGGCAAATGCTAAAAAGTCAGTGGCCACAGAAGGACAGGTATAATGGCTCTGTGAAACCATCAGACACCTGGACTCCTTCTCTTTTTGCTCTCCCACACATGGCTTCCATGCTCAGACCACTTCATGGTCCAGAGTGACCACTGAGGTTCCAATCATTGCACCCACGTGGTAGGCAGCCAACAGGATGAAAGGAGAAGGGAGAAAAGTACTCTGTCCTAGAACTTTTACACAACCTGCCACTTACATCCATTTGGCCAGAGCTTACATGACTCAAATTAAGGTTTTGTTACTGAGGAAGAGGGAAAGAACATGGTTTGGGTGGGCCCACCAGCTGGCTCTGTTCATCATATCCCAGAGGATGACAAACTGGATATCTGATACAAAAGGCACTGTTCTCAGAGACTCTGAAGGGGCACTACTTTCCCAGAGGAGGAGTGGATGGTCTCTGACCCAGTGGATACCCAGAAGTAAGCAGCTGTAAATAGATGAGACTTGACGGCAAAGACATGTTGGTAGAAATCAAATCATTATTATCCCAGGTGCTTTAATGGACTCCTCCATCCCCTTGCTGGACCTCATCCCATCTCTCAGCCTCACATCTTCACCAACCCTCCCTTAAAGATGGAGCCGGAGAGAGATAAGCAAGAGTGGGGGCGGGGGTAGAGAAGTAACTTCCTGCACATTATTCGATATCAGAACATTTCTACATGTTGCCCCACCATGTTAAAACAACAACAACAACAACACCATATCAAATCTGTTGAAGCAAAGTGTCCCATTTCATTTCAGGTGGGGAACGAGGCTTGGTGACAGGACTGCAGTGAGATTCCAGGAGCCACTTGAAATCCAAAGCATCCGTTTCCTTTTGGACAACAGCTCCTGGAGTGGCCCATGGCCATAGTTGTCAGTTAGTCAGTCACCCAGGGGATTGAAACCACTCAGAGTGAATAGGAAAGAGAGAAAGAAAGAAAGAAAGAAAGAAAGAAAGAAAGAAAGAAAGGAAGGAAGGAAGGAAGGAAGGAAGGAAGGAAGGAAGGAAGGAAGGGAGGAAGGGGAAAAGAAAAGAAAAGAAAAGAAAAGAAAAGAAAAGAAAGAAAAGAAGCAAGCAAGCAAGCAAATGTTGGAAAGAGAGACCTCAAAAGCTGTCTGGGTAGTCATGAAACAAACAAAACCATTAAAGCTGTTTAAACAAATGTCTTTAATCTGTTTGAGACACCTGTCGCCTAGGCACAGAAAAGGTCCCAGAAGGTCAGAGCCCTTCAAGACTCAGTGGGAGAGAGAGAATCCTTTCACACACACCTCCCCAAGGGCATTGCAAAGCTGGGCATAAGTCACTGTCGTTTCTGTTTGTAGTTAATATTATCAGGAAAATCCCATTTTAATGAATTTCATCAGCCCTCCAAATTGCTTTTGGGTAATAGAGGTTGGTACTAATGAGTTTGTTGCTAGAAATCACTTTCTTGATCTTCCAAGTCTGGGCATGAGATCGAAGTGCAGGTGTCTCCGTACAGTGAACATCGGTTGCCAAGGCCGAATGCCACTCCGCTCATCACAAGTGCTTCCTGTGACCCTGGCAGGGGTGGGGGGTAGGGCTGCCTAGTCCAGACGGTGGGCTCATTGTTATGGACACAGGAGAAACTGTCTTCTTTCCCCTACACCTAAAAATGTTCAGGTGGCCACATCTAGTGGAGAAGAGCAGGGGAGCAGAGTTCTTGGGCATGAAGTCATGTTGGTGCCCAAGAGTGGCTTTAGTTGTCTCCCAGCTGCACTAGCTCCTTCCTCCTACTTGCTAAACTAGACAAGTGACATTTTTCCAGTTTTATGTAAAGTCTTACATAAAAGCAGCTTCAAGATATCCCCCCACCTTCCTTCAACCCAGTATCTTCGCCTTAGTCCTTCCAATATAGAAATTCCAGAGCTACCACTTAGCCTTAAACTTGACCTTCGTTTTTCATGCCACCTCTCTGGGCCTTGGTGAACTCCCGTGTCTAGTGAAGGGACTGCACTAAACAACCTCTAATCTCCCTCACTACCCTAACAGCCCTACATAGTCACTGAGGTCCCATGTGCCATCGGCATGCAAGAAACATGGACATGCTCACCCGATCCATGGCCTGAGTTGCTTCTCATAGTGAGTTATGGTTGACCTAACAATTTCTCCTAAGGGACCATAGAAACTTGTAGTAAGTACATCCTTATCCATTGAGGTCCTCGCCTGAGCCAGTGTGGGCACCACGGGTTCAGCCAGGCATCCCCCTCTGCTGTCATCCACCTCTACTTGTCCATGATCTATCTAAAGCTCCAAAGGTGGCATAACACACCTGATGAGTTGCCTTTTTTCCTGTCTTACCGGGGCCTATTTTGGGAGCCTGTCTGGGGAGTCTGACTAACTATGCCTCTATAATGATTACCAGGCCTCAGTTTTTTATTTTCTTATTTGATCTTCACCATGAGAACATGCGATTAAAAAAAAATTAAAGCCCCTGTTATGACTTTGATCCTTTCTGATGGGAGTGAGGGGACTCTGAGAGCTGCTGGCTGAGAGGTCCTGTGAGGTGGGACAGGGGTGAAGGGGGAAAGCCTTCAGGAGCTGGGAGCGGCAGCCCTGCTCCACCTTCTGGGCCAAGACTCAAAGCCAGACTTGTACTCGGACCTCACAGAACTCTATAGAAACTGCTCACCAATAAGGACGTCAGGACACAGAGAGGAGGTGATTTGCCAGAAACTCACACCAGTCAGTGCAGAGAAATTTACAAAACTAGAATTCAGTTCTTTCTGACTCCTAGTCCAAGGAGATTTTGTTTGTGTTACTCTGCAGCACCAGTGAGTGAAATGCTGAGTCCCCTGCTGTGGGCTGTTTGGAAAGGAGTGAGGGCCAAGCCCCTTAGAGTCAGACCCACACGTCCCAAGGGAACAACCACCACTCCAAAGGCCAGAGAGGAAGGCTGGACAGAGGACTTGAAATGCTAGCTGGTGGGCTGTGCCCTGTCAGATGACGTGCCTGGCCCCCTCTCCACATGCCCCCGTCCTGCCAACTCCTGCCTTCTCCACCCACTCCTTCTTGCTTGAGAAGATGCTGTCTCCTGTGCAGTCCCCACATTCACAGCCGGTGCTCTGTTCTCTGACAACACCCTGCTAGTTCCCTGCTATTACAATGGCTCTCTGGTGGGCCTCTAGCAACCACTCTCAGAAATGACATTTGTAAAAAAAAAAAAAAAAGGCAGTGAAACAGGATGCTGCATGCTGCATGGAGGGGGAGGCCTGGAGATGGGGAGAGGGTGAATCGGGCTCCTCTTCCACAGGCAAGCTGGGGCTTGGGGTCCCCTGCAGGGGAGACAGTTCATTCCAGCAAACCCTAGAGAAGGTCTGATGTGTAGTTGGCTGAAGTTTAGTGCCCCTTGTCAGTCTGTGACATCATGTTTCAGCAAGTGTCATGCTTAAATGTCTCAGTAGAATCATGGGAACTGTGGGAAATGAATACTGCTCCCCTTTATATTTTTCCCATGAAATACTATTTAAGTTGTAAATTGAGCACTTCCATTATAGAGAATAGCTATTGAGCTGAGGCCACTGCCTCATCAGCCTTTTGCTGTTTGAATACTTTCTGGGCACCTGACCCTGGATCTGGGCAGTCTCGCTGACCTGCAGATGTTTATGCAGTGTGTCTATTGCACCTGGTAGCTGGATTTAAACTAGGCACTGAGCCTCTGAGAAGATACTATGTTGCCTCTGGGAATGTTCGTCAACAAAGATGTCCTTACTTCACAAGGAGAAAACTGACACTGAGAAATCACTTTGAGAGAGATTAAAGAACTGAAAAAGAAGTAAGTAAGAGCAAGGGGGAGAGGAAAAGAAGTGTGTTCTGTGCTGAGAACTCCTTAGGAAGAAGAAAGTCCTAATTCAGGCAGCAGGGTCTCCAGCATCTGGCAATGCAGACTGAGGAAGTCCAACATCACCAGCAGGACAGGCCACAGGGTGGTCTGTAAACACAGGCCTGAGGAGTGTTTGCTTTCTAGAAAGCATGTTTCTCTCTTTTGGGATCTTGCTCTGTTTGGCAGCCCTGGTCTCAGCATCCTCCATATGTTCCCTTGGATGCTAGCTTTCTCTCTGGGCACTTTCCTCAACAGAGACCACAGGACCGTGTCCTTCCTCATTCAATCCTCTGTCCTTGTTTTTCCATCAACATCTGGAGGGACCAAACTTAGAGGCCAACATCTGCTTGCTTAATAGACTGGGGGGAGGGTGCGTTAAGTCAATTAATGGGTGATTACTGCGGGCCTATGTTGGGCCCAGCCAGGGATTTATAAGAATAGAAGATGTATTAGCTGCTCCTTCCTGAGAAACATCTAATAAAATGTTTAAAGTGATTATAAACAAGCCATTTCTTTTCAGGTCAGCAGACTTCTGTATATGCTGTTGCCTCCTCCTAGAAAAGTATGTTGCATACAGCTCTCTGTTGATGTACACACCAATATATCCTTCAGGGTCAAATTTAAATACCGACTCCACTGAGAAACTTCCCTGACCTCAGTGCCCAGGCCAAAATGGCAACCTATTTGCCCCATGCTTCCTACACATTGCAACTTTCCTTCAGTACACAGGCTTGTGTCTTCATTACAGTATAACTGTATGCCTCTCTCACTAGACAGACTTTTTCAAAACAGAGACATATTGAACTTTTACCTGACACATAGAAAAGAATCCATATGTTTACCGAACGGATGGAATCAATCAGGGAAAAGTATGAATATATAGGTTTATATGTGCAGAGAAAAGAAGACTTGCATCCATTATTAGCAGTAGGTATGAGAGTCCTAGATAGTGCCATAATATAAAAGCAAAGCAGGGGAACTTGAGTGGCTCAGTCAGTTATGCATCCAACTTTATGCATTATGATCTCGTGGTTTGTGAGTTCAAGCCCCCTGTTGGGCTCTGTGCTGACAGCTCAGAGCCTGGAGACTGCTTCGGATTCTGTGTCTCCCTCTCTCTCTCTGCCCCTCCCTCACTCACGCTCTATCTCTCTCTCTCTCTCTCAAAAAATAAACATTAAAATTTTTTTTAAAAAATAAAATAAATAAAAGCAAAGCAAAAGGCAGGTGGGGGAGGGGGGACAAAGCAGTACAAAGGCTTTGAAGCCAGACTGGTCAAGTTCAAACCCAGCCCCACTACTTGGTGGATGAGTTACTTGACCTCTCTGAGCCAGTTTGCTCATTTGGAAAATGAGGGTCATAAAAATGGCCTACCTTGAAGAGTTGGTGAAAGATAAAATGAGTTAATACACCGAAAGCACATAGAATTGAGCCTGGCACTTCTCAAGTGCTCAGTATGTTAGCTAGGTGTTTCTCTTAGGGAACAGAAGTGGGAGAGAGGCTTTCCCTTTTTCTCCTCCTGTATTGTTTGAAATTTTACACCAAATAATTTGACAATAAAACAAAAATAAAATAAAAATAAGACATCATAACTTCTTCTTTCAGCCAAATTACAGACTAGATATCCTGGTTGGATGATTTTTAAATTAAAAAATTCTGGATACAATACCACATGTGCACGCACACACACACACACACACACACACACACACACACACACACACAAACTTCTTCAATGCATTCATTACCTTGCAAGAAAGTCAGGAATATTGAAGTCAAAATTTAAATGAGGGCAGCAATTCTAATTATTGGACAGAGTAGTAAAGCTAGCTTTTGTCTTGAGGGTATTTGATCTTGACTTTGACTCACAAGGTAAGGTACCAGGGACAAGACTCAAAGCCTAAGACCTGCCCATTGTGGGTTGTCTAACAGCGTAAGTTCGCTTAAAGTTGAGACACAAAGGGCTACACTCTCAGTGTGAAAAAGGCCTGCAAATAAATGCCTACCCTGCCAGGGACTACAAGAAAAATTATTCATTTCTAACTGTGGTGCAGAGTACACAGAAAAAAATATATATATTTTGAAAGTTTGCAGCAGAAAAGGAGCCCACACATGGTATGCAGGCCAAATTCATATCAGTTGATTGATCTAAAAAAAAAAATCTCACACAGAAATCTAGTTCGCAGTGGTCCCAACCTGGAAGTGTTCCCAGGTTCTTTGCAGAAACTGCTGCAAATCTCTGAAGGAAACCGCCTTCAATGCAGGCATCAATGAATTCTCACAGATAAAGTTCCACGGAAAATAATGCAGTCAAAATGAGACAGATAATGAAATAAATCAATGTGAGTGAGAACCTTTAGAAGCAGATCCACAGATACTTCAGTTATTGGAGTTAACAGAGACAGAATATAAACTATGTGTATTATGTATAAAGAAATATAAAAGAACCTATAAAAAAAGCTTGAAAATATGAGGACCAAGGGAATAATATAAAGAATGACCAAGGATATTGAAATATAGGCAAGTCAAAATTATAAAAATGAAAAATAATAAGAGTTGAAATGCAAATTAACGGACAGGTCTAATAGTAGATTACACATGCTGAAGAAAGAATCAGGGAACTGGAAAATTGATCCAAAATAAGTATTCAGAATGCAGCACAAAGACACAAAAAGATAGATCTAAGAGACAAAACTAAGTTATCTAAGTTAGTAAATAGGTTGTCTCTGTTTCTTTTTATTGATTTACCAAATTTAGATACTGAAAAATTATAATCCATCCCAATTTCATACCAGTCCATTCTGAGACAGAGTACAAATTATTTACTGAAAAAGTAGAGATCTGTCAAGAGAGTCTTTCCACAGGTCAAAATATTCCTAAAGGCAATTCAAGAATTCCAAAATTAAGTTGTGCACACCTTCAAGCTTCCATTGCTTACTTTACGCAGTTCCTCTCTTGCCCTTATACGGATAAATTTCAATGTCTTTTTGTTTATCATATTTGTATTCAAAAATTACAAATTTCTAAAAGTTTCAGAAGCTCATATTTTGGGATACTCCATTTAAAATATTTGCATTATGGGTGCCTGGGTGGCATAGTCAGTTGAGCTGCCAGCTCTTGATTTCAGGTCAGGTCATGATCTCATGATGGTTCGTGAGATCAAGCCCCGCCTTGGACTCCATGCTAATAGTGCAGAGCCTGCTTGGGATCCTCTCCCTCTCTCTCTCTCTCTCTCTCTCTCTCTCTCTGCCCCTCCCCAGCTTGCACACCTGTGTCCATGTGCTTTTTCTCTCTCTCCCCCCCAAAAAAAACATTTAAAAAATATATTTGCAATTGAAGATACTCAACTAATCTTAAACAAGTGCAACCAAAACTGAGAGGACTCAGGTGTAAAAAATTTAGTACTATTACATAGGTTAATTCACAAAACAGTTTGTCAAAGGCGTCAACGTGTCCAAAATCCTACTGAAGTGTATTTTTATATTCATCATCAAATTTACTACCAAAATAAGAAAAATTAGTTCAGTTACCCTGCACCTGCAAAAGTCTTTGTAAATTTCGACAATGTCAGCTTTAAGTTGATAAAGTATCAGAGCTTGTTTTGCAAGTTACATGTCTCACAATCTATTGCAAGTACATTTCTGTTCCATAGGTTTCTTAATTTAGTAAGGACATTATGTTTACCACATTTATTCATATTAGTATAAAAACAAAACAATTTATCTTCCCTGTTGAAATTTGAAGTGAATTTATGATAGTATTCACAATACCAGTTGTTTCTACTTACAAAAACTTTGACTCCATGAATTAGATTACAAAAGAATTGAACCATAATTGATATTACCTGATTTCCTATTTGAAATATCTGATGACAGTCATATAAAATTAGAATCATTTAGCTATTTGCCAAGTTCTTCTGCTAACCGAGCCAAGATCCTAATAGCTACCACTGGAACTTTTGTATATGCACAAGAAAAATTAGAACTGAAAATTGGTGGAATTAATTTAGAGCACTTATTTATTCTAAATGAAAAATCATGGGTTCACAGAGTAATGGGCAAACACACCATTTTCACTGCATGTGTTAAATCAACATCTTTGGACACATTGGCTTAAAATAACTACTAAGTTTTTGGTGGAGATGATGCTGCTTCTTCAGCAGATTTATGTCCTCAGATTTTCACACGAAGGTACATGTCTACAATCCCTTTGTTCAGGTTATACATTCATCATCAATTTTAGTGAAAAGCAGAAATCAAGCCTATAACTTGTCATTAAACATGCACTTTTGTTTGTTTACAAATTACTGCTGTCAGAGAATTTTTTTTAACTGAGAAAGCACTATCAGCCAATCAGTCAATAAAATAAATAGTTGATGGTTTGCATGTACAACGAAAGGCAAAATCACCACAGAAAGTGTCCAAATAGTTCTGTACAGTAGAATTATTCAGCCTCTATTCTGCTTATGTTAGTGATAATTTTCCAGGCCTCATATCAACCCTGCCAACCATGGTCTGGTGACCTGGGCATTACAAGGCTATAGGGAGAAGACACAGGATAACTGACTGTTTATCAGGTGGTTGATGGGACTAGAAACATTGAACAATAGTCTCACCACTACCTAAGTCCAAGTATATTTCACTTCACCAGTGA
The DNA here is from genome assembly GCF_027475565.1 of Acinonyx jubatus. NCBI lineage: Eukaryota > Metazoa > Chordata > Mammalia > Carnivora > Felidae > Acinonyx > Acinonyx jubatus. Next base: position 89,558,337 of record NC_069388.1, on the reverse strand, counting down.
TTGTCCCGCCTAACGTACTTGAGTGGGAGATATTATCAGGGCCGGGATTAGGGTGAGGCAAGGGAGGCATTAACCTTGGGTGCAAAATTTAAGTTTGGCACAAATGATTCAGCAATCAAAATAAAATATTTTAATGCAATATTTTAAAATATAAAAAATTAACGCAAAAAATATATGCTGAGCAAAATATCAAAATTATCAACAAAGAGCCAACTCTGTACAAGCCTGGCAATGAGTGCCTCACTCACATGATCCTGCCTTTATCTGGTGAAGAAAGGAGGCCTGTGGAAGAGGAGAGGGTGCTTGGGGCGCCTGGGTGGCACAGTCAGTTAAGCATCCAACTTCAGCCAGGTCACGATCTCGTGGTCCGTGAGTTCGAGCCCCGCGTCAGGCTCTGGGCTGATGGCTCAGAGCCTGGAGCCTGTTTCCGATTCTGTGTCTCCCTCTCTCTCTGCCCCTCCCCTGTTCATGCTCTGTCTCTCTCTGTCCCAAAAATAAATAAACTTTGAAAAAAAAATTTTTTTTAAAAAAGAAGAGAGGGTGCTCTGGTGGAGGAGGAGATGGGAACATGCCGTTCTCTGAACCGCTCCTCCCCTCACCCAACCTTTCTGTCTCAGGTGCCCCTGCTTTAAGTTTTCATGCAAATCTGGCCCACCTCTACAGGTAGAAGCCTTCAGGATATTGTACTTGGTTTGGATCTTTACGGGTTTTTCCCCCACAGTTCATTTCAGGCCTAAGTCATGCATAGTTTTATGGTAGCCCTGAATGAAGACTTTATATCTGCATCACCTTTGGACCACATAGATCCTTTGATCACACATAGGGCAGGACAGCTCAGCCATCAGTTAGCTAAATTCCCCCCGCTCAATTAACTCTAAATTGTTCCAGGCTCTCGGTTCCACTTGTCTTTGCATCTGTTTATTATGGTTTTATTGACTGTGCCATTGCTGTCAGCTAACCCTTTTTGAAATGAGCCCACCAACAGTGATGTGAATCTATGTTGGGTTTAGAGGTCAAAAAGTCATGCTGCTTAGAATTGTGCATAACATAGCAGTGAGGACTCAAGGGGCTTTGCCATGAACAAAAATGCTTTCGTAGTATGTGAACTTCAGGCCACCTCTGTTGGCTGCTCAAAGGCCTCTTTGATTATTGTTGTGTGACGCTTAAGCTTAGCTGAATGGACAAAGTTGCTGGTCAAGTGATCTGGCTAAATGAGGATTTTGATGATTAAAGAAATGTCCTAGAAGAGAACCCCAACTGATGCCCCAACAGGTGCTGCCTGGGATGGAAAGGGGTGAGTAGTAGGAAGGGAAAGCATGGGGCAACCTCTTGTTCAGAGGAAGAGTTGGACGGTGATGCCATGTAGAAAGACTGAATTTTCTACATAGTGGTCAATGTGGAAGTTAGTCAGCAAATACTTATTGAGAATTTACCTAAGGGTTTAATGTCAAGAGATAGGAACTTCTGAAGACCTAGGTCCAGTGAGCCCTTCCTGCAAGATTATCCTGGATGTCTGTATGACAGAAAATACTAAGGAATAATTATTCCCACATAATAGTCTCACGTATGTTCAGACTGGGACGAATGAAGGTATAGTAAGAGTGTAGTTCTCCTATTGCATTTATTTTTATTCAACAGCCATTTATGGAGCCCCTGCTATGTACCAAGAAATTTGTATATTCAATTATTCAATTAAGCTCTCACTGAGTATTTACTATGTCCTGGGCACTGAGGGAAGCCAAGGAAACCAGCTTGAATAAGTCACAGCAGCTGCCATCTCCAAAGAATCTGTCAAGGATGAATCAAGACAAGGTAGATAGGCAAATAAACTGAAATGTGGTCCATACAAGGTTAGAGATCTTCACAACAGGAAAGACAGGGCACCTAAACCCAGTCATGGGACATGATAAATGGGCCAACTCATGAAAATAAGTAGGAGCCATCCAGGAGGAGTAAAACCATCATGGGTTAGTGACCACTATACTCAGACAAGGGGCTGGATTATGTGTCATGAATGGTAGCTGACCACTTTACTAACTCCTTGTGGGCATTAAGATCTATCCACCCAGTGAGTTTAAGTCTTAGAGTCCTCAGTCTGCCAAAGTTAAAGAGTGTTTCTGAAGAGTACACCATGTTCTCCTATGGTTCTAATTCCTCCTGCTCTTCACTTCCCATAAACCAGACCAAGGGTCAGCAAACTATGGCCCACAGTCAAGCCCAGCCACCACCAGTTTTGTAAATTATGTCTTACTGACACACAGTCATGAATAGTTGCCTTGTCTGCTTTCACACTACAAAGGCAGAGTTGAGTAGTTATGAAAGAAACTTTATGGGCCACAAAGCTTAGAATATTTACTATCTGGCCCTTTACAGAAGAATATTGCCAACTTTTGAACCAGACCATAGCAGCCATGCTCTCAGCTGCCACTATTCCTCATCATTTGAACCCAGGAAGATGTAGTCCCTTGACAGAAATTCTACCATCCCAGGAGGGAGGGAGTGGGGGTAAGGGAGGTCAGGGACTGGACCTGGAGGAAGAGCCTGGGAGGTCCAGTCTCTTGGCAGAGGAAAGACATCCTCTCTGCCAGGTGATTTAGGGCTGGTACAAGAGGACGTTATGAGGATACTGGGCATTGTCAGAAGATTGGAATTCCTTTTCACAGTAAGATTATTTCACTCTGCCTTTACAAAAATGTGCAGCTTTATATTTTGCCAGATTTCAGGGACTCTATGGAGAGTTCTTTTTATAAAGCATGATCACGCAAGAGGAAGATAGCACCTCAGGTGCTATGTTTCAGCTCAGAGGCCACATGCAATTCAAATCAGAGCCACTGGCCCTCCGTGGGACTGGAGCAACCTGACGTGGAAAACATAATCCACACCCCACACAGCCTCCGGACCCCTGTCTCTGGCAGCCTGATTATTAATGTGTAAACCAGGAAGACGTTTCATTGACTGCCTTCTGGTCTCTTGAGCACAGTGCAGTCAATAAATATTTATTGAATGCATTTTCCTAAGGCTTAGAGCACTTGCTCAATGATAACTCATAACTGAATAAGCAAGAATTGTTCAGGGGGGTTACAAATAATTATATAAGTGTATATTAGTGGGATCCAAGCTCAGAATGGTCATCAGGAAAGAAAACACACATTCATCAGTGGACAAGTTACCTGAGTGGTACTAGGTTTGGTGTAAATAAGAGAGAAGCGTGTCTCTTAAGCCCCAGAAGTGAGGATTGCCAAAGAAAGAAAGAAGGAAGGGGAGAAAAAATGAAAGGAAAGAGAGAGATTTATAAATGGCTCTATTCTGAACAAATGAAAATACATACATTTTTTAAGGCCAATCTTCTGTATTCTCTCTGGCTTTATGTGTGTAATGCTTTCATCTGTCACTGAAATGGCTCCTACACTCAAGAAACGGCAGAGTTAACTGAAATGGGCTCCCAAGTTGTAATTTTTGCAATAAAGATAAAATATGACTTTCTGCAACCCATTTGGAGCTATAGCACCAATATGCTGATGCAGTTCCCCTTAAGCCCTAGTCACATTAGATTCTGAACAGTGTATCACCAATGAGGGGTTGGGGATGGGTTGTAAGGTATGTTTACTTAAGATTGAATGTTTATGCTGAGTGAAATGAAAATTAAAATCTTGCGTTTGAGATAATATTAAAAGGGGGCAATATAATTAGCACGTTGTCCTCTGTGGGGTCTCAAGCTCCTGGGAGGCCTGAGAATAGCACAGCTACAGTGAGAGCAGAAGCCTGGATGGTGCTGGAAAGGAAAGACATCTTTATGGCTATGTGTCCAGCTTTGTAGGGGAAAGATCTTGCCTCTGGGAAATGATCCAGTAAGAAATCCTAAACTAATGCAAACACTCAAAGAGATTCTGGCCTTGACTATCCAGGTCCACCTCTTCACCAAATCGGAAAGGACAATAGTGGTTTCACAGTTCACCTCTGCCGGCTCTGTTTCTGGGTTCCCTATCCACTGCCACCCCATGACTGAAGAGAAAACCAGTGCTTCATTGCCTTCAGGCAGCAAGAAATTCCTTCAGGAGGGAAACCAGGACTTCTCAGGGTTTTTTTCAGGAGACCACCCCAAGGATGGAAAGTCATCAGGTCTATTATGTAGTGGACCTCACTAGGAAACAGCTATGGCCTCTTGAAGTCACCTAAAGAAGACAGACAATGCTTGATTCACAGTATCTTGAGAGTCGTCTTTGCCCTTTTGGTGCTCTAGAGAACAGCTGAATGATTACCTTTATAGCCACCAACTCAACTGAGGAGATTTGCCCAAAGATTTATAGATTACTGCTTGCCCCCACCAAAATATCTGTTCCAAATCTATTCCTAATTCTACTCTCTCCTGACTTCCAGACTGCTTGCTCACTTTCCAAAAGAGGCAGAAGGTGAATATTCTGGGGAGTTCCTTCCTGAAGGTTATCACTTCTGATCATATATGTAAAGGCTGACCTGAAGTACCCTAATATCCAGCCTCCACACACTGAACACCTTCAGGAGCATAACTATAAAAGACCAAAGAAGAAAGCCTAGGTCCCTAGCAAGAAAATGTAGAGAAAGGTATTTTATATTTTTTTAATTTTTTAAAATATTTATTTATTTATTTTTGATATAGAGAGAGAGACAGAGAGAGAGACAGAGCATGAGCAGGGGAGGGGGAGAGAGAGAGAGAGAGAGAGAGAGAGAGAGAGAGAGAGAGAGAGAGAGAATTTGAAACAGGCTCCAGGCCCTGAGCTGTCAACACAGAGCTCGACATGGGGCTTGAATTCACGAACTGTGAGATCATGACCTGAACTGAAGTCAGATGCTTAACCAACTGAGCCACCTAGGCGCCCCAGAAAAATATTTTAAAGTTTAGGATTATGGGACACCGGGGTGGCTCAGTCAGTTAAGTGTCTAACTCTTGGTTTCAGCTCAGGTCATGATCTCCTGGTTTTGTGGGTTTAAGCCCAGCATCGGGCTCAGTGCTGGCAGTGTGGAGCCTGCTTGGGATTCTCTCTCTCTCTCTCTCTCTCTCTCTCTCTCTCTCTCTCTGCCCCTCCCCCACTCACGCATTCTCTGTCTCTCTCAAAATAAATAAATAAACTTTAAAAAATTAAGAATTATGATAGGACACTCAAACGAACCTTCGCAAAAACTGAGCCATCAAGCTCCCCAGATAGGGAGTCAGATCTAATCATAACAGAGAAGAGAGGAAGGCTCTGAATGTTTCGGGCCCTTCAAGCTGGACGCTCAGCAGATTTGTCCCAAATCCAGCAAGCACACCTCTTTAAGCCCCTCCAGCAGTCCCCCTGCCATACCAACTTGATTACCTCCTCACCCTCAGTAAGGCTCTAAGGTATTTATCAGATTACCACTTGAGGTCACATATCCCACTGTCATGTTTTGTGGCTGCTTATTTATGCGCCTACTCTCCCTGAAGAAATTAGAAGCATGGAGCCAAGAAGGAAAAGCTGTGTTCCACATGCAGCAGGTGCCCAGTGCGAATGTGTAGAGCACATACTGAATGAAATTGCTTTACTTGTAACCGTGGCACCAGTTCTGGCCTACAGATCCTAGGAGTCCAAAGAGTGTAGAAAAAGAATTATGTGGAATTATGTGCAGACAGCTGACAGCTGGGATGCTATTTGTCTGCTCATTTCTGAAGTCTCCATTGACCATTCTGTCCCACAGGAGCCAGAAATACCTGTGTGTCAGAAAATCACATATGAGGCTTTGTCAGATAATATTTAAGTCCCAAAGGCAGGGTGAGATATAATTTCTACTCTGACAAAAAAAAATGCATATTTTAAGGGATGGATCCATAAATTTTGCAAGAAAAACACACAGGGCAGGATGCCTTTCAAAAGGGAAGATGCAGAATTGATGGAATTATAATTGGTATGAAATGCTGATTGGAATATTTATTATTCCTAAGATCTCTGCTGCATTTCAGAGGTGGACACACTTGTTCAACTGGCACCATTCAGTGCTCCATCCCAGGTGAGAGGAGATGGAGGAGGAAGCAATTCCAAGTCCTGGGTCATCATTCACTTTGTTCAGGGTAGACGTTCCATCTACCCTGGACTACAATAAACTTAAGTGTGTCTGTTTCAGCAAATGGAGACTTTCCCCCGTGAAGCATGTGTTGTGAGCCACACACTGACTTGTAGATGTTCAAAGAACTTCAACTTGAAGATTTATCCAGGGGCTGATGTTTTACTGTTAGGCTACTACTTTCTCACCATACACATTCATTTTCCTTCAAACTGTAGACACCAACATAAGGTTGCCAGCCTTTTAAATTGCCACATAAAGACTTTAAAAACCACTATTTCTATCAGCATTATTCTTTAATCCAAAAAGGATAAAGGTAGTGTTTATATTGAATAAATTTACAACATTGTTCTTATTCTTCTAATTCTACTGTAGGCCACTGATATATACTTGGGTATAGACCATGAGTGTTCTAGTGATGAAAACTTCTCTCCTAGAATGTTGCTAGATGGGCTCTAAAATACTTAAGAACCTGGATGACTTTTCTCATGGATTTTAGGGGTTTATGTCCTAAGAGTCATAAAACTTAAAGATAGAATATGCAAAAAGGGATCAGAAAATAGTTGTAAAAATCATCAGAAGTCAAAGGTTTCCCTGGAATTTTTCATTGATAGGAACAATGCTAATCACTAATGCAAATTTTGGTGACCAAATCAAAAATTTGTCCTTTCTTCTCTGTTCCAGGTACATGGCCATCATCCATCCCCTCCAGCCCCGGTTGTCAGCCACGGCCACCAAGGTGGTCATCTGTGTCATCTGGGTCCTGGCTCTCCTGCTGGCCTTCCCCCAGGGCTACTATTCGACCACGGAGACCATGCCCAACAGAGTGGTGTGCATGATTGAATGGCCAGAGCATCCCAACAAGATTTATGAGAAAGTGTGAGTAGGGGTGACTCCCTGGTACCTCTTTTGCCTTTTCTTATTTCTTCTTTCTTTTCATGTTATTTTGTTGGTTAGGATTTAGTGTCCATCTATAAGCATTTCTCATAGCCACTCTTGATGTCAAGTTGATATGTCCATAATTATCAAGGGATTATTATATCCCAAATACTACTGTGGACTTTGAATGAAAATTAGAAAAAATGTCAGACTTGCATCCTGTTATAGCCTACCCTCCAAGTGTTCTTCCATATCCTCCCGCCATTTACCAACAACTCTGCCCTGCCAGTGTCTGCATTGCTTTGCCTGGGAGCCTTTTGCTCACCTATAGAACACTACTCTACCCTCTTGCTCAGCATGCCAGAAGGTGGGGGAATTATCCCCTGCACGCAGCAGCTCTCAACAACTGATAGGAGTTGGTGTATGAACACCCCCGCTCCCTCACCTTTCAAGTGGGATGTCTCTGAAGTGTGGGTTTTACACTATATCCAAGGTTTTGTCTTGGGATTAAGCTCCAGTCACCCCAGTGGCAGCTGGCTCAATGACACACCTTTCCTTATACCACTGGCCCATTCCCTACTAGTATCTCTTTCTCCCCCTAACCAAGTCACTTGTACTTGAATCTTTATCTCAGGATGTGCCTCTGGGGAAAACCAAGCCAAACCACCTATCCTCTAGGGCTTTCCAGGTGGGGAAAATGCATTCCAGGTGCATTCAAAATGCACGGGAAGGCAAGGCCAGGGCACTGAGACCTTATGAGTTACAAGTTTCCTATAAGGCAGTCCTGCTTATCTTCCAGGGCCTGACTGATCACATTTAAGGTTTTCCAAAGAAATCCTGGCAATTTTCTCCAAGCCTACTTCTCCTACAGGTGACACTGAAATGGCTTATTCTTTGTTTCATTCTGCCCAGGTGAGCGGCAATGTGACATTTATATTACCATCAGTTTTCTGGACTCAGAGCACATGGATAATGTGGGTCCTTTTGAAAGTTCTCTATAATCCTCCAATCTTGGGTTTATTATGTGAATCATAAAAGTACACTGGTGTTAATAATCAGATGATCTATGTTTTAATAACAAGATTGCCATTACCACCTATGTGACTCTGGGCAAGGATAACAATCTCCCCTCATTGTTAAAATGCAAGATGATAAAACACCGCTTCCCATAAACAACTATTGTGAAGAGCAAACAAGATAATGTATCCTCACCTTGTAAGCAACTAAATGCCATACAAAAGGCAAGATATTATTATCGAGCCGAATTCATCAGGTAGCAGTATAGTCATTATAGGCCTTTAATCTGATTAGATGGTTACATGAGACATTACCTGTTGGCCCCCAAGATTTGAGGGTACAAAAGCCTGTTGCATAGAGTTATACTGGTGCATCTGTACAGGGAGCATGGAAATGGGGCTTGCCAGAAAGCAATACATAAAGCTCAGACTTCGCCTTCCAGACACAGGCAGTGGGATTTAATCGATCAAGCAGTGGGGGGATTAATGCTCAGCCTAGAAGGAGACATTGGAAATTATTCTTTCAAATGACACTACAAGCCTGAGCGGGGTCTCAGCGGGAGAAAGAACATAGCTTTGCAAACCATACAGGGCCTGTGAATGTGTTCAAACCAGAAGGTTCCCTGAAAAGGGAAAAATAAAAACCCTCTGAATTAAATCCCATTATAAACTGCTTAGAAACTGCCCTCAACTGTGTGGACTATAGCATGGCTCTTGATTATCAAGATCTTTTCCAAGTCTGGTCACCTTTCTAAAGTTTTGCTTCAAAATATAGTTCATTTATCTTCCAACAAATTCAAAGTTTAATGTGGGAATAAAGGTTTATTTTTCCACAGATCTCTGGAGTTTTGTCCAAGAAACAGTAGTATTTAAAGTTATACTTTTGAACATTCTGCTGTTTTATGCTTATTAATGACTAGAAAGCCCTTTGAGACTCAACAAAGTGTGCCAGATTGTCTTATTTCCTTGCTTTGAGAATTTAGGGTGGCTGTACTGGATGCATGATTAGATTTGCCATCATTGTTTACTGCATGATTTTTTAACTTCTTTTCTATTTATTTGTTTTTATTAAGTTTTAAATTTTAATTCCAATATAGTTGACATACAGTGTTATGTTTGTTTCAGGGATACACAGCATAACAGTGATTCAACAATTCTATATATTACTTAGTGCTCATCATGATAAGTGCTTACCTATTTCACCCATCCTCACAGCCACCTCCCCTCTGGTAACCCTCAGTTTGTTCACTCTAATTTCTTGGTTTGTCCCTCTCTCTCTTTTTTTCCCCTTTGCTCATTTGTTTTGTTTTTTAAATTCCATATATGAGTGAGGGTGAATGGATAAAAATGTGAGGTACACACACACACACACACACACACAGAGGAATATTATTTGGCCATAAAAAATAATGGTATATTGCCATTTGCAACAACACAGATGGAGCTAAAGAGTATAATGGTAAGTGAAATAAGTCAGAGAAAGACAATACCATATGTTTATTTCATGATTTTAACCTCAAAAAATGAGTCTGGAGAAGAGCATCTGATTTTATCTATTCAAGATGTGTCAGTTGTTTATGGATGCAGTAGTAAGTTAAAGGAATCCGTATTTGCCATCCACGTACAGACTGTGAAGTGAAGTGAACATATCTCAAGTGCATAGTAAGCTTTATGTAAGCCAATTTTTTTGTCAATATCCTTCATAATGCATTATGATATATTTTGGGGGAATTTTTTTACTAGCTCTAAACTAAGTACTCCCTTATATTCTCTTCTACTAAAACTGATTGCCATTTCCAAAGCACACAATAATCCCAAATTTGAAACCAGAAAGAAACTTCATTTAAGACAGTATAATGAGTACAGTAAGAACACGGGCTCTGGAGTTAAATGAAGGATCAACTCCCAGCCATATCACACTCTAGTTGAGTCATCACAGTCAAGTTATTTAAGCCTCTAAGCCTAATGGAACATTCCACAAAGAGGTATTGAGAGAAGTAAATAAGGCACATGCTTAGCCCAGTGCCAGGCACAGGAGAAGAGACTGGTGACTGTTAACTACAGCCATCAGCATCATTCATTGATCTGGATGCACAGACAGATGACTGGCAGCAGTATGGTGGGCAGGTGCTTAAGCCCAATTTGCCTGATGAAAAATCTGTGTCAGCTAATCATATAAAAGGGTTTTGTGAAAAATCTTAGATTGCTGCATTTGCCTTCTGGCTGCATGGTGAAACCCCAGTCCTGATCATTCATCATTCAGATTCTTTATTAATACATGGATTAAATTAAGCACTATTAAAGAAAAGCAATCCAATAAAAGGAAAACTCTGAACATGCACTTCACAAAAAGAAATGTCCAAATGACCAATAATACATGAGGAGGCACACAACTTCATTCATCACCAGTCAAATATAAATTAAAACCATAGTGACATCTTACTGCACACCCATTAGACTAGCAAATGTTAAGAAGTCAGACTCCACTAAGAATTTAGAACTTTCGGTGTAATTAGGAAACAATGAGAACCTTTGTAGACTGCTAGAAGTATACATTGATAAAACCATATTGGAAAACGTTTTGTAGTATCTAGAAAAGCAGAAACTATCCATACACCATAACCCCACAGTTTCACTGAGGGGTAATTGCCCTGGAGAAATTCACGCATGTATGTACCCAGAAACATCTAGCATATAAAGCATATCAGTGTTTTTTTTTAATGCCTGGAATTGGAGATACTCCAAACGTCCATCATCAGTACGATGGGTAAAAATTGTGGTACAAGCATGTAACAGAATACTATGTAATTAATACAATGAACAAAATGTATTTCCATGCAACATGGATGGCCCTTACAAACAAAAATTTTAAAACAAAATGAAAGTACATCTTCAAGGACACATCAGTAGGTGGCAAAACTATAAATGCAAACAAAGAGGTAGGGACCATGAAAGCAACGACATGTTTATCTCTCATGGGAGGAAAGGGGTGTGATCAAGAAGATGCACTTAGAGGTGCTTCTGAGGGGCGGGCACTATTATATTTCTTGAGCTAGATAGTAGTAGCATGAGTGTTTGCTTAAAAATTACTCCTAACACCAGGTAATTTTTTTCATCCACTTTTTCTGGAATGTATGTTTCATATTTTTTAACTTAAAATTAAATCTTATTCAAAGGGTTTTGGTTTTACAAGCTCCCAAGAAACTGCTCTCATTGGGACAATCCTAAGAGTTCCTTCATAAGAAACTACCTTTTGAGGTGTGGGATTTTGCCTGGAATGATACTATTCATAAGTATTTACCTTTGAATAAGCCAACTTTATTCTCATGTTTACTTGACCTCGTGCATTTTGCCTTGCTGACTTTTATGCTTAAGCCCACCTGGAATTTTCCCAATTTGTTCAAGAGAATATAGGACAGATGTTGTCCCTGATGGGAGAGACAAATGTTCACCAGAAAATAAGACCCAGACAGTCTCCACAGCCCTGATCCCTTGCTGCTATATTCATAAGCATGTACCTCTGGGCTACAAAATGCTACAGATAGACTTGGTCAATTTCCTGGAAAATCATTTTTTTCAATACATGAAATTTATTGTCAAATTGGTTTCCATAAAACACCCAGTGCTCATCCCAAAAGGTGCCCACCGCAATACCCATCACCCACCCTCCCCTCCCTCCCACCCCCCATCAACCCTCAGTTTGTTCTCAGTTTTTAAGCTCTCTCTCACTCTAACCTCTTTTTTATTTTCCTTCCCCTCCCCCATGAGTTTCTGTTAAGTTTCTCAGGATCCACATAAGAGTGAAGACATATGGTATCTACCTTTCTCTGTATGGCTTATTTCACTTAGCATCACACTCTCCAGTTCCATCCACGTTGCTACACAGGGCCATATTTCGTTCTTTCTCATTGCCATGTAGTACTCCATTGTGTATATAAACCACAATTTCTTTATCCATTCATCAGTTGATGGACATTTAGGCTCTTTCCATAATTTGGCTATTGTTGAGAGTGCTGCTATAAACATTGGGGTACAAGTGCCCCTATGCATCAGGACTCCTGTATCCCTTGGGTAAATTCCTAGCAGTGCTATTGCTAGGTCATAGGGTAGGTCTATTTTTAATTTTCTGAGGAACCTCCACACTGCTTTCCAGAGCGGTTGCACCAATTTGCATTCCCACCAACAGTGCAAGAGGGTTCCCGTTTCTCCACATCCTCTCCAGCATCTATAGTCTCCTGATTTGTTCATTTTGGCCACTCTGACTGGCGTGAGGTGGTATCTGAGTGTGGTTTTGATTTGTATTTCCCTGATAAGGAGCGACGTTGAGCATCTTTTCATGTGCCTGTTGGCCATCCGGATGTCTTCTTTAGAGAAGTGTCTATTCATGTTTTCTGCCCATTTCTTCACTGGATTATTTGTTTTTCGGGTGTGGAGTTTGGTGAACTCTTTGTAGATTTTGGATACTAGCCCTTTGTCCGATATGTCATTTGCAAATATCTTTTCCCATTCCGTTGGTTGCCTTTCAGTTTTGTTGGTTGTTTCCTTTGCTGTGTAGAAGCTTTTTATCTTCATAAGGTCCCAGTAGTTCATTTTTGCTTTTAATTCCCTTGCCTTTGGGGATGTGTCGAGGAAGAGATTGCTACGGCTGAGGTCAGAGAGGTCTTTTCCTGCTTTCTCCTCTAGGGTTTTGATGGTTTCCTGTCTCACATTCAGGTCCTTTATCCATTTTGAGTTTATTTTTGTGAATGGTGTGAGAAAGTGGTCTAGTTTCAACCTTCTGCATGTTGCTGTCCAGTTCTCCCAGCACCATTTGTTAAAGAGACTGTCTTTTTTCCATTGGATGTTCTTTCCTGCTTTGTCAAAGATTAGTTGGCCATACGTTTGTGAGTCTAGTTCTGGGGTTTCTATTCTATTCCATTGGTCTATGTTTCTGTTTTTGTGCCATGGAAAATCATTTAAAACTGTATTTTGCATTTTAAAATACAAAAATGTCATGGAGTATACTGAAAAGTCCTATAATTTCTTTAATCACCCACATGCCCATCATTTATCAAAGGCTCTAACATTTTGATGAATATTCTTCCAGTCTTTTATTCCATCTCTAGGGAACTACTGTTCTTAGTTTCTTTTGAAGTGTTTTACATACATACAAGTCAGTACAAATATAGATTGTCTCCCTCTCTGTAACACAAAATGTAGCTTATTATGCACATTGTTCTGTACCCTATTTTTTTAATTTAATATATCTCAGAGATATTTCCATGTCAGTTCATGAAGAGCTTCTATATTCTTTTTCTCAGCTACATAGTACTCCATGCTACAAATGTACAGTGTTATTTAAGCCATCACTTCTGGTGGACTTTGGATTGTCTCCAGTCTTTTGTTATTACAGAGTGCTGCCATGGATAACTTTTACATGTATCATGTCAGGCTATCCATAGCCAAAAAATTCCAAAAATGGAATTCTGAGTCAAAGATATATAACATTTTAATTTTGACATTTGCCCTTCACATGGGATTGTACTAATTTACATTCTCACAAATAGTGTATGAGAGTCCCTGTTTCTCTGTAGCCCTACCAACAGAGTACTGTATTGTCAAACTTTTAGGTTTTTGCCCATTATAGTTAAAAATTTGCATTTTTCTTATTATGAGTAGGGTTGAATATCTTTTCATAAAATGGATAATTTGTATATACATCTTATTATCTGCTTATTTCATTTACCATATCATAAATGATTACCTGTGTCATTAAACATGTTTCTACAACCTGATATGAAAACATATACCCATATGTTTAAATGTGTGCATAAATAATAATTTTGTTAACTAATCTGCTCTTTGAAAATTAATTACTCCAGTGGGTTCTTTTAGCTGACTTAAGATAAAACACTAAGCTTTTTTAAGTTTATTTATTTACTTTGAGAGAGAGAGCACAAGTAGGGTAGGGGCAGAGAGAGAGAGGGAGAGAGAGAATCCTAAGTAGGCTCTACACTGCCAGCACAAAGCCCGATGCAGGGCTGGAACTCACAAACCATGAAATCATGACCTGAGCTGAAGTCAGATACTTAACCAACTGAGCCACCCAGGCGCCTCCAAAACACTAAGCTTTAAAACAAGCTGCTTCTAGCTATATTCCTAGATCCTTGCGGGCACTACTTCAGGGTCCTCTGCCATTCTGTTTATTTTTACAATGCATGGTTATAGAAAATATCCTAATGTTGTAACATTGATGAAAGTGAAGATGTGGGCTCATTATTAATGCAATACTATCATCATCTGTAATGGAATCCTGCCATAATTTGCAAGCTGCCGGCTTTGCTGCGGCTGCTCTGGTGAACTGTGACACTGCCCAGGAAGTCCTATGAAGGGGGAGTGGATTGACTGGCTTCCTGGGTGACCCAAAGTGACTCCTCCTGGTCTAGAAAAATGCACATGAAAGGACAAGTATAAAAAAGAAACCACTGGCTTTGAAAAATGCATAGACTTCCCCGTTCTGTTAAAACACGGAGGAATGTGCCATAGCTTTCAAAGTCATTCAGAGCCAAACTCACACTTGAGGATGCTATACAGGCTGTCAGTTTGCAGTGGTCCCAGAAGGGGCAAGGCCCCTGAGGACAAGGAAGATGAATGAGCCAACATTTCTTTATCAGAGGGCCCACCATCAAGGCCAAGAAAAAGTCTGTAATGAGGATGAAAAATGAGAAAGACATCCAAAAGAACAAGATTGAGACAGCCAGGGGAATTTCAGTTTTCCTGAATCATTTATTAATATTGGTCATATATCATTTTCTATTAATTAAACTTGTATGTACCGAACGATGCAGTAGAGTTGTAGCAAGAAGTAAGACATGCCTATCCTGAATTCCAAATATTATCAGTAGTACTGGGAAAGGAGGTGATGCCAGAAAATAGCATCATTCATGACTCTAATTACTTAGAAAATTTGTAGAAGTGTACATGAATGTGTATATATTAACTCTAATATAATTCTCTATAAGTACCAGTTGTAACAAAGACTATAAAAATATGTGTTGTTATTTTTTTGCAGCATTTTGTCTTTTATGTGTTACACTCCATCATCAGAAATTAGCTGAAATTTTTATATTTATACAGATCTTTTTTTTTTTAACGTTTATTCATTTTTGAGACAGAGAGAGAGAGACAGAGCATGAATGGGGGAAGGTCAGAGAGAGAGGGAGACACAGAATCCAAAACAGGCTCCAGGTTCTGAGCTGTCAGCACAGAGCCCGACGCGGGGCTCGAACTCACGGACCGCGAGATCATGACCTGAGCCGAAGTCAGATGCCCAACCGACTGAGCCACCCAGGCGCCCCTATTTATACAGATCTTTAATTTCATTAACAGCACTGAAAACTGAAAGTCAACTAATTGACAGAATAAGAGGGGGAAAGGGAATATCAGAAAACGTACCTGCAACATTACTTCTCAAATTTTCCACCTCCTTGACTATTTCACAAATAAACGAAAGGAAAGAAATGTGTATCCTTTGCCAAGCTCTTCCAGGCCTTGGCCAAAGGGGTGTCAGCATGTTCGTGTTTCCAGGACTGATTGTTTATGCTAGCTGTTATGATTAATCTCCTCCCCTGACACCTGCTACATTTATAGATACAGCTGAGGTCCCCTGGTATTGTCTCAGCTATTGATGAAAAGCAGTTAAACCAAGAATGAAAAGTACATTAACACTTCAGGGAAAGATGGTAGCATAAAAACAATCCCTCAACCTTGACTCCATAAAGAAATTAGAGTGGGCAAAGTAAGGAAGAAGGAGGAGGAGGAGGGGGAAAAAAGCCTGCATTAATGCAGAAACTAGGAAGGTTGCCATACAAATGCCAGAAATTTCACTCGGTTTTCTGGTAGACACTGTGCAGAAAGAGCCAAAGAGGAGGCAGCCACCAAGCACTGTCATGGGCAAGACATAAACTAGCAGCCCCTAATTAGGAGAGGAAAGTGTAGGCCTGAGAAAGATGGGAACCCCCCACCCCAGTTGGAGATTCCTTTGGGCTGCCACCATCAGCTTCCAAAAGCAGCTGCTCTTAGACTGAGGACAAAGCACACACAGGCCAGAAAGTGTAACTCACAGTAAGATAAAAATGGATGATTTCCTACAAAACCACAAATATCAAATTGATGCTGCTCGAGGGGAGAGGGATGAAAATACTGCTCAAGAATTACATTTATAAAAGGCACTGGTACCAAAATTTTTGCAGAGAAATTCTTTCAAATACCCTATAAGCTCTTCAAGAGTTCAGACCCATATGGAGAACTTGATAATTTGTTATATGCATTTGGCACAACATAATTGTAAAAAACTGACAGAGAACTTCAAAAACAAATCTTCAGGCCAATTCCATTTACAAACATAGATGCAAAGAACCTAATTAAAAGTCACCCCCAAAATTCAAAATTATATTAAAACAACAATGGTTTGTTTTTAAGCATGACTTTTTCCAGCAAATAATGTTAGTAACTTATCAGGAAATCTATTATATTTCATTCAACTAATTGGTAAAAGGAAAACATCATATATCTGTTTCAATAAATGTCAAAATAAATTTGTTAAAATGTAATATCTACTAAAGAAACAATAGCTTATATCAGCAATAATCCTTGAGAAAATAAATGAATAATAGATCTCCTTTACAACAGAAACAACACTTTGAGTATTTAAGAAATAGGAGTTACATGAAGAAAATGAAAAACATCATGCTATTTTAGACTTTACTGATTGGCATAAAAGAATATTTGAGAAGTGCATTTCACTTGATTCAAACCCTGGAAAGTATCTAAGGGCATATAGGAAACAGTCTCCTTTTCCATCTTTTTTCTCCTATTTGTACACCAGTATTCATCGCAGCATTATTCACAATAGTCAAAAGGTGGAAACACCCTTCTGTCTTTGTATAATTCCATAAAGCTATCAGCTCTCCACAAACTTCCCACAAGCATATTTAGGTAACTGATAAAGCAAATCATTTGAAATAATAAATGAGTAAAAATAATTCAAGAAAAGATTGTGGATGCCCGGGTGGCTCAGTCGGTTAAGCGTCCAGCTCTTGGTTTTGGCTCAGGTCATGATCTCATGGCTTTGTGGGTTCAAGCCCCACATCAGGTTCTGTGCTGGCAGCACAGAGCCAGCCTGGGATTCTCTCTCTCCCTCTCTAGCTGCTCTTCCCCCACTGCTGTTGTCTCTCTCTCTAAATAAATAAATAAATAAATAAACTTAAAAAATTATGGGAATGCAAGCTGGTGCAGCCACTCTGGAAAACATTATGGAGGTTCTTCAAAAAACTAAAAATAGAACTACCCTACAACACAGCAATTGCACTGCTAGGCATTTATCCACGGGATACAGGTGTGCTACTTTGAAGGGACACATGCACTCCAATATTTATAGCAGTACTATCAACAATAGTCAAAGTATGGAAAGAGCCCAAATGTCCATCGATGGATGAATCAATAAAGAAGATGTGGTACATATATACAATGGAGTATTACTCGGCAATCAAAAAGAATGATATCTTGCCATTTGCAAATACATGGATGGACTGGAGGGTATTATGCTAAGTGAAATTAGTCAGAGAAAGACAAAAATCATATGACTTCACTCATATAGGACTTTAAGAGACAAAACAGATGAACATAAGGGAAGGGTAGCAAAAATAATACAAAAACAGGGAGGGGAACAAAACAGAAGAGGCTCATTAATATGGAGAACAAACTGAGGGTTACTGGAGGGGTTGTGGGAGGGGGGATGGGCTAAATGGGTAAGGGGCACTAAGGAATCTACTCCTGAAATCATTGTTGCACTATAATGCTAACCAATTTGGAGGTAAATTTTAATAAATAAATAAATAAATAAATAAATAAATAAATAAATAAATAAAAGTTTGTTTTTGGAAAAAAATAAAAAACATTGAACAAGAAGAATTAATTTTGATATCAGCAAGGTAATGAAAAACAATGATAAGAAATGGCATGCTCTTCCAGATATGAAAATACTCATTTCTGGGGATAGAATTAATCAATAGAAAAACAGAACAGAAATCACACACCCATACACATACACAGAAACCCAAGACTCTAAAATGTTGTCTTTACTATATGCTACAGATGACATGTCATATCTGTAAGGATTATTCCATAAATTTGGAGGGAAACCTGATCAACAAAAATGCTGTGGAATTTTCTAACTCAAATGATTTTATAGGCAACTACGTAACCCACCACTGCCAACAACTTGGAGAGAGTCACAATATATATTAGTATATTGAAGCATCTGAGAGGCTTTTCATTCAAAAATGTTTTAAATTTATCTTCATAGGAAATACATTCATGTGGTTTAAAATAAACAGTTAGTGTAAAAGGGTAATCAGTAGAAGATTTCTCCCTCTAGCCACTGTTCTAACTTTCTTGGGAGCTTTCTAAAGTTTCTTTATGCTTATCTTTAAAATTTTGTGTATATAATCTTGTTTTGTTTCTTATACAAAATATATAATATACCCGAACCTTGCTTTTTCAATAAACAATTTATCTCAGATATCCTTTTTCACCATATGGAGCAAGCATTCTCATTTTCTACGGCTGTGTAGTATTCCTCCATGTGGATAAAACATCATTTATTTATCTGCTATGATTTTCATGTATATTTGGATTGTTCCTAGTGTTTAGCTATTTCAAGTTATATTGCAATAAATTGGCTCCACCCTGATTAAATATCAAAGTCAATAAAACTGACACTTTTGCTTAAACCTTATGTTCCCCAAGCTTATTTGATCATAGAATCCTTCTTTTGATTAATATCATTAACATCGCACAGAAACATTGTCCATAAAACATATTCTGGGGAACCTCTGGGCTAATCATAAAGCTGTATTCCTTTCTCACAACTTAAGACCAATATAAATTCCATGTAAGTTGGGATGGAGAAGGGGTTTTCCTAACATCAAAGGCAAATCCAAAATGAAAGAGATTGCTGGTTTGAATACAGATATAGATATATTTCTTAAATTCTATATATCAAGAAACTCTGTGAGGAAGTTCTGCAAATGACAAATTAAGAGAAAAATACAGTGTATGAGACAAACCATGAATGTAATTAACATAGAGAAGCTCTGACTAATCAATAAGAATAAGGCTTTTTTAATCAAAAAACTAATAGCTCATAAAAGGATATGAAAAACTGTATTTCAATTTTCTCTTTATTTTATTAGCCCAGATTAAACTTAAAGAAAATTCTAAATATTAACAAGTTTGTGGGGAAGATGAGCACTGTCTTCAGGAGGACAGTTTGACAATATCCATCAAGGTTTTTAAATATACACTTGAGAGTGAATTATATAGTATTTGTCTCTGACTGACTTATTTTACTTAGCATTATACTCTTTAGATCCATCCATGTTACAAATGGCAAGATTTCATTCTTTGTTATGGCTGAATAATATTCACTGTATATACATTTATATATACCACATCTTCTTTATCCATTCAACTGATAGACACTTAGAAGCAAAGGGAAAAACAGAGAGAGAAAGAGAGAGAGAGAAAGAGAGAGAGAGAGAGAGAGACCAAAAAACAGATTCTTAACTATAGAGAACAAACTGATAGTTACCAAAGGGGAGGCAATGGGGGGATGAGTTAAACAGGTGATGGGGATTAAGGAGTGAGTGCACTTGTCATGATGAGCACTGGATGATGTATGGAATATGGAATCACTATACTGTACTGAAACTAATATAACACTGTATGTTAACTAACTGGAATTAAAATAAGAACTTAAAAAGATTAAATATACACTTGATTTGGATCAGCAATTATACACAGAAAGTCAAGAGGGCATGAATATATATGCGAGATATTGATATCACCATGGTTTATAAGTGTAAAATTAGAAACAAATGCCATCATACAGGACTGATTAAATCATCAATATATCATCCACACAAAGAAAAACTTTGCAGCCATTAAAAATAACATTGTACAAGGTTGCCCGTTTTTTCCTGTAGGATTTTGATGGTTTCCTGTCTGACATTTAGGTCTTTCATCCATTTTGAATCTATTTTTGTGTGTGGTATAAGAAAGTGGTCCAGTTTCATTCTTCTGCATGTCACTGTCCAATTTTCCCAGAACTATCTGCTGAAGAGGCTCTTTTTTCCATTGGATATTCTTTCCTGCTTTGTCAAAGATCAGTTGGCCATACGTTTGTGGGTCCATTTCTGGGTTCTCTATTCTGATCCATTGAGCTGTGTGTCATCTCTTTTTGTGCCAATACCATACTGTCTTAATGAATACTGCTTTGTAATGCAACTTGAAGTCCAGGATTGTGATGCCTCCAGTTTTGGTTTTCTTTTTCAGCATTATTTTGACTGTTCTGGGTCTTTTGTGACTCCACACAAATTTTAGAATTGTTTGTTCTAGTTCTGTGAAGAATGCTGGTGTTATTTTGATAGGAATTGCATTGAGGAAGTTCCATACTGTTCCACAGTGGTTGCACCAGCTTGCATTCCCACCAACAGTGCAAGAGGGTTCCTTTTTTCCACACCCTCACCAACACTTGTTGTTTCTTGTGTTTTTTTGATTCTAGTCATTATGACAGGCGTGAGGTGATATCTCATTGTGGTTTTGACTTGTATTTCCCCAATGGTGAGTGATGTTGAGCATCTTTTCATGTGTCTGTTGGCCATCTTTATGTCTTGGAGAAATGTCTGTTCATGTCTTCTGCCAATTTTTAAATTAGATTATTTATTTTCTTGGTGTTGAGTTGTGTAAGTTCCTTATATTTTTTGGATACTAACCTTTAATTAGATACGTTATTTGGATACTAACCCCTACCAGATATGTCAGTATCTTCTCCCATTCAGTAGGCTGTCTTTTAGTTTTGTTGATTGTTCCTCTGTTGTGCAGAAGCTTTTTATTTTGATATAGTCTCAATACTTATTTTTGCTTTTGTTTCCCTTGCCTCAGGAGATACAGCTAGAAAAATGTTGCTGCAGCCGATATCACAGAAATTACTGCCTGTGCTCTCTTCCAGGATTTTTGTGGTTTCAAGTCTCACATTCAGGTCTTTAATCCATTTTGAATTTATTTTTCTGTATCGTGTAAGAAAGTGGTCCAGTTTCATTTTTTTTGCATGTAGCTGTCAAGTTTTCCCAATACCATTTATTAAAGAGACTGACTTTTTCGCACTGCATTTTCTTGCCTCCTTTGTGGAAGATTAATTGATCATATAATTGTCTATTTCTGGGCTCTCTTTTCTGGGTTTATTTCTGGGCTCTCTATTCTGTTACGCTGATCTCACTATTTTTGTGTTGGGAACACACTCTTTTGATTACTAGAGCTTTGTAGTATATCTTGAAATCCAGAATTGTGATAACTCCAGTTCTGTTCCTCTTTCTCAAGATTGATTTGGATATTTGGGGTCTTTTATGGCTCCATAAAAATTTTAGGAATAAATATTCCAGTTTGGTGAAAAATGCTGCTGGTATTTTCATAAAGATTGCATTGCATCTATAGATTGCTTTGGGCAGTATGGCCATTTTAGCAATATTTGTTCTTCCAGTCCATGAGCATGGAGTGTCTTTCCATTTGTTTCTGTCATCTTCAATTTCTTTCATCAGTATTTTATAGTTTTCAGAGTACAGGTCTTTCACCTCTTTGGTGAAGTTTATCCTAAGTATTTTATTATTTTTGGTGCAATTGTAAATGGGATTGTTTTTCTTAACTTCTCTTTATGCTACTTCATTATTAGTGTATAGAAAAGCAATGGATTTCTGTACCTTGATTTTGTATCCTACAACCTTACTGAATTCATTTATTGGTTCTAGTAGTTTTTTGGTGTACTCTTTATGGTTTCCTATAGTATCATGTCATCTGCAAATAGTGAAAGTTTTACTTCCTTACTAATTTGAATGCCTTTTATTTCTTTTTCTTGTCTGATTGCTGTGACTAGGACTTCTAGCACTATGTTGAATAAAAGTGGTAAGAATGGACACCCTTGTCCTGTTCCTGACCATAAAGGAAAAACTCTTCAGTTTCTCATTATTGAGTATGATGTTAGCTATGGGCTCTTCATATGTGGCCTTTACTATGTTGACGTATGTTCTCTCTAAACATACTTGGTTGAGGGCTTTTATCATGAATAGATGTTGTACTTTGTCAAATGCTTTTTCTGAATCTATTGAGATGATCATATGGTTTTTATTCTCTCTCTTGTTGATGTGATGTATCACGTTGATTGATTTGTGAATACTGAACCACCCTTACATCCCAGGAATAAATCCCACTTGATCATGGTGAATGATATTTTTGATGTATTGTTGGATTTTGTTAGCTAATATTTTATTGAGGATTCTTTCAACTATGTTCATCAGAGATGCTGGCCTGTAGTTCTCTCTCTCTTTCTCTCTCTTTTTTTTTTTGTAGTGCTTTTATTTGGTTATGGCATCAGGGGAATGTTGTGTTGGCCTCATAGAATGAATTTAGAAGTTTTCCTTATTCTTGTATTTTTTGGAACAGTTTGAGAAGCATAGGTATTAATTCTTCTTTAAATGTTGGTATAATTCACCTGTGAAGCCATCTGGTCCTGGACTTTTGTTTGTTGGTTTTTTTTATTATTACTAAGGCAATTTCATTGCTGGTAATTGATCTGTTCAAATTTTCTATTTCTTCCTGATTCAGTTTGGGGAAGTTATATGTTTCTAGAAACTTATCCATTTCTTCCAGGTTATCCAATTTGTTGGCATATAATTTTTCATAATATTCTCTTACAATCCTTTGTATTTCTTTAGTGTCAGTTGTTATTTTCCCTCTTTCATTTCTGATCTTGTTTATTTGAGTTCTCTTTCTTTTTTTTTCTTGATGAGTCTAGCTAAAGGTTTATCAACTGTACTGATTTTTTTTCAAAGAACAAGCTCCTGGTTTCATTGATCTGGAGTTTTTTTGCTTTTGTTTTTATTTTGTTTATGTATGCCCTAGTCTTATTATTCCTTCTGTACTAGTTTCAGATTTTGTTTGTTCTTTTTCTAGCTCCTTTAGGTATAAAGTTGGGTTGTTTATTTGATTTTTTCTTGCTTCTTGAAGTAGACCTCTATTGCTATAAACTTCCTCCTTAGAACAGCTTTTGCTGAATCCCAAAGATTTTGGACTATTTTGTTTTCATTTGCTTTTGTCTCCATGCATTTTTTATGTCTTCTTTGATTTCTTTGTTGACCTATTCATTGTTTAGTAGCGTGTTATTTAACCTCCATGTATTTCTAGATTTCTATGTGTTCTTTCCAGATTTTTTCTTGTAACTTATTTCCAGTTTCATAGCATTGTGTTTGGGAAAGATACATGGTATGTCTTCAATCTTTTTTAAATTGTTGGCACTTGTTTTGTGGTCTAATATGTGATCTATTCTGGAGGATGTTCCATGTACACTTGAAAAGTAGACGGAATGTTTTAGGATGGAATGTTCTCAATATATATGTTAGATCCAACTGGTCCAATGTGTCATTCAAAGGCACTGTTTCCTTGACATTTTTCTGCTTGGATGATCTATCCACTGATGCAAGTTGAGTGTTAAAGTCCCCTACTATTGTTGTATTACTATCAATTACTTTCTTCCTTTATGTTTGTTATTAGCTGCTTTATGTATTTGGGTGCTTCCATATTGAGTAAATATTTACAATTGTTATATCTTCTTGTTGAATTATTCCCTTTATGATTGTATAGTGTCCTTCTTGTTATTGCCTTTGTTTTAAAGTTTATTTGGCTCAATATAAGTATTGCTATGTAGGCTTTCTTTTCACCTCCATTTGCCTGATAAATGCTTTTCCATCCTTTCACTTCCAATCTGCATGTATCTTTAGGTTTGAAATGGGTCTCTTATAGGTGGTTCTTACATTTTTATCTATTCTGTCACTCTACATCTTTTGATTACAGTGTTCAGTCCATTTACATCCAAAGTAATTTTTGATAGGTGTGTACTTATTGCCATTTTGTTACTTTTTTATGATTGTTTTTATAGTTCTCCTCTGTTCCTTTCTTCTCTTGCTCTCTTTCCTCACCGTTAGCTAGCTTTCTTTAGTGATATACTTGGATTCCTTTCTCTATTTAATATTTTCCATATCTATTACTGGTTTTTAATTTGTGGTTACCAGCTGAAAAATATAAAGGGAATCATTTCTTTGTTTAATATAATTTATTGTCAAGTTGGTTTCCATACCACACCCAGTGCTCATCCCAGCAAGTGCCCTCCTTAATGCCCATCACCCACTTGCTCCTCTCCCTCACCCCCCCATCTACCCTCAGTTTGTTCTCTGTATTTAAGAGTCTCTTATGGTTTGCCTCCCTCCCTCTCTGTTTGTAAGTTTTTTTATCCCCACCTCTCCCCATGGTCTTCTGTTAAGTTTCTCAAGATCCACATATGAGTGAAAACATATGGTATCTGCCTTTCTCTGACGGACTTATTTCACTTAGCATAATACCCTCCAGTTCCAACCACGTTGCTGCAAATGGCCAGATTTCATTCTTTCTCATTGCCAAGTAGTATTCCATTGTATATATAAACCAAATCTTCTTTATCCATCCATCAGTTGATGGACATTTAGGCTCTTTCCATAATTTGGCTGTTGTTGAAAGTGCTGCTATAAACATTGGGGTATGTGTGCCCCTATGCATCAGCACTCCTATATCCTAAAGGGATCATTTCAAAATTTGAATGTAATACTCTAGTTTAAGTCCAATATAGTTAATTACTTCTCCTTCTGGAATAGCCCCTAAAATTATCAGAAAAATGTAGAAACCCATTTCAGCTTTAGAAAATGAGTGCAGGGTGTTACCCATTGGACAGGGTCCAAGTTTTTCAGGTAGCTGAGCACCTAAGACCTGATAGAGGGAGGATGCAGCCAGATGGAAGAAGAAAGACTCACATGGGAAAACAAGTGTCAGGAATCTGTCAGTGCAGAAGGCTGCACGGTGATGCTAAGGAAGGGCTTGAGGGAATGGGTAAGGCTAGACCTTGAACCTTTCAATTCTGGAATGTGCAGTAGGCCTCAGGGGAAGAAACTGCCAGCTCAGGGGCCATTGCCCAGATTCCCAATGGCTTCAACATTTGGAGTCATGAACCCTGATGACCAGAGAAGGGGGACAGGGCTCTGAGTATCTCTAATCTCCCCTCTACAATGGAGAGGGAGCAGGGAAGATGAAAATCATAGCAAATCATACTTCCTGCTCTTTTCCTCTGTCTCAGGAGAATGGTATTAGAAACAAAGATCTGGGCTCTAGAGGTGTTACTGTTATTTTTAAATGACTTAACAAACACTCAAATTTTCTCAGTTTTTGTTTCTTGTGTTGTAACTATTGATAGGTAGAACCCACATGAACAAAAGCTCTTTGGGATCTTCAGTAATTTTTTTGAGTGTAAAAAGGCCCTAAGACCAAAGAGGTTGAGAACAACTGATATAGACCTGTCTTCTTACAAGTGTTTTCTCTTCCATTTTATAACTATGGTTTATATGATCCATAGTTGTCTCTATATACTTGTGTTTTATTAATCATCACCAGTTTATTAGCTCCAGGGCTTCCTGATTTTGAATTCTCATTTTGATTCATCTTTCATTGTCATAGGGCATGTCTTTTGGTAGTTTCTTTGCAGAAAAGAGTACTTTCCTTCATATTTGAAAATACCTTTCTCTTGCATATACATACAAATAGTTTGCGTGTATATTGGTGGAGTATCCTGCATCTTTTTAAGTTTTGTAAAGGTCACTCTTTTGTTGTTTGAAGTCAAAATGGTTTCTTCTTTTGGGACTAGCCTGAAATGTATTCCAAGATACTTATCAGATTACATATTAATCTAGGAAATCCAAACAGGATTGAAATATGTTTTCCCATAACAGGATTGTCACTGTACAGTTTCTGGCCAACCTATATTTTAGATATAAAAATTTTTAACTTTATTATAATTACAATTATAATTAGTACTCTTTTGGCTGCAAATAATAGAAACTGACTTTGCATAGTGTGTCAGTTAGACCTGCTGAGTAACAAACTATTCCAAAACTCAGTGATTGAAAGTAACAACCATTCATGTAGGTCATGATTTTGTGAATTGGTTTCCTGATCTGGTTTGTGTCAACTCAAGTGAACTCTGTAGGACTCTCTCATCTGTCTTCAGTCAGCTGTGGGTCATCTGGCTGCTGGATAACCTAGGAACCCTTACTTCCATATCTGGCACTTAGAAGATTGCCAGCCTAGGTGACAGAGGTGTCTGAACCATGAGTTTCTCATTATCTGGCAGGAACACTAAGCTTTCTTCACATGGTGGTTGGATTCCAAAAACAGCAAGAGAGGATAAGCCCCATTGCACCAGTGCTTTTCAAATCTCTGCTTGCCCTGCATTTGCTAACATGCTGTTGGCCAAACCATATGGCAGAAAATATGGTCATGTCTTTACTTTTAGTTGCTGAAGAGAGCCTGGCATTTATTTCTAAGGTAAAGTTGTAGAATTATGATGATGATTTACCGAACATGGGTAAAGAGCTCACTCCTGAAGTAATCCACAGTAGGACCAATATTCACCAGCTATGTGACTTTGGGAAAATTGCTTCATTTTGCTTCCGAGCCTCACTTTTGCCATATGAAAATTGGGAATAATAATAGTACCTACACCATGAATTATTGGAGGATTAGATGATATACTGCATGTAAAGCCCTTAGCACAGTGTCTGGTGCATAATAATCATCCAATAAATGCAGATAGCCACTATTTCTTAAGTTACTTATTTAATTATTATTACAATTATGAAAATCTTACAGTACCACTTTTGGAAAAACTTGTTTAAAAAAAGATACAACATCTTTCTTTATTCCTTTATCTTTTTTTAGTAACTAGGGTCTCTTGCAATCTCATTTCTATTCCTATTATATGTCATACCTTTATTTTCACCTGTTTTCCTTTATCTAAGTTAGTCTCAGAAAATAGTCAAGTTGTCCTCTGCCTGACTAATTCAATTTTCTGCCTTGTCCAATATGTTGTTTACTATTCTTTTCTTTTTTTTAATTCAGCAACCATGATTCTCATCATGGTTGGCTAGATTTAGATGTTGCAACTCATTTAATGTAAGTTTCCTTTTGTTTCTTAAAGATGGCATCTTATTGAATATTTCTGAGTACAAAAATTAGCTATTTCACCAGTATCTTTTTTTTTGTAGTTATCCATTTCAGGGAACACTTATTCATATCACCAAGGATATTTAGTGAATTAGGGGTTGCATCTCTGAATCGCAAAATTACTTCATAGTTCCCATAAACTTTCTCTTTTGATTTATTCTTCTTAAAAGAGGAGAGCTATGGTTACTCAGTTTATCATTTCATTCATTCACTTAACAACTATTTATGAACACTTAGTTTATGGCAGGAACTATGCTGGAAATACAACAATGGCCAAGATGCACTCCTGCCCTCAATGTTCTCAGAGTCTACTAGGAAATCATGGAGGTAAAGGTGGGAGGTAAAGGTGCATGCAAATACTGTGGTGGGTGATAGGTGTTACAAGAAAAAGCCTACAGTGCCAGGAGAGCACAAAGAAGGGGTCATGAAATGTTTAACAGACCAAGTAGGTAACTGGCTGAGTCCTGGAGGTTGAGTCTGAGTTAGTCAGATAGCATGTGGTAGGGATGGGGCAGGGCTAAGGGTATTCAGGGTTCAGTGGAAGAAAGAATTCCAGGTTGAAGCAATAATATGCTGTAAAAGAGAGATCATGTGTTATGCTGAAAAAACTGAATTTTAAAAATGATAATTGCTAACATTCATTAAGCCCCTATGGTGTTCCAGGCACTCTACCAAGAATTTTACATGCCTCATCTCATTTCATCTTCATAGCAGCTCAATAAGGTAGGTAAATTGTCCAAGATTTGCCAGGTGGTGAGTGACATAACTATAATTTAAACCCAGGAATTCTAGTGGAACTCACTCATTAGCTACTATATAGTATCCTGCCTCTCTGAAGAAATTCTGCGTATTTGAGTGATGTGTGTGTGTGTATGTGTGTGTGGTGTGGAGGGTGGGGCAGGATGGGGAATAAATGAAGAAATACCAGGCTAGAGATCATGTATACCCACTGAGGAATTTAGACTTTACCCTGACAACAGTGGGGAGTAAATTCTGGAACAGAAAACCCTGAAGCAAGAGGTGGTTATGAGACACTTTGTGAGGTGCATCCCAGTGGACATATGGGTCTAGCTCATGAGTGAAGTTCGAGTTAGAGATATAAAAATGTGAGCCATGAGCTCATAGATGGTTCTACAACCTTTGAGATACATGAGTCACCTGGGAAGAGCTAATCATGGAAGTTCTGGACAAAGGAGAAAGTCAGAAGAATAGGAGGACTCAGCCAAGGGGACTGTGAACCAGTGGCCAGCAGGATAGGAAAGGAACTCAGGGTGTAGAGTCATGGTATCATGGAATGAAAGGAACCTGGAAATTGAAAATCAAGTCAGTCTGGCTCTGCTAACCTCTCCCAGTGTTCAGCATCTGGAGAAGCAGCAGACAAGAATATGAGTGGTTCGTTCATCTAGGGCTGAGATGCTATCCTGTGAATATCATACAGGGTGCAAAAGGGTAAGGAAATTGGTGGCAGCTGCAAAGAGTGATTATATTGATGGACAAGGAGGGAAATAAAACTTGAAGAGGCTGAAGGATAGGAAGAAAGTGGCAGGCTCAATTTATTTGAGTTCCATTGAGACAGAACTGAGACAGTGGAGGTTCTTTGGCAAGAGAGGCAGGAGGATGGACAAGATATGTATGGAGGGGATGTTTGAAAACCGTATCTCAAAAGTGGTATACACTTTTCTCTAGGTGTGACCAGGAAGCCAATAACCAATAACTGAATTGAGGAGACAGATAAGTAGTCTTAGAGCTGAGATGCCAGAGTGCTGGGCAGTCTTCCTCAGGAGAAAGAAGTCACCACGGTGAGACAGAGGCAGGATGGAGGAGAAAGCTTCCAGCTAGAGCAAAGTCCTCAGTGACAAGGGAAGAGTGACCTGGAGATTGAAGGATGACAGCAATGAAGGAGAGAGGTTTGTGGCTGGATAAATGTTCCTCAAAGGGATAGTATTTGATAGGACACAGGAGGAAGTGGTCTGGAAGTGGCAATGAGGAGCAGGAGAACCCTCACCCACCTCCTGGCTCTGAGGAGAGTAAATGTAAGAATGAGAAGAAAAACAGAGAACAGAGGTACAGAGAACACATGTTCTCAGGGGCCACCCAGGGTTCTAGTAAGGCTGGAAGTGAAGGAACATTCCTAAAACTGTGAGGATAGATGGGAGTTTACGTGCCACAAAGAAGGAATTCAAAGGCAGAGCAGGAGAGGGAAGTGAGAGAGACTAGATTAGTTAATGGGATGAACCCAGAAGTAGGGAGATGAGTCAACTTGTAGAGTGACCTTAATGGTTGGGAGCAAGGTCAACAGGAATGTGGTTTCAGGGACAATGCTTGTAAGTTTTTTAGCACACAAGAATCCCTCAGTTCAGGCCCTGGGACCCCCCGGAGTTTGGCCAATATGGAGGCAACTATTCACAGAGGTTTCCCTTCATATTACTCATAGGACAGCTGCTCCCTTGGCTTCCTCAGAAGTCTTTCTAGAAGATTTAAGGATGTTTATTATGGTAAACAAGATTGTTTTTTATCACAAATCAGAAACAACCTCAATGTCCCATGATATGTACTGGTTTGTTCATGCATTGGAATATTCAGCAGCTCCTAAAATGTTTAGCACAGGGGCACCTGGGTGGCTCAGTCAGTTGAGTGTCTGACCCTTAATCTCAGCTCAGATCATGATTTCACAGTTGGTGAGATCAAGACCCACATCTGGCTCCCTGGTGACAGCGAGAAGCTTACTTGGGATTCTCTCTCCCTCTCTCTCTGTCCCACCTCCACTCACCCTCACTCTCTCAAAATAAATAAACTTTAAAAAATTCTTTAAAGAAATAAAATGTTTAGGACAAATTTGTAATAACATGGGGCACTGCTTATGTTACAGTAGACATAAAAAGGAAACCAAACTGCAGGATGATGATGACAAATATGCGGAACCAAACATTGGAAGCAATCTATGCATAGTTTTCCTTTTTGAAAATGGAATATGTCGGGGCGCCTGGGTGGCGCAGTCGGTTAAGCGCCCGACTTCAGCCAGGTCACGATCTCGCGGTCTGTGAGTTCGAGCCCCGCGTCGGGCTCTGGGCTGATGGCTCAGAGCCTGGAGCCTGTTTCCGATTCTGTGTCTCCCTCTCTCTCTGCCCCTTCCCCGTTCATGCTCTGTCTCTCTCTGTCCCAAAAATCAATAAACGTTGAAAATGGAATATGTCAAATTATATTTGGGGGGGGGGGGTGGTTAATAAAGCTCCTAGCACATTTTTCTCTCTGCAAACTACCGTGCATTTCCATGATTTTCAAATTTTCTATGGTATGTTTACTACCTAGTTAACAGAATGTGTGGCCTATTCAGTAGTGTGCTTCCAGCTTCCAACTGTGCACATCTCTTCCCAGTTCCATGTCCAGTGACATCATGGCGTGGCTTGAAATTGGCCATGGCAAATGTGTTTACAGCACAGAATGCTACCAACTAGGGATTTTTCTTTACAAAGAGATAAGTGTTACCAACACACCACTAGCTGTCACCACCAACCAGGGGTGCCTGATGAAAATCTGGGTAGACCCAGGAGCAGGCAAAGATTTGAGAGACTGAACGATCCACGTCTCTACCCTGATGCAGATCCCTAGAGAGGAGAGAAACAACTTGTTCATGTCCTAGCTGAGCAATAGGAAGAAATACAATCTTTCTCTTGGATTTAGTGGGTACATAATGTCTGCCTCTAAATCGAGTGCCCCCCCCAACCAGGGCAAAAACAGTAGTTGGCTGCTCATCCCAAACTGGGAGTGAGAAAGTGTACTTGCGACTGGCTTGGCCCCCATAAACTTGACTCTTGCCCCCATATGATGATCTGTCACTGCCCTTGCTTTTCCCATGTTGAGTTCCATGGTTTTGTCATTTATTTTAAAAGACCCAGGTTAGCTCTTATCCTGAGTGTGCTATTTATTAGGTGAGGGGATGTTTGGTTCAAGTCTCCAAATACTCATATACTCATACACTTCAAAGAACAGAAATAGTTTCATCACCTACAATAAAAAAAAAAAAATCAATGAAGCAGCAGTGTTGTTGAAAACCCAAAGTGCAAAGAAAAGTTACAGAGTTATTTTGTCTAGTTCTCTGGCTGTGAAACGTTTTCTGTTGGTGATACTGTGTACCTACTCAGAACAAAACATTCTGAAGAACCACCTCCCTTTCCTTACCCACATTCATCACACCCACAAAAAGTTAGCTGTCCCTTTAATTGTGGTCAGAAATATCTACTTCCATGCTTCCTGCTCCAAGTGGGCATGGGAGTGGAAGTGGAGAACATGGGCTATTCTTTCAGAAATATATGTAGTAAAGAGAAGGAGAGAAGATAAGACTTAGCCTTATCAGGCAATATGGTAAGGGAATTTTTTTAGGGTACAAGACTTGAACACATTCTCTGATTGACAGGACAGAAATATTGTAATATAGGAGATAGATGCTGATGGATGGAGCAGTTATGAAGCTGTGATAAAATGGGGCTGCGAGCCCAAGTGGAGGGTTTGGCGCTGGAACAGAGAGAAACACTATCTTCCCCTGAAATGGGAGAGAACAATAAGAGAATGTACAAAGGTATAGAGAGAGGTTGGAAGTTCTTGATAGTCTCTGTGAAACGGAAGGCAAGGTCATCCACACAAAGAAGGGAGAAGGTTCTGGAATGTACAACATAAGCAATGTAACAGGGAGCAACGAGGCCCCAACTGAAACAGCTTTGCAGCCATGCATGCATGATAATGAACAAACCACACATATTTGCAGAGTTCTACATAGTTCACAAAGCGTCATTCACACACAATAGCCTGTACAGTAGGAGGTGCAGTTATTGTATCCAATTTCACATGAAGAATGCGGCCTAGAGAGATGAAGAAATTTACCCATATTCATGCAGTTAGTAACTGGTCGAGCCAGGAGTCAAATCCAGATCTTCTAAATCCAATTCCTGTGCACTTTCCATGCTACCAAGGTATTTTCAAACTGGATTCTCAGATGCGCTAGGAGTTCTAAAGAATCTCCATTGACTGGCTGATATTTGGAAAGAACTAAAGGATCTTGCTTCTTAAACTCCCGCTTCAACTAGAGTATCACACTTCCTTTCAAGTGTCTCACTCTCCATCTCAACCCCGCTGTTCCAAGGTGTTCAAAGAGCAGCACAGAGAGAGGGATGGTGCCTAGCGAAAAGGAGAGGCATTCATAGATTTATAATCAACTGCTCTCCCCAGGGCCCAGAAGAGTAACGCACCATCTGATTGCACATGAGAGGAAGCTTCATCGATGAAGAGGATGTGACCTTGTACATATCCCTTCACCCACCCACAACTCCCAACTCTGCTTGACCCCAAGCCTTAGAAACTATCAGGTTGCTGCCAAACTTAAGGCCCTTATCACAACAAAACCTTATTTCTCACACATAGCATGTGTCCTGGGTCCTGCTGTTTACAGTCGAGGTCCTGGGTAATGAAGATTCTGCCATCTTGTAGCTGCATCACCTGGAGCATTTTCAAAGGCACCAGGGGTCAGAAGAGGCAGAGGGGTCAGACAAGGTGGCCTGAGTGAAAGTGATGTGCCACATTCCTGTTTGCCAGAGCACACTCACAGGGCCCCTTCAGCATGAAGGGGAACCCACAGATGTTAGATGAGCACCAACTGTCCTGACTCAGAAGCCCTGCCCTAAGAGGGAGCCCAGATTTTTTACCTGAGCATCCAAGGTCTCCCCTAGTGTGACCACAGTGAGTCTATCCAACAGATCTCATGGGCCTCCACTTGTCAAACTGATCCATTCATTCCAATGCCTAAACCTCAGCCCCTGCTTTCTTCCCCATGAAACACCGTCCCTCTCTGCTTATCCAAACTCTATCCTCTCTCAAGACTCAGATCAAATATCACCTCTTCCATGAAGTTATCCCAGATTCCTCACCCTTCAGTAAGTTCCCTCCTCAAATAGCTGAGGTGTTACAAATCAAACAGAAAATGGCAGCCATAACTGCACAAAGAGTTAGAATTACCAACTACCAAATGCAAGGCATCTGGTGGTACAGATGGGCAGACTGAATGGCTGCAAGACTCCTGTCTATTCTTCCCAGACATCAAGGCCTTTCATCTCTAATACCTGCACCATAGCCTGTTGTCAGTGCCTTTAGCCAGCTCAGTCTTGAATTTGTTGAGAATTCCACGGGGGGATTAAGAGTAGATCAGATTCATTCTGCTCCAAGTTTAATTATGGAGAAAATCTAGCTAAGAGAGCAAAGCTTACAGCTGTCACTGACAAACTTCTGGTCCCTTCCATTGCCTCATCTCTAACTCCTAAGATCTACGGTGCATAGGTACTGTG
This sequence comes from Acinonyx jubatus, assembly GCF_027475565.1. NCBI lineage: Eukaryota > Metazoa > Chordata > Mammalia > Carnivora > Felidae > Acinonyx > Acinonyx jubatus. The sequence goes on along the minus strand of NC_069388.1, from coordinate 89,524,880 downwards.
CAAAAGTAGAAGATAAAATCTTCAATATTCAGGTAAATCCTTTTTCGGTTCTGTGGAAAGTCATACAGGAGGAAATGGGAGATTAATTTGTGAGGAAGAAGAAAGTCAGAATTAAACATTCATAGGTTGTTGTGAATTGTAAATATGAAATTGCAACACATTTGCCCTTTCTCTTGTCCTCTCCTCCTGTGTACTTTTAAAGGACCCCGTGCCCAGATACACAGTCTGCTTTCTGTTGTTGCGTACTACCCATTGTTGGTGTGATTTATTGCTCACTAAGGTATCAGAAACAAATTTAGCTTACCACACAAAAAAATAACTTGGCCTGTAGATGACAAAGACTAGTCAAAGATTCCTGATCAGGAATTTTCTTATTTTGGTAGCTTTAATTCCATTTCTCCATTTCTCCATTTCTCTTTCATGTAAAGCTATCCAGATAAATTGGATTTCCACCTAATTCTTGGAAGGAATCCTCCAGAGGTAGTCACACTGATATGGTAGTTCCTGGCAGACAGTCTGTGATAGGGAGTGTTGCTCTGTGAGCTTGGTCTCATGAACCAGGTTATGGAGGACCCCACATATCAGCCCAGGGAGGAGGGCTCTGATCCTCCTGGTAAGACAGTGCCAAGTGGTCTTTGGAGACCTCCTCACCCCACTCAGAATTTGGGGTAGGTGTAGGATCAGTATACTCAACCAGTGTGGAGTGATAGATGAGCTTCAGTTGCTGGATGTAGTTGGTTCAGTCTTTCTGAGCTTAGGAGGCTGTGTTTCAGAGCTACTTTATTCAGCATTGGATTCTCTTGATCTGTCTTTCTATAACTCTTTTGAAAATTGATTAAACTGTCCTGTCTTTTTCTGAATTGCTCTTCCAGCTTACCAACCAGAGTTTTTGATGATGAAGATAATGATGATGATAATGCATAAGGAAAATAATATTTTTTTAATTTATAATCCCAATTACTGTCCAAAGAGAGTGAATCCTGTTAACTTTGGGGACCTTGATTTCTGAGCACCATAATGAGTTGGAAACATAAGTTTGGAGATTAAAGCTGGTGGTATTGCATTCTGCATAATCAAAGGTGGGGTGGTATTTGAAGTTGGGAAGGAATGGAAGAGTTGGGAACCCGTGAGGATTGGGGAAAGGTAATGCAGAATGTGGACATTTAGTTGTTTGCTACAGTGAATGTGATTTAAACACTCTTGTATCACCTTGTAAGATCATCAGGGAGGTCTTTGCCTCTCTCTCTCTCTGTCTGTCTCTGTCTCTGTGTGTGTGTGTGTGTGTGTGCATGTGTGTGTGTGTGTGCGCACTTTTGAGAGAATTGGAAAGTGTACTTAGTTCTGCATCTACATTGAGTTGGAACAAAAACAAACACCACATGTAGTTTCAGTTTTGCAAGATGAGAAGAGTTCTGGAGATAGGTGTTTGTTGCATAACAAAATGAATGTATTTATTACCACTGAACTGTAGGCTTAAAAATGGTTATGATGATAAATATTATGTTGTGTATATTTTATCACAATTAAAAAAAAACTTTAAAACACAACATGCTGATGCTACACTCATCTCCTTGTTTAAATTTCTCCTAATAATCCTAGGAGGTAGATGCTATTGTCCTTATTTAATAGATGAAAATAATTTGTAAATTAAGGCTTATAAAACTTACATAACATGTCCACAGTCATACATTAGTGAGTAAAACAATGACTTCTTCCCCATGTGTCTGCCTTCTGCCCAACTGCCAGCATCAAGGAGCTCCTAGAGGGTATAGCCCAGCCCATGCAACAGTCAGATGTCAGAGCCAAGCAAGAAAAGGCAAATGGATTCCTCTCTTTTGGAGTATGACTCAAAATTCACCTCAGACCATGTACTGTGCCCAGGTCTTTCATTCATAACCAAAAGTAATATAAAAGAAATATAATACAAGAGACCATGTCAAAGTGGAAAATGGACATGGGCTTAGAAGTTAGACAGACTCAAGATAGACTCCAGGCCCTATCTCACTGATAGTCATTTAAGCAAGTCTGATTGTTTTTTAAGTTCTGAGTCATTACTTTCCTCATTTGTAAAGTGGGTATAATAGTACTTCCTTTATTGGATCATTGAGAGAATTGGAAATGGTGTAGTTGAAGGGTCCTCCCATTTCTGAGTGGGAGCTGTTGTTGTTGTTGTTGTTGCTGTTGTTGTTGTTCATGGACGCTACTATCAAATTGCTTTGATCTCTTAGAATGTGAAATCTGGGGAGGACTGGAATATCATCTAATTCAGCTTCTTATAAAATGGAGAGATTGAAGTTCAGAGTGGTTGGATAATTTCCCAAGGTCACCATTGAGTAATGGCACAGTTAGGAGTGGAGGCTCAGTGGGAAATTATTTTTCTACTTCCAAGCACAAAAGAAATGGAAGATCACAATAAATAATTCTATCAAACACTGAAATGTGTGAGAAATCAGGAGGAGGCAGAATCGATGCAAACCAGAGCCAGGAAAGATAGTTGGGCCTTGACTGGAACTTGAAGGGAGAATGGAATGCTAACAGACAGAGGGGATGCACATGCTGAGTTTACATTCTAGCAGAGGGGAGCAAAAAAAATAACAACAAATAAGTAAATTATAAAACATGTTAGAAGGTGAAAAGCGCTATGGGAAAAACAAAGCAGGGTGGAGTGAGTGGAATGAGAGAACAGGGGAGGGTAAAGGAGGGTCCCACTTTGCAGTAGGATGGTCATATCATTGAGAAGTGAACTTTGAGCAGAACTGAAGGAGGTGAGGAGTACATCTGTTTTAGCAAATGCATGCGATGAGTCCTCATACCGTCCCTCTGGACAAAGTGATACAACGCAGACAATTAGATTAACAGTAATAATAAAGATTTGATGGAGGTGAGGGTGGTGATGAGCTGCCATATTTGGTGCATTCATTTTAAGCCAGACTTTTTAAGCCACTTAATGCTGTGCTTTCTAGAAATTTCTTTTTCTTTTTTAGTATTCATAAAACCCTTAGAATGCACTCTGGTTGGGGGAGGGGGGAGGGTGGGACATGCAGTGGTAGTGACAAATCCAAGGCCTCCAAGCCCAGTCTCCCCTCACTGCTTCCAGCTCCTACACTAAGAATTTAACTTCTTTTGGCTTGGCCTCACTCGCTTAATCTGTCAATTAAGACAGTGACAGCTTCTGTTCCCAGCAGTGTGTTCATGTGTTCATACAATTCATTTCTCTAAAACTTGCCAAAGTAAGATCTTCAACATATGGTTTCATTTGATGAAAGGGTTCCATTTATTTTTTTAAAGTTTAAAACCATCACCCTAGTGTCTGTGGTCTCTTACAAATCTGCAGATGCCCTCAAGCTGGAGCACTGATTTTCTGGAGGGGGCTCTGAACCAGCCAATGTTTCCCCATAATCTCAACAGTGTGCCTGTCTGTTTTCAGAGAGGTAAGACAAGAGGAGACAAATACAGGGTTAGAACAAAGACGCAAGGTCCACACATTGATACAATCACATTTGGGCAGAGTCCTGGAGGAGATGAGAATGAGCTGTGTGCACACTGAAGAGTCGGCATTCCAGGCAGAGGACACAGCAAATACATAGTGCAGAGGAAGGAACATTTTTGGCATAGTCCAGGAACCAGAAGGAAGTCAGTGTTTGCAGGAGTGGAATGAGCAATAGGAGAGCAGTAAGAGGGAGGTTGTGGGGAGCAATTGCATGGATGTCACCTACACTCTCAGCGGGTAATCCACTGAAGGATCTTTTTTTCCTCCCAATTTTATTGAGATACAATTAAACATATAACGTTGTATTAGTTTAAGATGTACAGCATAAGATTTGATATATGCTTGTATTGCCAAATGATCACCACAGTAAGTTTAGTTAACATCTATCTATCACCTCACATAGTTACAAATTTTTTGTGCGTGATGAGAACATTTAAGATCTTACTCTCTTAGCCACTTTCAAACACACAAAACAGTATTGTTAACTATAGTCATCATGCTGTACATGACATCCCAAGGGTTAATTTATCTTATAACAGAAAGTTTGTACCTTTTTGACCACCTTCATCCATTTCTCCCACTCCCAGCTCCCGTCTCTGGCAACCACTGATCTATACTCTGTTTCTATGAGTTAAATTTGCATAGATTCTTTGGGGCGTTTGGGTAGCTCAGTCAGTCGAGCATCTGACTTTGGCTCAGGTCATGATATCACAGCTTGTGGGTTCAAGCCCCACATTGGGCTCTGTGCTGACAGCTCAGAGCCTGGAGCCTGCTTCAGAGTCTGTGTCTCCCTCTTTCTCTGCCCCTCCCCCACTCGTACTCACTCTCTCTCTAAAAAATAAATAAAACATTAAAAAATTTTTTTTGATTTATAAATTTGTTTAGATTCCACATATAAGTGAGATCATATGCTCTATGTCTTTCTCTGATATATTTCACTTAGCACAATGCCCTCATGGTCCATCCATGTTGTTTCAAATGGCAGCATTTCCTTATGTTAGAGGATCTTAGCAGAGAAATGGCATGGTGGAATTACATTTCAATAAGATCATGCAGAATGCAGTGCTGAACTAGGGACTCAAAGGCAGAAGCAAGGAGAGCATGACAGTCATTCTGTAGAAAGATGGTGGTGGCTTGGGCCAGGATGCTGCCTTTGGAGGTGGTGAGCAATGATCTGATTCCTGATATATCTTTGAAGGGAGAACTAGCATATGAAAAATCATGCATTTATGCATCAGGTGAGCCATGAGGTATCTTACTGTAAAAAGTGGTGGCAGATGCCATCTCTGGAACATGAAGAGCTCTAACCAGTGGCCTTATCTGACACTCTGTACCAGGCCCCCAGCCCTGTGTGCTATGCCAAAGAGAGGACTGTATGATGAGATTCCAAGATAGCTCGCTGAGACTGTGCTGCCTTATGCAGGTGCATTAAAACTAGAAACCACTATGATCAGATGGAAAATTGCCTCCACATGCCCTGAGAGCTCGAAGCTCTCCGTGGGAAACTGCCAGACTAGCTTAAAGATGGAAAGGGAGGGAAAAAGCTGAAAGCAGCTGGAGCAGAAAATTACAGGGAAAGGGGAGAAGATTTGAAATGCAAAGAGAAGGAAATCTCAGGGAAGGAAGGAAAGTAGCTTGGACCAAGGAATTGAAAGGGGGCAGTGACTGGAAGTTTGAGAGGTGCAGGTTACACCAGAAGTCCTACCTTTTCCATATGTTTGCTGGAAACTGACCTAGCTACCCCACCATTGCCCTAAGGTCTATAGCCTTAGGGGTCCCCACCTGATGGAAGAAGGAAGGACCATGTGTCTCTCCACCCCCGCATCCCAGCCTCACGGTCAGTACCCCCACTAGGGCTATTCCAGGCAGTCTGCAGGGGGAACAGAACAAAAACATTTATAAATTTATTCAACAAATAGCTATTAAGTCTCTACAGCAGTGAACAAAACAAAAATTATCCCCATCCTCCAGGTGCTTGAAATCAAGTGGCAAAGGCATCAAATAAGCACACAACTACAGAAACCATAGGTCATCAACTGTGATGAGCACTTTGAAAGACTAGCTCAGGCCTGTATGAGAGCAAATTAAAAGGTTGGAGGTTTCAAGAAAGAGGGGCTGTTTTGGGAAGGAGCTGGTGCCTAACGAAGGAGGGAAGAGGATCTCATTCCAAGCTGGAAGCACTGCAAGGAAAGACACTAAGGCTGGAAGCAGTAGGACAGGGACAAGAGCCACTGCCAGCGGGGGTGGCTGGAGTGGGGTGCAGGGGAGAGTGGCCTGGGGTGGCATGTCACACAAAGCATTGCTGGCCACATTGAGGGTTTGGGTTTCGCCTATCCACCTGTCACTAGAGGGGTGGCTTGGAGCCTCACACCACAGGACCACACTCCAAGGCACAGGTCAGAGAGAGAAGCAAGGACCCAGGCAAGGCAGGACTGCAGATGAGAAAAGCTCATTCCACCACAGAAGGGAATTTCCCTTGGAAGGATTCCCAAAACATCCCTGGATGCCTGTCGCTGGGGGCCGGGGGGTCAAGTGCCTTATAGGTTCTCTCTGTAACTCCATGTAGCACTTTGCTACATGAAAATACCACCAACAGGAAGTAGGCGATTGGAATCCTAAATCTGCTAGAACTGGTGACAGATACTTAAGCAACATCCTCCAAGGGAATGACTCGTTTAAAGAACCAGGTCTCAGCAGGGGAGAAGTGCTAAGTAATGGCAAGGAGATGCGCAGAAGTCCAATTATTTACTGTTTAAAATGGCGAGGGGTGTAGGAGTCCATGACAACCTGAAGACACAGCTGGGTAAGTGTTGACTAACACAAAAGGGAGTTTAATCACACATCTCCGCTTGAAGTTGTTTGTGACTGATAGGGCTTCTTTAGGCAAAGTTTTAATTAGTTTCGATTCAAATTTACACTTCTACAGCTTCTCTCAATAGTAAACCCTATCAGATGTGTGTGGTGAATGATGATCATTCTCTGCAACCATCTATTAACAGTGTATTCCAAATACACCAGAGAGATAAACATTGTTTTGCAGAGGGAAGTTTGCAAAGGCTTGTCCTTGGTAGTCCTTAGGGAAGAGCTACTGGGATCTCTTTTCCTGGATCTGTGACCAAATTGTCTTACTTCCTCAGTCTAAACCAGCACTGCCCAATAGAAACATAATGTGAACTATAAATTCAAGACACATATATCATTTAAAATTTTCTAGTAGCCACACTTTTTAAAGTAAAAAGAAACAGATGAAATTAATTTTAATAGTATATGTTATTGAACCTAACATATACATAGTAAATCAATTTAAAGTTTATTAATGGACTATTTTATATTCTTTGAATGTGGATATGGGTGTGTGTGTGCACATATACTCTCCTCAAAATCCACTGTGTATTTTACACTTACAGCACAGCTCAGTTCCTGCTGGTCCTATGTGGCCAGTGGCTACCATATTGGACAGGATGGAGTCTAGACAGTGATGGTTTCTTCTATCAGATTGAAGTTTTCATATTTTCCGTGTCACAGTGATCACTATCACAGTGATCACTCTCTGCCTGTTGCATGCTGAGCTGACGATTTCTTCTGCCTGGAAAAGATGACCCTAGAGTATCTGAATCTTCCATGATCACAAACTCAAATGACAAAGCTGAATTAAACATTCCTTCCCTTTTGAAACTTCCCCATTTCTGATTCTCTTGGCCTCCATTTTCAGCCAGTGTTTTATTCCTGTTTATTCTTCCTATGAAGCATCTCTCATATTTGTCCTTCCCCTATACTTCCAGTACTCTGACTGGGTCCTTTCTCTCACACATGGACCATTGAAACAGTGATGTGATCCCCAGCTACTCAAACCTGGCATGCTTCCTCCAGGGAATATAATGAAATGGACTGGGGACATGAGACTCCCCAGTGTTGTTCGTTCATTTATTCATTCAGCAAATACTTATTGAATGCCCACCATGTGCCAAGTGCTGTGCTTAGCCTGAGAATAATTCACACTTTTTAAAACTGGCATGATAATCTTCCAAGAGTCAGTGATAAATAATTTAAAATTTTAACAGATACAAAAATGTATCATGGAGTAGAATATAAAATCTACATGAAATTTGGAGATAAAACAAGAGGCTTCACATAAATGTCTAGGCTTGACATGCATAGCTTTGGGCTATGCCCTCGGAATCCCAGGAGGATACAAGTTCCCAGTTCCTGTGCTGCAAGAAACAACTTTGATCAAAAAGTCTAAGACCAGTAATTGTTCCTCCTTCTCCATTTGCCCTTTCCTCAACCCAAACAACACAGAGCTGTCAGAATGAGCTTGCCACAGTTCTTGTAATCACTCTGTGTTTAGCTGAAGGGCTCTTGATCTCTAGAAGTTTGAGTTTTAGGGAGACAAAGCTAACATTTCTGAAACTATTATTTCACAATTAAATTCTCAACAGGGTTGCCAACTAGTAATGCCCATGTACACAGTATGTTCTCTGAAAAAATGTTGTGCATGTTGATGGTGTGGATAGAGTATTCTAAAGGGACCAGAAAAGAGAAGTTATTTTATGGGATGAAAAAATCTGAGAAGTCTTCATAGAGGAGGTGGCACTTCAGTAAGATATAAAGAAATGGTCAGGAATTTAGCCACATGGGGAGTAGCAACAGTGGTAGAGGCTGGAAGGAATCAGCAATAACTGACTCCAGCCAGGTCACCTCATTACCTCCAAGACTTGCCTCAATCATTCATGTGCCTTGGAATTTTTTTCCCAGCCTTGATGGATACATCAAGGCAAAATTCAAATCCCACCTCCTAGAGGAGATCCTCCCAGATGCTTGCAGTTAATTCCAGTAAGAATTAGCTTGCCCCCAATCTTAGTGTCCCAAAGTGTAAGTAACAGACATGTTACAACCTTTTTGGCAAGATTGGAGAGTAATGACTTCCTCCCGTGCTGTGATCTGTGGTCATCAGCTTAATTACTTCAACCCCAGCTTCTGACAATCTTCTCTGCACCTTGTGATGCAACAGCCTGCCTGAGGTGATGCAGATGCTTAGGAAATGTTGATCTCTCCCTTGTGGAACTACCTTAGCACTCAGATCTGCCACTAACATTTGCAGGCCAAAAATAAGAGTGCAGCCACTATATCCTGTATAAATACTAACAAATTATAAATCAAGCTAATAAAACATTAATTAAAATCTCTATCCTCTTATCTTGAAAACTTATACCTTAATAAGGACCTGGAGGTCAAGTCTGAACCTTTTAATCCTTGGAGTTCTTTGTGGGAATGTGGCCTTGCAGGACAGCGCAACCTCTAGCTCTCAGCCTGGCCCACTTCCCTTCGCACCCCTGCCTCTGCCCCCTACCCATGTGACACCCCAATCTCTGAATCCAAGCTCTGTCCACCCCCAGCCCCCAAGAGCAACCCCAGGTGCCTTGGTGCCTCCCCAACTTCTTGGTGCCTTGGCCACCCCAGGCAACACAAGCAGCATTGTCCATCCTTGGGAAGACCGTCCCAAAGCAAGAGGCCCACACAGGCCCTAGAAGTAGGCTGTAGGGAATTCCAGGGTCCCAAGTACATCAGCATGACAAGGGTAAAGGGGTCACCTGTGGGCATGTCTTCTTGACTCCAAGAAAGGCATAGACTCTTCAATCTGTGTAGGTGGGCCTGGTCATACAAGGACCTATGTGTCCTAAAGCATAGGGCACGAGATGGTGACCCCCTCTTCCCCGGGCATAAGGGTAGGGTTAGCAGCACTAATGTGCTTTCCCTTTATACAATTTCACATCATTTATTATACAGTCTTATTCTGTTTCCTGAGTGTACATCATATTTCTCTACTCAATGGTAATTTCCCCCAGGGGCAGGCTTAGTGCTTCTTTGTCTTCCTCCCAGCACCTGTGGTGGGATGGGTTGAGGGACTGATGCATTGACTGACATGCCATTGTTCTCACAAGCAGTCTGTCACTGGCCTGGAATCAGGGCACTTTCCCAATTGGCTTTGTGAAGAGGATTCCTCCCTGGCTCCTCCTGACTAATCCATCCATTTTCATGGCACATCCCCTATTTTCACATTCAGCCCCTGCCCACAGCTTCCCTCCTCCAACCTTCCCCATTCAGGTATTACACTTCAGGAAGTGTTTCTTCTGTGTGTGCTAATCCATCAGCTAGTTGGGCTGAGTAATGATTACATCAACAACAATAATACCTGGTGCCTCATTCTTTTTTTTAACTTTCCTAAGTACTTCACATTGGTTATTTCTACATATCCTCCCCAAAGCCCTCAAAGGTAGAGATGTTCCTATTAGCCCTGTCTGAAAGTAGGAAAGGAGAAAACACTTACTCAAGTTCATAGGATTGGTGAGTAAATAAGCCAGAATTGAAGTTCTCGTCTTCTGACCTCTAGAGTAAAATGTTTTCTTCCCTAAACCAAGTGATGGCTCTAGACACCACATCAGTTTCCTGAGCCTCCTAATAATGTTCTTGTATGGTGGGTAATGCAACATATTTCCAAAGTTCTGAGTTAAAAAGACTATAAAATGTAGCTATAACTGGCCCAATGGGCCAGTGACTGTGTAACTATTAAAAGTCCAAATGAATAGCTCTTTCTGAGCATACCAACGGTGACAGGTGCTCAAGGGAAGAGATGATGATCGTGTGTGTGGGAGTGTGTTTTCATGTATGTGCTCTGTGTGTTTTCAGCCTTTTGGGGATCCAATTCAGGGATTAGTGACTGAGCACTACATTTTTCTTGCTCAGAACATTCAAAGAGACATTCAGTGTTACAGCCATTTGAAATGTGCATTATACTCTTATAAATATTTATAACAACTTAATTAGGAAGTTCTAATTGCATTTCGATTTCTAATTTCAGTAAGAATTATCTCTGTCCCAATCTTAATATCCTGAAGTGTAAGTAATAGACATGGAACAATCTTCTGTAAGATTGGAGAGTAACTACCTCCTTCTATGCTGTGAGCTGTCAGTATCAGCTTAATTACTTCAAATCCAGCTTCTGGCAACCTTCTCTGCACCTTGTGATGGTAGCAGCCTGCCTGACATGACATGGCTGCTTAGGAAATGAAATGGTTTCTCCATTTTCAGTCTTCTTCCCTCCAGATAACCCCAGAGACAACCATGGTATCCATCTTCCAGAATGTTGCTACAATTGGGACATCTCCCTGAAGAATAATCTCTCAGGATGGATGGAAACGATTTACTTTATAATGAACAAAAATGTATTAGGTCTAGAAGCACAACCTAGACTTCTCCTGAGATACAAATAAGTCTCATTTGAACATAGAGGGTGAGGCGGGATAACATTCCAGAGAGCGAATGAGTATGGAATGAATGAAAACAAGGAAGGAGAAAATCACAAGGCATTCTTGGCAGCAAGTTGTCCACAGTGACTAGAGATACCACTGGTACCACTGGTGGAAACAGTCAGTGAGAGATGAGGCAGGAAAGGCAGGTTGGACAGCTGGGGACCAGCAGTGGAGGGCATGAAGGACACGGTAGGTGGTAGCACTGGCTCACGGGCCAAGTTCAACATTTGAACTTTAACCAGGAGAAAGTAATCCAGGTTGGGGAAGAGAAATCTGGAAAGAATAGGGAAGAAAGCCTGGAGGGGAGAGACTAGACACAAAGATACATGCTAAGAAGACTTATTACAACAGCCCCTTCAACTATGATGGACAACCTACAGTAGTAATCATGTGTTGAGACAGAAAGGGATGAATAGGAGAATGGGAGTAAAAAGCTACCACATGGAGCAGGTGTGGGACTGACTTTGGGTCACTCTGGAGAGCAAAACTAGGACCAATGAATGGAAGTGACATGGAGGCACTTCATGTGGCTTCCATGTAAAGACAAATTCAGGAATAATTACTACTGAGAAGTAATGGTACAGGCTGCCTTGTAAAGTGGTGAGCTCCCTGTCATTGGTGGGGCCTCAAGTACAGACAGGATTTTGACGCTTTGTTAGGTTTGCCAGAGAGCTTATGGATGTATGGTTCAACATCTATGTTCACTACACTTGAACTTTAGAACTATTTTGTCACATTTTCCCCTTATAATTCTGAGAATCTTCAGGATTTATGATGGAATAGATTAAAAGATGGTGGGAAGGGGAAGAAGAACTAGGGATAAAGAGCTCTCATCTATCCAGAATCTACAAGAGGCAAGTCATGGTGCTAAGAATTTTGCACACAGCATAATTATCAGAAAAGGAACAAATGAGTTACAGTTTGTTTTTCTGATGCCCAAAGAAGATCTTTAGTTCCCCTGAATACATCCCTACCAGGGTCCTGGTTACACCTCTGTGCTGCCTCCATGAGGTTGGAAGTGGTTGAATGGTGTGATTGAAACAGGTTGGGGTAGAACATGGGAAAGCAAACCAATATGACATTGGATATTCTGCTTGGAAGGAAAGGATCTTAATAGAAAGGAGAAATAATAAAACAGAGGCAAGAGGGAACTAATAGAAATTAAGTTTTTTTTATTTTAAATAATATTGGGTTTTTGTCAAGCCCTTATGTGAGCCTGGTATTATGCTAGGCACTTTATTTTTTTTTATTTATTTAGTTTTTTAATTACTTTAATTTCTTTATTTAAATTCAAATTAGTTAACATACAGTGTAGTATTGGTTTCAGGAGTAGGATCCAGGGATTCATCTCTTACATGTAACACCCAGTGCTCATCCCAACAAGTGACCTCCTTAACACCCATCACCCATTTAGCCCATCCCCCAACCAACCTCCCCTTCAGCAACCCACAGTTTGTTCTCTGTATTTAAGAGTCTCTTATGGTTTGCCTCCCTCTCTGTTTTTATCTTATTTTTTCTTCCCATTCCCTATGTTCATCTGTTTTGTTTCTTAAACTCCACATATGAGTGAAATCATATGATAGTCTTTCTCTGACTGACTTATTTCGCTTAGGATAATACATTCTAGTTCCATCCACATTGTTGCAAGTGGCAAGATTTCATTTTTTATCTGAGAAATATTCCATTATATATAGATATAGATATAGATATAGATATAGATCATATAGATATATAGATACAGACATCCAAAATTTGTATGGAACCCGAACGGCCAAAGTAATGTTGAAAAAGAAAACCAAAGCTGGAGGCATAACAATTCTGGACTTCAAGCTGCATTACAAAGCTGTAATCACCAAGACAGTAGGACACTGGCACAAAAACAGACACATAGATCAATGAAACAGAAATGGACCTACAAATTGTATGCCCAACTAATCTTTGACAAAGCAGGAAAGAGTATCCCATGGAAAAAAGACAGTCACTTCAGTAAACAGTGCTGGGAAAACTGAACAGTGACATGCAGAAGAATGAAACTGGACCACTTTCTTACACCACACACAAAAATAAATTAAAAATGTATGAAAAATCTAAATGTGAGTCAAGAAACCATCAAAATCCTAGAGGAGAAAATATGCTAGGCACTTTAAATGAGCAATCTCATTTGCCTCTCAGAAACTCCTATGAGGAGAACTATAACATAATCTGCACTTTATAGATACATAAACTGAGATTTGGCAAGTTTAGAGATTCACTCAAGTCACACAACTTGCAAATTCATGCAAAATCCATTACTCCCAACCCAAATGAGACAATAACCAAGAATCCAAATGGAATCTGGACAGAGACACTGAATTTAATACTGGGCTCCTTAATTATTGAGTTTTGTATTCATGATCATCACAACTTGACAGCTCTGAGCCACCATTCTTCCCTCCATGAATCCTCTGAATTTTCAGTGGACTCAGGCTGCCAAGAATTTAGCAGGTGAATGAAGAGAGCAGGGACAGAGTCCGTGTTATTCATCACTATACCCCCAGCATCCCAGACCTGTTCCACAGTAAATGCACAGAAAATGGCAAATGGGTGAAGGAATGAATGAACGCACATGCTGACCTGTTGACTACAGGTCTCTCTGCCTTGGGATGACCTCCTAAGATCTCTAGCCGGGATATTCATGTATTTGTTGTTACCATGTCAATCATCAGATATTTATGGATTTTTGTAGCACTGTGTCAGGCATTTACCAACAATCTCTTCTTCCTTCTAGCCCCTTCTGAAAGTTTCATCATATAGGAAGAAAAATTCACAGCAGAACCATCTCCCCTCTTAGGGGAGATGTCCTAGCCACTGTAGGTTGATTGGCAGAAAAAGCACAGTCTCTGTTTGTCAAAAGACTTGAGTTTGAATCCTGTCAGTATTACTGCCAGAGTCTTCCCTCCCAGAGCCTCAGTCTATCAGTAAAATTAAAGTAATAACAGGTGTGTGGTGAGAACTATGTGAAATTACTTGTATAAAGCATCTGGAATCTAGTAGGCACCTGGTATATGCTAGTTTCCTCCCATCTTCCTATTGAGGAAAATAGTCAATAAACAAAAGAGTTACCTCTCCAAGACTTAGAGTTTCCAGTGTCTATGAGAGCTGGGGAGGCCTCAGAGGTAAGAACCCAGCCCATCACTACAGAGATAAGGAAGAGATGCAGAGACAAGCCACAGCTAGCCCGGTGTTGCAACAGTGATAATCAAGGCCAGCAAAGCCAGCCCCTGTTACCACACTAGCCATGCCCAGTTAGCCCCTTTACGCTGCACTTGGAATTGCCACTTAGGGAGGCTAGACTCCCAGTTTTCACAGATGGCCTCTTCCATGTTTGGAGAAGCATTTGCTCTGTATTAATGCCAGCCTTCCAGTGGAGGCGGCTTGGACGGCCTTCCTCACTCTGTCACCTCCTAATTGACTTCAAGAGGCAAACCAGACATGGAGCTCCCAGAAGTTGCATCGACCAGGCTGTTCTTCAGCTGACAAAGAGCTTTATAAACTTCTGTATGTGTAAAGCTGCCTGGGATGGGGGTGGGGGGAATTTGGGAGGTGAAACCGTCAGGGAAAACTTCAGGTGATAGATTCTCCCAAGACCTGCTGAGTAAGAGCACCAGCTGCCACAGGGCTCAGAAGAATCCATCATGTGACAAGGTCTTTCCCCAGACACTGCCTGACATGGGAGTATGAGTATTTCATAGAATCTGACCCAAATGGCCCACTCCCTTCTTTTCAGATATGAGAAACTGAGGTCTAGCAAGAGGAAAAGACTTGCTCAAGATTACATAGGAAATTAGGAGAGACAGAATAGCAGAGCAGATCCAAGCACAAACCTATGTCTGCCACTCACTTGCAGTGTTAAAATCTCCTGCCCACCGTGTTTGTGCATTTATCCATTTCTCCTAGTAATTATGTTAGCTATGCTTTATACCCATAGTATAACATAGTGGAGCTATGTTGTACAGATTCAAATAAGTTATAACTTTCTGGTGGTTTTATAGAGAGTCTCTTGATTCCTAATGTTGGACATTAGGATATTAGATATTCCTAATTTGTGCCTTAATGTCTGTTTGTCTGATGTTAACATAGTGCCTCTTATTGGAATATTTTCTTCTGTCCTTTTCCTTTCAGTCTTTCTGTATCCTTAAGTTTTATGTGTATCTTTCATAAAGAGCATTTAGCTGGAATCGTTGTTGTTGTTGTTGTTGTTAAAATATAATCTTACCGTCCCAACCTTTCAGCCAGTGAATTTAGTCTCTTTACATTTATCATGATCATTGACATGTTTTTTTTATTTCTACCTTTTTATTTTCCTAGAACATTTATTATGTATATTTTTTATTTTTATAAATGAATGTACATAGCACATATATAAGTAATGGGACATATTAATAATTTGAAACATGAGATGAGCATCTTGTAAACTACAGCATTATTAAGCCACAGAAATCCTCCTTCCTTCCCTCCCATATGTGGTCTGTATGCAGTCCTAAACAACAGATTGCTTAGTTTTGCTTGATTTTCACCTTAACAAAAATGGTGTCCTACTTCAAGTAGTTTTCATGATTAGCTTAAACTTTTTGCTTAACCTTGTGTTTCTGAGATTTGTCTGTTACTGTATGTAGCTGTGGTTTATTAGTTTTAACTGCTGCATACTATTCCATGTGTAAGGACTCCATAATTTATTTATCCATTCTTTTACTTGTCACTTGGGTGGTTACCCACTTTTTGCTACTGTGAACATTTTTATGTATGATTCCTGAGTTGCAAGTAGAAGGGTTTCTCTAGGGCACATATCTTAAAGTGAAATCAACGGGTTTGTACATGTTCAACTTTGTAAGATAACACCCCTAAGATCATTGTTTTCCAAAGTGAGTGTTCCAGTGCACATTCACCAGCAGTGAATAAGAGCCCCTTTTGTTCCATGTCCTTGCTAACATTTGGTGTTGTCGGGCTTCTTTATTTTTGCTTATCTAGTAAATGTGAAATGCAATCTTTTCGTAGTCTGAATTTGCCTTTCCTGAGGAAGGACATAGTTGTTTCAGGAGCAGGAAGTGATCAGCTGCATAGAATGCTGCTTCTAGATGTAATGGCTTAATGGGTCACCCCCTCAAAGATGTCTGCATTTAATTTTTTTTTCAATATATGAAATTTATTGTCAAATTGGTTTCCATACAACACCCAGTGCTCATCCCAAAAGGTGCCCTCCTCAATACCCATCACCCACCCTCCCCTCCCTCCCACCCCCCATCAACCCTCAGTTTGTTCTCAGATGTCTGCATTTTAATGCGGGACAATGTCTGCACTCAAAGGAATGGATCTTAAGTCGTGTATAATCAGCCCTATCACAGGCCAGTGAGAGAGGAGACAACTAGGAAGAGGAGCAGATTCACAGTGCCCCCCACATCTAAGGTGACCAACCATTCGGATTTGCCTAGAACTGACAGGTTTCCTCAGATGCAGGACTTTTTGTTTTAAAACCAGGAAAATCCCAAGCAAGCCACAACAAGCTTGTCACATACTCACACTACACATATCGTTGTCTTCCAACCCTATTAGTCCTAAAACATTTTACTCCATGCAAGGAGCCTAATTGTCATGCACGCATGCACACACACACACACACACACACACACACACACACACAAAACAGGCCTGGTCTCCATGGTGGCAGATGGCAGCATATAGCTGCAATCTGAACTACCTTCTCACCTGAAAACATTGCTCCAAAGGACCATCCCTGTTCACAGTGAATAAGGTGAGTGAAAGAATTTTATTTACTACTTCAAAAGAAAAATCTGGATCACATTGCATTGTATGCCAGTTTCTTAGTAGCTGTTTTTCCAAAAAATCCCTGTTTCCCCCGGCTGGGGAAATGTGATGGCTCGAAAACACATCTCAAAAATGATACAGGCCCCAGGGCCAGTCTGCTGGGAGAATCAGCCACATGCTATAGAGCCACGTTATGCGGACATGTAATCCAAACTCTGCCTCCCCCACAAGGTCTGAGTACACCCAGGAGCTCCTGATGGATGCCTGTGTCTCAAAGCAGACTTAATGGGGCTCTTGCCAGAGGTGGGGGTTTCAGGGAACAAAGACGACAGGAACCACCACTGTCGGTTTTTCTCCCTTGCAGCAAGTTATGACAGCACAAGTCAACACCTGTGTCAACAGTTCCTCATCTTGCAAATAGTTTTGGTGCTTCTTGTGAGCTGGGTTGGCATTTAGCAGGAGCGCATGCGCACAGCTGCACCTGTTGTGAAAGTAGTCTGATACTTCCGTCCGTTTGGTAAATAGTGTAACATGAGAAATGCTTTTAAAAAATAGTCACTAATTAGTGACCTACATTCTAATATGTGTGGTTTATCTCAGACACTGCAGGTGCAATATAATTCCGAGACATCTTTTTGTTGTTATTTGGGCGGAGCACAGAATGGCAAGAGGCCACTGTAAGCATCCTTTATTCACTTCAGGGATTGTGATGTTGCCTTCAGGTTCAGGTTCAAAGCCCTAGGGTAGGAAAGGGCTTCCCAGGTGGGCCCAGGAGAACCTATTCTGTAATTGCCTCACCCTGCCTGGCAGAAACGGTCCCAAACGGCAGGTTTGGGAGCCTTGCTTTATTTGGCCTGTGTCTCTTAGTCCAATATGAGGCCGTGGAAAAGGAATCTGCCCAGAATCCCATTAAATGGCCAGAAGAGTGTCTCAGGAAGTGGCAGGGGGACTCTCTTCTCTGTCTTCCTACCTCCCCCTGAGTGTCTCCAGACAGAGAAGACTATGCCAGCCTGCCCTCCCCACAGGCTAACAGCTCCCTCCCCACCAGACCAGTTCAGTGGGCGCCCACCTGACTCTGGGCAAGAAAAGTCCCTGGAGCACCCTCACCTGTGAGCAACCACTATGGCCTCGTCCTTCAGTCCCTCTTGTTTCTTTCTCTCTTTTGCCTTCACCCCATTTAGTAACTGGGCTCACACCAGTTGCTGCCTTTCTGGCTGGCAACAACATCACGTGCAGCCCCTTATCACACACACTCCCTCGGAGGTAGGTGGTCAGACAGAAGACACAGGAACCAAGGCTGGTGACTAGCAGACAGTCACAACCCCTCTCACCCCTCCTCCTCCTCTCAGAAATAAAGTCACCCTCTGACTTTAGATGTCACTGGGCACTTCCACACACAGGATGCAAGAGCTGTCTGTGCAAGCCAGGCTGCAGGGCTGGGGGTCACCTCAACACCCAGTCAGGGTCATCTGGGAGTGGGGGGCTGCAATGCAGTTGGGAGCCAGGAGTGGGAGTCAACAGACGGTAGCTCATCTGGATGGCGATCACAGGCAACAACACAGAATGATGGTCCTTGAACAATGGCCAGATTCTCAGTGATTTCCAGACACCCAGTCTAAATGCCAGTGGCTAGTGAAGTTTTCTCTTTTAATGTAGTGAGATGTTTTAATTTAAAGGTCTGCCTCTTCTGCAGAAATTATGCCCTTACATCTATCCGTAGTTAAAATGTAACTTACTGAATATAATAATGATGCCAGGAGTCGGTAGCTTAGCTTAGTTTCCTTTTGGTTTAGCTTAGGTTGGCTTACCTTAGGTTAGTATTTGTAATGTCCTTACTTGACACAGCAAGAGACTGAAAAAAAAAAAAAGAAAGAAAGAAAACCTACATCAGTCCACAAGTTTTGTTAAACTTTTTCCACGAAATGTAGACGTCTGTGAACCACAGACCTTGAAGGCTTGAGCAAAAGTGTCCTGAAGTTGACCTCACCTTGCTAAGCCATCCTCAGGACACCAGCTGTGTGCCAGGCACTTACAAGCTGCGGGTGTCCCCTGGGGGGCAGGCGTGTTTGCACCCCTGACAGATCCCCACTGTGAAGGAGGGTGCACTGCATTTCAGCCTCTTGGAGTCCGATGCCAGGAGGCCCCGTTCAGCCAGCAACCCTCCCAGTGCCCCATCTGATTATGTGATCTGCAGCCTGTGGATCTGGCCAGCACTAGCATCTGGTCTGCTTACCAGTCATACCTCTCCCAGAAAATGGCATACAAATCAGATTCCTGAGAGCACGGTTAGCATGCCCATGCCTCTGAGGCTGACAAATGAGGGTTCTGGGGCCCAAAGCCTGGGGCCAGCCCCTGCACTCGAAAGACCTCAGCAAGGTGATTGCCTTTTGGGGGTCTCTTGCAGCCAACCAGTCAGCCATCCCCAGAGACATCTTTGTGTGCCACAGACACCCATTTTCTTTCAAACTGCAGTAAAGTTCACTGACTAATCTGTCTAGGGAGGAATTTGGACAATTGCTCTAAGCTAGACTTGAATCTGGATCTATACTGTTTTAAGCGGATGGATTTGGGTTCCCTCTTTGAGTTCTCTTCACATGTAGGTGGGGCCACCTGCCTCAGAACCACTGAGGCACTTGTTAACACTCAGGTCCCAGGCCCTCCCTCAGAATCTCTGGGGTGGGGCCCAGGAATCAGCTTTTTAAAAACATGCCCATGGTGATTTTTTGTTTTAGACAATCTATCTGAGAACAACAGCCATAGAGATGGAAGACAGCCAACGGGATTTCACACGATGGGAAAAACCTCTAGGCTTTCTCCTTCTAGGCCCAGGAAACCAACTTATTTCCTATCTTTAAAACAAATTTTTGTTATTGTCCAGTTGGCACCAAAACAGGTTTTGACCCAAGGAATGAACTCAGAGTCTGGAATAAGCCTGGGTTGTGTCAGTCAATTAGGGCTGCCGCCAACAGAATATCATACACTGGGCGGCTACAACCACCAACACTTACTTCTCACAGTTCTAAAGGCTGGGAAGTCCAAGCTTAAGGGGCCTGCCTATTTCGTTCCTGGCGAGACCCAGGAGAGCCGCCTTCTTGCTGTATCCACACTTGGTACAGACAGATCGTCTCTCTTGCACCTCTTCTTATGAGGTCACTAATCTTATCATGAGGGCTCCACCCTCAGGACCTAATTGCCTCCCAAAGACTCCACCTCCCATCCCATCCCATTGGGGGTTAAGGTTTTAACATGTGAATTTGGGGGACACAAACATTGAGTCCATAGCAGGGGTCTTGCTGGAGAGTCACAGTGAAAAGCAAAGAGGTTTTGAAGTTGGACCCTTACCGGTCCCCTTCCCACTCCTGATTTTCTGGGATTGGAGAGAGAGGAATGCAACAAGTAGCCTCCTCCATCCACCTGCCCGTGGATCCCCCAGGTGGACAGTGGTGGCCTCAGGGTTCTGCTTTTCACCGACAATTCAGCAGAACACAAGAGACAGCCAGGAGGGGTTCTGTGAATGGCGCCATAATGAGGAGGGACACAGGATGGGACAGCTATGAGAGTGCTAAAGAGTTTCTTAACCCTTCAAGGCCTCTCTTACACCTTTAATCTCTGGTACCCTGGGGCCTCTTGGGACCTCATTTCCACAGTGTGAGGGCAGAATGGTAGAGTGGAAAAAGAGAAAGAGATTAAAATCCCAGCTCAAACTTCATGTTAGTACTGTGATATCAGTCCACCTCAAATTTAAGTGGAAAATTGAGGTAATGAAACCCCACCTTAACAGATTGGTGTAGGCATTAAACAGGGTAATGCATGGTAACTTGCTGGCCTGCAGTTGGTGCTAAACCAAGGGGAGCTCAAAAAATGACTTCGCCAAGGCATCACTCCCTACATTTTCCACAGTGTCCATGGCCGATCTGCAGCCTCTGCACTCTCACCTCATATTCTTACATTTTTTCCCCTAGCATACCTGCACGTCCCAGGAATGCCAGCAGAAATCAGGAAATCTGGCTAAGTATAGCTGTATTAGTCCACACTGCCGGCAACCTACCAACACCTCCCATATTGATGTCATGAGCTGCCTTCCTGTGGCTGCCCTCCTCAGGTCTCTGTTCCTTCCCTGTATCTTTGACTCAGCAGATGATTCAATTCAACCCCACCGAGAAGACAGAAACTGGACCTTTCCTTCCTCCCTTCCCTCCCTCCCCCTACACTTGAGGCCTGGTCCTGCTCCTTCTGAGCTATCCCCAGCTAACCCCCTCTTTATAGCACCATTGACTCCTGTCTTCACTCACAAATCCATGCAGAGCTCTCCCCAGACTAAACATTGGCCTCCTGGCTGCCTCACTGCTATCCCATCTCAGCACAAACATCTATGTGATGCTCGCTGAAGTTATAGTTTTCATTGAAATACTCCTTTGTTCCTGCTATCTGCTTTTGTCCCCATCCTGACGCTGAAATTGCTCATGAGTGACCTCATCATTGTCAAATACAGTAGTCTGTCCTCAGTTCTTTTCCACTGTGGGAAGAGCATAAGAGAAAACAAGGTGGGTGAGAGCAGGAGGGAACATTTCCTGAGCAGCCACCAGGTTCCAAGCACTGATCTGGGCACCAGCTCACGAGTAAGAGCAGAGGTTGCAGATTATGTTACAGAGAGCTTTAAGCATCCTGCTAAGGAGTTCAGGCTTACTCTGGTAAGCAGATGGAAGCCTGAACAGGGAGGTCATTTGTATCACTGATCAGAGCTGGGTTTCAGGCAAGCTTAATCTATGGTTGATAATTTAGGGAGTGGAGAAGAAAGATACTCTCTGCTTCTGCTTTCAGAGAACTTGCAGGTAACTTGGAAGATAAAGCTCGTGTGCATGGAATGAAGAACTGTACAAGGCGTCAAGTAATCAAAAACTAAGTCGAGGGAAAGTGGTCTGGAGGATCAGAGGATTTGGAGGGGTTAAAAAGACCAGAGAAGCTTCCAACAGAAGCTTGGAGCTACCCTCGAAGAAGGATGGGGCTAGGGCCGGTGCCACAAGGAAGCACAGCCCAGGAGCATAAATGAGACCGGTGAAGGCACTGCGCTGGCCGGCACTGCTTTCCTCTGCAGTGGCTGTGACCCAACCCCTTCTCTTCGCAGTGCAGTGGAGCAGGGGCCCGTGGATTTTAAGAGGCCGGTAGTAAATGCTGCAGGCTTTGCAAGACCTGGGGTCTCTGCCCGCAGCTCCTCCCCTCAGCCGCTGCAGCACAAAAGCAGTTGCTGACATACTTAAAGCAATGGGCATGGCTGTGTTCCAAGAGATTTTTATGGTCCCTGAATTTTTATGGTCCCTGAATCTGAATTTCACATAATTTTCACATGACATGAAATAATCTTCTTTTGATTTTTTTTTTATCATTTAAAAATGTAAAAATCATTCTTAGCTCACAAACCCTATGAAAACAGGTGGTCACCTGACTTGACCGATGGGCAGTAGTTTGTAGCCCATGCCATGGAGGACTAAAGCATGGAGTCCCATGTGGTGTCAGGGGACCTGGGTCCACACCTGACCATTCCCCTCCATCACCACGACTCACCAGATGCACAGCTATGTGGAAGCTACCTCTCTGTGTCTCAGCTTCCTCACCTTCAGAGTAGAGATAAAGATAGGAGCATCTATTTCCTCTGGTTGCCGTGCAGATTAAGTGAGCAGGAAGTCTTGAACCCATTAAACTTCCCCAGAGGTACAGAGGAGCACAGAGTACAGAGCATAGGTGTGATTGGGAAATAACTTGAGACTCAGAGGTGTGAGATTTAGGGTCTCGTTTGAGATCTGCTGCATGATCTTTGAAGAGCAGTTCCTTAGTTTCCTCTTATGTAGAGTTGGAATGATCTTACTCACTCTGAGGGGGATTGGCTGGGGCAGGAGGGAAGGAGGTGGGCGGGAGAAAATGACAAAATAAATATGGTTGCACTTGGAAAAGGTAATGAGGCTTTGTATCACCCAGTACCCAGATCTTGGTTTCTAATTTTGGCTTTAACAAAAAGGAACCAACACACACACCTCCACACACAAACAAACAAGGTTGGAAGTCAAGAGACATGGAGGGGCAATCAGAAGAGCTCCCAATGACTAAAGTTGGAGCAATTAGAACAAAATAAATAAAGTAGTATTGGATTATAATCCAAGGTATAGAATACATATACATAGGTCCATATTCATATAAAGGATTGAATAAACAAGTAGGTGAGGAACAACAGACAAATATTCTATTGGTCCCATATTACCCCATGCAGAAATATTCCAAATAATTTATGTAGATACCCTACTGTCCAGGAGGGGGAACATAACTCCCTATCCTCAAGTGTGGGCTGTGTGTAGTGACTCTCTTCCAAAGAGTACAGTATGCAAAGGGGCAGGGAGTAGCTTTAGGATGGATAAACCTGACAAATGCTACCTCAGTCAAGTGATCCAAATCAATACCAACAATGATAAGCCATATTAATAGCATGTACCCTTGATATTATGTGATGAGAATGGCATCTTACCTCTGGGGTCTTCCTCCAAAAAACCCATGTCCCCCATCTTGTAATGAGAAAAACATTAGACAAATCCCAGCTAAGGGACACTCTACAAAATGCCTGACTCAAAACTGTCAAAGTCGTCAAAAACAAGCAGTCTTGAACTTTGTTTAATAACAAAGCATCGTTCTTAGTAGGAAGCCTAGTTTAATAGGCAAAAGTAATAAAGATAGGAATGCTATTAAAAAGTAGGCAAAAACGGTTGTCCACAGCAATAATCACAAACAATTCCTCATCTTCTCCTACCTCCTGCTCTCATACGCATCACTGCCCCCTTCAGGCCCTCCCCAATCAGAACCTCCTTCCCACATCAAGTCCACACAGAAGGTCTATCTCTAAGGCACAGATCAGCTTAGCTTTTATTCCAGCAATAAAGACCCCTTTTTTTGTAAGAGGAAAGGCTCATAAAAGTTGGTTGCAGAAATTACTAGATTCTCTTTGGCCAGCTTGGAGAGGCATGAAAATCTATCAATACTCCCACATTAAAAATGTTTGTCCTCTCACATACAATCCCCATCCGATTTCAAATTGATTAATGTAGTCTCCTTGAATATTTTTTGTGAGACACATAAATTGCATCACTCTGTTAATGGAAGCTACAAACTGGCGGCCTGTGTGGCTCATGGTATAATGGTCTAGTGTCTATGCTAAGAAGACACTAACTTTTGGCTGAGGAACAGAAAGTAGGGTGTTTGTCTTCCCCACATGTTTCAGCCAATTGAGATCCTCTTTGGGCTCAGGGCTCAAGACAAGAAAAGACAGTAGAAATACAAGAACAAATTCAGGTATAAACCAGAATCCAAGACTTGTCCATATTCCAAGTCATCCATGTAGATGAACTTGAATGCTAGGCCTGATGTTTTTAGCTATGCTATTTTTCAATAAATTACCTGCCTTTATCAAATGCTGTGGATAATTTTTGTGCTTGATGTATGTGTTCCTTCTTTAAAAACTATGGTTTCCCTGCTCTGCATGACATTTATCCATTCTTCTTCTGAGCTCATCTGAGCAGAAAGAGGAAAAAATGCAAAGGGTTGCAAAGAGAAAAGGACAGATCTGTTTTCTATTCCCATTTCAACCCTGAGTGACTTGAACAAGGCAATTACCTTCCCTGTACTTTAATTTTTCAATTTAAAATGGGGTTAGCAATAACTGTCTCTTACCCCAAGTCCCAGAGGTAATCACACAAAGACAAATCCACTTGGCAGAAACACCTTTACAATGAAACTACTGCACACAGGCCATGTGAAATTTCTACATCTTTTACAAGCCAACAGCTATTTATATTGTACCATGCTTCAAACTAGATTTCATCAGAAGATATCTCCCAAAGAAAAGGAAAATGGCCACTAACTGGCCATTTGTTAGCAGGTGTTAGTGCTAAGATTTGCTTTGTGAAGAGGAGATACTTTGCAGACACAGCATGAGAAGGGGCACTTGGCATGAGCACCATGAGTCTGGGAACTTAGTCCAGACAGGGTGGACAGGCTATTATGACTCGGATTGTTTTGATTATTTTAAGTGTTCCTCAGATCCCAGGGACGAGGGGGAGTGTAAAAACCAGCCAGCACCTACATTTATGGTGCAACTTACTTACATCAGGAAATGTTTACCGATACCATTTGGCACCGATTGGAGCAGTTTTAAAACAATGCCCCACCAAAAAATAAATACATAAGTAACTGTATGTTAAATGTTCAAAAGAATGATAAAGTACAAGCATCAGTTCTGCTGCATGTATCTGAGTCCCCCTCAAGTCCAATTTCATTAGAGGCTGCAGCAGCCAGGGCAAAAAGCACATCCCAGATCTGTCCTTGGTTACTCATCCAGCAAGGTGGATTCGCTGAAGTGATAGTCTGCCAACCTCAAGCAGAGCGTATTAACTATCTGGAGGGGTTGAGGGTGGGTGAGTTGTATCAGCAAAACATTCATCAGTGCCTGCCAATACTTGTAAAAAACATGTCGCAGACAAAAAATGCAGTCTTGTTCTCAATGGGATTGTAATAAACCAAAGAGGCTAGCAAAGCTCGTGCTACGTTGGTAAACACTGGACCGAGGTACATACTGGAAAATGGCATCATGACATGGTAAGGGATTGGGGGGGGGGGGGTGGTGGTGAGTTGGGCCCTGTGCAATGAATGCAAGCACATAAAATGCGCGATGCTTTAAGGCCCCTGTTACGGGGAAATGCCTGTACTGTCAAGGAAATGCTGATTGGTCCGGGTGCCGGTTTCAGTTTGGCGCCACCTGGTGGTGATTGTCTGCCCAGACGTTGCTATCTGGACTGTCTGGCGTGGTTGGGGCTTCCAAAACTACTAAGGGGATTCCAGGAATATCTACATGATTTGATGTCATCTGCCAGACAGAGAAGATTGACCAGGGAATGGAATACAGACTCAGGGGCTCCCTCTCTGTCTCCCTGCCTCCGGAGACAGAGTCTCCTTCTCCACCACATTCCCTACCCCACCAAAGTAAGAACCTTCACCCACCACGGCATCTTCCTGGCCACCACTAGCTCAGACCATCCCCTTTGGCCCCACTCCGGAAACAACTCCTCCTCCTTAATTTCCTCAAGGCCCCACTGATGTGGAGTTGTCGAGGCTGTTTACAGAACATGAGAGGAGTGATTATAGAAATTAGAGAATTACAGCACAAGACAGGATAATACCTTCTTGAATTTACCCTCAGATACCACTGTTCTTTGTACTCTGTTGAGCAGTCCTCACCACAGGCAAACTCTTGCTGGCTGTGCCCTTTTACTAATCCCTGCTTTCAGTCATGGGGTTCAGGAACGCTCACTCTTGTTCTCTCTGTCTCTCCCAGCCCCCTCCCCTCCCTCTCATGCCTAATCTCTCATCTTTCTCTTTTTTTCTTGGTACTTATACTCTTGATATTCTCTTACATAGAGACAGGTTGAGCATATGTCTCCCTTCCTCAAATTAAACTTCTAGCCTATCTTCTTGTGCTTGAACACAATAAGGTCCTCGGCTAAACCAAGGGCCATCTGATTTATGTTCTTCTCTCAGCATTATGAAGTCTGCAGAAGCTTTGTAATTCAGGGTTTATTTTGTTCTTTAACATATAACCCAGTGAAAATTTCAGGCAGGGGTATAGTCCTCCTGTCTCTACCCTATTCCCATGAGCAGACTGGAAGGAGGAGGGGTGTAGGTAAGGGAGCTTGGTTTCTTTCTGCTTGGGAGTCCGTTGTTTACATGTCTCTTCTTAGAGCATTTCCAAACTCTGAAGCCATTCCCGGCAACACGTCCTCTTTAGGACCTTTCTCTTTGTCTGAGAGAGCTGACCAAGAGAAACTCTGAAACCAGGACATCATGAGAACCAGTGCAGGGTTGGGCCAGTGGATTTGCCATATGATATCTTCTGGGAAGCTGAAATCCTGCCCGCAAATAACTGAAACTATCCCCTGCCCCTCTTCTTAAGAAGGTCTAGAAATGTTCCGTATTGGAGAACTGAGTAAAATAATACGAGAGTTGTACTGCCATGGATAAATGATATACTACAAAGCCACAAAAACTAGATTGTGTGGAGCTAGCACCAGAAAGAAAGATCAAGGAAACGGAACAAAAGCCCAAACAGAGCCAAGGATACATGGTAGTGGTATAAGGTATAAGTGCAATTTCAATTCAGCAAGGAAAGGACGCAATATCTAATAGCGGTGCTGGGGAAGCTGTAGACAATTAGTGAAGAAAACAATGTGGCAGCTTTTGTCATAACACTCATCAAAATAAATCCCTGATGAACTGAATGGTTACAACACAAATAATCAAATAAATAAACTGGAAGAAAGCAGGGGTGAATATTTTCATAACTATGATATTGAAAAGGCAATTCTAAGTATAATATGATAGAAGCCATAAAGAATTCTCACAAATTAGTAAGGACTGTATGAACAACCCCATGTAAAATCGAGCGAATTATACAAGTGGTCAATTTGGAAAAGAAAAAATGACAATGACAAAAGGCATAATTATAAAATTTCAATTTATAATGAATAAAGAATATTAAAAGTAAGCTATCATGTTGTTAAAGACTAACACACATCCGAACACCCAGTGCCACCATGCAGGAAAAAGAGAAAGCCCAGAGGCCATAAGTTAGCACATACTTTCTGAAGAGGGACAATATATGCCAAACCTTTAATAATACTTTAATTCTGGCTAATTAATTGTTGGGAAATGAGAATGAGAGCAAAGATATGTATTGAAGATGTTAATTACAGTATCAGTTAAATATCAAAACATTGTAAATAACTCAAACGTCCCAAATAGAAGGCAGGCTGAATACCCATGTACTTCTATAATATGGGGCATGGTCACACTGGTTAGAAACATTGTCATAGAAATAGATTCATTGACATAAAAAGATGATTGTGGCACAGTGTTATTTTTGAAGTAATATAAAATATACTTATGTATGTACAAGTAAGAGTGTGAATGTGCAGCTAGGTATAGGAAGATGTCAACTTTATTAGGATTTATTTCTAGGTCATGGGCTCACAAGAACTTCTAAAGGTGTTCTTTTCATGCTTGCCTGTATTTTCAAATCCACAATGAATATATAGTGCTTGCAACAAGAAAACTATTGATTACAAAATCGGGGTGCCTGGGTGGATCAATCAGTTAAGCGTCTGATTCTTGATTTTGGCTCAAGTCATGTTCTCAGGGTCACAGGACCAAGCCCTGAGATGGGGCTTAAGATTCTCTCTCTCTCTCTCCCTCTGTCCCTACCCTGTGCTTGCTCGCTCTAGAAAGAAAGAAAGAAAGAAAGAAAGAAAGAAAGAAAGAAAGAAAGAAAGAAAGAAAGAAAGAAAGATGAAAAAAAAATGAAGAAATGGGAAATGGTCAGGCCTGGGGCTCTGTGCCTGCAGGGTATTCAAGAGGATGCCCTCAGGGGGGCTTCTTGCTGGCTGTGGGTATGGAGCAGGTGAGAATTCTAATGTCCTTCCAAGCCTGAGACAGTATCTTTCTATGAAGAGTTTCCTTGGGGCCAGTTCTGCAAGGGTGATTAAAGAGGGACACCGCTGGGCTCTGTCTCCAAGAACCATAGCATCTAATGAAGCAGATAAAACATAAAAAGGAGCCTGGAGAAGAACACATCAAAATTCTGACTTGCGTGGTTTGGATAATGACTGCAGGAAAACATATGTTTTATTTCCTCTTGTTCACTGGCAGGAGCTGAGCCACTGCCTTCAGGAGGCAGCACCATTTGGGGGTAGGAATCTGGGGAACCCAATTTTTCTGTGAATTAAATGAATACACTTGAGCATCTGCCTTGATTGGTCAGCACATCCTGAAAGAGGCTGACCTGTGGGCATTTCTGCCCCAAGTTTATGCCTGGATGCAGTTGATGGGAGTATGATCCCAGCCCTCTCTCAAGGACAGAGAGGACATGTCCTCACATCTCTATATCCCAGGGTAGACTGGTCACAAGCAGGGGAGGGTACACGAGGGCTTTGTTATCCCATGCAAATGTCTTTCTCTGTCCCCTGACCTCTCCCTCCCTTTTGTGACCCAGCAGTTTAGGAATGGAGCTCCCACTTACTGCCCCCACTCCTCACGCCCCATCAGCTGGCCCACCTGCTCTAATCATCGCTGACCACACCATAAAAATGGAATCTGCCCATGACCTCCTATTTCCAAAACCACAGAGCAAGTTCCTGTCCTCATCCCACCTCCGCCTCCCAACACTCCTCCCCCAGGCAGGCTCCACCAGTCCCTGGACTCTCCCTCCCCGCCCTGCACCTCCCACCCCTCACTCTCCTACTTCCCTCCTGTCCTGGGCTCATCCTCATGTGGGCCTCCTCTGCCAGCCCCTCTCTCCCCTCATCTTCTCAGGGTTTGGGGATACCCAAGGGATCCAAATCTAATCTCCACCCAGGCCTCTTGTCCTAGTTCCAGCCAGATTCAGACATTCAACTGCTTGCCCTGAAGGTCAGCATGTCCAAACGTCAGCTTGCTGACCTCCCCAACAAACCTGCTCCTCCTCCCGGGTCCCCATACCTGCAACAGTCAGCCTCACTCTCCCCCATTCACACAGGCCAGAAACCCAGCTAAAGTGCCAAATGGCAGCCAAGCCCACCAGCTTTTCCTCCCAGCCACAGCACCCCTTGGGGTCTTCCTCTCCTCCCCATCCATCCAGTCTGCCATGGCTCTAGCTCAGGTCATTGCCGCTTCCAGCCTGGCTCCTTGCACAGCTTCCTAAAGGCTGGTGCCTCTAGCCTTTCCTGCCTCCATCCAAGCCCCACTGTGGCCAGAGCACAAGTATCTGATCATGTCACTCCCTGTTTAAAACCATTTTGTGATTTCCCATCAACTTCAAAATACATTATAAACTCTCCAGCATGTCATAAAATGCACTTCATGATTTGTCCTCTGTCTACCTTTCTGTCTAAGTCTCCTGATACTTCCTCACACAGCCATGTTCCATTAGTCTGAGTCACAGCACAGCACCGCATCATGCCAAGGTCCTCCCTCAGTGCCTTTGCACTTGCTGTTTTCACCACCTGTAGTGCCCACCTCCTGCACACATATCAGGGCGTGGCCAAGCACACCTCCTGCAGGAAGCTTCCCTGATTGGATTGGTTGAAAGTCTCACTTCTGCATTCCCATTATTCTCCATGCACTTAGTAACAAAATGCCTACTGTTTTCAGGGTAATTTTAAAACTTGTTTACATATGTATATATTTTTTATATTTTATATATATTTATAAAGGCCCCTGACACCTTTCTCAGTGTCTCCACTCCACTTGAAGAGGTAACCACTGTCAGTCACTTCCCATATTACATTCTTTGGCACTTCTCTGTGTCCCCCAAAGACTGAGCTCCTGGTAATGGGAACAGAGGCTTGGACTCCTCACACAGGGCCACAGAATTTATGAATTAGTAGACTGCAGTTTCTTTCTGTCTCCAATAGGACTGCAAGAGCTTTGGGATTTGGTCTAATGCCTAGAAGTGAAAGTGAGCAAAAAAATATATGGATTTTTTTTTCTTTTACTAGAAAGAAACCACATTTATCTGCAAAGAAGATAATTTTTTGGAAGGAAGTAAAAAGTCAAGCAGGCATCTAGCACTGTGCTTGAGGAAGAGACAGCCTGAGGGCTGCTCAAGGAAGGGCAGGAAGGGGGTACTGCTCAGCTCATGTCTATCAAGGGGTGGCCCCACAAGTCCGAGATACAAAGAGGGCTCAGGTGTGTTCCTGGTTATCTCAAGTTGGCAGGACCATCCCAGGAGGCAGGTTCAGCTTGTTGCCTGTGACATAGGATGTAGTGAAAGCTACCGGGCCACAGGTTCTTAGTTTAAGAAGGAATGACATCAGTCACAGCTGCCAGCAGGAGTAGGCTCAACAACGATGACTCTCAGCCCCAGCCACAAGGAGAACCCTCTGGAGAGCTTCTGACACTCTGATGCCCAGGCAGCACTGCAGGCCAGTCTTAAGTCAGAAGCTGAGACTGGAAACCACACACTGGAAGTTTTCAACATTCCCCAGGTGATTCCAGTGTGCAGCCAAGATGGAGAGCACTGTGCTTCAAACTTGAACTTGCACATGAATCACCAGAAAGTCTTATTAAAGTACACATTTTCCGATTTGGCCCATCCAGGGTGGGGACTGAGAATCTTCGTCTCTAACAAGCTCCAGGTATTGCCGATGGCGCTGGCTTTATAGCTAGTGAGCAGTAGATCACAGGGGGTATTCAAGAAGTAAGGGGCTGATTACATGGTGTGGAAACTGTAGAGAAGGCTGACACAATGAATGAGGGTTAACGCATTGAATTAGATAAGCACAGCAGTGCTCATCCACCTTTCTGTGACAGCTGAAATCTCCCACCACCACCACCTAACAACCTGATCCACAGAAAGCCACATATAAACCCAGCAGAGTTGCTTGTTAGAGGGACAGCAGGAACTCCAGAGCTCTGCCCTCTTGTCTCCCTTCCTCCCCCACCTCAGGGCACCTAGAGCCTCCATGAAGTGCATTAGAAGACACACTGGATACTATTTAATAAACCCATCTATCTGATTTCAGATGCTGAGGACTATTTCAGAGACTGGAACTGTTGGTGCTTGAGCAACGAGTGACTCCAGATAGTGAGACGTTAGTAAACCTGGATTAGTGAGCATTACGGCATTAAGGACAGGCGAATCTGCAGGATTTGGGGTGACACAGTCTGTATATAGCAATTTTATCTTGTAATATGTGCCGCTTCTAGAGGGATGACCTGGAGGGAACAAAGGTAGGAGGTTGTTGCATGCACTTGCCTTCCGAGGGTACCGGTAAGTCCACTGGCAGAATTTAATGATCGGAATCCATGGACATATCTCATCAAGTGGGAACCAAGCCACCCCTGCTGTCACAGCCTCTTGCTGTCACTCCTGGTCCTTTCTCTCACTCACTTCAGATGCACCCCTGACCCCTTCTTCTCTTCTCTCAAGGCGGATACTAACTCTGAGAGCTGATTAAACCCTGCCTGGCAGGAACCTAGGAATATCAGATTGGAGAATAAAAAAAAAAAAAAAAAAAAAAAGCATGGAGCCTCACATAATAAGATTACACGAAATTCCATTGGCCGGCTCTCTAAAACAATGATTATGGGAAAAAAATTACAAAACAGGATTATCTCCAGTTAACTACAAGAATATGGTAAAATTTCTTCAAGAAGGTGTCAAGATGGAAGAAATGTATTTATTTTCATTTTTTCTAATGATGGAATTTCATTCATTTGACCTTAGAATTTTTTTGAACTTTTTAAATGTAGAGTCATTTAGAATTTTTAGTAACTTGGACATTTTTTGGATTGAGTATTTGCAATTCTTTTTTTATTTTTTATTTTTTGTTTATTTTTGAAAGAGAGAGCGAGAAAGAGCGCGTGCACGTGCACGCACAAGTTGGGGGAGGGGCAGAGAGAGGAGAGGGGACAGAGGATCCAAAGCAGGCTCTGCACTGACAACAGACAGCCAGATGCAGGGCTGAAACTCATAAACCGTGATATCATGACCTGAGCCAAAGTCAGCCGCTTAACCGAACTACTCAGGCATCCCAAGTACTTGCAATTTCTAGGCAAAAGGGGCTTATCTGAGCAAGATTTAGGAGGATACATTTTACCTTTGATCCCATCCAAGAATCAAACCTACAGGTTTGTTTGTTTTTTTATGATTTGGGAGGGAGGGAGGGAGATTGTTGAGGGGCTCCCAAAGGGAGCAGAAAACTACTCATCTGGAGATGTAAGACCCCAGCTTCACTAGAATTTTCTCATGGATTTTTTAAATTAAGTTTATTGTGATGGGGCGCCTGGGTGGCGCAGTCGTTAAGCGTCCGACTTCAGCCAGGTCACGATCTCGCGGTCCGTGAGTTCGAGCCCCGCGACAGGCTCTGGGCTGATGGCTCGGAGCCTGGAGCCTGTTTCCGATTCTGTGTCTCCCTCTCTCTCTGCCCCTCCCCCGTTCATGCTCTGTCTCTCTCTGTCCCAAAAATAAAAAAAAAAAAAAAATGAAAAAAAAAAACGTTGAAAAAAATTAAGTTTATTGTGATAAAATACATATAACATAAAATTTACCATTTTACATTCACCATATTGTTGCAACCATCACCACGATCCATTTCCAGAACTTTTCCATTATCCCACATTCTGTACCTATTATTCCATCCCCTCTCCCCAGCCCTTGGTAACCTCTATTCCACTTTCTGTTTCTATGAATTTGCCTATTCTAGATATTTAATTTAAGTGGAATCATCCAGTATTTTTCCTCTTGTATCTGGCTTATCCACTTAACATGTTTGCAAGGTTTATCCATGTTGTGGTATGTATTAGAACTTCATTCCTTTTCATGGCTGAGTAATATTCCATTGTAAATATATACCACATTTGGTTTATCCACTCAACTTTTGAGGGATATTTGGGTTGCTTCCACCTTTTGGCTATGGGAAATAGTGCTGCTATGAACATTGGTGTGTAAGTATCTATTTGAGCCCCTGCTTTCAAATCTTCTGGGTATATATCTAGAAGTGGAATTGCTGGGTCATATTCCTATGTTATTTTCAATTATCCCTGTTCTACAATGGACAAGTTAATGCTCTCCCTGACTATAGTACTTTTTAACTGAAACTAAGTTCATACTTTTTGTTGTTTACAAATAAGAAAATTACTTTTCCTTCTTTTAAAAAAATAGAAGCTGATAATTTATGTTTATAATTTATGTTTATTGATTCAGCTTAGCATTTTCCTAATGGTCTGATCTGTGATTTTTCCAAAGCGTACTTTGTTTTAAAGTGAATGGTTTATATTCTATTCAAGTATGGTGAGGCCAACAGATAAGGACATGATTGCCATTGAAAAGATAGTTTATTACTCATAGTTCCCAGAACAAAGGGGCAAGTGCGCCACATAGGGCCATGGGCAGAGAGAGAGCGCAGGAGACTTCAGGAAGGCTTTTATTGTGTTTCCAGAGAAGGAATGGGTGAGGCAGGATAAACAGGCTTAGAATTGGCTAGTTTGAATCATTTCCATGAGCTCTGTGCCCCTGACTGTCTGAAGTGGCCCTGGGGTGACCATGGCAGCTGGATAGCATCCCACAGTGTAAGAGCCCCTGAGAAAACAAGTGGGTGGGGAGTATAGGCCCTGGGTTGATTAGTTTGCATAGGAAAGGCACACTAGCAGGAGTTATCTCTAGGAATTAACTAACCCAAGGAGGCACAGTCCTTTCCAGGTCAACAAGGCCTAGACCTCAAAGCATCAGATACAGAAACTAAAAAATATGGTTAACACACATCTTAGTGAAGTCATAAAATCTCAAACAATGGGGTTCCAACAGGCTTGCAGACTTGGACCTGAAACAGTGCTTCTCAGTGCTAACCATATGCAAGAATAACTTGGGAAATTTTTCTCAGCTGTGGTTTCCTGCTTCTACAATCAAGGCCAATTTAATGTGTCTCTGAGCACTGATCATTTTAAAAGCTCCCCTGGTGATTCTCATGTGATTCCGGGCTCAAGAACCATTGGTTTAGGACAGTGTTTCTCAAAGTCTGAACCTGGACCAGCAGCAGCATGAACTGGGAATTTGTTATGAAAGCAGATTCTCAAGCCCACCCCAGACTTGTTAAGTGGGAAAGTCTAGGTGGGGTCCAGCCCTTTGTGTTTGTACAAGCTCCCCCAGGTGATTCTGAAGCTGGCTCAAGTTTGGGATCCACTGGTCCAGGGTTAGGAGCACCGGTGACTGGACTGCAGTGTCCTTCCATCATGTCCCTGACTCCCATATAGATGCTCAGCACTCTGAGGCACTGGCCCCACAAAGCTCAACTAATGTGTTTTGATCATCAACCAAGTATCGGTTTGCATAAGTTAAGACTATTCTTCCAGGTAGGAGAAGCAGGTGTATCCTGAAGGTTCCCAGGGTCTCCCTGTCCCCTTATATCCAAGTGATAAGTACAGCAATCGGGGGAGAGGTTGAGATCAGGTAGGAAACTCAGTATGCACTCACTGCCATGGTGACTGGAGAACCCAGAGGCTCCCAGAGGAGGTGACAATCAAGGGGGACCTTAACAGCCTGTTGAGACTGTTGGAGCAGCCTGTCTGCACAAAACGGATGCACTCAGCACCCTGCTTTGCTGAAGCTGTTGTGCATTATTTAAGAGCTCTTCGAGTGTCTTCAAGTTGCAGATTTTAATATTCACAGGAAGCTGAATAAGTAAAACTGTGGAGCTTTGCAAAGAAGTAATTGAAAACATAGTACCGATAAAGAGAAATTAAATGAATAAGTAGGTTTTCTTTATTGGAAAAAAAAATCATTTCAGAGAATAAGCATAAACAGAGTCATCACTGGATGACTTTTCTCCAGTGACAAAAAGCTGGTTCTGGGGTCACAGTCTTGCCTTCTTATCCCACCCTCCTCTTTTTACCTGCTGTGAATT
The DNA here is from genome assembly GCF_027475565.1 of Acinonyx jubatus. Taxonomy (NCBI): domain Eukaryota; kingdom Metazoa; phylum Chordata; class Mammalia; order Carnivora; family Felidae; genus Acinonyx; species Acinonyx jubatus. Next base: position 89,489,811 of record NC_069388.1, on the reverse strand, counting down.
TGGGAAAGTTAATTAAATTCTTAACTTCAGTTTCCTCATCTACAGAATGGGATTATGATAGTACACGCCTAATCATTTTTTTTTTTGAGGATTAAATAAGAATAATGGTAAAGTGAGTGGCATTGTGCTCTTCACTAAATAAAATCTAACTATCGTTTCTGCTATTAATACTATCATTAACATTATTATCAACATAGTGATCTAGAGTGAACTCCCTAAAATATTAGCTGTTCCCACTATTATTACTACTATTACTACTAATGGATCTTCTCCATTAAACTCACATCAGGAGAAAAGGGCTATAACTAACCAGATATACAAAGTACTCACTGAGAAAAATATCCTTTCTCAAAATTCAAAAAATTATTTGAGCATCCTACTTAGAAGGACACTTGCCTTAAACAAAATAGAATAAGTTATGTTGTTGCAACAAACATCAAAATCTCAGTAATTTATCAACAATAGCCAAATTATGGAAAGAGCCCAAATGGCCATTGACTAATGAATGGATAAAGAAGATATGGTATGTATATACTACTCAGCCATCAAAAAGAATGAAATCTTGCCATTTGCAATGATGTTAATGGAACTACAGTATATTATAGTGTATTATAGCTAAGTGAAATAAGTCAGTCAAAGAAAGAAAAATATCATATGATTTCACTCACATGTGGAACTTAAGAAACAAAACAGGTGAACATGGGAGAAGGGAAGCAGAAATTAGATAAAAACAGAGAGGGAGGCAAACCATGAGACTCTTAATTACAGAGAACAAACTGAGAGTTGCTGGAGGGGAGGTTGGGGATGGGCTAAATGGGTGATGGGTACTAAGAAGGGGCCTTGTTGTGATGAGCACTGGGTGTTGTATGTAAGTGATGAATCACTAAATCCTACTCCTGAAACCAATGCTACACTATGTGTTAACTAACTTGAATTTAGATAAAATCTTGGAGAAAAAATTCTCAGTGGTTTAATACTGCAAAAGCTTATTTCCTGCCCATGTCAATTTGTCCCAGTCAAACTCAAGTCAATTGGTATCTATTTTGCAAGCTGTAACCCAGAGACCCAGGAAGCTTCCATTTGCAGATATATTTTTAAGGGCCAGGCTTAGAATTGGCTTATACTTTGTGGCTTTCACCCACTCATCCTAGTTCTAGGATAAATTTTGTTTCTCTCCTCCAAGCTAATTATTTTTATACCTGTGAATCCACTTGTCCTACAGAAAGAATGAGAGCTCACCAGCCACCTAGTGGTTCTCACCTGAATGTACAAGTTTGTCTACACTCCTGCACAAAAGCCCAGCCTAAATGTAATCTGACTGGAATTAACCGAGTGGTACAAACACCTCCTGCATTCTAGAGAATACACTTTTATTAATGCAGCCTAAGGTTGCATTTTTTTTGGAGGGGGAATGTAGGCAATATTGAACTTACCCTCCACTGAAATTGTCATAAGTATACAACAGATTCAATTCCCTTTCATCAATGTTTTTTCTTCTCTTCAATCTCAACAGGAATCTCTATTATGGAAAAAGTCCACAAGAAAAACCTAAGTTGAAGAGATTTGCTTTCTCTAGTTTATCCATTCATATATCAGCCAACCACCCAATGCAGGTGGCCAGACTCCATGCTGTGCCTTATCATCCAAGCTCATTAATGGCAAATGCTGAGAAAGGTGGTTGGCAAGCCTTGACCATCACTGTCCTTAGACAGAACCTTCCCATCCTTCCTGTTGCAGGTACCACATCTGCGTAACTGTGCTGATCTACTTCCTCCCCTTGCTGGTGATTGGCTATGCGTACACTGTGGTGGGAATCACACTTTGGGCCAGCGAGATCCCTGGGGACTCCTCTGACCGTTACCATGAGCAGGTCTCTGCCAAGCGCAAGGTAAGCAAAGAGCAAGCAGCACCTAACCCGCCCTGGCTCAGGCTGGCAAGCATATGAACTTCAGAGCCTCAGGAGGCCCAGAGGCAGCAGGCACAAAACGTCCCTGGGTCTGTGGAACAGTGGAAGGAGGAGAGGAGATGTGGGACAGAGGAGCGAAGAGATCTTTCTTGGTTGTATTTGTAACCTAGGCCTGCCTGTAGAGGCAAGAGCCACTTCTTTCTTGCCTTAAGAGTAATTGCAACCTGTCAAGCCATTAACACACACACACACACACACACACACACACACACACACACACACACAACTACAAATGCATTGAAGAGTTAAGTCCTCTTTTATTATTAAAGTTTGACAAAATAATACATTCACTTGGTTCAAACATCAAAAAGTATTAAAAGGAACAAAACTAGTGATGGAGAACAGAAACAGTGGGTCACATTACTCACTATTTATAAAAAACCTTTTAAATCCCTTTTAACCATCTGGTGCTCCCTAGCTGCAGCTGTCCAGATGCCTCCCTTCCTCTTCTTTCCCCTGATACTACCCTGGCCCCTCCTCTGCCTCTGCCCTCCTGCCCTCCTGCTTCCTCCTCCTTACTGAGTCTCTCCCCACTGAATACCCATTCCCCTGGGTCATTATCTGCTCTCCCTTGGCTTCTGCAGCCACTGCCCAGAGGGGTCATATCACACAGAGGTTCTCAAACATTACTGTGTTTCAGAGTCATCTGAAGGGCTTGTCAAACCAGAATTCTCGGTCTCACCCCCAGGGTTTCTGATTCTGTAAGTATGGGATGGGGTCCAAGAAATCTCATTTCTGACAAATCCCAAATGATGGTTACAAAGCTGGTCCCGGAGCCACACTCTGAGAACTACTGATATAATCAAAGTCCTTTGATACCACATATAAATGGTCCTGTCTCCTCCTTGAAAGGGGTTATTATAGACACTTCCCACCACACACTGCACTGTGTGCGGTGAGGGGCATGGGAGGAGAGAGAAAGTAGCTGTGAGAAAAGTTGGCTGTGGTGGTGACCTCACCTGCCCCACCCTCTTGCCAGGTGGTCAAGATGATGATCGTCGTGGTGTGCACCTTTGCCATCTGCTGGCTGCCATTCCACATCTTCTTCCTCTTGCCCTACATCAACCCTGATCTCTACCTTGAGAAGTTTATTCAGCAGGTCTACCTGGCCATCATGTGGCTGGCCATGAGCTCCACCATGTACAACCCCATCATCTACTGCTGCCTCAATGACAGGTGAGGACCTCATCCCCCACTCTCTCTCCAGGGACAAGATCATTTGTCTCTATAGCAGCCAAACAGCCAACCTAAATGAGCAAAATCTTTGTGAGACAAGAGGGGGTGGGAGGGACTGCAGCAAAAAGACCACACTACTCCATCCCTACTAATTATTGCCATGCAGCTTTATGAGCCCAAAGTGGACTTAGTTTTTCTTCTCCAAGAAGAACCAGACATCCATACTTTTGTGTGAATCTTCTGACTTTTGGACACTGGCAACTAAGTTAGTGGGGGTGGGGGTGCACATTAAAAAAAAAACAAACCTCTGTTATTGATGCATATAAACAGGCCTGAAAGCTGGATCTAGTTCATGGCCTGTGATTTTGTTCCCTCTGCCCTGTGGATCCATGCACAGGGGGCTGTGCATGCAGTGGGGTGTGGGGCGGGGGGGGGGGGGAGACAGGGAGAGTAACACACAAAGAGAGATTAGTGGCTGTAGAATACCATTCTCCATAGGGCATCTTTTCCCTTCACTGGCCTCTCACTTTCCTCTTTCCATCTCATCTCATCATACAATTTGGGCAGCTTTACCCAGTTTCTTCTAGCAGTTCCAGCAGGACAGGGTAAGCAAAGGGGAATCAGTGCCTGGAAGGCCCTTATTTAGTCACACTGATCAGGAGAGCTGTTCTGGCAGAAGAAGCCAACCTTAGACAAGCAAGAGAAGGGAGAGCCCATCAGGAATGGTGGTCATCGGGGTGCCTGGGTGGCTCAGTCAGTGGTCATTGGGGTGCCTGGGTGGCTGAGTCAGTTAAGTGTCAGACTCTTGATTTCAGCTCAGGTCATGATCTCACAGTTTATGAGTTCAAGCCCCACATCAGGCTGTGCACCAACAGTGTGGAGCCTGCTTGAGATTCTTTCTTTCCCTCTCTCTCTGTCCCTCCCCTGCTCTCTCTCTCTCAAAATAAATAAGCTTTAAATAATAATAATAATAACAATAACAACAGAGAGTCATACTTAGGCTTGTCTATGTGTTAAAGAGCTGACATAGTGGTGACAATGCCCTCTGGAAGCAGACTGTCCCAAAGGGTCACCTCTCCCATCTTCTGTCTCTCCAGGTTCCGCCTGGGCTTCAAGCATGCCTTCCGGTGCTGCCCCTTTATCAGTGCCGGCGACTATGAGGGGCTCGAAATGAAATCCACCCGGTACCTCCAAACCCAGGGCAGCGTGTATAAAGTCAGCCGCCTGGAGACCACCATCTCCACAGTGGTGGGGGCCCACGAGGAGGAGCTGGAGGATGGTCCCAAGACCACACCCTCATCCCTGGATCAGACCTCCAATGGCTCCTCTCGCAGCAACTCCAAGACCATGACAGAGAGCTTCAGCTTCTACTCCAACATGCTCTCCTAGACCGCAGGTCTTCAGCAGGGGCAGCCACCACCATTTTTGTCTTGCTTCACTTCATGCATGGATAATGCCTTGATCTAGAAACCATCAGAAATTCCCTAACACTGGGGTTTGTGAAAAAGTTCAGAATTTTTTAGGGAAAACATCCAATCCTGAGTTTTAAAAAAAATCTGGATTCTTCTATGACTTTGATATCCCCCATGCTGTGTGACCCAAGGCAAACTGCTGAACTTCTCTGAGCTTGTAAAATGGCAGGGTTGGACTTGATTTCCCCTAAATCTCTTCCATGATTCTAAAATTAACTTTGGTTATATGTGGGGGCTCATTTAGGGATGAATCCTGCAGCACCTGGATTTGCCTGGAGCCTCCATGAACTTCAGTGAAGTTGTCCATAATCGTGCTCACATTATTCTCCTTTAGCTGGTGGAGCACATCACATCAACCTTCATTCATCAGGGTAAACAAAAGAAGGAACCACATAAAATCCAAAGGAAAGGTTTAACTCTGTGTTCTAAGCATCCATGAAAAGGAAGCATGGATGCCTTCCTTTAGAGACCTCAATATTTTAGTGCATCGACACCTCTTGAGATTGAGAGCCTCAGGTCCATGTGGATTATATCCCCAGGGACTGTCCTGAACAACCAGTATGGAAAAATAGGTCCAGTGATGCCAGCTAATGTCTGCTACAGACCAAGAGTCAGGAGGCCTGTGCCATACTTAATCTATCTGAGCCTCTCTTTCCTTATTTGTAAAATATGGAGCTGAGCTAGATAACCTAAGTACTCCTTTTAACATTCAGTGGTTCAAGGACTGTATGAGTTTTTTGTTAGTTTTATCAATTGGTAATCTCAAAAAGAATAAGAACAGCAAGTCTAGTGACTTAGTACCCTGTTTCTGGAGAGTAGCAACTGCTACAACGTGTCAATATCCATATCAAACATGCTCGGATTTATCCTAAAACCACGAGTATTTTCCTTCTTCTGGAACGTTTTGGTCTTTGACAGAGCAGAGGACTTCATGTCAAAGTTTGCATCTCTCCATCAAGTGTTAGCAGGCCAAGTTCCACAGGTGGAGATGCCATCAAGGAAGATAAACATGTGGGCTCCCTGCTCTTGCCTTTTGGGGTATCTTAGGGCAGGGGCACTAATGCAGTCTTAGCTTTATTCTGTTATTCTAGCTTTATTCTCAGATGTCCAGTGAGCAAGGAGGCTGGACCCTGCAGCTCCACTTGTGGGAAGAGGCCACCTTATATCTTCCCTTCAGATTCTCTGAATCTCCCTTCCTGCCCCCATGGCTTAACTGGCCTCCTGTCTGAAAGGGGTGGGAAGACCCACCAACCCCACAGGACAGTCAGTCTACCAAGAGCCATGAATTTAATCCTTCATGTCTCAGCAAAGCTTTGAGGTTTCCAGCAGGTGAGCACACAATTTCTTGATGTCTCCCAGATTTGTGCTTTGTCCAGATGTGGCTGAAAGCAGAAGTCTCATGTAACATCCATGAATGTCTTCCTTGTGGTTTGAAGAATGGATGCACATGTGCTGCATTTGTGGTGTTGACAGAGACAAATGCTGCCCACAGGCTCTCTAGCCTTTACTATCCATGAGGGCTATAACCCTACCAGGGCATCAGCAGCCCTGAGAAAGTTGTATAGCAATAGTATACGCCAAAATAACCCAATAGCCACATTCTGCAGAGCAGCATGGGAAGGATTAAATAAATTAAATAAAGTTATTTCAGTGTAGACATATGGATGAAAGACATAATTTAGGGGCAAAAAAAAAAATCAATGCCCAAAGCATTAATCATACTTCCAATAAAAACTGTACCATGTTATTCATTCCAGAGGGGTATATAATGAACCAGAATGATTATAAAAAATACCCAAGAAGAAAAGTGTCTAGGAGTTGGGAACATCCTCTCTGTTGAAGAGGTTAGAGTTGAATTCAACAATTTGTTGAGTACCTGCTCTGTGCTTAGCCCTGAGCTGGGGACACAAAGCTCCTCTGCTCTTGAGGAACCTACCAGACTGGTTTGTGGCTAGCTCACCTGTCCTAATGGGTCGAGACTACCCATCAGGCATGGAGGCAGCTGAGAAGCACATTCTCACCAGGATTTTAAAGACCTACCCTCAACAGGGGTTATTAAGCCAAAACCTAGCACCTTCAGAGAGACTTTTGCAATGAGTTCTCTGAGATCATTGCAAAGAGAGCCACCAAGGGAACTGAAGGGATGTGGTTGGACAGCATCAACACCACACATAAGAAGAGAGAATATTGGATGGTCCTGGCTAGTTCAACTATGGCAGAACATCCTACTGAGAGAGCCCAGCAAGCCTTCCTCTAACCCATTCTCCATTGAACTTATTAAAATGTTGTCAGCTCCCATGTGTGAGAAACACCATGATTTGCACTGTGCATGGGTCTCATTTTTATAGAAATGTGTCACCCTGTGTTTATCTCCCAAGTGTTTTTCCTTGGTGTAGTGTTCAGTAGTAAAAGAATATAAGATATCATGGGGCCATCTTTATTATGTTACTTCCAAAAAGTGGGATCCAGTTGCTGTAAATGTGTTATTTGTACTGTGCCAATCTTCCTCCTCTTCATTTCATCACAGAAAGGAGCTGAGACATATATCATGAACTCAGTCAAATCATAGTATTTGAGGGGTGGGTGGGAGACCTTTCTGGGAGGAACTGAAGGGCAGTAATCTTTGTCCTCCCCACCCCCACCAGAATTTGAAGACACACTGGAATGTCCTTTCTCTTGGAAGGACTAAGAGGTCTCCTGGGAAAAGGGGACTCAGGAGCTGACCTCATTGACCTGGTTTTCAAGAAGAGTCTATAAGTGGACAGGGGTCGTTCCTGAGGTTTCTGTTATCCAGCCTGGGATCCTGGAAAGAATCTCCATACAGAAATAAAGTGTGTGTTTGACCATCTCACGCCTCTGTCTCATCCCTGGGGAACCTCAGCACCCTACAGGATGCTGAATGGGATGGTATGATGAACCCTACTAACTTGCATAGCCACAAGGATGGAAACTAACACCTAATAGACTTTTAACTCTGTGACAAAATGGGTTGGCAAACTGGTGGCTGTTTTCAGGTAGGGATCTGGGAAGGTAAGGTGGGATTGTGTGAAGTGCCCAACAATGTCACCTGTGAACAGAGCTGTGTCCATGCAGGCCCTTTCAGAACAGATACCAAAACAGAGTTAGAAGTACAAGAGATTTATTGGCGGGATGCCTGGGAAAGAGGAGAGGAAGCAGAAGCAGGCAGGGGAAGCCTGAAGCACAGCACAGATGTGACACCTGTGATGAAAGGGGGTGGGAAGGATGGGCAGGCAGAGCCTCAGACCATGGTGAAGCTGTGAAAAGTCTCAGATGGCGCAACCACATCAAAGTTTTCCCACAGAGGGGAGCCTGGGTGGCTCAGTTGGTTGAGCATTGGATTCTTGGTTTCAGCTCAGGTCATGATCTCACGATTCGTGGGATCAAGCCCCATGTCAGGCTCTGTGCTGACAGTGCAGAGTCTGCTTGGGATTCTCTCTCTCCTTCACTCTCTGCCCTCCCCTGCTCATGTCTGCTCCCCCCAACCTCTCAAAATAAATAAACATTAAAAAAAAGTTGCTGATGGCATAAATGGCCAGGTCTGGCACCCCTGCCACACGTTGTCACTGGGAACTCTCCTGGGAGAGAGTGGGCTGCATCTGAGGCACTGCAGCTGGAGGCTACCAGATGATTCTCCCCAACCCCAGTTCTCTCTTGAAGGGACATGAGAGCTGGGACCCCCGTGACTGCCACCAGAGCTTTGGTCCAGCCCCCTGTCTTTAAAAACACATGTCAGGAAATAATTGGCAGAATTCGAAACCTTAATGGTAATGTCTGCGAACCCTGGCAACCTGCCTCCTACTTCCTGGGGCCACCTTGTACCACCTCACCTCTCAGGCACCTCCCTCAAAAGAGTGGGGAGAGCTGTCAGTGGACTTGCAATGACACAAAGGTTGTAAAGGTATTGAAAGAGCGACTTTTGAGGAGAATATGGACAGTTACCCAACTGTCCAACTGCATATGCATATGCAGTATCAGATGCAAATAATAAGAATGTTTCCATTTAAACCAAAGCACCTTAAACTGATATTCTTGTAGAAGCTTCCAGGGATACACAAACCACCTCAAGATTTCTACAAGTCATACATAACACATCGCCAGTGCGTGTTTGTGTGCATGTGTGTAATAAGAGGTGCAAAACCTGAATCTTGTCAAGAGGAATCAGTCGCCCTCCATTCTACAGAGAAGGAGAAAAATGATAGTGTTTATAGGACAGGGATGAGCAGCCTTGAGACCTTCAGAGCACAGTGACAGGTATAGGCTGCCCTGGAGAATCAGAGCAGCTCCTGGAAACTGGAAACCGCTTTGGAACAAAATCATAATTCACCCCAGATGCCCAGATGAGTTAAAGCTGTTAGAACATCATTAAAGATGTCCGTGGCAGTAAAACACCAAATTCATGATTAAGGGGTGTGCTGACACTTCTCCCTGGGAAGACGAGTATTTGTTAGGTGAGGAAGGACTAACCTGAGTTATGGGCAAACAGATCACACCAGCTATGGAGTACAGATTTTCCCGTGGAAAGGCAAAGACATTTCATCTAGTCCTGTGTGGGCACATGTGGCCCACATACACACTGCAGACGCTTAGCTTTTGGAGCCACAGCTGCCTATAGTGATACACCCCCAGGGGCTGCCAGAGTGCAAGTGTATGTGAGATGCAAGTGCCTCTGAGATCTCCTTAGCTCTGGAACCTTAGGGGGGATTTCAGTCAAGACCCCAGGCAGAGGTGGGCCAGGTGGGGACACTCCAGGCATGTTCCCCTCATTCATCTTCAAAGGTGAGGGGAGCATCTGGCTATAGAAACTGCTTTCCTGACCCCCCCCCCATAGTGTCCTGAGACACCCTCCTTTACATGTATGCAGTTCAGGAAAACAGGGAGGAAGGAGAATGAGGCCCTGGAAGGGCATATCTCACAAGCACTGCGTTCAACATAAAGCAGTAGTGACTTTTGATCCTGGCCTCCCTCTCAAGCAGCAAAGCTAGGAAGGAGAACACACTGCTGATTAGAAGCAAGTGCCTAACAGGTATCAGCACTGACATGAGCTTGATGGGCAGCTGCCCCTGCCCTGTCACTCTCCCATGGCATGTTAGCAGCATATGTCACACCAGCTCCAGAGATTTTCATGCAGATTCAGACCCAGATCCTCTGAACTGCATGCACCTGTGTCCTTTCCCTTTTTCTGCCTCTGTTTATTTCCAGTTTCCTTTTGTTCTCCATGCTTTACTCCAACATTGTTCCCATCCCTGGAAGCCCTCACCTGACACTCTCCCTGCTGAAATTTTGAGGTTTGTTTTTTTAATTTTTTTTAATGTTTATTTATTTTTGAGAGAGAGCACGAGCAGGGGAGGGGCAGAGAGAGAGGCAGACACAGAATCCGAAGCAGGTTCCAGGCTCCCAGCTGTCAGGACAGAGCCCGAAGTGGGGCTCAAATTCACAAACCACGATGAAATCTCTAGGTTTTAATGCCACTACTTGGGACGCCTTCCTGGTGTGCTCATCAATAAAGAGGATTTGGTGTGATAGTGAGAACGACCATCCCTAACAACTTCCCTTTCCCATCTCCCCACATCCCCCCTTGCCCAGTCCATGTACCCACCCACCCACACTTTCCCTTTATCCCCTAACCCCACCTCCCCCTCACCCACTTTCCTTAATTGAGATGCTCTCAGAACAGAACTCCTGAATTAGTCCCTATACTTAAAAGAAGCAGCTGACATAACAGATCCAGCCTCCAGGCTGGGAGGGAAGAACGGCAATCTCCAGAGGGCTGCCAGGTTCCTGTGCCATCAACTCTTAACCATGCCAGTGTAAGGATTTGGAGAACATCAGTGCATGAAGAGACCACCAAACAGAGTGGAGGAAGAAGGGCAAGGCAGTGCATGCTCACTGCCCACAAAGTTCTTTCTGGACTTGGTTTGTCCTCGCTGATCCATGCTCATTGTCCTCTTGTTCCTTAACCACCACCTGGAGGGGTACTTGTTTTGGCAGAAGGGTCCTAGGGGCAATAACTATTTCTTAAAGATGGCAGCCACCTGATTGGTCCAGATGGTCAAAAAGAGATGCTGTGAAGGATGATTATGATCATCGTTCTGTTTTGGCCTTAGAAATTTGCGGACAATACAAACACTTTCTCAAAAAGGGAAGAAGACATTTTCAGTTTATTTTATACCTATCAAGATTTGGCAGCTGATAATTCAACCTCATCCACTAAACATTTGCCTGGCACCCATGATATAGCAGGTGCCCTGCTGGGGGGATTTGGGAATATAAATTTCTGTAGCACTTGGTCTCTGCCCTCAAGTCCAGAGGAATAGACAGATGTTCACTATAGCCCAGTGGGAGGAATGTGAAAGCAGAGACGGTAGAAAGCACACTCGATGCCATACCTCACTAAATGTCACTAAAAGATCACAAAGTCCTAAGCCTAGGATATTCCTCCATGGCAAAGCAGACATAATCACTCACAGGAAATGTTTGCCCATTGCAATGACTCACTTTCAAACCTCCCCAAGTTTTTAAGGTCATGAAGTTCCACTCCCTTATCAGCCACATCCTCCTTTCTACTGTTAATTTCAAATCCTCCTAAATCAAACGCCAGTCCCTCAGCAATCCCAGTGGAATGTGACTACCACCACCTCTAGCCCCACCTCTAGCCCCACCTCTGGTCAGGTTCCTCATGGGTGCCATAGGACTGTCTCTGCTGCCCTCTAAAGGACCCTATTAAAAATGCACAGGTAGGGGCACATGGGTGGCTCAGTCGGTTAAGTGTCTGACTTCAGCTCAGGTCATGATCTTGCGGTACGTGAGTTCGAGCCCCGCATTGGGCTCTGTGCTGACAGCTCAGAGTCCGGAGCCTGTTTCGGATTCTGTGTCTCCCTCTCTTTCTGACCCTCCCCTGTTCATGCTCTATCTCTCTCTGTCTCAAAAATAAATAATTGTCAAAAAAAATTCACAGGTTAAGGATTCAAATGAATGAAGTACCCAACACTAAGGTTATATGCTTTTATGTATATTCCTGCCAGCTAGTAGGGAGCTCACTTTGAAGTAGCCTAGGAGTCAATACCATGAGCATGATTTTCCTGTGCCTGGGCATCATTTTGGTTATATGTTTGAAGAAAGCAAGACACACATTAGAATACAATGGGGCCTGATCACAATCTCGGACTTCAAGCTGTATTACAAAGCTGTAATCATCAATACAGTATGGTACTGGCATAAAACCAGACACTCAGATCAATGGAACAGCATAGAGAACCCAGAAATGGACCCACAAAGGTATGGCCAACTAATCTTTGACAAAGCAGGAAAGAATATCCAATGGAATAAAGACAGTCTCTTCAGCAAGTGGTGCTGGGAAAACTGGACAGCGACATGCAAAAAAATGAACCTGGACCACTTTCTTATACCATACACAAAAATAAACTCAAAATGGATGAAAGACCCAAATGTAAGACAGGAAGCCATCAAATCCCTTGAGGAGAAAGCAGGCAGAAACCTCTTTGACATTGGCTGCAGCAACTTCTTACTCAACACATCTCCAGACGCAAGGAAAACAAAAGCAAAAGTGAACTACTGGGACCTCATGAAAATAAAAATCTTCTGCACAGCAAAGGAAACAATCAGCAAAACTAAAAGGCAACCAATGGAATGGGAGAAGAATATGTTATTTGCAAACAACATATCAGATAAAGGGTTAGTATCCAAAATCTATACAGAACTTATCAAACTCAACACCCAAAAAACAAATAATCCAGTGAAGAAATGGGCAAAAGACATGAATAGACACTTCTCCAAAGAAGACATCCAGATGGCCGACCAATACATGAAAAAATGCTCAACATCACTCATCATCAGGGAAATACAAATCAAAACCACAATGAGATACCACCTCACACTTGTCAGAATGGCTAACATTAACGATTCAGGCAACAACAAATGTTGGCAAAAATGTGGAGAAAGAGGATCTCTTTTGCACTGTTGGTGGGAATGCAAGCAGGTGCAGCCACTCTGGAAAACAGTATGGAGGTTCCTCAGAAAATTAAAAGTAGAACTACCCTATGACCCAGCAATTGCACTACTAGGCATTTATCCACAGGATACAGGTGTGCTGTTTCAAAGGGGCACATGCACCCCAATGTTTATAGAACCACTATCAACAATAGACAAAGTATGGAAAGAGCCCAAATGTCCATTGATGGGTGAATGGATAAAGAAGATGTGGTATATATATATACAATGTAGTATTACTTGGCAATCAAAAAGAATGAAATCTTGCCATTTACAACTACATGGATGGAACTAGAGGGTATTACGCTAAGCGAGATTAGTCAGAGAAAGACAAATATCATGATTTCACTCATATGAAGAATGTAGCATACAAAACAGATGAACATAAGGGAAGGGAAGCAAATATAAAAACAGGGAGAGAGACAAGACATAAGAGACTTTTAAGTATGGAGAATAAACAAAGGATTACTGGAGGGGCTGTGGAAGGGGGGATGGGCTAAATGGGTAAGGGGCATTAAGGAATCTACTCTTCAAATTATTGTTGCACTATATGCTGACTTGGATATAAATTTTAAAAAATAAAATAAAATAAAATAAAATAAAATAAAATAAAGAATACATGGGGCCTGGAAATAGGGACTTATCATTATGGACATATAGTCACATGTGCTTCTGTTTCCACCAGGACAACTCTCAGTCTGACCATGCAAGCCAATGGTGGGGATCCACAATGGATTCCTTATGCCTTTTTCCTTACCACCCCACCTCTTATCTGACTATCCCACATTCCTAATCATGGTATATATTCTGCCAATTCCCAGATGCCTCATGATGGTCCTAGTGTTCCAGTGGGACATGTCATACTGGTAGGCTGAAAATCAATGTATGGCTATGCCCACCACCCAGAGATATGCAGACTGTAGGGCACAGTCTCCCAGCAGCCCACCTACAGATGCCATGCAAGGCCCTCTCTTTAAGAAACAATAAGGTTCTCTGCTTCTCATGTTGCTGATGATGCCAAGTTGTGGCTGGGCAGGCTCAGGTGCTTATCTAGGGCAATATCTATGAGACAAGAAGCATTTATTTTGCATCGGATACTTTACGTTATCAGGACCACTCTTGGCTTCAATCTACACTGGCCTTGGATTTGGAACTGGATGCCTTGGCTCAGAAGCATCAAGCCCCAGCAACTTCTTACCCCTACCAGATGACTGTCATGGATCTTTTTGTAGATTTCCAGCACAGAATTTGGTCTCCATGTCTCCTAAGGGACTGAGAATAAGTCCTCAAAAGGATGACCAGAGTAGGCAGAATGGGAAGACCCACACCCTACTCTGCAAGTTCTGGAAGACCTCTCTTACTGCAGTGGCTTCATGGTCCCATGGCCTGAAAAAGACATGATTCTGTCAGCTAATTTTTCAAAAAAAAGATGACATTGAGCTTTTACACCAGCATAAAATTACTCCCAGCTATCCTGAAGCCAGGATGAGTGACCAGCCCTTGCCTTTTTCTATATATCCCCCGAAAGCTTGGAACTCTTTGGCCCTGGGTGTTCATGTTACCTGTATTGCATCTGTTTACAACATGGTGCAGGCGAAGGGGAATGGAATACGATATCCCCAAGGTCTTTGTTTGATAAAGGAAAAGGACATGTGAGTGAAAGCAGAAATGTGCGCTCTAGAAAAGTTTGAAGGTTTGAAAAGCAGAACAGAAGAATTCCTTCCTCCCCTCTCCCAACTCAAACGTAATAATAAAGATGATAACAGTGATAACAAGATTTACGCTCCGGATCTCTTGTGTCAAGTATTTCATGTGCATTATCAGATTTCATCTTCACATGCCATGAAATCAATATTATCATTGGCTTGGGGAGGAGCCACAATGGTGGAACAGCATGGAAGTTTTTTGTGTGTCTCACGTCAATGAAATGCAGCCAGACCAACACTAAACCATCCTGCACACCTAGAAAACTGATCTGAGGATGAACACAACAATCTGAACAACCTGAACCACAGAATTCAGCAGGTACGCGGAATGGAGAGGTGAACTTGGGGAGCGAGAAGCCACAGGAAGGGAGGTGCTTTTGCGGGAGGGGAGAGGATGGAGACTGGGTGGGGGAGAATACGGGAAAAGCACCCCTCCCCAAAAGCAGTTGGAGAGAAAGTGGAAAATTGGACACAGCCGCAGGGACTAAACTAAAAAAGGGAGAAAGGAGAAAGGAGAGGGTTTAAATTCCATTAAGACTGTAAACAAGGGGAGTGCAAAGTCTGCAACTCCGCAGTTCCATACCTGGAGGTGCTCTGGTGGGAAGGTGAATACCCAGGCACAGAGTGGGGTCCGGGAGGTTCTTGGGCCACACAGAGAAAAGCGGTTCCACTGCTGGAAGGGCACTTGGTAGAGACTGTTGAAGCCACCTGGTCCCAGCAGACCCCAGAAGGTGGCCACATTCACTAGTGCTGGGGCAAGGTCATTAAGGGTGAATCCTGGTGCCAGATGTGTGTTGTGATTTTCCATAATCCCTGAAATGCTGCTACACTGTCTCGCGAAGTTTTTCTGGGGCAGGCTGGCACCTAGCTGCAGTCTCGGAGCACCGGCAACAGCAGGGTCCAGTGGGTGTTCCTGGGTGCAGGCGATATTCAGTCATTGCTCCGTGAGACCCTCCCGCAGAGGAGTGGAACAGGTCAAAGGCACAGTCCTTCAGAAGTAAGGGGCCGGGTAAAACATCCACATCTGAGACAAAACTCGAGAGAGAGGTACTGCCTGGGGCTTGATCACAGACAGTGAAAAAGTGGGGAGTGGACGAAAGCTGAAGACAGAGGATTGGTGCGTGATTGCTGATCAGGGACAACAGAGTTCTGATACTGGAGACTGGGTAGGGTGACGCCATTTTCACCGCTCCCGCACATGCACATACGAAACTACGACCACCACATCACTCCACCCCAGTAGGCCAGCAGCGCCATCTAGTGGAGAATGGAGCTGTTACACTGAGCCCCACCCAATTGGGCCAACCTCTCTCTTCAAGAACACAACTCTCACTGCCAGCTTAGTTTATGGACTATAAAGCACTACATAGACTGACTTCTAGGGGAAAACAAATCAATTTCAGTCCTACTTCAATCTGTTAGCAGGTCCATCTATTCAATTTTCTTTTTTTTCTCTTTTACACTTCTTTTTTTTTCTTGAATACAAAAAGAGAAAAAATTCATTTTTATTTACAATTTTTATTAAAAATATTTTTCTTTATTTTTTTACTATACTTTTTTACTTTTGTGTAATTTTTTTTCAAATTCTATTTTACTTTCATCATTTTATCTTAGTGTACTTCAGTGTATTCACTTTTTCAAATTTTTCAAATGATTTCCTTTTTTCTCTTTTTATTTTTTCTTTTTCATTTCTTTTCTTTTTCCTGAATAAAGAGAAAAGTTTCACTTTTACTTTCAATTTCTATTAAAAATATATTTCTTTCATTTTATTACTACATTTTTTCCTCTTATGTAAAATTTTTTCAAATTCTATTTTATTTCTATCATTTTATTTTAGTCTACTACACTATATTCACTTTTTCAAATTTTCAAACGATTTCCTTATTTTTCCCTCTTTTTTATCTTTTTCGTTTCTTTTCTTTTTCTCTTTTTCTTGAATATGAGAATGGAAAAAATTCATTTTTATTTTTAATTTTTTATTAAAAATATTTTCCTTAATTTTTTTCTACTATATTTTTTACTTTTGTGTTAATTTTTTCAAATTCTAACTCCCACCATTTCATTTTAGTCTACTTCAGTGTACTCATTTTTTCAAATTCTCAAATGATTTCCTTTCCCCTCTTTTTTCTCTAATCTATAAAACCACTTTCAACACCCAGGCCAAAACACACCTAGAATCTACCATCATTTATTGGATTTGTGTGTGTGTGTTTAATTTTTTAATTTTAATATTTTTTAATTTTTTTTAATTTTTTCTACATCATTAATTCCTTTTCTCCCTTCAAAATGATGAAAGGAAGGAATTCACCCTAAAAGAAAGAGCACGAAGAAACAACAGCCAGGGATTTAATCGACACAGATACAAGCAAGATGTCTGAACCAGAATTTAGAATCATGATAATAAGAATACTAGCTGGAGTCGAAGAGATTAGACTCCTTTTCTGCAGAGATAAAAGAAGTAAAAACTAGTCAGGATGAAATAAAAAATGGCATAATTGAGCTGCCATCATGAATAGATGCCACAGCAACAAGGATGGATGAGGCAGAACAGAGAATCAGTGATATAGTGGACAAACTTATGGAGAATAATGAATCAGAAAAAAAGAGGGAGATTAAGGCAAAAGAGCATGATTTGAGAATTAGAGAAATCAGGGACTCATTAAAAAGGAACAACATCAGAATCATAGGGGTCCCAGAAAAGGAAGAGAGAGAAATAGGGGTAGAAGGGTTATGTGAGTAAATCATAGCAGAAAATGTTCCTAACCTGGGGAAAGACACAGACATCAAAATCCAGGAAGCACAGAGGACCCCCATTAGTTTCAACAAAAATCGACCATCAACAAGGCATATCATACTCAAAGTCACAAAATACTCACGCAAGGAGAGAATCATGAAGTAGCAAGGGAAAAAAAGGCCTTAACCTACAAGGGAAGACAGATCAGGTTTGCAGCAGACCTAGCCACAGAAACTTGGTGGGCCAGAAAGGAGTAGCAGGATATATTCAATGTGCTGAATCAGAAAAATATGCAGCCAAGAATTCTTTATCTAGCAATACTGTCATTCAAAATAGAAGGAGAGATAAAGTTTCCCAGACAAACAAAAATTAAAGGAGTTTGTGACCACTAACCAGCCCTGCAAGAAAGTTTAAGGGAGACTTTCTGAGGGAAGAAAAGATGAAAAAACAAACAAACAAACAAGCAAACAAACAAAAAAACAGGTAAATAAAGACCCAAAGAAGCAAAGACTAGAAAGGACTATTATCTTTCAGAACTCACTCTAAACATCAATGGGTTCAATGCTCCAATCAAAAGACACAGGGTAACAGAATGGATAAGAAAACAAGATCCATCTATATGCTGTTTACAAGAGACCCACTTTAGACCTAAAGACACCTTCAGACTGAAAATAAGGGCTATAGAGAACCATCTATCATGCTAATGGTCAACAAAAGAAAGCCGGAGTAGCCATACTTATATCAGAAAATCTAGATGTTACAATAAAGACTGTATCAAGAGATGTAGAGGGGCATTATATCATAATCAAGGGGTCTATCCACCAAGAAGACCTAACAATTGTAAACATTTATGTGCCAAATGTGTAAGTACCCAAATATATAAATCAATTAATCACAAACATAAAGAAACTCATCAATAGTAATACCGTAATAGTAGGAGACCACAACACCCCACTCACAGCAATGCACAGATCATCTGATCAAAAAATCAACAAGGAAACAATGGCTTTGAATGACACACTGGACCAGATGGACTTAACAGATATATTCAGAAAATCTCATCCTAAAGCAGCAGAATCTACATTCTTCTCCAGTGCACATGGAACGTTCTCCAGAATACACCACATACTGGGACACAAATCAGCCTTCAACAAGTGCAAAAAGATCAAGACCATACTGTGCATATTTTGAGACTACGACGCTATGAAACTCAAACTCAACCACAAGACCAAAATTTAGAAAGGTAACAAATACTTGGAGACTGAAGAAAATCCTACTAAAGAATGAATGGGCTAACCAAGAAGTTAAAGAGGAAATTAAAAAATTCATGGAAGCCAATGAAAATGAGAGCACCACAACCCAAAACCTCTGGGATGCAGGAAAGGCAGTCATAAGAGGAAAGTATATAGCAATCCAGGCCTTCCTAAAGAAGGAAGGTCTCAGATACACAACCTAACCTTACACCTTAAAGAGTTGAAAAGGAACAGCAAATAAAACCCAACACCAGCAGAAGACAGGAAATAATAAAGATTACAGCAGAAATTAATGCTGTTGAAACAAACAAACAAAAAAACAAAAAAACAAACCAGAAGCTGGTTCTTTGAGAGAATTAACAAAATTGATAAACCACTAGCCAGTTTGACCAAAAAGAAAAAGGAAAGGACCCAAATAAATAAAATCAAGAATGAAAGAGAAGAGATCACAACCAACACAGCAGAAATACAAACAGTAATAAGAGAATATTATGAGCAATTATACGCCAATAAAATGGGCAATCTGGAAGAAATGGACAAATTCCTAGAAACATATATACACTACTAAAACTGAAAGAGGAATAAATAGAAAGTTTGAACAGACTCATAACCAGTAAGAAAATCAAATTAGTAATCAAAAATCTCCCCAAAAAAACAAGAGTTCAGGGCCAGATGGCTTTCCAGGGGAATTCTACCAAACATTTAAGGAAGAGTTAACACCTAAAATCTTGAAGCTGTTCCAAAAAAATAGAAATGGAAGGAAAACTTCCAAACTCTTTCTAGGAAGCCAGCATTACTTTAATTCCAAAACTAGAGAGAGACCCCACTAAAAAGAACTATAGACCAATTTCCCTGGTGAATGTGGATACAAAAATCCTCAACAAGATATGAGCCAACTGGATCCAACAATAGAGTAAAAAAATTATTCACCATGACCAAGTGGGATTTATACCTGGAATGCAGGGCTGGTTCAATATCTGCAAAACAATTCACGTGATTCACCACATCAATAAAAGAAAGAACAAGAACCATATGATCCTCTCAATAGGTGCAGAGAAAGCATTTGACAAAATACAGCATGCTTTCTTAAACAAAACCCTCAAGAAAGTAGGGATAGAAGGAGCATACATCGAGATCATAAAAGCCATATATGAACACTCCAATGCTAATATCATCCTCAATGGGGAAAAACTGAGAACATTCCCCCTAAGGTCAGGAACAAGACAGGGATGTCCACTGTCACCACTGTTATTCAACAGAGTATTGGAAGTCTTAGCCTCTGCAATCAGACAACACAAAGAAATAAAAGGCATCCAAATCTGCCAGGAGGAGGTCAAATTTTCACTCTTCACAGATGACATGATACTCTGTATGGAAAACCCAAAAGATTCCACCAAAAAACTGCTAGAATTGATTCATGAATTCAGCAAAGTTGCAGGATAAAATCAATGCACAGAAATCGGTTGCATTCCTATATACCAACAATGAAGCAACAGAAAGAGAAATCAAGGAATCGATCCCATTTACAATTGCACCAAAAACTATAAAATACCTAGGAATAAATCTAACCAAAGAGGTGAAAAATCTGTACACTGAAAACTATAGAAAGCTTATGAAAGAAATTGAAGAAGACTCAAAATATGAAAAAAGATTCCATGCTTCTGGATAGGAAGAACAAATATTGTTAACATGTCAATAGTACCCAAAGCAATCTACATATTCAATGCAATCCATATCAAAATAACATAAGCATTCTTCACAGAGCTAGAATAAATAATCCTGGAATTTGTATGGAACCAGAAAATACCCCAAATAGCCAAAGAAATCTTGAAAAAGAAAACCAAAGCAGGAAGCATCACAATCCCAGACTTCAAGCTATACTACAAAGCTGTAATCATCAAGACAGTATGGTACTGGTGCAAGAACAGACACTCAGATCATTGGAACAGAATAGAGAGCCCAGAAATGGACCCACAAACGTATGTCCAACTAATCTTTGACAAAGCAGGAAAGAATATCCAATAGAATAAAGACAGTCTCTTCAGCAAGTGGTGCTGGGAAAACTGGATAGCGACATGCAGAAAAATGAACCCGGACCACTTTCTTACACCATACACAAAAATAAACTCAAAATGGATGAAAGACCCAAATGTAAGACAGGAAGCCATCAAAACCCTCGAGGAGAAAGCAGGCAAAAACCTCTTTGACCTTGGCTGCAGCAACTTCTTACTCAACACATCTCCTGAGGCAAGGGAAACAAAAGCAAAAATGAACTACTGGGACCTCATCAAAATAAAAAGCTTCTGCACAGCAAAGGAAACAATCAGCAAAACTAAAAGTCAACTGACAGAATGGGAGAAGATATTTGCAAACAACATATCAGATAAAGGGTTAGAATCCAAAATCAATAAAGAATTTATCAAACTCAACACCCAAAAAACAAATAATCCAGTGAAGAAATGAGCAAAGACATTAATAGACACTTCTTCAAAGAAGACATCCAGATGGCCAACCGACACACGAAAAAATGCTCAACATTACTCACCATCAGGGAAATACAAATCAAAACCGCAATGAGATACCACCTTATACCTGTCAGAATGGCTAACATTAACAACTCAGGGAACAACAGATGTTGGCGAGGATGTGGAGAAAAAGGATCTATTTTGCATGGTTGGTGGGAATGCAAACTGGCACAACCACTCTGGGAAACAGTATGGAAGTTCTTCAAAAAACTAAAAATGGAACTACTCTATGACCCAGCAATTGCACTAATAGGCATTTATCCGCGGGATACAAGTGTGCTATTTCAAAAGGACACATGCACCCCCATGTTTATAGCAGCACTATCAACAGCAGCAACGTATGGAAAGATCCCAAATGTCCATTGATGGATGAATGGATAAAGAAGATGTGGTACATATATTCAATGGAGTATTACTTGGCAATCAAAAAGAATGAAATCTTGCCATTTGCAGCTATGTGGATGGAACTGGAGGGTATTAAGTGAAATTAGTCAGAGAAAGACAAAAATCATATGATTTCACTCATATGAGGACTTTAAGAGACAAAACAGATGAACATAAGGGAAGGGAAAGAAAATAATATAAAAACAGGGAGGGGAACAAAACATAAGAGACTCATAAATATGGAGAACAAACTGAGGGTTACTGGAGGGGTTGTGGGAGGGTGGATGGGCTAAACGGGTAAGGGGCACTAAGTAATCTACTCCTGAAATAATTGTTGCATTATATGCTAATTTGGATGTAAATTTTAAAAAATAAAAAATAAAATAAAATAAAATATTATCATTGGTCTTAATAGGAGAACAATGGGGCATAAAGAGTGACTTGTTTGAGATCCCATTGCCAGGACCGACTCTCAGAGCTGCCCAATTACAAAGCCCACAGTCTTGAGCAAGACCTCTGCTGTCTTTCATTCACTGTATTCCTAGGCCTCCCTCCTACTTTTAAAGGTGCCACAGCCCTGGCTGGAAGGAATACCCCAAACACACCGCCAAAGCGCTAATCAAGAGATGTTGTTTCTAGGAGCAGCAAACTTCCATAGTCTCATTAAATCATCAGGAAAACATTCCAAAGGGTAAATTGTCCTCATATTCTCTGTAGTCATTCTTACAATTATGTGTGGTATGTGGCCAGGTTCTAACTCTGATTTGAAGACTGCTTATCAAAGATTTCCACCTGTAATTAATCTTGGCACATTTAGCCTTGGGTGCACAGAATTTCCTAGTTATACATTTCTCTGGAGGATAAAGCCTTCTTTTAGAAAGATAAATGTCACTGGGAAGGACAATTATCTTATGTTTACAACTAACAACTTAAAAATCTATGTTCTATCAGGCCAGACTCTCTATCAGCTAGGTATTGGATGGAGGGGTGGGGATCACTGGACTGGCTGTGAAAATGGTGCACAAAGGGAGGGTGTCCTGGGGACAGCCTGAACCAGATCATTGTCCACAGGATTGCTGAGTCATGAAAGAAAGATGAATTCAATACCCAAGTAAAGGAAGTAGGAAGTTGGAAACTGGAGGGACCAAGTCAATTGTTTTAAACCCTAAGGGGCATAAAATGTCACTTAGGGAGTTTATCAAGAGCTAGATTCCTAGCTTCATTCCCAGAGATCCTGACTTAGTAGATCTGCATTTTAAAAACATGTCAGTTATTGTGATGCAGGTGGTCATGGAACCACTGGGCAAGACAAAACCTAAACAGAAAACAGACTGTAAAGTCAGTGAGAGAGGGTTTTGACAGGAAAGGATGAATTATAAGCAAGTGAATGGAGGGGGTCTTAACACACAGTCTTGCCTCAGTTAGTCAAAGTAGACTCTCAAAGAACTAGGATAAAGAAGGCAGTTGAGAGAAAGACTCCAGGGTCAGTGCCACAGAAGGGAGAGGGACAAAGGGTGGAGATGTAAGAGAGGGTTACGACTCAACCCACTTTTCACCTTTGCCCTGTCTGAGCCCCCATTCCCAGTGTTTCCTTCTAGCATTCTAAAACTATCCCTCCAATACAGAGTAGCTTACTATCCTCCACCTACCTCCCGCCTCTGTTCTGGTCTTCTTTCAGGCAAGTTTGCAAAATCAGAATTAAAGTACAGAATTTTTACTTCCCATATTTCTAGACATGTGCCATAGCTGCCAACTTCTGGGAGGCCCCAGTGTTGAACTGTATCCAGCTCAGGATGGAGCTGTTTTCCCTGAAATCTAAAACAATTCCCAGAGCATTTTATGGGAACGCAATTTATTTTTATACAGCCCCAACACTCATTCCAATTTTATGATTTTTTTCAATTATTTACAACTTTCCCCTTATGTTCAACCCAGATTCATATCCAAGCAAAGGAAGGAGTCTACAGGTCAGAGCAACATTTTTTATGTGCACAGTGAGCGAGTGTGGGTGGGGGGGAGTTGATATGTAACTAAGACAAAAGCAGCAGAAGTTGGATATATTTTCTTTTTACAACAAGTAAAGAGACTATAAACCATAACTATCTCCAATTTTATCCCTTTTCAGATAATAGACAATGTGATGTGCCCCTAGACATTGTGAATGCAGAGGGAGCACCTGGTGTGTGATTGAGAGCGGGAATATAGGATCTCTGGATGCCCTTTCTTGGCTACATAATCAGGGCAGGGCTAATAGCAAGCTTCCCCGAAACTCACCCTTTCAACAAACATTTACTGAATTCCTAGAAATGTTCCCTCTCAGATGATAAGTAATCTCTAAAGAAGCCACATTGGTGCTTTGGTATTCGAGAAATAATCTCTGATGGTCCTTGTGAAAAGCAATATGAAGCTTCCTTCAGGTCTGGCCATGCCTAGTTCCTCATCCTTTCATTCTTGGAACTCCCACAATACACCAGGCCCTGTACTGGGCATCAGGAAGACAATGAGAGTGAAAAAAGGCATGGATCCTACTGGCAAGCAGCTTTCAGGCTAATGGAAAGACATGCTGATCAAATAATCCCATGAAGAAGGGCATAATTAAAAACTGAGATAAGAGCTATTAGAGAAAGAAAGGTTCTGTTACAAAGGAACTGGACCCAGCATCTAAGAGCAGGGGAGTGTTCTCTGAGAAAGTGAGGCCATGGGGAGTAAGAGTAACCCAGACAAAGAGGAGAGAAAGAGTATTCGTCAAGCACATGAATGGCTTGGAGAAAGGTCTGTGATGGGAGGGATTACAGCATATTTGAGGGACTGAAAGCACAAGACCAATGAGCCTGGCTGGAAGAAGGAGGAGACATAGTGGGAGGCAAGGCTGGAAGAGAAGGAGGCAGAGGACTTTGGGCACCCTTATGGGCCTTGATAAGCATTATGGCCTTCAGTCTTAGAGCAAAGCAAGTCAGCAAAAGATTTGAGGTGACAGGATCAATCTGCTTTTGGAAGACCACTCTAGCCACGGGAAGACCAATTAGGAGGCCATTTCTATAGTTCAAATAAGAGGAGATGGACACAAGGGGATGGATTTGAGAAATCCCCTGTAGTCTGTATGAGAAATATTTATTTGTTGATGGACTTCACTGGTTACGGAGGTCTCGAGGGTGGTCTTGAGGTCTCGAGGGTGAATTTGGTGATTCTTACTCATGTGATTAGTTGAATGTTAGTGCCATTTACTGAAACAGGGAACACTGGGATATCAACTTGGGGAGAGAGGACAGGCAGAAATATTATGAGTCTGATCTTAAACATGTTGATTATGAGGTAACTTAGAGCAAAGGAGATAACCAGCAAACTGTTGGACATGCAGATTTGGAGCTCAGGAGAAGACTGGGCTGAGGACATTGATTTCCAGGTCAATTATAGATGACAGTTGATGCCATGAACATGTATAGCTTGCCAAGTATGGTAGTATCAGGTAATCAACTGCAACATTTAATAGCTGGGGAGAAGAGGAATCACATTGTGCTGAGAAAGAGAAAACAACAACAGGGCAATGTGGTGTCTAGGAAGCCAACAATGAAAGAGAATGTTTCAAGGAAAGTATTCTGTGATGTTGAATGCTGCTAACAAATTGAGGAAGAGGGGACATGGAAAATGCCCAGAGGGTTTACTTGAAAAGATCAGTGGTGGCCATAGCAAGAATTGTTTGAGTGGGGTCCTGAGATGAACAGATCACAGTGAGCTGAGGAAGAAATGTTTGATGAAGAAATAAAGACCCAGACCTAAAGGCTAGTTTAGAAGGAAAGGGAGAGATGGTGGTAACTAGAGGGAATGTGGGACCACGGAAGGTATTTTTGATTTGTATTTGTTGTTTAATAGAAGAGATTGGACATAATTCAATGCCGACAAGAATGATCCTTTTGAGGAGCACTTGAATGCATAGGAGAGAGAAGAGAAAATAGGTAGCAAACAATGTCTGGGAAAGCAGGAGGGTGGTGGCATGCAGAGAGCACAGGTGGAAGATGGGAGACAAAAGGTGAGGGTAGGTTAGGAGATCTGAAAGCAGGATATCAAAAAAATTCCTCTAGCTGATTGCTTCAATTTTCTCTAAGAAACAGAAAGCAGGGTCATCACTGGTAATGGGGCAGGAAGTTGGGGAACAGGGCTACAAACTAATGGTTGGCGGAGCATATAGAAGATTTCAAATAGTCATTGCAGACTATCCAGAAACTCTGTTTCAGTTGTTCTGGAGGGGTGCCTCCAAAACTACAGCTGATTCTGAAACATGTGTTTCCAGGACCAGGCTTTGGGAAACACCAGCCTGGGGACATGTACCCTTTTAAGTCCCCATGTGAAACTCGCCATCAAGAATGGAAGAAAGAAGTCTTTCCAAGAAGATTGTACTGGTGTACATGACAACCTGTATAATTCTATGTCCTCAGATGGCTCCACTCTACCAGGAGGGCTATTTGACCAAGGTAGCTCTGAAGCTATTCTTGACCTTTTGTGAAATTTAATAGATCTTAATTCAGTTCTGAGGCAACTCAACTTGAACTTGAACTTAGTCATTTATTCTGACTTTAGGCCCTAGTTCTAATAACCAGGGTTGTATTTAGTCTCTAAACCATGCCCCACTCTACTTAACCCTTCTGTTGCCAGAATTACTGTAAGTTACAATGTTAGTCATTATCTAGTTTATGAGAATTCCAAGGTATGACCCTTGTCAAAAGGTAACAATATATGAGTATGCACACAATCTAAAATCTGAATATAATACCTAACTATAAATTTCAAGCAAGATAGATCAGAACCAGCTTTACCCAGTTTAATTTGGAAGAAGAATAATGGTACAAGTTTTGAAAAAGCATTATAACTATGCAAAGATCATCTTGCCACATAAATCATTTCTGTCCATGATTATGAAGCCTAAGGACAGATAAGTGAGCTCTAGAAAGGATTTTACCTGGTTTCCAGTCATTCTCTTAATGAACTGTTCTTCATTCTTTGCTTGGCCAACACCCCTGATCCTTCAAATCTCTGATTAAATGCCACTTCTTTGGAAATGTTTCTCCAACCTCTGACATTAATAGATCTCCCCCTCAAACAGACCCCATCATTATTTTCTCTCATACCATCCTGTTATTCTTCTTCATGGCACAATCCCCATTTGCAAGTATAAATTATTTGTATTATATTTTTAACTTTGTATCACTGTTAGACTGTAGGTCCTATGAGGAGCTCAAGTTCATTTTATCATACAACGTATACCCAGTACAGTATCGGCACAACGGGCTGATTTTAGATTACATAGGTTAACTCAATAAAGATCTACTGAATAAATAAATAAATATACATTAGGGAGTCAACCTTGCCCTGTCCTTGCTGGTTTCCAGAGCAACATGCAGTGAGTGATAGTCCAGCTGACTGTGAGACATCCAGGTAAGAGAATCTAAGGCAGTTGCTCTCAAACCTTTGTGACTCTCACTTAGTCAGAGAAAGCTACTCCAATAGACAAAGAACCATGAGGATAACACAAGCACATTTCGAGGGAATCATACAGGCATTAACTTTAGCAATACTTTGATGCAAATGTAAATCATAACACATTGTAGGGTTAACCAAACAACCCTCAGAAAAGAAATTAATACTTTAAGAATCAAGAAGAGTTGCATTCAGTTGCCATCCCATAAACTTGGGATACTGTTAATGATAAACAGATAACAAGCCATCCCATTCTCTGGTCTTTGCAGCATTGTCAGGCACTGTGGAGTAATCAGACTTATTGGCAGAATGCTGAATTAGAATCCTCGGGAAATTCTAGCACAGTATTAATGTGAATTTCTTGAGTACCAAATTTTAGTAACCCTCAATAATACACCTAGTAGTTATTAGTAAACAACTTACTAAAAGTCTATGGAATTGCCTGCCATTTGCCTATAAGAACTTGGGTTTTTTGGATTCATTCCCTGATCATCTAAAGGATCCTCATGGCTTACTAGATGACTAAGAATCATATCTGAGGACTACTGGTCTAGGAGGTGTGCAATCCAACCATTTCTCCAGTTCTCCTCTATTCTGTCCTTTGATCCAGTGAGGACACCAGACAGCCCCACACTTGGACCACATTAGCTGTGGCTCCTGTTGGCCACCTTCATTGAGTTGTGTTAATGTCATGCTCTTGGCTAGAGTTGTTCCAATAAACAATTAAATGAAATACACTTCTGCATTTGCTATAAAAGTCACTGTGAATATTATCAATGTTTTTACTATGTAATTTATATATAATTTTTATATAACCATGATTAGGATAACAGTTAATGTTTGAGTTCACTATGTGCCACTCACAATTCTAAGGGCTTAGCATGTTTTGCTTCATTTAGTCTTTGCATATCCCTGAGGAGGAAGGTAGTATCATTAATCCATCTATCCCCAATGTCACATAATATTCCTTAATCTCTGCTTATGAATTTCTTTTGGAATTTACTGCCAGAAAAATTTTATCTCTATTGGGAAACTAGTATACCTCCTACTTCCTGATAATAAGTAGGGTAATATTTACTGCTTGCCTTTTATCCCTGGATTCCAGAAATGTGCAGTAGAATTTGGGTCTTCTACATAGGATGATATCATCTTATCATAAGTATATTATTTCCACTTATTTGTCTGTGTACTGACTTTCTATTTCCATTTTATTTGCTTTGTTGTATACTAATTGCCTCAGAACTTTTTGGAAACAAGAAAAGTATAAATCAACTTAGTTAAACAAACAAAAATACATACTTTGAGTTTAACCTGAGAGCATTATGTCTAAGGAATCGGTGAATGCAGATTGAGAACACAACTCCACCACTTGGGCTAAATTTGGAACAATTCTGGAAACCAAATATCTTCTCCCAAACCTCCTGGGATATAGTGGCTATTCATATATTTTGAGAAAAATGGAGTTATTGGATACCATCCAGGGAAAGCCCTGAATGAAAAACCTTTTGGCCAGAACATCAAGGCCTTTAGAGAGAATGGGAATGCCTGGCTATTACAGAAACCATGTCAGAAGGAGGTATCTTTGTGAATAAGCATCTGTATGTGCCTCTTACTGCAATATGAATACATTATTAAAGGAAAATATTTTATTTAAAGAATAACTTGACCTTAAACACATATGTATTGTGAGGGGTCAGGGTAACTCTCACACTCTATTTTCTCCGGCAAATAAGTATAGCTGTCCATAAGAGCCAAAATATGAGAAAAACCTTAAAAAAAAATAATGCATTCAGAATAAACAAGGCATACCACAACTCTCTTTTTATCTAAGAAGCATTTGGTATTGCAGTTTGCCTCAAGCAATGGGTCTAGAAATGCCAAGTGTTAATTTTAGCAGCTATAATGACCATAGAAATATGTTCTTGTCCCCCTTAAGATTCTTATAATTCCCTAGGAGAGATGGCTTAAAGTTTAATAATAAATTAGTTATTATCCAGATTTCATCAGAAAAATAAATAAATAAACATAAAATAATTGAGAGAGAAGGACATCAAAACCAGCTGCACTTCTTTTTGTGACTCCAGTTAGATTTTTTTGAGCCAGTTCATGCTGCAGTTCAGTGCAAACCTTCCAGAATTCTGGACACCAACTCTGTGATCACTGCAATGGCTCTAACTGTTCTTGGAAACAGTGCTTGCAATCTGAATTTTGAATGCTCAGAATCTCTAGCTTTATCAGTGTTCCAAAGGAGTTCTGATTCTTCTCTCTGAAAGTTTATGCTTCAAATGATCAGTCTGATTTATCATGAATTTGTATCGTTTTTGAAGACTTGATGTGTTCAATTTACTTTCTCTTATACCTCTGTGCTCAGAGTGCTTGATTAGGGTCTGGGAATGTGCATCTGATTTAAAGAATTTCTTATCTAATGAGATACTCTTTTCTCCCTCTCTCACAAAGCAAAAAACACACTTAGAGCCTTTGAATAAAGAGATGTAATAAATGTGTGCATCCAGGAAGAATTACCAAAGTCTCTGTTCATTGCACCTCTTCCCCTTTAGACAAGCACTTCTCAACTGTAATGTGCATATGAATATGTACATTGTGCATATGAATATGTAATGTGCAAGAAGTCTGGGCTGCTTCTTACACTGCAGTATCTGAGCTAGCTGGTTTGGAGCAGGGCTGAAATTTGTGACCCTGACGAGCTCCCAGATACTGCTGGTGGTAGTGCTGACCCACAGCCCTTAGAGTAGCCAGGACCTGCAGGGTCTAGAGCAGTGTGCCACAGGTGTAATGGTAAATATCCTAGTAGCCACATTAAAAAAAATTTTTAAGGTTCAAGTGGACATAATCTAACAATATATTTTATTTACCCCAACATAACCAAATATTATCAGTTCAACAGGCAATCAATACAAAAATGACTTAGATATTTTGCACTCTTTTTTTCATACTAAGTCTTCAAAATCATGTATTTTACATTTACAGCACATCTCAAATTACACTAGCCACACTTCAAGTGTTCAGTGGCCACACATGACTAGTAGTTACTACATTAAACAGCACAGGTCCAGAGAGTCTCGCTGTCTTCTCAGGAGAAATTCTGTCCAGTAACTCTTGAGTGTTATAAAACTCTGTGGGTGTCAGGCTGTGAGAACACTCCAGATGACCGTCGTTAGAGTGACGGTATCATCTGGGTTGAGAGTGGCAGTTCTGATTTGGGAATGAGTTTATTCAAAACCAGTAGGGCCTTGCTGGGTGGTAAGAACCTCTCATGTTTAGGGCACAGATAATCCTTAGTATTGTCTCCTTTGTCTTGGCACTTCCTGGTTGTGAGTTAATAGAGGGCCACAGGGAAAGATAGGGAGCATTAAGTTGTGTGAGATGGGAACCATTGAGCCATGTGTGAGCAAGCACCAGGTAGCACAGGACCTAGAATCCTCACTTAGGAGACTGAGTTTTATTCTACGAGCATTGGAGAACATTGCAAGATTTTAAGTAGAGAAATACGGTACAATCAGGTTTTCATCTGAGAAAGATCTTTTTGCAATAACAGAAAAATGTTCTGGTGGAAGACAAGATTGAAAGCAAGGAAAGTAGACAGGAAAGTTTTTCAGGAATCCAGGCAAAAGATAACAATGGTCTGTTAAGAAACTAGTTCTGTGGTTAGAGGACGAAATAAGAGTAAAAAGGATTTTACTGATATGTCTTGGTAGTAGACAGGAGATTACAATAAAAAAAAAAAAAAAAAAGGATGAGAGAAGAATCCAGAATGATGCCTGGGTGTATCTGGCAAGGCCTCAGGAGGAAAGAACACACTCAAATCAGGAGACCGGGAAGAAGGCTAATAAGGGCATTGTTTACATCAGTGCAGGGCACAGCTCTGCAGCAAGAGCCAATGCCACTCCCAGCCCTGAAGGCACAAGGGAAGGGAGCAGTTACTGGACCCAGAAGGAGAAGTTGTAGGACAGGGGCCGCCAAGGCAGGAGCAGTCACTTCAGGTGGAACAACACAGCCAGTAGAGACAAGCCAGCAAAACCAGTCTAGACTGAAAGTTATGTCATATTTTATATTTCTGTAGAAACTGCCAAATGGCTGTTTTGTCTGTTCCCAGTCATTCTATAGACTCTCCCACCAACAATATAAAAGAATTTCTCTTTTTCTTACTTCTTATAAGCAACGTATATTATCAATCTTTAAAAAAAAAATTGCCTATTGTAATGGTTAATTTTATGTGTTAATTTGGCGAGGCCATGGTACTCAAATATTTGGTCAAACCTCAATCTAGATAGATTTTGCTTTAAAAGTACTTTGTAGATGAAATTGACGTTGAAATCAGTAGATCTTGAGTGAAGCAGATGACCCTCAATAATGTGAGCAGGATGTCGTATCCGTTGGAGACCTTAGGAGAAAAAGACTGAGGCCTCCCAAGGAAGAGGGAATTCTGCCCCCACACTGCCTTCAGATTGCAGCTGCAACATTAGTTCTTGCCTGGGTCTCCAGCCTGCCCGCGCGCCCTGCAAGTTTTCAACTTGCCAGCCTCCACATATCACATGAGCCAATCCCTTACAGTAAATCTATTACACACACACACACACACACACACACACACACACACACACACACAAACAGCCTATTGGTTCTGTTTTTCTAGAGAACCTTGACTAATACACCTCTTCAGCTAGAAATTATATCTCAGCTTAGTTTCGATCTGCAATTTTCTGATTATTAGTGAAGTTCACATTATTTATAGTTTTTTTTTTTTACCATTTTCATTCCTTTTTCTGTATTCTTTTTCTGTATTTTTCTACTGAGCATTTTGATGTTTTATTGTAGGAGGTCTATATATATATATATATATATATATATATATATATATGTTGATTTATATATTTATTCTGTAAGCTGCAATTTTTCTCACCATCTGCTCTCTGTCAATGACATGGTAAACTGCGTTGCCTCTAAGCTTAGAAGTGCTCCAGAGTCCATGAGGAAGAATGGTTCTTACCCCTCTACCCACTCATGCCCAAGACTGTTCAGAGTTGCCATTTTCTCTAGGCTCATTTCTCCATCATTTGATTATATCTACCTTCTATCTTTTAAAAATGCTCAACGTCTACAATTTACAGTGCTTTTTTTGGATGCATTTCTCTTCCTTTTTCTGACATTTCAGTAGGATTTGGGGAGGGCAGGGAGGTAAACGTGAGTGGCCAGCTGGCCATATTGAACCAAAAACTGGGGAACTCTCTTAACAATAAGAGAGGCTGAGAGTTTTCAAAGTCTCTAGGACTTAGCTGGTTATATATTTTTAAGCCCATTCAATTAACAGAACCCAAAGTCATACAATTATCCTTAACTTGCCATGAAAAAGGAACAGAACAGTAGCACACTTTTTTAAAGGTGCCAATAAGTGCCTAATAAGTGGGATGCTATACAAGAGAACTACGGGAATACGCCTTTGGAAACCCAAAAGTTTACCACAGAGAGGTAGAAATAGAACCATAGGGGAAGTTAAAATAACATACAATTATGCATACAATTAAGACTTATTTTTTCTTATGATTTTCATGAAACAAAAACAAATTTGAGAAAATACTACTTTTTACATTATATGTAATTTACAAACAAGAATTCAACATACATGAACTCAGAACTCCCTCTCTGAACCACATGGAACAATTGGGAAAACCATTCACAGACACTGAGAAACAAACAGCAGGTTTCCAAACGCTGCCTGGCCTGGGTAAAACAGCATTTATGGGTGAGAATGGATATAGGCATAAGATTTGTCTCCTAATTTACAAACAGATGGC
Source organism: Acinonyx jubatus (assembly GCF_027475565.1). NCBI lineage: Eukaryota > Metazoa > Chordata > Mammalia > Carnivora > Felidae > Acinonyx > Acinonyx jubatus. The sequence goes on along the minus strand of NC_069388.1, from coordinate 89,457,282 downwards.
CAATTCCACTTCCTCTATCCCCTAACAAACCCAGTAGATAACAGAATTCCAGCATAACTGCTATATATGCCTGCCTCCCATCCCAATCCAGCAGCTCCCCTCCATTTTCCTTTAGGAAAACCTTGGGGGAGCTGCCAGGCATATTGCCCTTGCCCTTCTCTGACAAAAGGGTAGGTGCACAACACAAGCTGGCCCCAGGAATGACCACACAAATTTGCAGTGCAAAATGAAAATGCACTGATATAAGGTTAATATACAAAACTCAATCACCTTCCTATATACCAGCAATGAACAAGTGAAATTGCATGTTGAGAACACAATACCATTTACATTAGCATCCTCCCAAATTAAAAACTTAGATATAAATCTAACAAAATATGTATAAGATCTGTATGAGGAAAACTATACATCTCTAATGACAAAATCAAAGAGGAACTAAATTAAAGGAGAGATATTCCATATTCATGACTAGGAAGATTCAATATTGTCAAGGTGTCAGTTCTTCCCAACTTGATCTACAGGCTTGATGCAATCCCAATCAAAATTCCAGCAAGTTATTTTGTGGATACTAAAGATTAATTCTAAAGTTTCTATAGGGAGGTAAAGTACCCATAACAGCCAACACAATATTGAAGAAGAACAAAGTTGAAGGACTGACACTACCCAATTTCAAGACTTACTATAAAGAGACAAAAATCAAGACAGTGAATTATTGGCAAAAGAACAGACAAGTAGATCAATACAGAGTCCAGATATAGACCCCCCCAAATATAATCAATCACTCTTTGACAAAGGAGCAAAGACAATATAATGGAGCAAAGACAGTCTTTTGAACAAATAATGCTGGAACAACTGGACATCACATGCAAAAAAAAAGGGGGGGGGACACCTGGGTGGCTCAGTCGGTTGGCCATCTGACTTTGACTCATGGTTCATGGGTTCTAGCCCCACGTCAGGCTCTGTGCTGACAGCTCAGAGCCTGGATCCTGCTTCGGATTTTGTGTCTCCCTCTCTCTCTTTCCCTTCCTTGCTGGTGTTTTGTCTCTATCTCAAAAATAAATAAATACATTTTAAAATTTTTTTAAAGAAAAAAAAAGAAATTAATCTAGACACAGGTCTTACAGTCACAAAAATTAACTCAAAATGGATCAAAAATTTATCTTTTTTTAGTATTTAATTCAAACCTATATTTGCAGTTTCTAAAATGTTGCTCCACAGACCACTTCCTTGTTACACATGTGTACTAATGAAAACAAAAAGCAAAAAGAATCACTACCATGCCTACAAAAAGAATTACTCCTTTTCTAACATTTTAAAAACGTAACTGCAAAACCATAAAACTCCTAGAAATAAATAGGAGAAAACATAAATGACCTTGGATACGGCAATAACTTTTTAGATGCAACACCAAAGGCACAATCTATGAAAGAAATAATTGATAAGAAGGACTTCATTACAATTAAAAATGTTTGCTCTGCAAAAGGCAATGTCAAAAGAGTGAGAAGACAGCCACAGATTGGTTGAAAATATTTGCAAGACACAGGTGATAAAGGGTTGTTATCCAAAATGGATGATTAAAACTCAATAATAAGAACCCTAGTTACAAATGAGTCAAACACCTGAGCAGACACCCCACCAGAGAAGATACACAGGTGGCAAATAACCAAATTAAACAATGCTCCACATCATACATCATCAGGGAAATACAAACGGAAACAACTGAGATACCAGTACATACCTACTAGAACAGCCAATATCCAGACACTGACAGCACCAAATGCTAAGGAGAACGTGGTGCAACAGGAACTCTCATTCATTGCTGGTGGAAATGCAAAATGGGACAGCCACTTTAGAAGTCATCTTGGCAGGTTTTTTTGTTTTGTTTTGTTTTCTTGTTTTGTTTTACAAAACTAGACACACTCTTATCATATGATTCAGTACTTACTAAAAAGTGTTGAAAACTTCTGTCATACAAAAACCTGTACTTGGACATTTAGAGCAACTTTGTTCATAATGCCCAAACTTGGAAGCAACCAGGATGTCTTTCAGTGGGTTAATAGATAAATAAACTGTAGTATCTCCAAACAATGAAATATCATTCATCACTGAAAGGAAATTCAGCACTAGCCCAGCACTAGGGCACCTGGGTGGCTCAGTCACTTAAGCATGTAACTGTTGACTTCAGCTCAGGTCATGATCTCATGGTTCATGAGACTGAGACCCGTGTGGGGCTTTGTGCTGACAGTGAGGAACCTGCTGCAGATTCTCTCTCTCCCTCTCTTGCTGCTCCTCCCCCATGTGCATGTGTGCTCTCTCTCTCTCAAAATAAATATTTATGAATAGATGATAGATAGATAGATAGATAGATAGATAGATAGATAGATAGATAGAAATGGGCTACCAAGCCATGAAAAGATAGAAAAGAAGCTAAAATGCATATTATTGCATGGTGCAAAAAAGCCAATCAGAAAATACTAAATACTGTGTGATTTCACTATATGACATTCTAGAAAAGGCAAAACTATGGAGACAGTAAAATGATCAATGGTTGCCAGGGTTTGGGTGGGGGGACATGGTGAGGGATGAATAGGTTGAGGACAGAGAATTTTTAGGGCAGTGAAAATCCTCCATATGATAGCATAATGATGAATACATGATGTTATACAGAACGAATACCGCAAAGAGTAAACCCTAATGTACCCAGTGGAGTTTGGGTGATTATAATGTGTCAGTGTACGTTTATCAATTGTAACAAATGCACCACTCTGGTAGGGGATGCTGATAATGGGGGAGGTTGTGCATGTGTGGGGTCAGGAGCATACTAGAAATTGCTGTACCTTCTTTTCAATTTTGCTGTGAACATAAAACTTCTCTAAACAAATTAAAGTCTTACTAGAATAAAAATGCAGAGTCCCTTATTCAATGATTATTAAAAATTTCAAGATGGCAACAGCAGAGCATTAAGTCAAGCTGGCGTTCTTCAAAGCATGGTTGTGTGCCCATGAAGCCAGCCTCTTTGTCCCATTGGATTCCTGAGAGAAGAGTCACAAGATGAGAAACAGGGAAGCTGAGTCACATCCTCGGCAGAGTTGCATGGGGACGCCCATTCATTCCTGCAAGTAGACCACAGGGACTGCCCTGGTTTTGGCCCTTTGCTTTCCAAGGCTTTGTTGTCCTGTTCTCCAGCTTTGCCTGTAATTCTATGAACTCTCACTTCCTTCCAATAAATTCTCCTTTGGTTTTGTTTTGCTGTATTTTTCTTTGTAAGTTTCTGTGGCTTGTATTAAGAGAGCCTCATTGACCAGAAAGTTAATAAGTCATTCCCATTTATTGGGCATGGTTTTTTTGGTTTTGTTTTGTTTTTTACAAAGCTCAATTCTAAGCACAGGAAATAAAGCAGTGAACAGTCAGTAAGATTCTTGCTCTCACTGAGCCTCCTTAACATGACACAAACAATAAGTAAGTCATAAATAATAAACTATTTATTTATTTACTTACTATGTAGGTACTATGGAGAAAATAAATGGGACAACATGATAGAGCATATGTTAGAGGAGAGGCAGCAGCCCTGTTCAGGGCCTTCACATTCGCTACTGCCTCTGCCTGGAGTGCTGTTTCCCAGACATTTCCTGCGCTAATTCTCTCACCTTATCCACCTTCAACTGTCACCTACTCAAGGAGGCCTCCCCTAACTTATCTGACCCAAATGGCGCTTCCTCCTATCCCTGTTCTCATTTCCTGTCTCCTTGCCCTGTTTGCAATTTTCTTCACAGCATTTGTCACCACCTGCTACTTTATATATTTATATGTTGAATTACTAACTGTTCTACTCTCCCCTGTAGATATATGCTTCCGTTGCTTCCCTTGGTTCATTGCTATATCACTACACTGAGAACAGCGTTGGCAATGAGTGGGTGCCCAACAATATTTGCTGAATGAATTAGTGAGATAATGAATGACTCAGGGTGGTGAGAGAAGGCCTCTCTGAGGAAGCAACTTGAACGCCGAAACCTAAATGAGAAGAAGGAGATGGCTATGTGTAGAATGTCCTAAACAAAGGTAGCAGCAAGTATAAAAACGTTAAGATGCAAACAAGCTTCCTGTGTTTAAAGAACAGGAAGAAGGGCATCTTGGCACCCATCTCTCCTTCATCTGAAGTGAAAAGAGGCTTAAGGATAACTATGGTAGGCCAAACCACCTGGACTTTAGCTAACAGTAGAGATCTGTCCATTGTAGTCCTCTGTTCACAAGGCAGGGGGAGGCCATCCACCACTCTCTGGTGGCATTTGGGGGGCCTCCTGGCTACCCAGGCCAAGGTGGCATCTGGATGTAAGGTTAGGGGTCTGGTTGTGGGCTGCCAGTGTGGCAGCTGGAGGCTGACTGGACAGAAGGAAGATGAAATAATGAACACCTGCTATTCAAGTGGTTGCTGCCAGAACCTGACAGCACTTCAAGTGTAGAGGATGCTATTTGAGAGGTATGGTGGCAAGGTTAAGAAACTGGTGGATCCTCAAAGAAATCAGAGACAGAGAGATTGACGGAATGTCTGTGATTCATAATGGAGCTTCTGAAATCTCAAATAAGCTCTATGTTGGCATAAATCAGGGTCTGTTTTGTGAGACAGAAATTGGCTTATACCTGACTATACCATCAATGGGACTAGCTAGTACTAAGCACACATGTGGCCAATTCTCTCCCCCTCAATCATGACATAAGTCTCTTCTTGGCCATAGCACACTGCTGCTGCTGAGCCCAGAAACTGACCCCAAGCCCCTCTCTGGGCAATGCTCCAGGCACCCATCACTAACTGGGTGGAGTTGGCATGGGACATGGGCTTGCCAATCCTGACTTACAATCTTATGCCCAGAAGTCACCAATACAGGGTTTAAAATACCTGGGCAATAATTTGTAAAAGTGGAGTCTTTTAGGGTACCTGGTTGGCTCCGTTGGTAGAACATGTGACTCTTGATCTTGGGGTGTGAGTTTGAGCCCCACACTGGGTAAAGAGATTACTTAAAAATTAAATCTTGCAAAAAAATTCTTTCAGCCTATAGATCTGAAACCTCATGGGTGATTTTAAACTTTTTTCCTGAAGTATAACAAACATAAAGAAAAGTTGCACCGATCGTTAAGGTTACAGCTAGATGATTGGTCACTAAGTGAACATACCCGTTTACAGGTTACCCGTTACCCTCCCAAAGCAGCCACTATCCTGAATTCACCATAGGTAAGTCCTCTTTACGACTTTATATAAATAAAAGCATACAGTTTTGTCTTGTACTTGGCTTCGTTCAGTCATTATTTTTGTCAGATTCATCAATGTTACTTTGTGAGGCCAGGAGGTGTTACTGCTAGAACACGTGGGGCCTTAGAGGCTACCTTAGGAACTTGAGGTTTCATTTCAAGCAAAATGAAAAGCCAGGATGTCTGTTTTGAGCAGAGATGTAACGCAAGGACGAAAGTTACCAATCACTCTGGCTGCAGTGTTAAGAATAGCCACTAGGGGCGCAATGGTGAACACGACGAGACCAGTGGGAAGGTTTCTGCAATGACCCAGAACGTGAAGGGGGCTTGGACCACGGTGGGAGCAGCCGAGGTGGAAAGAAGTGACCTGCTTCTAGTTTATTTGGCAGGTAGAGCCAAATGAATTTGCTGGTGAATTGGAGGTCAGTGTGAGAGAAAAAGAGGAGACAATAATAACTGCAAACTTCTTGACCTGAGTAACAAGAATAGAGCTGCCGTCCTGTGAGATGGGGAAGGTTGCAGAAGGGGCATATTTGGGTCAGAGAATCAAAAGTTCTGTTTGAGACATGTCAAATTTTAGATGCCTAATAGTCATCCAAGTAGAAACATCATATAGGCAGTTAGTTATTTGAATATGGAGTTCAAGGGAGAAGTCAGAGCAGAGTTATCAACTTGAAAAGCATCAGCATAATGGATGGTATTTATAGCCATAGGACTATCTGAGATCACCAGGGAAGTAAGAAGAGAAGACAGCCATGAGGCTGGCATTTGAGCTGAGTCTAAAGGATGACTGCAATCTCATAAGCAGAAAAGAAAGACATATTAATAATGATAAAGTAGCCAATGTTTTTTTTAAATTTATTTATTTTGAGAGAGAGAGACAGAATGAGTGGGGGAGGGACAGAGAGAGAAGGAGAGAGAGAATCCCAAGCAGACTCCTGGCTGTGCCCCACCCTCAGTGTGGGGCATGATCTCACAACTGTGAGATCATAATCTGAGCCAAAATCAAGAGTCAGACACTCAACTGACTGAGCCACCCAGACACCAATGTTTTAAAAACTAAGTGCTTTACATAAGTGCTTTAAAAAAACAACAAAGTAGCCAATGTTTTAAACACTAAGTGCTTTACATAGATTATTTCACTGTAGTGTCCACAAAATACCTATAACTCTGACCTCTAACATCTCAAGTCACCTGCATAACCCAGCAGCGGAGTTGGCCCGTCCTACTAGAGGAAACCAAGGAGCTCTGGCTACCCAATGTGTGTTTGAAGGAAAATGAGCAGACCCTTCTTCTAATCTGTCTCTCAACTCTTGACTTCTAGAAGTTACCAACATGTGTTCTGAGTAAACTGAATCCCTGTCTCCTCACACCCTTGCCCCACCCCTCCTTACCTGCTCAGGAAGGTGACGTTTGACTACCCAGGAGAAGAGCTGTACCATGACAGCCAGTTCTATGTGTCAACTTGACAAGGCCATAGTACCCAGTTATTCAATCAAACACTAATCTATGTGTGAAGGTATTTTGAAGTTGTGGCTAAATCTATAATCAGTCAACTTATGGAGACTATTCTTGATTATGTGGATGGCCCTCATTCAATCAATTGAAAGGCCTCAAGAGCAAAGCTGGGGTTTCCCTGAAAAACAGTCTTCTGCTTGAAGATGCAGCATTAGCTTCTGCCCAAGAGTGTCCAGCCTACTGGCCAGCCACACAGTTTAGACTTGCCAGCCCCCACAATGACATAAGTCAATTCACTGAAATACAGCTCTTTACGTACACACACACACACACACACACCTTAGTGGCTCTGTTTCTCTGGAGAATCCTGACTGATACATGTACCCTGCTAGCTCCTAAAATTGTTCACAAGAATTAGCCTGAGCTCTTTACTCATAATCAGGGTGAGCAGGGGCAGGAACTGCCAGCTGCTGGACTGGTTATTTCAAGTATGACCCTTCAGCAGACAGATGCTTCATTAATGGGGCAGCTCGATGCAGAGACGCCAGACTGGGTGCCACTGCATCATCATTGTCTGTGAAGTTTCTCCTCAAATTGCTTGAAATCCTTTCACAATAAGGTCTTAGTGATCCCATGGAACAGCATGGAGACAGTCCACCATGGTTTGCCTAACTTTAAGGTTCCAAATGTTTTAAGGTTCCAAATGTTCCCTCCTTCCAGAGGAGAAAAACTATCCTCATTTCCTATTACATGGCTGTGGCTGTATCTCCATGCTATTATGTCGCTTGCTGTTAGAATTCCAAGGATGGAAAATGGTAGATTAGGGGCGCCTGGGTGGCTCAGCCAGTTAAGTGTCCACTCTTGACTCAGGTCATGATCTCACGGTTTATGGGATCGAGCCCAAGTTAGGCTCTGAACTGACAGCATGAAGCCTGCTTGGGATTCTCCCTTTCTCTCTCTCTCTCTGCCCCTCCTCCCCTCTCTGCCCCTCCCCACTCATGCTCACGCTCTCTCTCTCTCTCTCAAAATAAATAAATAAACATTAAAAAAAAGAAATCGGTAGATTAGGTTTGATGTTCACTTTAGCAATTTTCCAGAAGGACATGGAGCCCTAATGCAGCTCTGCAATTTCCCTCCTAAGAAGGCATCCTATCTCCTCTGGGTGTGTCAACACCCTACAGTCAGACACCACAAGAATGTCCGTAGTTGAACATGTTGGGTTTGTGTCATGTGGCAGCAAGGGAGAATACACGCCAAAGACTATTGCGGGGCCTCTCAGGAAGAGGGTGTTAAAAATAACTTATTACAGAATTGGGGCTTTGGTTTGGTGATTTGGGGAGGGTTTAAAGAGGCAGAGATTCACTCAGTGTCAGAAAACTGTCAGAAAGTGCAGGCAATTTTGTGACTGGGTATCTCAATATATTTCATCAACAGGGAGCACGGACTGGAGCAGGGATGCAGCTACAATGAGGAAAGCAGCAGCAACAACTCATTAGCTGGGGCAAGGAGGGGTTTGGTAATATAGAGCGGCCCAGTGGCCTTGTTCTTGTCTGAGCTCACGTAAAATTATTAAATAGCCTTGTTTTGTTTCATGTCATGTCAGTCACAGAGTGGCCCTACCTGATGTCTGTGTTCTGTAGATTGCTTATGTCCAACAGACAAACACAACCCAGCCATGGGTTCCTGGCTACCTCCCAACAACACCAAAGCTGATTGGGTCAGGCCAGTTTCCAGATGTCAGAGGTGCTTTTTTTCTTCCTTAGGTAAGATGAACACCTAAAAAAAATACTGGAATTCTATAACTGCAGAGTCTCTGGTCTTCAGGAGCCCAAAATATGAAACATTTAAGTGGAAGAAAGATACCTTTGTACAATAAGAGAACTAATGAAGAGACCTCCACTGTCTCTGTGGTAAACACATACCACATGAGCACACTGTCCATGTGTCAGGGGCATCCTGCCTGGGTTACAGACAATAAGATGCTTGTCCTCCAAAAACTATTTTGTTATTTTTTCAAAGGGTGTCATTTTAGGGGTGCCTGGGTGGCTCAGTTGGTTAAGTGTCTGACTCTTAATCTTGGCACAGGTCATGATCTCACAGTCTGTGAGTTCGAGCCCTACATTGGGCTCTGCGCTGATGGCATGGAGCCTTCTTGGGATTCTGTCTCTCCTTCTCTCTGCCTCTTACCAGCTTGTGCACTCTCTCCCTCCCTCTCTCTCTCTCTCTCAAATAAATAAACTTTAAAAAAAATGGTATCATTTTGTGATTGTTGCCTGAGACTGTTTACCCTGCAGAGACTACAGTTCTGCAGAATAAATATCCAGTATCACCATCCAGGGCCAAATTACTACAAATGGAGGTGTTTGCTTCTGTGAAGATGCCCACCAAGTGTTTATAAGTTTGATGAATGTATTTGTTCACAGAGAGCACACTAAGGAAGAGGTGTGGCTATTGTGTAGTTGCAAGTGTACAACATGTGAGCTGTCAATAAGGTAAGATGAAGAGAAACAGTGGGCAAAAAGACAGCACCCAGTTCTGCCATAATGTTTTGCAGAAATATGATACTAAAATTAACAATTACAGCAGCAGCAGATGAATGGGCCAATTTCACTAAAACCTATAATCATTATTCAGCAAATACTTATCAAGGGTCTATTATGAGCTAGTCATTATTCTATATGCTGGAAATAAACTAGTGAACAGACAGAAAACATTTCTCTTCTTAGGAAGCTTCCATATATGATATATCATGTAGTAAGTGCTGTGAAGGAAAGTAAGTTAGGCCAAAGGCATAGAGCTGTGCTCTGGTAGCCCCCAAGGCTATATCTTGCCAGCTACTTATTTTCACAAATAAAGTTCTGGTGTAACACAGCCACGGCTATTTATTTTCCATTGTCTGATGTGTGAAACAAAGGCAAAAGAAAAAAATTAAATTTCCTTACAACTCACAGCCCATTGGCAAGTCCTTGAGACAGGCAGAGTGACCTTCCTCTAGGAACTCAGCTGCCTTAATGATGACACTTTGCTAAGGGCAAAAGGCAATCTTAGCTTAACATTATCCCGACCTCCAAGATCCTATAAGTCTACTTAAACATATAAATATTTCTTTGGAAACTTGCTTTATCTCTACCCCCCAAGTATATGTTAGCAATCATCCTCCAAGCATAGGGCCCACTGATATACATCTAAAGGGTCTCATGACCGAGGTTTTACTAGACAGCAGTAAATGACCTTTTCCAAAAAATAACCAGCCCCTCGAGGTCCTGAAAATCCTGCTTCTGAAATTCCTTAGAGACTTACGCTGTCCCTAACCCCCTCTCAACTTGAAAGTATATAATAAGTCACCCATCACAACCACAGTGCAGCTCTTTCTGCCCACAGATCCTGTCCCCATACTTTAATAAAAACACCTTTTGGCATCGAAGACATCTCAAGAATTCTTTCTTGGTCTTAGGCTCCAAACCCCAACATTTCCACATCATTGTCTATGACTGTTTTCACTCGACAGTGGCAGAGCTGAGACATTGCAACAGGGAAGATGTGCCCCACAAAGCCCCATGTGTTGGCAGCATTCTCTTAGGGCAGGGAAAGTCCAAAGGCTCCTGGGGTGCTGGATTGGTTACCGTGGGCTAACTACTATAACAAGTTAACCCCAAAAGGCATGGTGGCTCAGAAACAACAGAAATTTATTTCTTGATTACATAATATAGTAGGCATGTGAATAGGCAGGTCTTTCAGGGACCCAGAATTGATAAGGTTTTGTTTGCTTTCTTCAACATGTGTCTTCCAAGGTCATTCAAGGGGTTGCCTCCATTCCAACCAGTCAGAAGGAACAAAACGCATGGTGTATTTCTTCATGGGAGGTTTTTATGCACCAGGCCCAAAAAAGACCATATCACTTCCACTAACAATCCACTGGCTACAACCCAGCCAATGGCTGCACTCAACTGCAAGGGTTACTGGGATATGTAATCCCTGTGCACTATGAAGGAAGGAGGACACAGATTCGGAATAGGGAGGTGACAACAGGCTCTCTCTGCCTCAGACAGGAAACAGTTTCCAATTTCCAGCAAGAGTTAGTGATTCATTATTGTTTTATTGTGCATTTATGTGACACCGAAGTTGATGTGTACTTTTTATGTTTCTTAGCCACTTATAATCTCTCTTCTCTGAATTTCCTATCTTTGTATTCTTTGTTCATCATTCAATTGAGGTCTTGGAATTTTTTAAATCATTTTTATGAGGACCTAAATGACTAAAAATCACAATCTTCAGGGCACCTGGATGGCTCAGTCAGTTAAGCGTCCGACTTCAACTGAGGTCATGATCTCGTGGTCCATGAGTTTGAGTCCCATGTTGGGCTCTGTGCTGTCATGACAGCTCAGAGCCGGGAGCCTGCTTCAGGTTGTGTCTTTCTCTCTCTCTCTCTCTGCCCCTCCCTCTTTCATGCTGTCTCTCTCTCTCTGTATCTCAAAAAATAAAAACATTAAAATTTTTTTAAAATCATAATCCCCATCTGTTGTCTTTCTTTTCATTTATATAGTTTTATAAGGTGGAATATTTTTAAATTTTATGTAACCAAATCTGTGTTTTCCCCTTGTTGTTCATTCTATCGTTTTCTACTTGGAAACCTCTTATCTATTCAGAGATTAAATACATATTTACCAGTTTTCTTCAAATAAGGCTTCAAGTAAGGCTTTACATGTGCTTTTTTTCAAATTTTCTTGAGATATGATTGACATATAGCACTGTAAAGTATATCCATATATACTGTTAAGGTGTATCCATATACTTGTAAGTCAGGTTCTAAGTGTATTACTTTTGAAAATAACCAATTTTATCAACACCAGTTACTAAATAACTCATCTATTTCTTATTTATTTGTGATGACCTATTTACTACATTTTAAGCTATTTTGTGTTCTAGAGTATGGATGTCTTGAACCCATACCATAACATTTTAATTGTTTTATTTTTATAGTCTTTTTATATATGATGTTCATATCTAGTAAGGTAAGGCCTCCTCATACAACTCCCTTTCCAAGTATTTCTGAGCTGTATTTACTCATTTATTTTTTATAGCTATATTTTTTCTCATTATAAAAATAAATAATATAGATTTTTATTTCAAATATGAAAATAGAAAATCTTTAGGTAACTTTTATCATTATTGTGTTAAATTCCTTATAAATTCATGTAAATAGTGTAATTATGTTTATGTTATACCCATAGTTTAATTTGAGAAATTAGTATCTTCAAAACCCTGAAAACATTCTTCACTTGTTCTTTTCTGCTCTTCAGGAACCCTTTTTTGTTTTCTTCATATCAGACTAGTACCTTTCTTATTAACTTTAATCCTAGGTATTTTAAATGTTTAATGGTATTTAAATATGATATTTTTCCTATTTTATTTTTAACTGGTGTTGCTGATATATTGTAAAACTATTAATGTTATAATTGGTCATATCATTTTTCAATTGATTTTCTTAAATTTTACAGAGAATCACATCAGCTAAAAATAATGATTTATTTTTGTAAATAAACTTACAGCTCTTCTTTTATCTTCCTTTTCAGTTTTTGCCTCACTTCATCCCTAGAACAGTGTTGCCCAGTCCATGGTCCCCAGAACCTGAGTATCCCAGGAATTCGGAAAATGCTGGTACTTTATCTTCCTCTCATAGGTTCACAACTTACACTTCAGTGTTGGGGGCTATGAAAAGTCATATGGTAAAGAAACCTAGTTAAACTTATTTAACCCTGGGGTGCCTGGTGGCTCAGTTGGTGTTGAGCTCTTGATTTCAGCTCAGGTCATCATCTCATAGTTTGTGGGATCGAGCCCCAAGTTGGGCTCTGCACTGACAGCAGGGAGCATGCTTGGGATTCTCTCTCCCCTTCTCTCTCCCCCTCCTCCACTCATGCTCTCTCGCTTTCTCTCTCAAAATAAATAAATAAACATTTTTTTAAATAAAAATAAATAAACTTATTTAACCCTGCATAGCTAATGTACCTAGTACCCCAGAAGAATTCCGTTAGTATATCTCAGGACAATGGCAATCAAAGTTTCAAATATCCTCATTCTGCAAGCATATGTCCTCTTAGCTTTTCCTACCTAGAAATTCTACAATCATCTCTGCTCGTAAAACCTGTGTTCGTGGATGGAAGTTAGAGTAATTCTGGATAACAACTTCCAAACAATGTTGAAAAATGGCTGTGATAAAAAAAAAAGGCATCCTTTACTCTATTAATGTGATATATTGTAATAGTTAACTGTTTGTTTATGTTTTCTTTTTTCTTAAAGAGACTTGCCAGAGGTTTATGTAATTGATTGTTCTTTTAAGAGAGTCTGCTCTTTGATTTATCAATTCTATGATTTTTGTGGATTTTAATTCATTAATTTCTGCTTTTATCTTCACTATAGTTTTCCTCCTGCTCTCCTCGCATGTACTTTGCCATCATTTTTTTCTAATTTGGGGAGTTAGGCCTTTAGTTCATCTATTTTCATGTTTTCAACTATACATCAAAATGAATGGGATTTGGCTAAATGCCAAAATGCTTCCATCGCTAGAGAAAAGAAAGGGGGAAAAGGATTAACTCACTACATTTCAGCCTCCTTGCTTTTCCCATACAATGCAATGTATTAAACTTTACACCAAAAAAGCTAATATAGATAAGAATAGAGAACAACTGACTTTTGAAAAGCAACTTTGCAAAATTAGGAGGTATGGTGAACTGCAACACCCACATTCCCTTCAGCTCTGGGCAAATCGAAGTCCTGTGACAGGCAGAGAAGAGCTCAGCTAACATGAATATGAATCAGCAAGGGCTCTTTTGGAAATAAAGGTTGGTCTTTTATTCAGCTCAGATTTGTCTTATGATTTTAGAGGCTATCTTCATCTGGGTTCCTCAAGAAGCCAATCCTGAGGCCAGTATTCCTAAGTGGAATCCCAGGAAACAATGCTAGAGAGGAGTGGGAAAGTGAGCCAAGGAAGGGAGGAAGCCAACACATGGAGGAGCATTTTTCAAGCAAGTTACATCTATGGGCCACTGAGGCTTGATTCCACTGTGGAACTCTGCGGCAGGGCGAGGCGGGGGGGGGGGGGGTGTACATCTCATGCCTAAGAGTTGTCCCAACCCAGTGGGGACAGAGGTGGGGTATTTATAGATACATCAACTCCTAGAAGTTGGTTAAGGGCTGCTGAGGGTAGGGACCACTTGCAGCTTGCACAGGAAAACCCACAGGTAAGGAAATACCGATGCTGGCAGTCAGGAGTCAGATCTGTGTGGGCTAAATGATAAGGGTAAGAGTGAGGAAAGATGGAAGTGGAGAGTGAGGGGACAGGAGTGTCCTACAGCTGCCATAGGGGCACCAGATTTCCTTCCCTTCAGCATGCAATGTCTTATCTGGGCTTGATAACAGTACCACAGTCACTGATGGGCTCATTTGCTTTCTGGGTGACATAAAACTTGAAAAGGGATTTGTTTCCAGTCTAGATGAGAGTATGACCTGCTATAGTCTCATCAGCAGAGAAGCAGCCTCTGAAATGCAACTGAGAAGGAGCAAGGTTGAGCCCTTGGATGCTGTCCAGGAATGGCAAAGCTACGTGGGCACTGGGGTGAAGAAAGTCCCTCTTCAAAGTTAGGAGACATGAGAGATCTCTGGAGTTGCTACAGGGATCCCAACCTCAAGTGGTTGAAGGGACAGGGAAGCAAAAAAGGCAGAGCAGATCAATTACACCTTCATGACAACCACATTGTCTTAATAATTGCTTCACTCTTCCAAGGACTGCTCGTGTTACAAGATCCTAAACCATAGTTAAGGGAATCCATCATCTCTCCTATTTCTAGATCAATTTAGATGACCTTCAGTCAATTTCTGCACCTCTAAATAGGGATGGAAATAAAAACTGCTACACCCTGGGGAGTAGCTGTGACAACAGATTAAATGTAGGGAAAGCCTTTTGATTAATAAACACTTGCTAATAAAAGCAAGTAGTTCTCACAAGAATTTGCTCAGCTTAATTAGTGTCGCACCCGACTCTCCAAAACACAATGCAAATGCAATATAAGTAAAAGGGATTTGACCCTATTTTTTGTTGTTGATTTCCCAAGAGTGGAGAATAATAAAATCTAGGCTCCAACCAGCTCTGTTACACTGATGAATTTACTCTCCAAAGTGATATTTTGAAAATTAAAATGTGTTCCCATCAACATCATGCCCTTTTAATAAATACAATTGTCTTCCATTCATTAGTTGAATTTTGGAAACTACTTACTACAGCCACAGTAGATAGTCACCGGTAGTACTGGCCATTATTCTGCTGCATGGGACTCTGAATAGACACTATCAAAATGCTTTTCCTCTGCATGAAGTATTTTACCTGGCTCACCAGCACCTATCTGCTTTTTTGATGAATGGCTTCCTCAGTGAGCACCCTCACACACCAATTTGCAATCCTATGTTTTCCTCCTCATTTCTGACAACAAACAACTATCTTCTCATATAATTCTTCTCCTGACTTCAGCTTAAATTAAGAGGTCACACGAACATTATACTGGTCTCAGCTTCTGCGCCATTCATGTCTGTCCATGTGCCTTGCTCCTGGTGCTACCAACAGCTCAGGTCACTGCTGCTGCCACCACTGCCACAGATTGGGAAGCTCAATGCACAGGGCTTCCCCTACAAACCAGCCTGCTGCTTGGAGAGGCCAGTGACACAAGCTAGAATTTGGTGGAGTGACACCTCATGGGTGTGGGAGACATAGTGGGTGGCGGAGCTGGGGGATCATTTCTTTTTCCTTTTTCCCCCAGAGAGACTATTTGCAGACTATGTGCATAGAAAATATCCTATGAAACCAAGCAATTAGCTGTGCTTGTTATGACTCTGTGATCAGCTAAGTAACAAACCTCCTCGTATTTTTTCTCTGTCTCTTTTGCTTTCAAATTGAGATTTTTTTTAAAAAGCACATAACATAAAATTTACCATTTTAGCTAATTTTAAGTGCAGTAGTATTGACTACATGCACATTGTTGTGCAAAAGAACTCTAGAATCTTTTCATTTGAAAAACTGAAACTCTATACCCTTTGAACAACTCCCCTTTCCCCTCCTCCCCAGCACCGGGCTACCACAATTCTAGTTTCTAAGAATGACTACTTTAGATCCCTCATATAAGTGGAATCATGAAGTATTTGTCCTTTTGTGACAGGATTATTTCATCTAGTGTCAGGTCCTCAAGTGTCATCCATATTTTTAGCCTAAGACAGGATTTTCTTCTTTTCTAAGGCTGAATAATATTCCATTGTGTGTATAGATCACAGTTTCTATATTCATTCATATGTGGATGCACATTAGGTTGTTTCCACCTCTTAGATATGATGAATCATACTGCCGTGAACATGGGTGTGCAAATATTCCTTTGAGATGGTATTTTCAATTCTGGGGAGTATATACTCACACTTCCTTGTATTTGAGCTGCCCCCTTCCCTTCCTTGCTCCCCCTTTTCCCTCACTCCTGGTTCCTAGGGTTTGCTCAGTGTCGTGCTGGTGAGTGTTCAACAGCTGGCTTTCCAAGTGTCGTTTCATCGTAAATGTTGACTGATACATTCATTTAAATGAATGAGCAACATGGAAGTGGAACTACAAAGCCATATGCTTGAACTCCATTCATTTATCAATGGTAAGAGACACTTCTTTGTTATATTGGATAGTAGTTTTTGAATACTGGAAGACCATTTCAATTTCATGCTATATTCACAATGTAGTGGTTGCAGACATGACATGCTTTTAAGCTTAATTTGTATTACTAACTTCTTTCTTCCATCTCTTAACTCTAGATTCTAGAGAGTCAACAAGACAAGTCAAGCCCTTATTTGTACCATTTGCCTATTTCTGTGGGGTAAATACTCCCACCAAGACCGATTTCAGGCTGCTAACATAATGTCACTGGAAGTGCAACTGGAAAGAGATGCACAGTTAGCACACCATTATTTGCTATCCTTACCATATCCATATAATAAACATAAATAACCTCAAGAATATAGATAATAGGAAAATTTAGTCATATAATTAGGAAGTGGTGAGTTCAGGCTAGTTATTACTTTTGTTTTTTATATAATTTCTTTAACTGGAAATTTATGTAACTTAATTTTTCATCATGGCAGTATTGAACAACAATCCCTGAAAATTAAACAATCAGTTCCTGTGAGATGGTCAGTACAAGCTAGCCCAGCACACCACTAGTTTCCACCCCCGACAAAGTATTAGGCCATAAGCTTTTGCTTCGGGCTCTGCCTTCTAAGAAATGTAGACCATGAGAGATACCCTCAAAACAACTGTGAAGTGTTTTACTGTTTCTTATCAGTTTTGCTGTTTCTTATCCATTTATGTTCCTCATGAAAAGGAAAAGAGAGAGAAGACAGAAAAGAAAGAAGGAAGAATGGAGGGAAGCAATTCCTCTGCTAACTACAGCCACAGAAGCCCTGTGAGTAGCAGATATCCAAATGCCAGCCCTAACACTGGGTTATGTGCAAGTTCTCCAGAAAGCCCTGAAGTGTATTCACCCACTTGGTACCCTGATGAGACGTTCCACATGATCTCTTCCTTCCTGCCTCTTCTCTCACCACCAGTGCTACATTTTGTCAACTGGTAGCATTTTGCTACTGAAACAGCTGTTGTAAGTAACATCTCAGGTATAATACTAGCTAGATGATTCAAAACCAGATAACGTCCATGAGGCTGACTTGACCAATGGAAAAATCATGAATCTTTGTTCAAATTACATCCACAAATTCTTTGGTACTCCTTTGATAAGGTGGAGCCTAATTCTGCTCCCCTTGAACATGGAATGAGCTTAGTGACTTACTTCTAACTAACAGAATGAACAGAAATGAGATTTGACACTGGAGACCAGATCATAAAAGACATTGTGACTTCCATCTTGGCTGGTCTCTTGGGTTGCTCCTTTTGGGGGACGGTAGACACCATGTTAATGAGGACACTCAAGCAGCCTATAGAGAGGTGCATATGGCAAGGAACTGAATCCTCCTACCAAAAACCAGTGAGGAACTGAAGCCTTTTACAAATAACCACCTTGAAGTTCAATCCTCCACCTCCAGTCACATCTTCATATGACTGCAGCCCCTGCCAACATCTGGACTGCAACCACGTAAAAGATCCTGAGCCAAAGCCACTCAGCTAAGCTGCTCTTGAACTTATGACTGTATTAAAGTTGTAGATATTGTAAATAGGACTTCTGCATCTATATCCACAGAGAGCTGCTAGTGCTTCTGCAAACCCCTATGCGGCCCACATGGTCTGAAGGCCTCCTGCCCCTGTCAGTGTCCAGAATCCCACTGCTTGCCATTGCCACCAGTTGCTGGTTGCCTGTTCCCACACCTGCATTCAAGAACTTAGCCTATTGCTCACCCTATTGCTCACTTCAGACTGGACAAACCAGAAAACTTTTATGCTACCAGGTGAGCTGAATCACACCTTCTTCAATGAGGTCTAAACTCCTTCGAAGTTTATCCTTTCTTGGGTACCCTCTCTCAGTTCTAGGGTATCATAAAGTTTCCTTATATCTTATAGTGACTCTTTAATTTTAGTTAATAAATCTTATATTAAACTTCTCCCATTTAACGTAGTGTGTGATTTATATCACCTGACTTGACCTGGACTGCTACACTTGAGAATGTCACTAACATCTCTTCCTTGGAACTGCGGAGAGCTGAGAACTCAGGCCATCCCTGAGGGGTGGGTCAGGAAGAAACTCCAGTTCTGCCTGCAGCAGGGGTCTTCAAGGCACCCTTCCCAGCCTGCACCTACTGTTGACATGAAGCTTCTGCCACACTACAATCCTCTGAGATGGGCACAAGTGCAAGGTGGTGTGAATATGAGCCCACTGCCCCACTGATTCCACATCATTTCTCTTTCGTCCTCATACAAAAATCCTGCATCCCTTCAAGCTCACACCACAGGTTTTTATCTCCCTCTGGATGAGAGGCAATAGGCCATCATCTTACATCTATCATCCACTAGTCACCCAGATTTGCCCAGCTGCTTTGGCTGATTACTCTGCTGAATCTTTCTTCCTTCACTTCTCTGTGCACATCCCTTCTTTGGCTCCTGTCTTGTAACATGTCCTACATCCTAATACAGAGCAGTGGTTGAAGATGTGGGCTCTACAGCTCAAGTGTGTTGTTCAAGCACCACCTCTATGTCTGTCTCTGTAGCTTTAGACATGCTACTTCACTTCTCTGTGCCTCATTGCCTTTCCATGTATCATGGGGATGAAATAGTAGTATCCATGTCATGGAACTGGTAGAGGATTAAATGAATTATTGCATGTAAAGTGTTTAGAAGATTTCTTTGTTAAAAAAAAAAAACGATTTCTTTGTCCATAAGTGTCTAGTAAATTTAGCTAACATTATGATTCACTTTATAATCATCTTTATGGGAATATTTTTCATCCATATAGATGAATCCCACACATTAGCCTTACAGTTTGACCACCTTAGCTATATAGATCCCCCATCCCACTCTGATTTAGGCACTGTATAAGTCTGCTCACAGGCTGCGATTACAAAATATCACAGACTGGGTGACTTAAACAATAGACATTTGTTTTGTCACAGTTCTGAAAACTGAAAGTCCATGATCAAGGTTTCTAGTGAGAGCTCTCTTCCTGGCTTGTAGACAGCCACCCTCTCACTGTGTTCTCACATGACTTTTCCTCTGTGTGTATGTGGAGGGACAGAGAGTTCTTCAGTGTCTCTTCTTATAAGGACTCCAATCCTATTAGATTAGGACCCCACCATTATGACCTCATTTTACCTTAATTACCTCTTTAAAGGCCCTATTTCCAACTATAGTCACATCATGGATTGGAGCTTGAATATATAAATTTAGGGAAACACTATTCAGTCGCTAATATGCACACATTTCCAGGGTCACAATCTGAAAATGTCATCATCTGTAGACATTAATACCAGCCATAATTTCCTCTTCTGCAAGCTCTCTGATGCCCTCACTCTCATCACATCTGTTCTCTGACTTCCCCAGATTCCTCCATTCCTATCATCACCTCCTCAGCTCTCTACTACTCATGCACTTCCTTTTCCCTCTTCTCTTGGACCCCATAACTGATGCCCCATAAGCCTCTGGTCTGAGCATTTCGACATATTTATTGACTCACCGTTTCTAAGCCCTCTCCAAGAAATGTGTGTTTGAGAATTCACAGGTATACTTCACACCACATCCTGTCTCTCCAAGTGCTGAAGTGATGCCCAATGAGAAGTCACCCATTCTAGAAGGAGGCCCTCTAAGACACTAAGAGATGTGAAGGATTCTGGCAGTCTATTTGGGTACTGCAAATAGTTCTCCCTCAACTCTCTGCTGGAATAGAAGCACAAGACAATGAGCCAAAGAGAGAATTAGCGCCCATCATCTTATGTAGCCAATGAATAGAATGGACTAATTCCTGACACTCCTTAATTGTCTCGCCGCTATGAAAATCATGATCACGCTGTTTATCTGCCCTCCTCCTACCTTCTATTCATCCTTGATCAGCTTTCCTGTCATTAAAAATGTAAAGACAGAGGGGAGGAGCCAAGATGGCAGAAAAGCATGGAAGTTTTTTTGGTGTCTTGCAACCATGAAATACAGCCAGCCCAACACTAAACCATCCTGCACACCTAGAACACTAATCTGAGGTTAACACAACAATCTGCGCAACCTGAACCACAGAATTCAGCAGGTACGTGGCACAGAGAGGTGAACTCGGGAAAAGAGAAACTGCAGAGGGGAGGGGCCACTTTGGCCTGAGGACAGAGAACAAAGACAGGGAGGGGGGAGAATATGGGAAAAGTCACCCCCCACAAAAGCAGCTGGAGAGAAAGTAGACAAGTGGAAACAGCGACAGGAACTGAACTAAAAAGGGAGGAAGGAGGGGGTTTAAATTCCATTAGGACTATAAACAGGGGGAGCAAAGAGCATGAAACTCTGCAGCTCGACACCAGGTGGTGCTCTGGTAGGAAAGGTGAGTCCCCAGGAGCAAAGTGGAGTCTGGGGTTCTTTAGGCCACATGGAGAGAGGTGGTCCCCTGCTGGAAGAACACCTGGTAGAAGCTGTGTGGGTCCTCCAAAGGCAAGGTCTCAGTGGACCTGGGAGAACAACCACATTCGCTGGTGCTAGAACAAGGTTGTTAAGGGTGAAGCCAGGTGCCAGATGTGTGTTGTGATTTTCCATAATCCCTGAAATGCTGCAGCAACACTATCTCCCGAACTTTTTCTGGGGAAGGCTGACACCCAGCCACAGTCTCTGGGCACCCACAGCAGCATGGCCCCCAAACATTCCTGGATGCAGCTGGCACCTGGCCATTGCTTGGTGAGACCCTTGACAGAGGGGCAGAACAGGTCAAAGCCGCAATCCCTCAGAAGTAAGGTGTCCAGAAAAACAGCCACATCTGTGGCAGGAGGTGCTGCCTGGGGCTTTGTCACAAACTGTGTAAAAGCAGGGAGTGGACAGAAGCTGAAAACAAAAGACAGGTGCACAATTCTGATCAAGGAGAACAGAGTTCCAATAGCGGAGACTGGGTAGCTGAGTGATGCCATTTTCACTGCTCCCACACATATGCATATGCACCTCACCTACAAGCACCACAACAATCCACCCCGGTAAGCTAAGCAGCGCCATCTAATGGAGAATGGAGCCGTTACACTAAGCCCTGCCCAACTGGGCCAACCTCACTCTTCAGGAACACAAGTCTCTCCTCCTGCTTAATTTATGGACTATAAATCACTTCATAGTTTGACTTCTAGGGGAAAACAAAGTAATTTCACTCATATTTTGGTCTGTTTGCCAGTCCATCTATTCAATTTTCTTCCTTTTTATTTTTTTCTTTTTTCTTTTTTGCTTCTTTTCTTTTTCTTGAATACAGAAAGAGAAAAAATTCAATTTTAAATTTTTATTAAAAATGCTTTTCTTTAATTTTTTCTACTATATTTTTTACTTTTGTGTAAATTTTTTCAAATTATATTTTACTTCCATCATTTCATTTTAGTCTACTTCAGTGTATTCATCTTTTCAAATTTTCAAACGATTTCCTTTTTTATTTTCTTTTTCTTTCCCCATTTTTCTCTAATCTAGCAAGCCCCCTTCAACACCCAGACCAAAACACACCTAGGATCCAGCATCATTTATTCGATTTTTTTCTGTGTGTGTTTTTAATTTTTAATTTAAATATTTTCTTAATTTTATTTTTTTACTTTTAATTTTTTACCTCATTAATTCCTTTTCTCCCTTCCAAATGATGAAATGAAGGAATTCACCCCAAAAGAAAGAGCAGGAAGAAATGACAGCCAGGGAATTAACCAACACACATAAAAGCAAGATGACTGAAACAGAATTTAGAATCACGATAATAAGAATACTAACTGGAATTGAAAATAGATCAGAATCCCTTTCTGCAGAGATAAAAGAAGTAAAAGCTAGTCAGGATGAAATAAAAAGTGCTATAACTGAGCTGCAATCTTGAATAGATGCCGCAGCAGCAAGAATGGATGAGGCATAAGAGAGAATCAATGATATAGAAGACAAACTTATGGAGAATAATGAAGCAGAAAAAATGAGGGAGATTAAGACAAAAGAGCACGATTTAAGAATTAGAGAAATCAGTGACTCATTAAAAAGGAACAACATCAGAACATTAGGGGTCCCAGAAGAGGAAGAGAAAGATATAGGGGTAGAAGTGTTATGTGAGTAAATCATAGCGGAAAACTTTCCTAACCTGGGGAGAGACACAGACATCAAAATCCAGGAACCACAAAGGACTCCCATTAGATTCAACAAAAATTGACCATCAACGAGGTATATCATACTTAAATTCACAAAATACTCAGGCAAGGAGAGAATCATGTAGCAGCAAGGGAAAAAAAGTCCCTAATCTACAAGGAAAGACAGATCAGGTTTGCAGCAGACCTATCCACAGAAACTTGGTAGGCCAGAAAGGAGTAGCAGGATATATTCAGTGTGCTGAATCAGAAAACTATGCAGCCAAGAAGTTGTTATCCAGCAAGGCTGTCATTCAAAATAGAAAGAGAGATAAAAAGTTTCCCAGAAAAACAAAAATTTAAAAAGTTTGTGACCACTAAACCAGCCCTGCAAGAAATTTTAAGGGGGACTCTCTGAGCAGAGAAAAGATGAAAATATAAATAAATAAATAAATAAATAGCAAAGGCAACAAAGATTAGAAAGGACCAGAGAACACCACCAGAAACTCCAATTCTACAAGCACCATAATGGCAATAAATTCATATCTTTCAGTAGTCACTCTAAACGTCAATGGACTCAATGCTCCAATCAAAAGATACAGGTTAACAGAATGGATAAGAAAACAAGATCCATCTATATGCTGTTTACAAGTGACCCACTTTAGACCTAAAGACACCTTCAGATTGAAAATAAGGGGATAGAGAACCATCTATCATGCTAATGGTCAACAAAAGAAAACTGAAGTAGCCACACTTATATCAGAAAATCTAGACGTTAAAATAAAGACTGTATCAAGAGATGCAGGGGGGCATTATATCAAAATCAAGGGGTCCACCAAGAAGACCTAACAATTGTACACATATATGCACCAAATGTGTGAGCACCCAAATATATAAATCAATTAATCACAAACATAAAGAAACTCATTACACAAACATAAAGTAACACCATAATAGTAGGAGACTTCAACACCCCACTCACAACAATGGACAGATCATCTAATCAAAAAATCAACAAGGAAACAATGGCTTTGAATGACACACTTGACCAGATGAACTTAACAGATATATTCAGAACATTTCATCCTAAAGCAGCAGAATATACATTCTTCTCCAGTGCACATGGAACATTCTCCAGAATACACCACATACTGGGACACAAATCAGCCTTCAACAAGTGCAAAAAGATCAAGATCATACCATGCATATTTTCAGACCACAACACTATGAAACTCGAAATCAACCACAAGAAAGAATTTGGAAAGGTAACAAATACTTGGAGACTGAAGACCATCCTACTAAAGAATGAATATGCTAACCAAGAAGTTAAAGAGGAAATTAAAAAGTTCATGGAAGCCAATGAAAATGACAACACCACAACCCAAAACTTCTGGGACGCAGGAAATGCAGTCATAAGAGGAAAATATATAGTGATCCAGGCCTTCCTAAAGAAGGAAGAAAGGTCTCAGATACACAACCTAACCTTAAACCTTAAAGAACTGGAAAAAGAACAGCAAATAAAACCCAAATACAGCATAAGACAGGAAATAATAAAGATTAGGGCAGAAACCAATGCTATCGAAACCAAAACAAACAAACAAACAAACAAAACAGTAGAACAGATAAATGAAACCAGAAGCTGGTTCTTTGAAAGAATCAACAATATTGATAAATCACTAGTCAATTTGATCAAAAAGAAAAAGGAAATGACCCAAACGAATAAAATCAAGAATGAAAGAGGAGAGATCACAACCAACACAGCAGAAATACAAACAGTAATAAGAGAATATTATGAGCAATTATACACCAATAAAATGGGCAATCTGGAAGAAATGGACAAATTCCTAGACACATATAAACTACCAAAGCTGAAAGAGGAACAAATAAAGTTTGAACAGACCCATAACCAGTAAGGAAATCGAATTAGTCATCAAAAATCTCCCCCAAAAAAACAAGAGTCCAGGGCCAGATGGCTTTCCAGGGGAATTCTACCAAACATTTAAGGAAGAGTTAACACCTAAAATCTTGAAGCTGTTCCAAAAAATAGAAATGGAAGGAAAACTTTCAAACTCTTTCTAGGAAGCCAGCATTACCTGGATTCCAAAACCAGACAGAGACCCCACTAAAAAAGAGAACTATAGACCAATTTCCCTGATGAATATGGATACAAAAATCCTCAACAAGATATGAGCCAACTGGATCCAACAATACATTAAAGAAAATTATTCACCACCACCAAGGGGATTTATACCTGGAATGCAGGGCTGGTTCAATATCTGCAAAACAATTCATGTGATTCATCACATCAATAAAAGAAAGAACAAGAACCATAAGATCCTCTCAATAGATGCAAAAAAGCATTTGACAAAATACAGCATCCTTTCTTGATCAAAACCCTCAAGAAAGTAGTGATAGAAGGAGCATACATCAAGATCATAAAAGCCATATATGAACCACCCAACATAATATCATCCTCAATGGGGAAAAACTGAGAGCTTTCCCCCTAAGGTTAGGAACAAGACAGGGATGTCCACTCTCGCCACTGTTACTCAACATAGTATTGGAAGTCTTAGCCTCTGCAATCAGACAACACAAAGAAATAAAAGGCATTCAAATCAGCCAAGAGGGGGTCAAACTTTCACTCTTCGCAGATGACATGATACTCTATATGGAAAACTCAAAAGATTCCACCAAAAAACTGCTAGAACTGATTCATGAATTCAGCAAAGTTGCAGGATATAAAATCAATGCACAGAAATCGGTTGCATTCCTATATACCAACAATGAGGTGACAGAGAAATCAAGGAATCGATCCCATTTACAATTGCACCAAAAACCATAAAATACCTAGGAATAAATCTAACCAAAGAGGTGAAAATTCTATACACTGAAAACTATAGAAAGCTCATGAAAGAAATTGAAGAAGACACCAAAAAATGGAAAAAGATTTCATGCTTCTGGATAGGAAGAACAAATATTGTTAAAATGTCAATAGTACCCAAAGCAATCTACATTTTCAATGCAATATATATCAAAAGAACACCAGCATTCATCACAGAGCTAGAACAAACAATTCTGAAATTTGTATGGATCCAGAAAAGACCCCAAATATCCAAAGCAATCTTGAAAAAGAAAACCAAAGCAGGAGGCATCACAATCCCAGACTTCAAGCTATACTACAAAGTTGCATCATCAAGACAGTATGGTACTGGTACAAGAACAGACACTCAGATCATTGGAACAGAATATAGACCATAAATAGACCCACAAATGTATGGCCAACTAATCTTTGACAAAGCAGGAAAGAATATCCAATGGAATAAAGACAGTCTCTTCAGCAAGTGGTGCTGAGAAAACTGGACAGTGACCTGCAGAAGAATGAACCTGGACCACTTTCTTACACCATACACAAAAACAAACTCAAAATGGATGAAAGACCTCAATGTAAGACAGGAAGCCACCAAATCCTCAAAGAGAAAGCAGGCAAAAACCTCTTTGACCCTGGCTGCAGCAATTTCTTACTCAACACGTCTCTGGAAGCAAGGGAAACAAAAGCAAACATGAAGTATTGGGACTTCACCAAAATAAAAACTTCTGCACAGTGAAGGAAACACTCAGCAAAACTAAAAGGCAACCAATGGAATGGGAAAAGAATATCTTATTTGCAAACAACATATCATATAAAGGGTTAGTATCCAAAATCTATACAGAACTTATCAAACTCAACACCCAAAAAACAAATAATCCAGTGAAGAAATGGGCAAAAGACATGAATAGACACTTCTCCAAAGAAGACATCCAGATGGCCGACCAATACATGAAAAAATGCTCAACATCACTCATCATCAGGGAAATACAAATCAAAACCACAATGAGATAACACCTCACACTTGTCAGAATGGCTAACATTAACAACTCAGGCAACAACAGGTATTGGTGAGGATGCAGAGAAAGAGGATCTCTTTTGCACTGCTGGTGGGAATGCCAGCTGGTGCAGCCACTCTGGAAAAGAGTATGGAGGTTCTTCAAAAAATTTGAAATAGAACTACCCTACAACCAGCAATTGCACTACTAGGTATTTATCCAAGGGATACACGTATGCTGTTTCAAAGGGACAGCAATGTTTATAGAAGCACTATCAACAATAACCAAAGTATGGAAAGAGCCCGAATGTCCATGGACAGGTGAATGGATAAAGATGTGGTATATGTATACAATGGAGTATTACTCTGCAATCAAGAAGAATGAAATCTTGCCGTTTGCAACTGTGTGGATGGAACTAGAAGGTATTATGCTAAGTGAAATTAGTCAGAGAAAGACAAACATCATTTGATTTCACTCATATGAGGATGTTAAGACACAGAACAGATGAACATAAGGGAAAGGAAGCAAAAATAATATAAAACTGGGGAGGGGGACAAAACATAAGAGACTCTTAAATATGGAGAACAAACAGAGGGTTAGTGGAGGGGCTTTGGTGGGGAGGATGGGCTAAATGGGTAAGGGGCATTAAGGAATCTAGTCCTGAAATCATTGTTGCACTATATGCTAACTAAGTTAGATGTAAATTAAAAAAAATTTTTTTTAAATGTAGGGGCGCCTGGGTGGCCCAGTCGGTTAAGCAGCCAACTTCGGCTCAGGTCATGATCTCGCAGTCCGTGAGTTCGAGCCCCGCGTCAGGCTCTGTGCCTGGAGCCTGTTTCAGATTCTGTGTCTCCCTCTCTCTGACCCTCCCCCGTTCATGCTCTGTCTCTCTCTGTCTCAAAAATAAATAAACGTTAAAAAAAATTTTTTTTAATGTAAATACAGATACCTCTTAGGAGACAAAAGAAAGTTATATCAGATAATATATGTAAAATAATATTAGCCCAAGCTAAAACATAATAGCCCCTCAATGAATGCTAGTTCTTGCCCTAGTTCTTAACCATTCCTAGAGCATTTGCATTTTATGTATTTATTTTATATATTATAAAGAACATATACAAACATTACACTGGATAGGAATATAAAAGGAAAAAAATCACTAATAATTCCACTACCTTAACACAGCTATGTCCCATTTTATGCATTCCCTTCCACTCTTTGATTTCATGATTAAGTATTTTTAGGGCATTGCAATCAAGAGCATGCATAAAATTTACATCATTATATTTCTATGTTGGTATTGTCTCCATAGTTAAAATTTTCACGACTGCATAATATTTCATCAAGGGAATATAGTATGATTTAATTAACCATCCTCCTATCATTGAATAGTTAAGTTGGTTCCAATGTTGTCTTATTATAAGGGAATGCAATAAACTTTTCTGTGCCTATTAATTCTTTTTCTTATTTGAGGTTATCTCTTTCTGACTTATTTCTGGAAGTGGAATTTCTATGTGAAACAATTTAAATATTTTTAGAGCTCCTGATGCATTTTGCGAAGTTGCCTCCCAAAGCATTTCCACAGCCTCCACTGCCACCAGTAGTGCATAAGTGGAAGTAGAGACACTTGTTACTCTCCCATTTAAAGTGCTTAGTTACCTTAAGGATTTAGACCAGGAGTGGCCAAATCCCTCAGGCTACTTGATCTTAAGGAGAAGGCAGTGTATCTATAGCTTCATTATACTGTAGGATTTTCTCTAAAATCCCTACTCTCCAAAGATATCCCATCTTCTTGCCTCTTTCTATTACTAGAGCCACCTTTTTGGCATCAATCTTGAATTCTCATCATCCTGCAAGATGCAGGTGCTCTTATTGATCATGTAAACATAACAGCTTTGAATGCTGAATTTTATGGTTACTCATTAAAAAGGTTCATTTTTGCTGGGCTATAGTCCAGAGGAAGAGAGATATCAGAGTGGGCAGGTGGAAAAACCTTCCCACCCAATGACACTTCTGTGGGGTCCCCAGAATCCAGGAACAGATCTTTAACTTTGTAAGATTCAATTTTGCCTTATCTCTTGCCTTAGGGGAAGGCCATAAAAAATGGATTCACTCAAGCCAAATGAAACACAGTAGTGACTTCTGTTAATGATTACAGCATGCAAATAATGTACAAATTTGAGATGCTGTGCTCCAAAAAGCATCTGAGAGGGGGAAACAGTTCATAACTGAGACATTCAGTCTGAAGACATAGAGACAAAGCAGAAGTTACCCATTTGGTAACTTGCTAAGATGGAGAAACCAGGGGGCTAAAGACTGATGAGTAGAAACACGGGATATTTCCAGAATCCCAGAACTAGGTCACATGGCCACCTGTAGACCAATCACCAGAAGAGAATAGGATTACCTCATTGGTTTAGATACCCACTGTTTGTTTCTTAGGGATCTGCACAGTACCCTGGGAATAAATTGAAATTCGATCACTAAAGAAGTAGAGCAGCTGTAGGGGGATTACACACACTGTTTGCCACAGCCAAGCATGAACAGCATGGTGATGAACACAATACACATAGTCTCTGCCCTAAAGGAATTTATACTTTAATGATAGAGGCAGACAGGAAACAACTCTTAAATATATTATGCCACATTGCATTAATTGCTATGAATGGAAAGTTGGGTTTTATGGGACAAAAACCTCACTGAGATTAGAAGGTAAGATAACCTCCATCATTCATTACTTCCAACTTTCCATCTTTCATTGTGTGGCAGCAGGCTTGGTTTCCCAAGCCACTTGTTTCAGACAAGACCCTCTGGTTTGAGTCCAATGTGGGAGGCAGAAAAATGCTCCCCAAAGATGTCCATGCCCTAGTCCCTAGAACCTATGAAATGCTATCTTTATAAAAGGGACTTTGCAGATATGATGAAGTTAGGGATCTTGAGATGGAAAGGTTATCCGGGATTACCCAGATGGGCCCAATGTAATTAAAAAGTTCTTTAAGAGGAAGGCAGAGAAGGAGATGTGATGCTAGAAGCAGAGTGATGTGGCTACAAGCTAAGGAAAGTGGGCAACTCTAGATGTTAAGGGCCAGGAGCAGATTCTCCCCAACTGCCTCCAGAAGGAACACAGTTATGCTGACATCTGACATTAACCCCATAAGACCCTGTTTCCAAATTCCAGAACTGTAAGATGATAAATGATATTGTTTCAAGCCACTATGTGGTCATTTGTTACAGCAGCAATAGGAAACCAATACACCTAATCAGTCCCCATTCAAACTCTTCACACGTGTATGCACCTATAATTACCTGCAGATGAAAGCCAGGAAAGCATATCACCTGGGAACTTGGAGGAAGGGGTTCATGTCAATCATTTTGGTTTGGTTTCACAGCTTTTATCTAATGGTAGGTGACATGAAAAGAATTGCTGTAACATTTGTATGATCTTTTTCTTCCTCCCTCTAAAGAGACGTAAGGGGAGGTTTGGTGCTTTACACGTGTTCTCTGAAAATACATTCTGAGGAGACAGTTATATTTGTCCCTCTGAGCTGAACCTCCCAAGTGCTCATCCTCCAGTGTACATAATAGAGAACATGATTTAAGGTCATAATTTTCCTCTCAGAGAAACAGAACAACAGCTAGCAGTATTTTTTCAGCAGTTCTCCAGAACTGATGCCAGTGCTGGACACAGTCCATCCCCAGAGGAGGATTCTGACCTGCGACTCTCCTGTGAATGAATCTTGAGCCTTCCCTTGTGAATTGAATGAAGATCAAGAGGTGGATGCCAAGAAGGTCCTTGTAGAACTGAGGAAAAAAATCCAATGAGAAAAAGGCAACCAACCACCATCATTTGGGAACAGAAAGCATTACTAGAACACAAGTCTAAAAGGCAGTAAAATAAGTAAAAATGGAACATTTAAATAAAAATTTAAAAACTCCTAATATGAAGTACAAAATCCCAATGAACAAACTCTTCAAAGAAGGCCCAAAATGTCATTTTAAGGAATTTAAATAGCAAGCAAAAGCCTTTATCTCCTCTACATCCCTTCCTGCCCAGCCCTATGCCACTGGCATGGGCTCTTGACTTCTCTTGCCTTAATAATGAAATAGCTTTGTAACTCATCTCTCTGTCTCATCACTTTCCAGCCCACTTCCCACACTGCCACCAGAGTAGATTTCAAAAACATAGATCTTATCAAATCACTTCCCTGCTAAAAACAATTTGTTGACTCCCAACACCAGGCACATCTGGTAGGAAATGGCACATATAACCCTGTCTGAGCCAGTCCAGCTCTCATTCGTTACCTTCAGCCCACAGGTCAACCATATTGAGCTGTCTGAGCACGCCATATTGTTTCAAGACTTCATACATTCACACATGCTCTTCCACCTATCAGAAACGTCCTTTCTGCCACCTCACCCTAAATCCACCTAGCAAATTCCAGTTCATTCTTTCAAAACACAGACGTCTTTCAGTAGTCTTCTTGGCTCATTCAGAGTTGATTATCCTGATCACTGGTGCTTACCTCTATGGTAGCTATTATCAGGGTGTATTACTATTTTATTTTCCTTCTGAACCTGACCATGAGCTTCCTGAAGAAAAAACTCTGGCTTATTCACTGTTTTGTCCATGACAGCCAACACAGAGCCAGGTACTCAGTAAATTTTTACTGAAAGCAAATCAGCAAAAAGCTGTTTAGCTACATGTAACAAACACAAACAAATATTTGCGGGAATTATTTTTTCCTAGACTTAAGAAGTCTAGAGGTTGGAGTATCAGCTCATCAGAGCAAAACTTTCCAAATATATTCCTAGCAGACTTGTATTTACATCTCAATGGCCAGAACCATGTCACATGACCACCCTTAGCTGCAAGGACAACTGGGCAATGTTTGTTCACTGGTCACATTGCCATTTTGAACAAAATCTGTGTTTTCTTAGAAAGTAAGTGTATTGCACTGTATGTTAAGCAACTAGAATTTAAATAAAAATTTGGGGAAAAAAAGAGAGCAATAGTGAATGAACATTGGGTACATAATGAACACAGAATGTATCCTTGGGAGCATGCCTGAGAAATTGAACCTTAATAAGGCACTTAAGACAGCAATTCCTTTGCAAAGGGTATACTCAAAGCTTCTGAATGTTATGGTGCCCAATCCAGGAACAAGCACAGAAAACAATTACTCTGATGGTTCTTCCCAAGTTGCAGAATTTTTGAAAATGCAGATGCCCACACCAAACCCTTGTGCCACAGAATCAGAATCTCAGAGGTTGGGGATCTAAAATGCAGGTCCAACAAGTATAACTATGTACAGCTGATGCAACCAAATGGAACAGCCCTGAAGACATTATGTGGCTTTTGAAAACTCTACAAGTATTTCTACTACATGGTCAGTGTTCAACGTCTGCTTTAGACTCTTGCCCTTTGGCTTATGCCACAAAGTCAAACCTCAGATGGGAAGATGGAAGTACAATGCAATGGTTAAGTGCATGGGTTCTGGAGTCAGTCTGTCCTAGCTCCTCCCCTTATTAGCTGAGCTTAAGGAAGTTAGTTGATGTCTCTGTGCATTTTCTCACCCTAAAAATGGGATAATGGTAGTATGACAAGGTTATTCAGAGGATCAAATAAGATGACATCTATACAGAAACTGAATTGGGGGCTGACATTCAATAGGTGTTAGGTACTGATATTATTACCCTAGATCTGTCACCAAAGAATGAAGAACTTTCATTCAATTGTTTTTTTAAGATATCTTTTATAAGGTTAAAGAAGTTCCCTTGTATTTCCATTGTATTAAAAATTGAGAGTTTTTAATCACAAATGAGTGTTGCATTTTTTCAAATCCTTTTCTGCATCTACTGAAATGGCTATTCGATTTTTCTCTTTTATTCTGTTAACATGATTATTGGACTGACTTTTTTGAATATTCAATCAAACTTGCATTCTCAGAACTAAACCCTACTTGGTCATGAAATATTATCCTTTTTTTATTGTTGTATTTGATTTCCTAATTGTCAAGAATTTTTGTGGCTCTATTCAGAGGGTTATTAATCCACATTTTTTTTCCTGTTACGTCTGTCTGGTTTGGATACCAGAGTAATGCAGACCTCATAAAATGGGTTGGAAAATATTCTCTCCTCTTCTAACTTCTGAGAGAGTTTATATACAATTGACATTATTTCTCCCTTAAATATTTGCTAGAAATAGGGGCACCTGGGTGGCTCAGTAGGTTGAGCATCTGACTTTGGCTCAGGTCATGATCTTGCAGCCTCTGGGTTCGAGCTCCACGTCGGGCTCTGTGCTGACAGCTCAGAGCCTGGAACCTGCTTCTGATTCTGTGTCTCCCTCTCTCTCTCTCTCTGCCCAACCCCCGCTCTCTCTTGTATGCTCTCTCTCTCTCTCAAAAATAAATAAAAACATTTAAAAAATATTTGCTAGAAATCACCATTTGGGCATAGAGTTTTCTTTGTAGAAATATTTATAATTATATATTCAATTTAGTGAGACATATGGAACTATTGATTTTATTCCATTCAAAATAAAACTCTCAGCATCTGTGAAGATACATCACAGTCCTGCTTTCAGTCTT
This sequence comes from Acinonyx jubatus, assembly GCF_027475565.1. Classification (NCBI taxonomy): domain Eukaryota; kingdom Metazoa; phylum Chordata; class Mammalia; order Carnivora; family Felidae; genus Acinonyx; species Acinonyx jubatus. The sequence continues at coordinate 89,424,364 of NC_069388.1, read as the reverse complement.
CCTTGTAGGGAACACTCACAGTTATACACAACCACTTGGCTAAGGCTTACCCCATGGAGGCATGCTGCCTGCTGCAACACTGCTCACGAGAATTCAGGTCCTCTGCTTAGAGTCCAGACAAGTTAAGGAGAAACCCCCAACAGGTATGGGCTTTCCCACCTCTTGGCTCATATGGGGAAAAGATTAACCAGGAGGCTGAAAATAGGTCCACTTGGCCCCAGCTGGGGCCACAGGTGCAACTGACCATGCTAGATACTGCACAACTCTAGGGACCCCACTTGCATTAGAGATATAATAATTTGCATATTTGTAACAATGGTTTCCAAGCAGATGTTAGGGAAGCATCTCATATGACCAGTGAGGCCCATGGCAGCCTTGAAGAGTCTTCTGTGGCTGAGACTGCAGACAGGGTCAACCAACTCGATCATTCAATCATTCAACAAATACATACTGTGTGCCTTCTATGTGTCAGACACTGTTCTAGGAGGTGGTGTTTTCCAGATGCATGTGTTAGGAAAATAACTCCACCTCAGAGTAAACCCAGATATGTTACTGAGTCAAGAGCACAAGTCAAAAAACTTTGAAGATAAAATAGAAGCCTTCAAAAATGGTTATGCTTCCCCATCCCAGCCTTGGACCTCCAGGCCCTTGCAAGACAACATAATCCTTCTTTATTTGAAGGAGTCTGTAAAGGAAAATTTCCTTAAGGGAATAATTATCTACAACAACAATATCAAAAGTTTATGGAAGTCAGCCATCAATGGTAGTATGAACATTTTTATTCAAGTACATACACACAGAACATTTGCCAAAACTGAAAATATACTAGGCATAAAATAAGTCCCAATCAACTTCAAATGTTTAAAAGCATATAGAATATACGCACTAACCATAGGAAAATAAAAAATGAAAGAATTAATAAAAAGATAATGCGAAAAATCACAAATTAAGCAACGTGTTTTCTAAAAAAACAAAAGCACGAGGTCAAATAAGAAATCACAACAGAAATTACAAACTATTCTAAATGAAATAATTACAATATAACATATCAAAATTTTTAGGATGCAGCTAAAATAGTACTTAGAAGAAAATAGAGAGCTTTAAATGTTTGCATTTTTAAAAGGCTGAAAAAACAATGATCTAAGTATATATTTTAAAAGTTAAAAAATTAGCAAATTAAAATATATTCAAAGCAGGATTTATCTGGTACATTATAAGTACTATATACATGTTAGCTATTATTGTTATTATTATTATTACCTAGCTTAGTAGGAAAAAATGGGTGCTACATATGCTACATGGTTTACCAAAACTAACCAGATTCTCTATATTGGAATTTGGGTTTAAAGCCCTATATAGCAATAAAATAGCATGTGTAGTTTTTTTAATTAAGTGACACAAGGAACAATGGTTAAGATATACAACAAAGCTCAACTGCCTAGGTTGGACTCCAGGATCTATGGCTGGCAAATTATATGACTGTTTCAATTATCTATCACTGCACAACAAGCTATCCCAACACTCAGCGGCTTAACATGACACCAATTTATCTGTGCACACTTTGTGGGCTAGTAATTCAGGCAGTACTCAACAAGCAAGTCTCTGCTCCGTGTGGTGTTACCACAGCTCCTGCAAAATGGCCTTCTCCACAGGACTGGGCTTAGGTAGGGCTGTCCACTGGCACACTGTGGTTCTCCTCCTCATGGCCTCTTTCTCCACATGGTCCCTGTTACTATATGACCTCCCTCTCCAGCAGGATACCCTGGACTTCTTTCTTTACATGGGAGTCAGGGTACTAGGAGAATAAAAACAGATACTGCGGGGTGCCTGGGTGCCAGTTGGTTAAGCATTTTGGTTTCGGCTGGGTTCATATTAACGAACCCATGTGGGTTCAAGCCCCACATGGGGCTCTGCACTATCAGTGCGGAGCCTGCTTAGGATTCTCTCTCCCTCCCTCTCTGCCCCTCCCCAGCTCACGCTCTCTCTCTCTCAAAATAAATAAATAAACTTTAAAAAACAAAAACAAAAAAACGATACTTCAAGGCATCCTAAAGCCACCATCAGGAGGTGCCCCATATGCTTTCAGTGCACTGCATTGGTCAAAGCAAGCTACAGATGAGTTCAATTCAAGAAGAGAAATAGACCCCACTTCTTGCTAGAAGTGGCAAAGTCATATTGGAAAAGTAGGAATGATTGTTGTCAACATCTTTGAAAATAATACACCTCAGGGACCTTGAGCAATTTACTCATTCTTTCTGTGCCTCAGTCCCCATCTGTAGAGGAGCTAATACTAGCTCTTAGGTTAAGGATTGTTATGAAAATTAAGAGAGAAAAATTACAAAGCACTCAGATGCATCTAGTAAGGTGATTCTCAAACTTGGTGTGTATAAGAATCACAAAAGTCGGGAAGGAACACTTATTAAAAAGAGATTTCCGGGGTGCCTGGGTGGCTCAGTCAGTTAAGCGTCCAACTTTGGCTCAGGTCATGATCTCACAGTTCGTGGGTTCAAGCCCCACATCGGGCTCTGTGCTGACAGCTCCGAGCCTGGAGCCTGCTTTGGATTCTGTGTCTCCCTCTCTCTATTCCTCCCCCATTCGTGCTCTGTCTCTGTCTCTCTCTCTGTCTCTCTCTCTCTCAAAAATAAACATTTAAAAAATTAAATTTAAATTAAAAAAATAAAAAATAAAAAGAGATTCTTAGACCCCATGCTCCAGAATTTCTGATTGAGCAGGTCCAGGGAGGGCCCTCAAATTTGCATTTTTACCAAATTTGCATGTGATGCTGATGCTGTTGGCGTTCCACCACATGTTAAATAGCAATGGGGTAGTATACAATAAGCACTTAATAACTGTCAGCTATTTTTTTTAATTTTTTAATGTTTATTTATTTTTGAGAGACGAAGAGAGAGCATGAGCAGGGAGGGACAGAGAGAGAAGGAGATGCAGAATCTGTCAGCACAGGGCCAGATGTGGGGCTCGAACCCACAAACTGCGAGATCATGACCCTTAACCGACTGAGCCACCCAGGTGCCCCAGCTATTTTTATTTTAAAAGAAAAAAGAGAAAAAAAGTTATAGACAGTTTTGCTATTTAGACCCCGAAGGCACTTTTTTTGTCCCCACTGAAGGGGCTGGTTTACATGTAAAAACAAACACTGGTACAAAGGACAAGAGGCACGAGGGAGATTTTCAGGGCTGTGGTTCGCTGAGGGCTGGTACCATAAGGAAGGCCACCCTGAGAGAGTGAGTTGGGAGCTCTGCAGTGAAGGAGGGTAGAAACCAGACAAAGTGGAGTGCCTTCTAGGTAAGGGGAACACGCGATTAGGGGTTCATCAATCACAGTCACTGTGCGAGCTGTTTAATTTAATGAATTTTTTTTTTAAATCAGGCAGTGTGGCAGAACTATATAGGCATAAAAGAATATTCATTTTGACCCAATCTCCAGGCCTCCACAGCCCCATTTTTCTCATCTAGAATCAGGATGCCAAGCTTTGTCATCAGCCAGCCTGGGACTCTCCAAGTTGCCATGGTAACAGAATACCCTCATCCCTCTGTTTTTTTCTCACAAAATATTCAAAAGAATGAAATGCCATGACACCAGGATTTCTCCCACTTCCCAGCTGAATTTCTTTAGAACTTGCATGTTCTCAAGAGCAGCTTCACAAGTTACTGGGGTTGGGCCCTCTTTTGTGGATAACCCTTATCAGAAACACATCCCACTGTGTTCTGAAGTAATGTATGACCTCGTATTTCAGCTCTGAGAGGCTTTGACTTTTGTGGACTGAGCCTCATGTTCCCTGTGGCTTTAAGTGTATCTCGGCTTTCTCAATGAGAAATAAGTGTCTGCAGTTTTAATACCAAATTTATTCCAGCCCTATGCCATATCACCCTGCTCAATAAAAATCCCTAGACAGTGAAAAGGAAAACACAATTTGCCTTAATCTGATACTGTAAGGGCTGATTGGGTTTTTTAAGAGGCAGCTCTCATGTTTCATTCCATTTTACAGTCCTCCACTCTGCCAGCTGAGCTATCAAAGGGGGCACTCATTCCATTTTAAGAGTATCCTCAAAGTTGTGTTATTTAGATCACCTATGCCAGTGGTTCTCACTTTGAACCTGCATCAGAATCACCTGGAAAGCTTGTTGAAACACTGACTGCTGGGATTTCTGATCCAGCAGGTATGGAACTAAGTCTGAGACTTTATACTTCTAACAAACTCCTAGGTGATGTTGATGCTGCTGGGGTAGGGACAACACGTGGAGAATCATCAATGGTCCCTGAGGCTGGTAGGTAAGGCTATGAGTGACCAACTATTGTCAAACTCCTGGAATGCACCTCTGGAAAGGTACAGGGTGTGTGGGGCGGGAGACAGGGGTGGGCAGGGAAAGGGCTCTCAAATACTTGCAGATGGAAGATACTGGCTGCACAATATCTTTTCCTCCCCTGGCTAAATAATAGGTCACCTGAGGCAAGTCATAAAAGCTCTCTAAGCCTCAATCTGACCTTTAAAAAATAATAGTAATATCCCCTTACTTAACCTTGCAAAGTTATTGTTCCAATTAAATAAGATAAAGTGTGTGAGGCTGCTCAGTCAGCAGGAACTGCCATACACATACAAATTGTTAAGAGCTTGGCTGCCAAGACTAATTATTTTTATAAACTGTTGCTCTGCCAAGACTAATTATTTTTATAAACTGTTAAAGTGAAATTGTATTCATCTTTCAAGGCTATCTCAAAGGTTATCTCCTCATGGGTATGGTCCCTAATCCCCACAGAGATAACCGGTCATTTTCTCATCATAAAGCTCATGTTACCTGATTTACACCTCTCTCTTGACAATTTTTGTCAGGTTTAAATCTGATACCTGTCTCCCCCATAAATTCTGAGCTTCTTGAAGACAGGGTACTTGGGTCTTTTTTTTTTTTACCTTTCTGTGCCTCACACCCCAGCTTAATTCTTAAGTACAGTGTTATGCACTCTTAAGCATTTAATAAATACTTGTTTGAACTAATAAGTAAATGAATGAAAAGCTTAAGATTACATATCCCTGATTTTAGCTAAGATTGTAACATATACAGTATCTACCTGTATTCACCCACATGAACTCACCACCCAAATATATATATAAAATACATATGCTATATATAATATTTAATACATCATATTATATATGAAACCACATACACACCATATATGCAAATAATAAACAGTGAGCTCAAGAAACTAAAAGTTGTGGCCACCATGGCTGGCCTGAGCCGGGCTTCCTGATCCAGCATTGCTCTGCCAGTTGCCATGGTTCAGGCTCCTGCAAGGTAGACTCTTGGGAAGATGGAAGCAAGCTTGACAGTGAGTAACTCCCATCCCCAAACCAGATGGTTGACCTCTACCTCTACCAGGATAAGCTCCCAAGAAAAGAAGCAACAGGACAGAGACTATCAGACCTCAGATCTCCCTGATGACCCTCAGTGTTATCTGTGGGCATTGGCCTTGACCATGCAAGCCTAAGTAGGGTCAGAGAAACTAGAATTCATGAGGATCTATAGTTTTCAGCTGTCTGAGTCACTAGAATTCTGCAACTGCAGGACCCTACCTCACCTGCCCTTCTTTTTTGAGGATCTTGGTTAGAAGACTGAGTGGAAAGTAAAGAACAAAACATTGTAATTATCATGAAGCCCATCCAGGAATTACTGGATGCCTTCAAGTAACCAGAAAGCTCCCACACCTTATTGGCATTTTGGCTGGTAGAGAGGGAAAACCTGATGAAGTCCTTCCATGAGCAAGTTTAGATGACTTGTCAATAGCCTTGACCTCAATCTCCGTAGGGAACGCCAAATCAATGACACAGACCTGAACATAATAGGGGTTGCTTCTTTCTCTCCCTATGTGGAAACATCTTCCCCTAGGCAGCATGTTTATCTAGTTTATCTGGTTTTCTGATGGAAAACCTAGGCAATGCTAGCTAGCTACTGAAGTTTAAGATGAAGTAGAAGAGACAAGTCCTTCAAATGGCCCAGCTAGGGACCTCAGCCAAAGGAAGCCATGGGTGGGTCAAGAAGGGGTAGACCAAGGACAGTAACAGTGGGCAAAAAAGCACCTTCTCATCCTTGCCCACAGCCTTATGCAGGGGTGACCTCCAAGGTCCTTCTTCCTACAGAGGTAAGGAGTACCCATATGCATAAGTCTTCTGTGGATTTGGTTTTCATGAGACTGTCTCTGAATTTCCAGCACACAAAGACCTAGCCATGGACAGGATGGCCCAATGTCTCTGGGGCCCTGACCTAAGCATCTAGATGGCCTTCTTCCCTTTCACCCCCTCTGCCATTCTCTTTAATGCCAACAATGAACAGAAAATATTTAAACAAAACTTTCAAATCTGGTTTAAAATTTTTAAATATTTTAATTAACTCCATTTTTTATCACCTAAAGTTGAACACCACTTTGTTATTATCATATAAATATTCCCAGAAATACATTTCCTCACTTAAAGACCTCAGAAAATTGAATACCTAGGAGGGCTGTCATTTGTAACTGTCATTCAACCCTTCTACGTTCAGCAAGATAAATGAGTTATGGAGAATTTTCTTTATGTTCTGTACCTTCAGTGTCTGTCTGCTCACCTAAAATAATTCTTTCTATGTGCTGTAAAATATGAAGAAAGAAAATGTTCTGGTTATTTTTTAAAGTATATTTCTGATAATACTTTGTATAAAAATCTCTGTAAGATTCTCTCCTCAAAATGTGTTTACTGGAGCCCTGAGTGATTTTTTAAATCATCCTCAATGTCCTGGGTCCTTTGACACTTGTCCAACTTTGGTGGATGTGTTCACTAAAGCCTTGCCTGTCATCTTATGTCATTTAAGGAAATGGCCAGCCAGATACACAAAGCCTTGTGAGTTGTCAGAGCCTTGATTTTTTTTTATGATTTTTTTTTCTATGAAGTAATTTGAAAGTTGTTTCTTTAAACCAGCTAGAAAGCTATTTCTGAATGTGACCCAGATGAAAGAAGACAACAAGAAAGCACTTCGATGGTGACCATCAGAGGGAAGCTTGTCCAGTCCAAGGCACTTTTTGATTAGCTACACTTGGCCCAGAAAAAAATAAGGAAGAGAAATAAAATGCATAAGGGGTGGATAAAATGAGCAGTATTTACTGGTGGAGTGCCTGACAGAAAAGCAAGGATTTGATAGCTATTTGATATCTTTACTGTTAAAGCATTTCTAACTATTCAAAGTCATTTTACATGTTTTATTTCTTTGTGTTTTTCTAGCAGGACAGCAGGAATGCTTGTTATCATTCATGTTATTGTTGTTATCCTAATTGCTATTTCAGCTTAATAGAGAGCAAGATCAGGGCTGGAAGAATCTGGTAAATCACCTAGTGTACCTCAGAGCAAGGGGCTACATCCTTCAAGTCTCTTCTGTTGGATGCTTCTGTTTTACATATTATGAAGTATGATTTTTCCAAAGTCCCTCTTAGCGAGCACAACTAAAGATGGAACATGATTGGAAAGTGAGGAAGATAAGGCACTGGGCAAGAAGTGGGATATAAAGTAGGCAGAGCAAATGGCTCAGCATGTGGGCTGTGGACAGAGGTGACCCAAGCATGCTGGAGGCAATCACAGCATCTGGCTGGAACCAGAAAAACCCGCTGGCCTCACAGCCAGCTGGACAGAGGATGGTTGGGTTGTCTAGATCTAACCAGGAGATTCTAAGAAACATGGGGTTTACTGGGAAATGGGTGATGCTACACCAGCAAGCATCCATCTGTGGTCCCCAACCCAGACTAGAGTATATTAGGGAAAACTCTTTTGGTGGCAGACAGAAATTTTTCATCATTGTAGAAAGTTCTACTAGACAGTACTGGTCTAGACCATGTTTGAAATTATCTAGGCAGTAGACAATATCAGGGCCTTGAAGACAGTGGTATGGCTCTGAGCTAAGTCATCACCTTGTGAGGCTAACAGATCTGCCTGCAGGACTCCCCAGGTAGACTTCGAACTGGCCCACTGGGTCAGCACTTGCTCATGCAAGAGTAAATGGCTAAAAAGGAAACTACCTAGCAAACACTGGAGAAACAACTTGTCTTCTTGCAGACAATGCAATTCTAATTGAAAAGTCCTTTCAGAATCTCTGTATTGCTGCCCCTCTCCTCCAACCTCACCCATTCCTAAAAGGTTTTAGAAGGTCAGTTGGCAATACCAACAGGGATAGAGAAGAGATAAGGAGCTCCTCAAGGAAGATCCCCTCTTTCACCTGTCTCGGGACATGAATCTTTCCTCCCAGAGGCTTGTGTTTTCTTCTCTAAGAATGAGGAAAGATGGTATCAGAATTCCATTACCCACTTACTGTGAGTCTGGTTTGGGGACCACAAATGGGTGCTTGCTAGCACAGCACCAGCCATTTTTTCATTAAACCCTACATTTCTTAGAATCTTCTGGCTAGATCTTTATGACCTGCAAAATATACATCTCTCCCTATATACCAGTTGGCTGTCCCATGTGATTTTATTCAAGCTCAGGAAACTCTTGGGCCTATCAGGTCCAAGCAAGTGCCAAGACATCAGAGCCAAAAATAGTGATGGTTTATGATATTACTATGAAGGCTGGAGTCAGAATGAAGCAAGATGATATAGAAAGAAAGGAAGAAAGAAAGAAAGAAAGAAAAAGAAGGAGAGAGAGAGAAAGAAAGAAAGAAAGAAAGAAAGAAAGAAAGAAAGGAAAGAAAGAAAGAAAGAAAGAAAGAAAGAAAGAAAGAAAGAAAGGAAAGAAAGAAAGAAAGAAAAAACTTCAGAAATAGTAGATTCAGGTAAGAAATCAAGATCCAGGACAAAGAATGGAGCATGGAAAAAACCCCAGAGATGGGTGGTCTAAATAACAAGGAGGGCACCAAAACAAAGAGCCCAGGACCTCCACAGAACTGTGCCTGGGGTCCAGTCTATCAGGCTGGTCATCTGCCCACAGCACCTCTTCTAAGTCTGATGGCCACATTGCCCTTTGGACATAACAAGTGATCAATCCTGGACCCAATACACACAGTTAAGGAGACCAGAAGCTACATCAAGGGCTTTTCTTTGCTCTCTACATCCCCTTCCCCCATTCCACCACAGCCATGTTCCTTCAAGAATATACACCACAAACCCCCAACCTAGAACTAGGTTATTTGGTCACCTCATTTACTTGGAATATAGCTGAAAGTCAAGTCTGAGAAAACATCATCATAAAGGCCTCCAAACAACCAAAACAATGGTGTTAACATTAACACATTCTACCTACAGGATTAGTCTTCAAGCTCTCATTCAGAATTTATCAACCTTATTTTATACCACACAGTAACAAGCTTACCTGTCTGGATTACCAGTCCACAGCAAACAGAAAGCAAAAATTTGGAGAATTACGAGAGATCAGACATTATAACAAGCAGACAGATGGTCACCTCTTAAAGCACAAGTTGAGGCCACTGGTACAACGTTAAACTGTTCCACTCTAGAACAGTAACTCCTGTTAATGCACAAAATGACTAAACTGTGTCTTGTTTTTTTCCTGCTTAAATCACATATTTGTCATACATAGTAACTCAGAGATTACAGATACTGCTTTATATGCTAAGCTGCATCACTTTTTTGTTTTGTTTTGGGTTTTTTCTGTTAATCTTGAAGAAAGGAAAAACAAGCTGCTTTCCTCTGTCCAGACCTGGAAGAGGTAGAGGCCCAGACCCAGCATCTGGAGAACTCTTAAGCTTGATCCTGCAAAATGATAACCCATTCGTGGGAGTGGAATACACATCACCAGGGGGCTGTGGGAAGGGAGGTGTGGGGAGTTATTGTTTAATAGGTATAGAATTCTATTCAAGATGATGAAAAGGTTCTGGAAATAGAGAGTGATGATGGTTGCACAATTATGAATACAACTAATGCCACTAAATTGTACACTTAAAATGGTCAAAGTGGTAAATTTGATGTTATGTGTATTTTATCACAATAAAATGAATGAATGAATGAATGAATGAATGAACGAATGAATGAAAAATAAAATGATGGCCCAGCCAAGGAGCTAGAGACAGAGGTGGGGGAGGAAAGAAACCTCCAGGGAGAAACTCTGCAAGGTACTTCGGATTTTCTTTTCTGTATTGTAATCACTGCCTCTTCTCACCACACTTTCTGTGAAAGCCTGCCCTAAGCTGTTTTCTGGAAAGAAAAAGTGGGTCACTCTTGGACTCTGACATTACAGTGAGTACCGTAGTCACCTGGGAAAACTGTAACAAGCAGCACTGACCAGCAGAGCTGCTTTGCACAAGGGCCAAAACACTGACTGGGGCTGCAGATGGGAAGGAAGGGCTGTGGAGGACATGCGGGATTCCCTGAAGCCTTGCAGGAACATCAAGGAGGAGATTCCTTCATAGTCTGGACCCCCACCAGACCACAGAATGTGAGCCAGGGACTGAAAGCTGCACCGCTGGCTACCATCCTAACCTCTTCCCTAGCTCCAGCATCTTCTCGGATCTCACCCAGTCAGGGCCCCACTACCAGCCCCACTAGTGGTCTCTTAGGGATACCTTGAACTTGACTCCAACTTTGCCCAGTCCCCCTACAGCTGAGACATTCTGGTCAGCTTCCCCCACCCCACCCCCCACCACCAACCCATCCTCTCCCCCTCACCCCCCAGCTCTCCTTGAATCCTCACCTCTCTTACCCTTGGGATCCTCACCAAAGCCAGATTTTCCAAAGCCCCAGGAAGGGTCACAGTGCTGCACTGTGGCTGTCACCTCTTCCTCAGACACAGAACCCCTTCTGCTGGTCCAGAGCTCCATCCATTCAATACAACCTTCTCAGCTCTGTGGTCACCAGGGTCTAAAGCACTCACTGCCTGGGTGCCATAGCCTTTCTCCACCTGGTCCTGGCTGCTCTATGGGACAGCATGGAGCTGACTGGCCTCTGGTACTACTCTGTGGCCCCTCCTGGGCGTGGCTGAAGACTCTAACACCAGCTGTGGGTGCTGCTCAATCACTTTCCTTCTGATATAGGACCCACTGGATGCAGCTAAACACAAGGTGCCTGCATCAGTCACAGTCCCTAAACAGAAACAACATGTGCAACTTTGGACAATTTGTGGGCAGTTTACTAAAGAGACTATTTACAAAGGTGTAGGCAAGAAGTATGGAACTCACAAGGAATAGTGTGGTATCCCCAAATCAGAAATAGCCTCCATCTCACCCCTAGGCGGGAAGGGATGAGGGAAGGTGTGAATAAAGGAACTAAAGATGGGGTGGCTAAGTTGCGAGGTGGTTGCAATGAACTGAGACCTTGGGTCAAGGTACAAAGCAGACTGTGGCAATCCCACAGGGAGAAAGGAAATGTACATTGGCTTCCATCTCCTTCCAATCTCCTGTGGGGCTCCTCACCGACTGAACCCAACCAGCAGCTGGAGGGCAAGCAGCCCAGTGATGTAGGGCCTGCAGGCTGGCTTCCCAGGACACAGGGAAGTGTGGAGAAGGTCCTGCACAGTGCCTTTCCCTCTGTTAGTAGCACAACATCACTCACCTGCATGGTTCTGGCTAATGTGTACCCAGAGGGCTTGGTGCCAGGGTAGGAGGGGGAGACAAAACCAGGGTAATCTGGTTTTTGCCGAATTTCAAACCCTGATGTCTAGACACAAACACAATGACAGAAGGAAGGGAAAAAAGCAGATTAAAGATCCTGGCCACATTCCAATGCCCCCATACGGGGTTCAGCTCACCCTCTTGTTCCTTACCCACTCACTCACTGGCTGAGTCAAAAACATAGCTAACAACACAATTTTTAAAAATCAATCTACAAAGACATATACATGCAATTTATAGAAAAATAAATACAAATGACTTACAAACATAAGAAAAGATGCTTAATCTTATTTATTATTTATGAATTACCAAGGTACTATTTTTTTAACCTTTCATAGTGGCAAAGATGAAAACATCTGATGACACACTGTATCTGCATGGTTATGAGGAAACTGTTGGTAGCAATACAAATTGGTGCAATTTCTTTGGAGGATCATAAATTTAAACTTTACATACTGGTTAATTTAGCAATCTTACTTCTAGAAATGTATTCTATCTTCCCACATGTGAGTAAAAAAACTGAACATAGATATTCACTGCAACATTGTTTGAAAGCACGGATTGGAAAAATCCAAATTATTTACCAAAAGAGGAATGGCTAAATAAATATGGTTTGTACATACAGTGGAATACTGCATAACAGACTTAAAAATAGGTGCATGTGGGTGCACCTGGGTGGTCCAGTCAGTTGAGCTCTTGGTTTCAGCTCAGGTCATGATTTCACCATTTGTGGGATCAGCCCCCTTGTCAGGCTCTGTGTTGATAGCACAGAGCCTGCTTGGGATTCTCTCTCTCTCTCTCTCTCTCTCTCTCTCTCTCTCTCTCTGCTCCTCCCCTGCTCACAGTTATTCTCCATCACAAAATAAATAAGGATTTTTTAAAAATAGGTGCATGTGTGTGCTGGTAAGAAAACACCAGGTAAAAAGCAAGGTACAAAAGTCTGGACACAATATGGGGGTGTTGTTTTGGGGATGAGCCAGATTCAATTGAAACAGGGTGCATGAAGAAAGTAAGTTCATTCTTTCCCACCACTTCTGTTTAAACTCACACTGTGGATTTGTTCTAGCTCTGTTCTAGGATGACATTGCTTGCAGGTCCATAGTTTTCTAGCTACTCCTAGATAATTTTGAAAGCCCTTAGTCACATTCACTTATAAGGAAAACCTCATTTTAGTAATTTAACCATTCAGTGTAACAACTAAAACTCCAGTCTTGTCCAGTGTACTATTTCTGTTTTTCTGTCAGTCTGGGCCTGTTTTCTGCAGGTGGGTGCTGTTGGGGCTGGGGGCAGGGGTGGATTTGGTTGTTTCCCTCTTCCCCACTAACCTCTCCAAACCACTTGCTGGCTATGGTTTCTGACCATGCCCTCACCCCACCTTGAGATGTGGGGGAAGAGGGTCTGGAGAGAGAGGGTGGTTTCTGTGGCTGGTGCAGAGGTTATGAAAATGGCTTCTTAGAGTATGACAGACGCAGATCTTCCAGATGCTTGCTTTACATAAAGTTGTTCTCAGTTTTGACTTTTCTTTTTTTCCCTTCTTTGGAGCTTCTCCCACTGGGGACCCATGGGTATGGAGCTCTTACAACAGGAGCTGCCTCTTATCTGGCTATGGCCAAACACTCCCTTGGGCCCACAGACTCATTATGTAGGGATCACATGGCTCCACCAGGAAATCCTCTTGGGTGGGACCCAAGACAACTCCAGGCTGCTCCCCAAACCCAACAAAATCCAAATCTGGTACTCCCAAAACATGAACCTTTGCCCCACAGCTACTGAAAATGAAATCTCAACTCCAGGGCAGCTACCCCTCTTCACTCAACTCCCTGGTAGGCAGTTTCAAAACAGCCTTATCACCATCTCCAGGTAGAAATAGATACTATCTTTATTTCTAACAAATGCCAGGAAACAAGAGTCCAGCTCTCTGGGAGATGGCCTTGACACAGATGGCCTTGAAGCCCCACTCACTTGGCCAAGCATACGGACAATACTCTCCAAAAAAATTCTCTCAGCCCCAACACCTTCTACTCCTGTTGGCCAGGGGGAGGGTTGCTAATGCAGCCAATGCGCTCTTAACAATCTCTTAGTACAACCTACAAAGGCTGTAAAACCAGTGCAAGTATAAGGCATCTACAATGTTGTTGCAGGCCTTTGGGCCTCACTCAAAGGGAGAAAGAGTACCATTTCAACATCTTTTTGCATACACATATACCCATGTATATATTTTTTTAAGTTCTGGAAGGATTATACAATAAATAATCCACAATAATCAACTGGGGGTAAACTAGGGGACAGAGATGAGAGGGAAATTAACTTTACATTGTATACCCTTTTATACTTTAATCATTTTTATGCTGTTATGTATTGCTTTTAAAACTAAACAGAAGTCTAGTTAAAACCTTTTTAAAATATGAAGGAGATTTGTACACATCAAGATCAAAAAGACCTCATTTGATACAAGGGCAAGTGAAACATCTGTTACAAAGTATACAGAAGAAAGTATCTCATTTATAACTAGCAACCAGAGGGGCACCTGGGTGGCTCAGTCAGTTAAGCATCCGACTTTAGCTCAGGTCATGATCTCGCAGTTCATGGGTTCAGGCCCCATGTCAGGCTCTGTGCTGACAGCTCAGAGCCTGAAGACTGCTTCAGATTATGTGTCTCCCTCTCTTCCTGCCCCTCCCCTGCTCACGCTCTGTCTCACTCTCTCTCAAAAATAAACATAAAAAATTTTTAATAATAAAATAAATAGCAACCAAAGAGAGAAAATACAACACATGAGTAAAATCTATAAGCAGGAAACTTTTAAATTCTACTGAGGGATATAAAAGAATAATTGAATAAATGGAAAAGCATATTCTGTTCTCAAAAGACTCAATAATTTAAAGATGTCAGTTCTTCCTAAATTAAACTATAAATTTATATGATCTTAGTTAAAAAAACAAAAACAAAACAATGGGTTTTGGGCCTACACATGCTGACTATAAAGTTCATATAAAAAATAGCAATGAAAGATGGGCCAGGAAAACTCTTTTAGACCCTGCAGATAGCAGAACATTTTGTAGTGTTCTGGTAATTAAATTATTTGGGAGACTCCTGTGCAAACACAGCTATAGAAACACCACCAAAGGACAGTGAAATACTAATCAAAATTGAAAATCCAAAGAGAATGGTAGGAACAAAGAAACCTATAAACTGGTTTCCTTTATCGAGTAGAGGGAATTAAAAATGAGAAGGGATTGTCCCTACAGATCCTGATAAAGCTTCAAGAACAGAGGAACAATGCTCTGAGGAAAGTAGAAATCAGGCAAGAGGCTGAAAACATGTGATTGAAAGTCTATTCACAGAGAGGTTAGTATCCCATGGGTACATTCTCCAAGGCTGCCAAAATAAATAATGTCCCCTACTCTCCCACCAGATGCCATTGATTTATTCTCTGGGAAAACAGAGTTGAAAATTAAACTGATTTTCAACCTAGCATCTAGCCTATACTCAGCCAAACTATCAAGTCAACATGAGGCTAAAATAAAGATATTTTAGGGCATGCAAGGACTCAGGGAACATACTGTTCCTGATTCTAGTTCTAATTCTAGTTCTAGGATCTAATTCTAGGATCTAGTTCTAGGATCTAATTCTAATTCTAGTTCTGATAAGGTGATTCTTGGTGGGCTCCTGGGTGTGGGTTGGTCACCAGAAAGACCAAGCCATGATTAGAAGCTTGAAATTTTCAGCCCCACCCCCATCCTCCAGAGAGGAGAGAGGGACTGAGAATGGAGTTAATAATTGATCAGGCCTGAGGAAGCCTCCATAAAATCTCAATAGTAGGGGTTCTGAGAGCTTCCAGGTGAGTGAACATATAGACATATGGGAGGGTGACACACCCCAATTCCACAAGGATAGAGCTCCTGCACTCAAGACCCTCCCAGACCTCGTCCTCTTCATCTGGCCTTTCATCTGTATACTTTATTATATCCTTTAATAAACTGGCAGACATAATCATTTCCCTGAGTTCTGTGAGCCACTCTAGCAAATTTATCAGACCAGAGGAGGGTTCATGGGAACCTCAGATTTATAGCTGATCAATCAGAAGCACAAGTGACCACCTGGGCTTGCAATTAGCATTTGAAGTGGGGGGCAGTCTTGTAGGACTGAACCCCAACCTGTGTGATTTGATGCTATTTCCTGGTAGATAGTGTCAGAACTATAGGACACCCAGCCAGTGTTAGAGAATTGCTTGGTGGGGAAACCCTCCTCACATCAGACATGAGAAGGGCTACAAGTGTGATGGTATGTGAGAGTGAAGAGTTACACCAGAGGAAGCACTGAGGATTTACCTCAAATGGTGTTTCTCAAACTTTTCCTGAGCATAAGAACCACCCGAGGATCTTATTAAACTGTACATTCTGATGGTCTGAGGGTCCACATTCCTAATGGATCCTGATGATATTGGTGCTGCTGGTGCCTGGACCATACTTTGATTAACAAACTACCACAACAGCAGTTTTCAAAGTGGGGCTGAGGGACTTCAGGGGACTCTGAGGTCCTTCTAGGGATCATTGAGGTCTTTGCTTTTCTAACTTTATCTGTGTTGAGACCAAATTTTCTTCATACACTTCAACTAGAACAATGCATTGCAACAGGTATGAGCATCTGGCTGTCTTCTACTAAGCCAGACATTAAAGAAATTTGCAAAACATGTAAAACAATGCCTCTCTTCTCAGTAATGGTTTTGTTCTTTAAAAAAAAAACTATACTTTTGATAAAGAATTTTATGTTAGTATGCTATGTGCTTTATCATTAATACTTTGAAATGAACTATTGAATATTTTAAAGATCTTCCAGCTTTAGTTTCTAAAATGGTAAATATTGATAGGTACAACCACATCAACAAATGTTCTTTGGGGTCCCCAATAAGTTTTAAGAGCATAAAAGTCTCCTGAGATCACTATGCTAGAGAACATATTCCAGGAAGAAGACAAAAGATCTAGAAAGTAGGGACTCTAACACAAGAAAGATGAGAGGAAGTCCATGATGACAGCTGTACTAGTTTCTTCTTGCTGACATAACAAATCACCACAAGTTTAGTGACTTAGCATAACACAAGTTTATTATGGCACAGTTTCTGCAGAAGTCCAAGCACAGTGTGCCTTAGCTGGCTCTCTGCTTAGAGTCTCACAGGCCAAAATCAAAATGTCACAGGATGCATTTCTTTCTGGAAGCCCTGGAGATGACTCTGCTTCCAAGCTTACTGAGGCTATTGGCAGAGTTCAGTTCCATTTGGTTGCAGGACTGAAGCCCCTGATTCCTTTGGTTCAATCTCAGTTTCTAGACCACCCTCCAGACCATTCCTTGGCTGCTGGCTTCCTTCCCTCATCTTGAGGGCCTGCAATGGCAGGTCAAATCCCTGTCACATTTCAAATCTTTCTGACCTCCTCATGCCCCCATCTTTACTGCCACATCTTTTTTTCTGCCTCCCTCTTCTGCTTTTAAAGGCTCATATGGCTACACAGGGCCCACCAAGATAATCTCCCTATGTTAAGGTCAGCCAATTAGTGACCTTAATAACACCTACAAAGTCCCCCATAGTAGTACCTTAAGTCATGTTTGCCTGAATAACCAGTGGATGGGAATCTTGGGGACCATCTTTATAATTCTAACTACCACAACAGCAAAGAGAAAGTTCCAGATGATGGCAGATAGCTGGTCTAGGCCCCAAAGGTTCTATATTGAAACAGGCAGACTGAACTCTGGAAAACAGTGTGGAGGTTCCTCAAAAAATTAAAAATAGACCTACCCTATGACCCAGAAGTAGCACTGCTAGGAATTTACCCAAGGGATACAGGAGTACTGATGCATAGGGGCACTTGTACCCCAATGTTTATAGCAGCACTCTCAACAATAACCAAATTGTGGAAAAAGCCTAAATGTCCATCAACTGATGAATGGATAAAGAAACTGTGGTTTATATACACAATAGAGTACTACGTGGCAATGAGAAAGAATGAAATATGGCCCTTTGTAGCAACATGGATGGAACTGGAGAGTGTGATGCTAAGTGAAATAAGCCATACAGAGAAAGACAGATACCATATGTTTTCACTCTTATGTGGATCCTGAGAAACTTAACAGAAACCCATGGGGAAGGGGAAGGAAAAAAAGAAAAAAAAGAGGTTAGAGTGGGAGAGAGCCAAAACATAAGAGACTCTTAAAAAATGAGAACAAACTGAGGGCTGATGGGGGATGGGAGGGAGGGGAGGATAGGTGATGGGCATTGAAGAGGGCACCTTTTGGGATGAGCACTGGGTGTTGTATGGAAACTAATTTGACAATAAATTTCATATAATAATAAAAAAAAAGAAACAGGCAGACTGAGGACATAAAATAAAGAAAACAGAGATGTTTAAGCATATTAAAAATTTTAATGAAAGGCATGGTACATAGATGTAGAGTGTCTGGGTAAACTTAATAAGAAGCTTGCAGAAAGCTAGGCAAATGAAAAAGCAATATGCTTATTACTACAGAACAAAATTAGGAATTTAAAACTAAAAGAGGCTTGGGGCACCTGGGTGGTTCAGTCAGTTAAGCATCTGACTCTTGATTTCAGCTCAAGTCATGATCTCAGGGTTTATGAGATCAAGCCCTGCATCAGGCTGTGCACTGACAGGGTGGTACCTGCTTGGGATTCTCTCTCTCCCTCTTTATGCCCCTCCCTGCTCATTCTGTCTCTCCCTCTCCCTTTCTCTCTCTCAAAATAAATAAATAAATAAACTTAAAAACAATAAAAGAAAAAGATACTCAAGCATCACAAACCTCTTGGCATAGCAGTGAACAATTTTTGCACACTCATAAGCGCTGACTATTGACTTAAAAACAAAAATACATAACTATGATGGCAGAGAAAGAAGGGGCAAAGGTAGAAAGGTAGTCAATTGATAATTTTTTTAATTATTTAAAGAGAAAAAGTAGAATGGCTGCAGGTGGTTGTCTCTAAGGAAAAGGACTGGAAGGGTGTGGAAAGGCATGGCTATTTCTCATTATAGGACTATCCCTACCCATCCACTCTTCACCCTTCTCAGCTCCACCCTGAGCCCCAGGAGGCTGGTCTTGGTGTTCCCTTGCCCCTGGTTCTGCTTGAACTCAGTCAGTGGAAGGCACTGCAGAGATCAAAGGGTAGAAGGAGGGAGGAGGCTCCTGCAATCTCCCTGCTCTGAGAGGGTATTTCTGAGCAAAGGATACAATTTCTTCTCCAAGTTCTGGCTCTCACCAGCTCTCTCAAAATGCCCCCTCTCCTTGCTCCTTCAGGCCCAGGACTGGGAATATCTTCTCAATGTCCCTGTGTCCCTTAATCTTGCCCACACCTCTGAAAATTATCCCTTTACTAAAGTCTCTTTGACTTCCTGAAGTGCCTTTGTTTCTGCCAGTGATTGATACAAATACTATATTATGTGACTTTTTAAAATTTTGTACATGACCAAATAATAGTCTACAAAAATTAATGGGTAATTTTCTTAAAAAAAATGTCAAAATCATGAATAACAAATCTGAAGATCTGATACAGATTAAAGAAGACAAAAAAGATATGGAAACTAGATAAAAGAAATGATCCTGGTTTGCATCTGGACAAGAAAAAAATACTATGAAAATTACTTTAAAGGACATTATTGAGACAATTGACAGAATTTAAATAACTCCATAGATCAGATAATAGCACTGCAATGACTTTAAATTTCCTGATGTTTATCATTGTCTCATGGTTATATAAGTGAATGTCCTTGTTCTTTTTTTTTTTTAAGTTTATTTATTTTGCGAGTGACAGAGACAGAACAATTGGGGAAGGGACAGAGAGGGAGAGAGAGAGAATCCCAAGGAGGCTGCACACTGTCAGCCCAGAGCCCAATGTGGGGCTCAAACTCACAAACTGTGAGATCATGACCTGAGCTGAAACCAAGAGTCCAATGCTCAACCAATTGAGCACCCAGGCACCCCATGAATGTCTCTGCTCTTAGAAAATAGTTACTGAAGTATTTAGGAGTAAAGAGGTATCATGTTTGTAATCTACTTTCTTTTTTTTTTTTTTTTTTTTTTGAGAGAAAGAGAGAGAGCAGGGGAGAGGGGCAGAGGGAGAGAGAGAGGGAGAGAGAGAATCTCAAGTAGCCTCCACACTGAGCACAGAGCCTGACACGGAGCTAGATCCCACAACCCTGGCATGACCTGAGCCAAAATCAAGAGTTGGACCCTCAGCCAACCAAGCCATCCAGGTGCAACCTACTCTTAAATGGCTCTGAATAAAAATTATAAAATAATAACATATGTGATAGAGAGACAAAGTAAACGTGAATCCAGGTGAAGGGAAGATAGTTCTTTTTCCTAGTCTTGCAACTCAAGTTTGAAGCTACTTCAAAATGCAAAGTTTCAAAAAATATGTATCAGTTATTTTGACAAAAGCTGTAAATATGCAATTTGGCACTAGTACACAAATAGATCAGTGGAACAGAACAGAAAATCCATAAATACATATATCCAAACACATATGAGATTTAATCCATTTAAAGGGTGGCATTTCGAAATATCATGTGCTAAGCAGGGATGGAGACGTATTATTTTTTAAATGGCATATGGAAAACTGAGTTGCCATCCAGACAAGAAGTAATTATGGATCCCCATGTCACTCCATGGGCCAAAATAAATGCCAGATGGATCAAAAACTTAAGCATAAAAGAAAACAAAAAATACTAGAAGAAAAATCATGAGAGGAGCAGACTTAGCGGGGGGCAGAGGCCACCTCCCTGGGAGTCAAAGTCTGCAGACACCCGCAGGTGCAGTGCCTTTGCAGCTGACTTCCGGGCTCCTAACAACAGGGCCAGTCCTCTGACAGAGCCTTTGCACAGAGAATGAATGAATCAAAGAGCAGGCAGGGGTGGTGGCAGCAGCGGCAGCATTTGCTGGTCAGGGGCAGCTCCAGCAGCAGTGAGCAGCACCCAACTGAGGCGGTGGGGCCTGGCTGAGGAGTGCTGGCTCAGGGGACAGCTGCAGTGTCTGCACCAGACTGCCCTGTGGACTCTGGCTGTGGGTTGATCGTCCAGCCTCCCGCTCTTCCCATTTCTCAAGCCTGCTTCCTCAGCCTGCTGCCACTTCTGGAGCTAGTAGACATTAAATTCCTTTTCTGTTTAAAATCACCCAAGTCTGTTTCTGTTGCTTACAACTTAGAATGTTTACTACACATGTGTGTGCACACACACATGCACGCATACACATAAATGGTGTGTGTGTGTGTGTGTGTGTGTATCATACATATGTTATATGGCTTGTTTTTTTCCTTTTGCCCTAAAATTACATATGCATGAATATAAGCATGTGTACAAAACTGGAAGGCTAACATAGCAAATGGGCAACAGTGGACACCTATGGGGATGCTTCATGGTGGAGCTGGACTAAAAGGAACTTCCACTTTTGAATCTATCTTCAATGTTGTTTAGGGTTTTTTTTACAGTAATCATAGATTTACATACTACTTTTTTAAACTATAAATATTTTAATACAATTTTTTCCAAACAAACCTTTTACTTGCCTCGCACCAGAGCCAGAGTGGGGACACCAAGGCCTTAACAGAGAAGCAGACAGACACCATCCCTTCCTCACAGAGCAGACAACCTAATGGGGACACATATAGGGCACCAGGCACTGATTCCACAGTGAGATGAGCCTTAAGAAGGGGAGAGATGGGCCACCTGGGAGCACAGAGGAAGGTCAACCACCCTCACCTAGAGGGCAGCCAGGAAAATTTTCCCAGCCTTAGACTTTAGGCCAGCAAACAGGAAAGAAAAAATGAGCAGAAACATACAGCAGGCAGAGGGAACAGCGCCTCCCAAGCACAGAGACCATGGCTCCTGCAGGAAATGCCTTTGCTGGACCACTAGAAGGGCAGGGGAAAGAAGCAAGCATGGAGAGGCGGACAAGGTCCATCACAAAGACTTTGTGAAGAAATATTGTGTAAAATCTTCTTAAGCAAGTCAGACTTTACCCTAAAGGCCAACAGGTGGTCACAAAGGACTCTGAGCAGAAAGGGCTGGTCAAACCTGGCTTTTGTCATAATCAGTCATCAGCATCTTCCCTCCGGTTTACATCAGCTGTGAAGCAGGGCATTGTTCTTTTCAGCACACCCGCCAAGTTTCCCTTATCTTTCAGAACACTGGGTAATGTTTTCCCACTGTCAATGGAGGAGAAGCATCTACCCATCTCTCCCAGTTTGTGACTCCTGGCTGTCAGAGCCAGCCTTAGTAGGTAGGCACCTTCCTCGGGGCTATTTACAGCATCATTCCTAAACCACTAGCTATATAAACTGATGAGAGTCAAACCCCAGGAATATCTCAGCCCTTTCCAGAAGTTTAACACAGAGGAATCCCCTGGTGAAATCCTCTGAGGGCAGGCCCGTTCAGCCACCGGAGGCCCTGTAGGCCCCTGGCTACCTTGGTGACCCTTAAGGCATACCACCTTCAATTCCTCACTCATCCTTGTTAGCACACATACTGATTTGCTGGCACCTGCTGGCATATTTGCTCTCCTCTCCCTTCTCCCAGTGCCACCCCAGCTTAAGATTTCCTCTTGTCTTATTTCCAAGTGTCTGCTATTAGGCCACAGTCTATGTGTCATGCTCTGAGCTTGAGGGTTTCCCATGACATTGAGCTCTTGGGAATTTTCTCTCTCCATTTCGGTTATGTCTGACATTTTTCTCTATTAGGACACACATTCTGACTTAAAGACCTTTTCACATTTTATGAAGTGCTTCATGAAATCACTGTGATTCATGTCACTCACAATTAAGAATGACAATTAGAAGAAAAAACAATTTGGCTTCTTGCTTTTAGTTGCACCATATAGCAACAGTGGCATGAGGAGGAAACCTAAATTATCCCTAAGATTTTCAGCCAACATTCACCAGATGAGTATTTTACTATTTCAAAGCACCAAAGGCACAAAGATTTTTTTTTCCAGCAAGGCAAATAAGCAATACAATTGTGCATTGTTTTGAAATAGTTTCACAGTTGTTTATTCCAAAATGATGCATTTCTTTAAAATGCACTGAGAGTCTTTGGTAAATTCATTATCTGCATTGTAATTTAAACATCCAAACTTCCATCTCTGCTTTGTGACACTCTGGTGTGACATCCCTGAGGTAAGGACAGATGATTTCTACAACTCTCCCTGCCCTGCGGAGCCCTGATCAGTCTCTGCTTATTATCTCTAACAAGGTAGAGATGTGCTAATTAGCAGCTCCTCAAGAAAACACCACGAAATGATGGACATAGATAACTTTTTAAAAGCATGTCTTTCCCCACTCGCTGGACTGGACTCGATTAGGAAGTGGAAAGCAAAAGGGGCTTGTTGTCTGTCTTGGGTAAAAGCTCTCTAGCATCTCCAAGAGGTGCTTCACATTGACATTAATAAGCTCAGTGAGTATGTCTCAGGCTAAGAAACCTGGGATTGTCAGCACATCAAGATGAACCTTTTTCTCAGAAGCAGACTCTCATTAATGAAGCTCAATGTCTGATGTGCAGACACACTCCATTTATGGCGTTACCTTCATGTGTCTTTGGAAGAGCCCTCATTTCTTATTTAGAGCTTTTGTTACCACAGGTGAGCGATGTTCAGAATAAAAAAGGGCTTCATTGCTCAGTAAGCATTGCTGAAGACTTATGCTGCAGTTGGCAAAAGTTGTAGTAACAATGTCTAATGTAGGCTTGGTACTATGTGCCCCACATAGTGCTGAGGGCTTTATTAGCACTATTCTATGACCCTCCATATGGTGTAGTGACCGTTACTGTCACCGAGGCTTAGAAATATTATTGTGCCTACAGTTTTGCAGTTAAGAGTTTCAAAGAAGAGATGTTGTGGCTAAGACTTCTGGTTATTTAAATTTAAATTAAGTAAAATTAAAAATTTATACTCCTGAAACCAACATTATGCTATATGTGAACTAATTAGAATTTAAATAAAAACTTGAGAAGGAAGAGTTAAGATGACAGAGAAGTAGGGAGGCTGGGATTTCCCTCATCCCTCAAAAACAACAGTATTGAGGTCAGAACACTTGGAACACCCACAAAATTAGTCTGTGGAGTAACAGAAAACTCTCCACAGGTGGATGGAGACAGCTTGGAGGGACAGAGGTGTATGTATGCAAATTGGGGGAGATAAAACAGGCAGTGTAGGCATGGGGGAGGGGACCCCTTCTGTGGAGAGACAAAAGGGAGAGAAAGAAAGGCTGTGGAAGTGTGGTATTGGGACTGGACAAGAGAAAAACTTCCAGACCACAGACTGGGAAACAAGAAATACAGAGAGTGCCAGTTTCTACTTTGCAAACAACCTTAGGTGCTAAATATCATAATTTTCAGGAGTGCAGGACGTTCTCCAGACTGGACCTGCCACTGTATGTGTATGCACCTTCGGGGGGAAGGGAAGCCAGCTCCAGAGCTCGGTAGCAATCTTGGGGGTGCACTGGGAGACAACAATCCCCCTCCTCTGGTACTGTAGGAAGAGGGTTTATTGCACCCCCAAAGAAAAAAGACCCTGTAGGCATCAGCCAGAGACCTTTTATCATCAGGGCGGAGTGGAACTACCCCAGAACCAGGTACTCCTGGTGCGGGATGTTTTAAGACATCAGGGTTTGAATCTCAGCCAAGCGCGTAGGAGGCAGGGAGGCTGAAGCAGGACAAGCCACCCACCCAGGCTACCCTGTGAGGGCTGTCTCCCTGGTTGAGGGAGGAGAGACTGGGGTGTGCCCATTTTTCTCCCCAACACCAACACGAGGTGGGGATGCTTCAGTTAACAGAACAGTGGCCGGCAGTGGAGGTGGGACTCACTTATACCAAATCCCGCCCCTCCATGTCTGGCAACTGGTTATCTACCAGAGTGAGACTGACACTGACCGCACCAGACTACCTGTCCTCCAGACCAGCACAGCCACTGGTCCCAGGCACCAACAGACAACTGTCCTGCAGTTTTGTAAAGTGGTCTGGTATTTTTTGTTTGTTTTTATCTCTTTTCTTTCCTTCTCTTTCCCCCCTTTTTCTTTCTACCCTCCTCTTCCCCCTCCCCACTTTGGAATCAGGCTCATAGATTGATTTGATTTTTGGTAAATTCTTATTTTATATATATATAATATATATATACTTATATATATATTATATATATGTATTATATGTATATAATACAAAGAAAAAAGGATATGTGTATATATATATATAATCATATATATATGATTATATATATGTATATATATGACCATAATCATATATATATGGTCATATATATACGTATATATATATAATCATATATATATACGTATATATAATCATATATATACATA
The DNA here is from genome assembly GCF_027475565.1 of Acinonyx jubatus. Taxonomy (NCBI): domain Eukaryota; kingdom Metazoa; phylum Chordata; class Mammalia; order Carnivora; family Felidae; genus Acinonyx; species Acinonyx jubatus. The sequence continues at coordinate 89,399,413 of NC_069388.1, read as the reverse complement.
TATATAATCATATATATATACGTATATATATGACCATATATATATATATGAGTGTATATATATATATACACACATCCTTTTTTTTTCTTTCTCTGTTCTGGTTGTTTATTTGTTTAATCAGGCATTTTTACTCTATTCTTTTTATACCTTTTTCTGTATCTCCTTCTTTATTCTCTCTCTCTCTCTCTCTCTCTCTCTCTGGAATAAGTCTTATGATCTCTTTGATTATCTGCCTGGTCTTTTTTATTTCACCCCTTTCATTTTTCTCTTTGTATGGGGGGTTCCTCCCCCATTTTTCTTTTTTCCAGGGTTACTTCAATGAACAAATCAAAGGACACCTGGTGGAAGGTCCAATCAATCCACCACCATGAGCAGCGGGATAGAAGAGCCAAAGACACAACAACACAGTACATAAAATGTTCCAAAAAACACTTCCTGAAGTGCCAGGCCCTGGACAACATATGACACCTTTTTAATATAGTAGTACTCACAAGTGCAGGACACATAACAAGCTATTAAAACACATAAAATACAGAAACCTAGCCAAAATGACAAAATGGAACAATTCCCTTCAAAAGAAATTCCAGAAAGAAATGACAGCCAGAGAACTGCTCAAAACAGATATAAACAATATATCTGAACAAGAATACAGAATAAAAGTCAAAAGACTAATAGCTGGACTTGAAGAAAAAAGAATAGAAGACAGCAAAGAATCTGTTGCTGCAGAGATCAAAGACCTAAGAACTAGTTGTGATGAATTAAAAAATGCTGTAAATGAGATGCAAAATAAACTAGATGCAGTGACAACAAGGATGGAAGAAGCAGAGGAGAGAATAGGTGAAATAGAAGATAAAATTATGGAAAATGATGAAGCTGAAAAAAAGAAGGAAAGGAAATTAACAGACCATGAGGGGAGAATTAGAGACCTAATCACCTAATCACCTAATCACCTAAGTGATTCAATGAACCAAAATAATATCCATATCAAAGGAGTTCCAAAAGAAGAAGAAGAAAGAGGAAGAGGCAGAAGGTTTATTTGAACAAATTATAGCTGAGAACTTCCCTAATCTGGAGAAGGAAACAGAGGCATCCAAGTCCAAGAGGCACAAAGAACTCCCTTCAAAAACAACAAAAACAGGCCAATACCAGGACATATCATAGTGAAATTGGCAAAATACAAAGATAAGGAGAGAATTCTGAAAGCAGCTAGGGACAAACAGGCCTTAACCTACAAGGGTAGACACATAAGGGTAGTAGCAGACCTATCCATTGAAATTTGACAGGCTAGAAGGGAGTGGCAGAAAATATTCAATGTGTTGAACAGGAAAAATATGCAGCCAAGAATCCTTTATCCAGCAATGCTCTCATTCAGAATAGAAGGAGAGATAAAGGCTTCCCCAGACAAACAAAAACTAAAGGAGTTCATGACCACTAAACCAGTCCTGCAAAAGATCCTAAAGGGGGCTCTGTGAGTGAAAAGCAGCAAAGACTACAAAGGACCAGAGACATCAGCACAAGCATGAAACCTACAGATAACACAATGACATTAAATTCATATCTTTCAATAATCACTCAGAATGTAAATGGACTAAATGACCCAATCAAAAGACACAGGGACATTCTTATCAGAATGGATAAAGAAAAAACAAGACCCATCTTTATGCTGCCTACAAGAAATTCATTTGACCTAAGGACACCTGCAGAACGAAAGTGGGGGGATGGAGAACCATCTATCATGCTACTGGATGGCAAAAGAAAGCTGGAGTAGCCATACTTATATCAGACAAACTAGATTATGGACCAAAGACTGTAACAAGAGATGAAGAAGGGCATTATATCATAATTAAGGGGTCTGTCCATCAAGAAGAGCTAATGATTGTAAATGTTTATGCCCCCAACATATAGCACCCAAATATATAAATCAATTAATCACAAACATAAAGAAATGTAAAGATAATAATACCATGATTGTAGAGGACTTTAATACTCCACTTACAACAATGGACAGATCATCTAGGTGGAAAATCAATACGGAAAAAAATGACTCTGGATGGCACATTGGACCAAATGGACTTAACAGATTCAGAACTTTTCATCCAAAAGCAGCAGAATACACATTCTTCTCGAGTGCACATGGAACATTCTCCAAAATAGATCACGTACCGGGTCACAAAACAGGCCTCAACAAATATAAAATAATTGAGATCATACTATGCATATTTTCAGATCACAATGCTACAAAACTTGCAATCAACCATAAGAAAATATTTGGAGAGCCCCCAAATACATGGAGATTAAAGAACATCCTACTAAAGAATGAATGGGTCAACCAGGAAATTAAAAAAACACATGGAAGCAAATGAAAATGAAAACATGACAGTCCAAATCCTTTGGGATGCAGCAAAGGCAGCCCTAAGAGAAAAATACATTGAAATTCAGGCCTATCTCAAGAAGCAAAAAAGGCCCCAAATACATAATATAACCTCATATCTAAAGAAACTAGAAAGACAGCAGCAAAGAAAGCCCAAAGCTAGCAGAAGAGGGGGAAATAATAAAGATTAGAGCCAGAAATAAACAATACAGAATCCAAACAAAACAAAACTGTAGAACAAATCAATGAATCTAAGAGCTGGGTTTTTAGAACAACAAAAGAAATTGATAAACCCCTAGCCAGATTTCTCATAAAGAAAAGACAGAGAACCCAAATAGATAAAATCATGAATGAAAGAAGAGAAATTACAACCAACACCACATAAATACAATTATTATAGAATATTATGAAAAATTATATGCCAACAAACTGGACAACCTGGAAGAAGTGGAAAAATTCCTAGCCACCCACACACTACGAAAACTCCAAAGGGAAGAAATAGAAAATTTGAACTGACTCATAACCAGTGAAGAAATTGAATTGGTTATCAAAATTTCCCAACAAATAAGAGTCCTGGGCCAGATGGCTTCCCAGGGGAACTCTACCAGACATTTAAAGCAGAGTAAATACCTATTCTGCACAAACTGTTCCAAAAAATAGAAATGGAAGGAAAGCTTTCAAACTCATTCTATGAAGCCAGCATTACCTTGATTCCCCAAACCAAAGACCCCACTAAAAAGAATTACACGCCAATATCCCTAATGAATAGGGATGCAAAAATTCTCAACAAGATACTAGCAAATTGAATTCAACAGTATATTAAAAGAATTATTCACCACAATCAAGTGGTATTCATTCCTCAGCTATAGGGCTGGTTCAATATTTGCACATCAATCAACGTGATATCTCACAGTAATAAAAGGAAGGAAAAGAACCGTATGATCCTGTCAAAGATGCAGAAAAAGCATTTGACAAAATACAGCATCACTTTTCGATAAAAACCCTCAAGAAAGTCGGTATAGAAGGAATATACATCATAAAAGCCATATATGCAAGGCCCACAGATAATATCATCTCCAATGGGGAAAAACTGAGAGCTTTCCCCGAGATAAGGAACACGACAGGGATGTCCACTCTCATCACTGTTCAACATAGTGTTGTTCAACATAGTGTTGGAAGTCCTAGCCTCAGCAATCAGACAACAAAATGAAATAAAAGATATCCAAACTGGCAAAGAAGTCAAACTTTCACTCTTCGCAGATGACATGATACTCTACATAGAAAACCCAAAAGACTCAGCCAAAAACTGCTAGACCTGATACATGAATTCAGCAAAATAGCAGGATATAAAATCAATGTACAGAAATCGGTTGCATTTCTATACACCAATAATGAGGCAACAGAAAGAGATATCAGGGAATCTATCCCATTTACAATTGCACCAGTAACCATAAAATACCTAGGAATAAACTTAACCAAAGAGGTAAAAGATCTGTGCACTGAAAACTACAGAAAGCTTATGAAAGAAATTGAAGAAAAGAAGACACAAAGAAATGGAAAAACATTCCATGCCCATGGACTGGAAGAACAAATATTTTCAAAATGTCAATACTACCCAAAGCAATCTACACACTCAACGCAATCCCAATCAAAATAGTACCAGCATTCTTCACAGAGCTAGAACAATCAATCCTAAAATTTGTATGGGGGGGCACCTGGGTGGCTCAGTCGGTTAAGCGTCCGACTTCGGCTCAGGTCATGGTTTCACAGTCCATGAGTTCGAGCCCTGCGTCGGGCTCTGTGCTGACTGCTCAGAACCTGGAGCCTGTTTCAGATTCTGTGTCTCCCTCTCTCTCTCACCCTCCCCTGTTCATGCTCTCTCTCTGTCTCAAAAATAAATAAATGTTTAAAAAAAATTTTTTAAATAAAATAAAATTTGTATGGGACCACAAAAGACCCCAAACAGTTAATGTTGAAAAAAAAACAAAAACAAAAACGAAGCTGGAGGCATCACAATCCTGGACTTTAGCCGTATTATAAAACTGTAATCATGAAGACAGCATGGTATTGGCACAAAAACAGACACATAGACCAATGGAATAGAATAGAGAACTCAGAAATGGATCAAGAATGGATGGCCAACTAATCTTTGACAAAGCAGGAAAGAACATCCAATGGAAAAAAGACAGTCTCTTTAGCAAATGGTACTGGAAGAACTGGACAGCAACATGCAGAAGAATGAAACTGGACCACTTTCTTATACCATACACAAAAATAAATTCAAAATGGATTAAAGACCTAAATGTGAGACAGGAAACCATCAAAATCCTACAGGAGAAAACAGGCAGTAACCTCTTTGATTTCAGCCACAGCAACTTCGTACTTGACATGTCTCCAGAGGCAAGGGAAACAAAAGCAAACATGAACTATTGGGACCTCATCAAGATAAAAAGCTTCTGCACAGCAAAGGGAACCATCAACAAAACTAAAAAGCAACCAACAGAATGGGAGAAGATATTTGCAAATGACATATCAGATAAAGGGTTAGTATCAAAAATCTATAAAGAACTTAACCAAACTCAACACCCAAAAAACAAATAATTCAGTGAAAAAATGGGCAGAAGACATGAACAAACACTTTTCCAAAGAAGACATTCAGATGGAAAACAGACACACGAAAAGATGCTCAACATCATTCATCATCAGGGAAATACAAATCAAAACCACAATGAGACAACCTCACACTGGTCAGAGTGGCTAAAATGAACAACTCAGGAAACAACAGATGTTGGTGAAGATGTGGAGAAAGGGGAACCCTCTTGCACTGTTGATGGGAATGCAAACTGGTACAGCCACTCTGGAAAACAATGTGGAGGTTCTACAAAAAATTAAAAATAACTACCCTACAACCCAGCAACTGCACTACTAGGTATTTATCCAAAGGATACAGGAGTGCTGATTCGAAGGGGCACATGCACCCCAATGTTTATAGCAGCACTATCCACAATAGTCAAAGTATGGAAAGAGCCCAAACGTCCATCAACTAATGAATGGATAAAGAAGATGTGGTATATATACACAATGGAATACTACTCAGCAATGAAAAAGAATGAAATCCTGCCATCTGAAACAAGATGGATGGAACTGGAGGGTATTTTATGCTAAGCGAAATAAGTCAGAAAAAGACAGATATATGATTTCACTCATATGTGGAATTTTAGATAATCATGGGGACGGGAAGGAAAAATAAGATACAGAAAGAGAGGCAAACCATAAGAGTCTCTTAAATACAGAGAACACACTGAAGGTTATGGGGGTGGGGGGTTGTGGGGCTGGTGAAAATGGGTGATGAGCATTGAGGAGGGCACTTGTTGGGATGAGCACTGGCTATGGTATGAAAGTGATGAATCACGGAAATCTATTCCTGAAGCCCAGACTACACTGTATGCTAGCTAACTTGACAATACATACATACATAACAAAATAAAAACTTAAATAAATTAAAAATTAAATTAAAAATTTAGTTCCTCAGTCACGCTAACCACGTGTGGTAGCCACATGTTGCTGGTAGGTGGCTACAGCATGGGTACAGAACATTTCCATCATCACAGAAAGTTCTCTTGGACAGTACAACATAGAAGGGACTGACAAAGCAATTGGATGGAAGGAGCCTAGATCCCACAATGACCCCATGGACATTGGATATGACTACAGTGTTTGAAGGCACCTGAATGGGACAGGATGACACAGTTGGTCAACAGCTCGGAGCACTAAGGTTCAAGCTACCCTACCTAGTGGAGAATGAGCCCTATCAATTTGTCTCTGGGACTCCTTCTTGTTGTTCATAACTAACCAGTGCCCTCTACTGACTGGCAGATTCTTCTTGATGTATTTGATCAGGTCTGAGTCTGGGAGCCATTTAGCCTCTGAAAAGCCTTAGAGGTTCCACTTTCAAAAGGTAATCCTCCTAGCTTATTTCCAAATTCCTGGGGAGATCTACCATCACTCACATACTGGAGCATATTATTATGAGCAAACGGCTTTGATCATGCACTTCTGAGCAGAGCCTCATACTTGTTTCCTTTGCATTTCACCAGATCTTGCATACAGGGACAACACATGCCTGAGGTTCAGGTAGCTTGCAGTGAAAGAGCAGCAAGAATTCTATATTGCAATTGATACACTATTTAGCGTCTGGAGGCTTCTGGACCAGAATCCAGAGGAAAAGTGTAACTGTCATTTCTCAGTAAACTCCAAGGAAAATTCCTAAAACTGTCACAACCTTAACCTCATCTGGCAGAAGAGAACACATCTACCAAATGGTGGTCTAATGGTGGCTGCCTTTACCAAGGGCTCAGGGAGTCAGCCTCCTCCTACTGGTTATGGCCCAGGAATGTAGGAGCCTCTGAATTCCTAGGTCACCTGCAGGCTTTATGGCAGCATTCCAAGACCACTTCTTACCATGACACTGGCTATTTTATAAATGATGAATCAGTTCCAAAGATATGCATGCGGGACTCATGGGCCAGGTATTGCGCATCGTGAGTACTGTATAGACAAGAAGTGTTGATATACTAGAGATCACCAATACATTAAATAGATTCAACAAACAGCTTTGCAGACTGTCTCACTGGGGCCCTCCTTTGGTTTGAATCTTTCTCTGCACCTTTGTGTGCCCAGTCCTTTCCGTGATACAGGACCTTCACCAGGTGACCTACAATATCTGGTGTTCCCCTCTCACTTTTTGTTTTGTTTTTTTTTTGGGGGGGGAGGGGAGAGAGAGGTAGCACGAGCTGGGGAGGGACGGAAAAGGGAGAGAATCTCAAGCAGGGTCCACATCCAGCAAGGAGTCCAACACCGCAGGCCTTGATCTCACAACCTTGAGATCACGACCTGAGCCGAAACCAAGTTAGAGGCATAAGAGACTAAGCCATCCAGGTCCCCCCTACCCCTTACTTCTTAAAGAGTGGTGGTTGTTTTCCTTCACTTCCTCTCTGTTCTAGACATTCTACATACTTCATCTCCCCCTGCCCCTAGGAGGGAGATTTACATTTTCCTGTAGACTAGCCTGTGAACCAGTGGTGGGAAGAAAATTTCTTGGGGAATTTGTTTGAAAAAAAATAATAAGAGAGATTCTTGGAGCTCCACCCCCTGAGATTCTAATTTATTAGGCCTAGGGGTCCTAGAAATGGGCATTTTAAACAAATGCCACAGATGAATCTGAAAAACGATCAAGTGTTTAAATCAGCTTCCTGCTGCTCTCTTTAACCACTATTCTCCAAGTACTTTGCCTCCTTCCTGCTAGATCACCCAAGCCTTCCCTTAAAAACCAAAATTTAGCAGGACCTAAGGGAGGGGAGAACGAGCAGTTATTATTTAATGGCTACAGTTGCAGTTTCAGAGTACGAAAAATGTTTTGAAAATGGATGGTGGTGATAGTTGCACTACAGTGTGAATATACTTAATGCCACAAAACTGTACACTTAAAAATAGTTAAAACAATAAATGTCACGTGATGTGTATTTTGCCACAATTTAAAAAATAAAAAAAGGAATGGGTACTGATACATACTATAATATAAACAAACCCTGAAAACATTATCTAAGTGAAAGATGCCAGACACAAAATACCATAAATCATATGATTCCATCAGTATGAAGATATTTTAAAATTGAGTGTGGTGATAGCTGCACATATCTGTGAATGTACTAAAAACTACTAAAATGTACACTTTAAATGGGTGAATGGTACAGTATGTACATTATATCTCAATAAAGCTGTTAAAATTTTAACTGATTTTAAAACTGTGATCACATTTATTTAAACTTCTGAAGAACTAAAGTGGCATCCCATAAATCCTGGAATCACATTCTGGTGACATACTGGGGGAAAAAGAAGCAAATAAATCAAAGGAATGAGGTTTAGAACAGCTGTCAAGGAAGATCAGAAAGATCTGTAACTGGGCATGGTGGTCCTCTGGTCACAGCGACAAGGACAAAGGCAAGATTATAAAACACACTATGTTGAAATTGATCAGAAACCTTTATTATGTTCCTCATCATTCATTAAGCAACCTACACAAATCATTTTCTTTTTCTCTGCCTCAAACAGCATAGGCTGCATCCAAGCCTAAATGGAAGACACAGTAGGTGGAAGACCTTGTAGAGAAAAGCTAACATGTGAGATCTCTGCTTATCTCGGCTTAGGTGAAGGTAGGACAGGAAAAGCATATAAGTACAATATTCCAAATACTCCGTTCTTCAAAGATGAGGCCTGCAGGAGAGGGGCTGTCCGAAGGATGCAGGTGAAGGCTCACAAAACTGCCCAGCTCAGCAATCAATCCAAAGGCTCACAAAACTGCCCAGCTCAGCAATCAATCCAAAGTTCCTTTAAAACAAAAACAAAAACAAAAACAAAAACAAAGAGCAACATGTAAAGCAAGGTGCCTCAAGAACTGGATGAGTGTCACAAACTGGGCAAAGTTAGAGTAGAAGCTGCTCTGGTACTGGCAATTCTCTAAGATCAAATTACTCATTTGGGGGAATATCCATCCAAAAGATCTCAGAGAAAGAACATGTCACTACAGAAAGTGGGCAGCTGAGAGTTAAGCACACAGGTCTAGAGAGTTAGAATGAGATGTGGGGAACAGAGTAAAGAAGTTGTTGTGTTAGTTAATGAGCATTTGGGGATTCCATACAAAGTGTGATCAATACAGAATAAAGGAGAAAAGTTTTCTAAGCAAAAAGTTCATAACCTTTTGAGAAACTTCCAGTTCAAGATGGGAGACTGAGCTCACAAATTTGTATGCCCTCCCTTTCAAGATTCCATTCAAAAGAAATAAAAGGTTTTAAAAAGGTATAAATCTACAATAAAGAATGGGACCCATCAGCAGTTAAGAGATTTCAACAAAAAGCTGAAGAGAAATCTGATTGAAGTATGTTTATAAATAGAAAAACAAATCAGCCTAGAATGAATAGAGGGGGGCAACAGAGGTGGGAGCCCCATCGCCTAGGAGACCCTTGGGGAAGTTCCAGCCAGACTCAGACACCAGGAATGACAGAGAAAGAAACAGGTCAGAAAGGGTTAGTGACCTGAGGGTCTACATAAGAAACAGCTGGCCCCATCTCCCTACAACCCTTCCAGCATGGAGCATTACCAGAAAACAAAATGGGAAAAAATCAGGGGTTCTCTTCTAATAAACTAAATGAATTACCTGAAGAACTACAGGAGCCTCTGAAAATGCCAGCTCCCCAAAGTAAGGCTTTCCGGACCCCAGCTTAACATCTGGTCCCACCCCAGCCCACCCTAAAGTAAAAGTGCCAGGCAAAAACCACCTTCCCATACACACACACTGCTTCCAAACAGACTTCTTAACTACCTCATTCCTAAACGGAATGGAAATTACTGGGCAGACTAGAGAGAAAGGAAAAATTAAAATTTATTAAAAAAAAAAAAAAAAACCCTAGAATAAAACAGATAATTCAGAAAAGAACACAAGAAAACCAAGCAAAAATACCTCTAAGTTAAAACAGAAAAAAAGAAATAGCCTCTGTGATAAAGGCAAATTCCTGCTGAGATCAACTGATAAACCTGATTGAAATATTTTTAAAAAGAAAATCCTTCAAGCACTGAAGAGGCACCAATAAAAGTGAAATCTAAAATCTAGAGAAGGCAAGAACACAAAGTAAACCCAGCCTCCAAACCTGTTTTTGCCCTAAGATCATTTGCCGTCCAAAAGATAGAGCTGAGAAATTTTGGCTGAGCAAATCAAGAGTCAAATCTAAGAGTGTGCCCAAGAGAGAAGGTCTGATTTTTTAAAAAGCTACAGTCCCAAAAAGTGGCACCCTCAGAGTAACACTGCACTAGAATTAAATCAGCCCCTTCGCAGACTTGCCATCAGGGTTCACATAGATTACCACAGAGAACCAAGAATCCTCAAGTCTTGGATCTGGATTAAGGAGATTAATACATTCCCCTAGGTGCCTTGCAGCAGCAAATGAAAATCTTCTTTGGAGAAAGGTTTCATCATACAAGCCTCAAACTATCCAAAAAATAATTTATTCAAGTACATTGACCAATACATCAAGAAAGCTAGGCATAAAGAGGAAAAAAGACTATGAAACAATATCAACAGAAACAAGTCAGGAAAAAAAATAAAATAAATCGGCCTCAAAAATGCTTTGGATATTAATTAGACTGGAGACTATAAAACAACGACACTTACTTTGTTTAAACAAATAAAAGACTAGCTTCAAAACACCTGGAGCAAATACAAATAACAAACAGGCAAATGGAATTCACAGAACTGAAAATACAAAAACAAACTAAAAAATTAACAGAAAAGTTTAAAGGAGACAATTCACTGGAGAGAATTAATAAACTGGGAGATCAGAAAAAAACTACACAGAATGCAGCACAGAGAGGCAAAATTATGACTGAGGTTTAACATACATTTAATGGAAATCTTAATGAGAAAGGAGAAAGAACAAAGCAGAGCCATTATCTGAAAAGATACAAGCTGAGATTTCTCCAGGACTGATAAAAGACACCAATCCCTAGATTTAAGAAGCCTAAGCAGCAGATACACAGAGGGAAATCAGCACCCAGATACATCCAAGTAAAACTACAAAAATATCAAAGACAAATATAAAAATCTTAAAAGTATCCAAAACAAGGACAAATTAGCTTCAAACAATTAACAGATTAACAGTGATTTCTAAACAGAAACAATGGAAGTCAAAACACAGAATGAGATCTTCAACACTATAAAATTAACTTTCCACCTAAAATTCTATATTCAGCAAGATGCCTTTAAAAACCAAAGTAAAATATAGGAATGCAGGCACTCTGGAAAACACTATGAAGGTTCCTCAAAAAATTAAAAATAGAACTACCCTACGACCCAGCAATTGCACTATTAGGCATTACCAAGGAATACGGGTGTGCTATTTCAAAGGGGCATATGCATCCCAATGTTTATAGCAGCACTATTGACAATAGCCTAAGTATGGAAAGAGCCCAAATGTCCATCGACTGATGAATGGATAAAGAAGATGTGGTATATATACACAATGGAGTATTACTCAGTGATGAAAAAGAATAAAATCTTGCCATTTGCAACAATGTGGAATTGAACTAGAGGAATTCAAACCCCAAATTTGGCTCTAGGTCTCGCTCTGGCTCTGCGCTGACAGGGCAGAGCCTGCTGGGAATTCTCTCCCTCTCTCTCTGCCTCTCCCTGCGCTATGCTCACCTGCTCTTTCTCTCTCTCAAAAAAAATAAATAACTTTAAAAAAAAAGAGAGAGTATATACTTTCCAGATAGAGGGAAAAATGAAATAACAAATTATACTTAAAACAAGGGCAAAAAACTGAAAAAAAAAACATAAAATAGGACAAATGGGAAACACAAAATAATATGGTAGATTTAAACCCATACATATATATATCACTAATTGCATTAAACATAAATGAACTAAGTGCTGCAAAGACTGTCAGCCTAAAGTTTTAAAAATAGTCCAATTATACCGTTTATAAATACGGAAAGGTAAAAATTTTTTAAACGAGAAAAATACACACCATTCAAATACTAACAAAAGAAAGCTTGTAAGTTTTAAAAATATTAAACAAAATAATCTTTAAGGCAAAAAGCACAAACAAAACAATGATCAATTTATAAATATAAAATGTTCAAACACTTAACTGCTAATAGCCTACTGCTGACCAATAACACAGTTGATTAGCACATATTTTGTATGTCATATGCATTACTATACTGTATTATTACAATATAGTCACCTAGAAAAAAATGTTAACAAAATAAGGAAGGAAAAATACATTTATAGGGCGGTACTGTAAAAAAAATCTACATATACTGAAGCAGCTCGAACCTGTACCATTTAGGGTACCTGGTTGGCTCGGTCAATACAGCATGTGACTCTTAATCTCAGGGTCATGAGTTCAAGCTCCACACTCGTCAGCAGCCTACTTAAAAAAAAAAAAAAAAATGCCCACTTGGGGTGCCTGGCCAGCTCAGTCAGAAGAGCAGATGGCTCTTGATCTTAGGGTTGTGAGTTCAAGCCCCATGCTGGGTACAGAAAGTACTAAAGAAAAAGAAAAATAAACTTTAAAAACAAACAGAGGCACCTGGGTGGCTCACTAGGTTAAGCGTCCAAATCTTGATTTCAGCTCAGGTTATAATCTCACAGGTTTATGGGTTCAAGCCACACATCAGGCTCTGTGCTGACAGCAGTCAGAGTCTGCTTGGGATTCTCTCTCCATCTCCCTCTGCCCTTCCTGCACATACATGCTCTCTCTCTCAAAATAAATAAATTTAAAACAAACAAAAAACCTGTGCTATTCAAGGGTCAGCTGTACTATGAAGAACTTTATGCCAACAAACTTGAAAATTTAGATAAAATGTAAAATTCCTAGAAAAACTACAACTCTTATGGGGGGAAGCAGGGCAAGACGACCTCAAGAAAATAAAATAAAATCAGAATGGTCCCAATACCATCCAAAAACATCAATCAAAAATCTTCCCACAAGGAAAATTCTAGGCTCAGATGGCTTCACTGATGAATTATACCATTCAAATAAGAAATAATTCCAATCTTACAAATTTTCTAGAGAACAGATCAAAAAGATATACATACTCTCCAACTAATTTGTATGAGGCTCACATTCGATATGAAAAAAATCTCCAATCTCTCTTTATAAACATTGATAGAGCATTTGAATCTATTAAAATTAAACTACAAAAAACCTTAGAGTTAAGTATAATTAATGGGGAAACACTGAAAGCTTCCCCTTTGAAATAAAGATGACTGCTATCAGCACATCTATTCAACATTAGACTGGAGATTCTAGGGCAAGAAGAAATTAAAAAGAAAAGGATTGGGAAAATTTCACAAAATTGTCACTACTAGTGGATATTACTGTGTAACTAAGGAAATCCAAAAGAATCAACAGAAATCATTAGAGTTAAACAAGATGCTAGGCACAAAATTAACACAGAAAACCAATTATATTTCTATACTATCAACATTCAGAAAATTAATTTTTTCTTAGAAAAATACCAGTAACAAGAGCATCAAAATTATTAAATACTTAAAGAAAAGCATCTAACAAAATTATTCAAGATTTCTTCCCAGAAAATAAAAAACCTTAATTTATGAAACATTAAAGGGGCACTTGGGTGGCTCAGTCAGTTAAGCATCTGACTCTTGGTTTTGGCTCAGGTCATGATCTCATGGTTTCATAAGTACAAGTCCCGCATCAGCCTCTGCACTGACAGTGTGGAGGCTGCTTGGGATTCTATCTCCCTCTTTCTGCTTCTCCCCCACTCACGCTGTCTCTGTCTCTCTCAAAAATGAATTTAAAAAAAAAAAAAAAAGGTTTTTAAACATTAAAGATCTAAATAAATGGAGAAATATACCATGTTCATGGACTGAAAGATTCACTATTGTAAAAATATAGTTTCTCCCCCTAAATAATCTACAGATTCAATACATTCCCCACCGATACGCTTTTTACATGGAATTTGACAAGCAGATCTTAAAATACGCATGAAAGTGCAAAGAACTTAAAATAGTCAAGACACTTAAAGAAGGTGGGAAGATTTGTTCTTTCAAATAAAGCAACTATAATTCAGACTGTGTGCGATGGGCATGGGAATAGACACAACAGAAAGCCCAGAAACAGCCCTGATTTCTAACAAAAGTAGCACTGCAAAGAAAATAATACGGAAAAGTATCTATCTAAATAATAAGAAAAAAAATAAATTGACCCTCACTTCAGTCTGATACACAAAAAGTCAACTAAAGTTTTATGAAAGACAAGAAAACTACAAAAATTTTAGCATATAGGAAAATGTCTTCATGACATGGGATGGGAAAAAAGTCTTAAACAGGAAAACAAAGAGCATTACCTATAAAGAAAAACATTAATACATTTGACTATCTTTATTTTTGTTAATGTTTTAATTATTTTTGACAGAGCACAAGGGAGGGCAGAGAGATGGGGACATTAGATCTGAAGTGTGCTCTGTGCTGACAGCAGCGAGCCTGACATGGGGCCTGAACTCACTAACCATGAGATCATGCCCTAAGCCTGAGTCAGGTGCTCAACCAACAGAGCCACCCAGGTCCCCCACATTTGACTATCTTTAATTAAGAACTCATTTATTGGGGTGGCTGGGTGGCTCAGTCAGTTAAGCATCCTACTCTTGATTTCAGTTCAGGCCATGATCTCATGGTTAGTGAGGTCAAGCCCCACATCAGGCTCGGTGCTGACAGGGTGGAGCCTGTTTAAGATTCTCTCTCTCTCTCTCTCTCTCTCTCTCTCTCTCTGTGCCCCCTCCCACTTGTGCATGCCCTTTCTCTCTCTCTCTCAAAATAAATAAACTTAAAAAAATAACCTCATTTATCAAAAAGCACTCTAAACAGTGAAAAACCAAGTCTAAACCAGGAAAAGATACCTGCTTCCCATATGCTGAAAAAGATTCATATCCAGAAAAAAGAAAAAGAAAAAGAAAAAGCATATACATACATAATTACAGTTATAGTTATAAATCAATAAGGAAAAAGACAAAATATCCAAGATAAAAATAAGACACCACCTCACCCCCAAAAAAGGGACACACGTATGAGAAGATGTCACCAGTAATCAGGGCAATGCAAATTAAAAGTACTATGCAATTATCATTAACATCCCCACCAGACTGGCAGAAATTAAATCCCAAGTGTTGATGAGAATGAGGAACAGTGGGAATTATCATATGCTCTTGGTAGAAATGTCAATCAGGCATGCAAGAAGTATGGGCATGGGAATAGACACAACAGTATCTATTAGACAGCAGTATCTACAAAAGATGGAGTTATACATATCCTATATCCCAGCAATTTTATCTATACCCACATACATACATACATAAACACACACACACACACCTGGAGAAACGTGTAAGAATGTTCATAGTGAATTGTTTATAACAGAAAAAAAAGTTATCCAAATATCCACATTAAAATGGTTCAATTGTGGGGCACCTGGGTGGCTCAGTTGGTTATGCATCCAACTTCAGCTAGGTCATGATCTTGCAGTTCATGAGTTCGAGCCCCGCAGTGGGCTCTGTGCTGACAGCCTAGAGTCTGGAAGCCTGCTTTGGATTCTGTGACTCCCTCTCTCTGCCCTATCCCACTTGCATTCTCTCTTTCTCTCTCAAAAATAAATATTAAAAAACATTTTTTTTAATGGCCCAATTGTAATACTGTCACACAATCGTATGCCATACAGCACAAAAAACAAACGAGATATGTACAACCACATAGATGATTTGGTTACATTTTTAAAATTTCAAAAAAATATAAAACTAAATCCCACTGTTAAAGGATACATGCTTATGTGCTAAAACTATAAAGAAAAATCAAGTAAGTAATTACCAAAAAGTCAGGATACTGTTAAGTCAGCAAAGGGGATGGAAAGAAGATCTATCACAAAGAAGGAATATATATGGAACTTCTGGGGGCTGATGCTATTCTATCTCTTAACCTAGCTGGTGGGTACAATGGTGTTCATTTAGTTATTTATTGCCTTTACATTTGTTATCTGTGTTCATAAGGAAAGGCTTAGAATATACATATATCAATACTTTTGCATATAACATACAGAAAATTACCCAAGAAACTAATAACAGTTGCCTGCAGGGAAGACATGTCTAAGAGGGATTAAAGGACAGGAAGGGTAGTGGTAGTGTCCACATTACTGTTTTTCAACTACTTGACCTACAGGTAAAGCATGGGAGATTTAACTATGACAAGAAGATATGTTATTAGCCTTGACAATGTCAAAGTATAAGTATAAATGACACTAAGTGAGAGTTAAGAGTGGGTTAAAAAATGGGAAAGGAAGAGATAGGCTCACTGATAGTCATACCTTCCAAAGTGGAGAGTTAACCAAAAAAATAGATATTTTAGTGTTATGTAAACTGTAAAGGTAACAAAGGAACAATTTGTTCCTTTTATAATGTCCAACATTATAAAAATAATGACATAACTACCAAAAATCAGAAGGGGGGAAGAGGGATTTATGGAGCAGTACAGGTTACCCAAATCTTCATTTATCACAGCAGGAAGTTAACAGATAACATGTATAGTTGAAAAACCAAAGATGAAGCATATTATTTAGAAATGTAAGTAACCACTTAAAAAGCTAAAAAACAGAAACAACAAAAGGGCATGGAGCACCAGCTGCATTTCATTGTAAGACATTAGATATTTGATTTTCAAGCATGGATATATACCGCCTTGATTAAAAAAGAAAAAAAAAATAATTTTCTACTTAGAACATATGCATCTAAGGACATAAGAACATTTATTTTACCAAGTACAAAGTAAGAGAATACTCAATCTACGAATGCTAAAATGGCCAAAATTCAGATATATTAATGTAGAGAGAACAGACGAATGCAACTACTGAGATTATTGGATCAGAAGATGAAAATGAATACATCCACCACTCAATAAATGACCATTTATGAAAAATCCAACCTAAGGGGCACCTGGGTGGTTTAGTTGGTTAAGGGCCCTGACTCGGTTTAAGCTCAGGTCATGACCTTGCGGTTTGTTGAGTTCAAGCCCCCCACCCCCACCCCCCCACCAGCCAAGGCAGGCTCTGCACTGACAGTGCAGAGCCTGCTTGGAATTCTCTCTCTGCCCCTCCCCCGCTTGTGCACATGCTCTCACACTCTCTCAAAATAAATAAATAAACTTAAATAAACAAATAAATTAATAATAAAAATAAAAATCCAAGCTAAGTACTATGCCATGGAAGAGGATAGAGGGGAAAACTACATAAGATCTCTCCACTTCCATTCTGTGGTACCCTCCAATTCATCATCCACAGGTCTGTAGTGTTACCTCTTTAAAATATGTATCTTATTATATACTCTGAAAAACTGGTCACTAAAAGTGAGCTGGTAAAGCAGGCTCTGAACATTTTTGGAGAACTGATGGGAAGTCTGTCACAAGAAGTTGCCTTCCTTAGGTAGGCAGGTAACAAGTTACTAAGAAAAATGAGTAAGCAAAAAAAGGGTTAAGACAGACCTACAAACTGAAAGAATACTCAATAATCTAGACTTAAAGCTAGCTATGGAAATGTATCTTGAAACACATTTAAAAGAATGTATCAAAAGGGTGAGAGGCCCAGATTGATATGACGCAGAACAAAAGAGAAAAATAGTGATATATATGACACAGAACAAAAGAGAAAACTAGTGAAATAAATAAAGCCACAAAGGATTTGTGGAGATAATGAGGCTTGAAAGAGATAATGAGAACACCCTGGTATTGTAAGGGCAAGAATGAACTGCAAGTGCACGGCTTTCACATACTCAAGCAGAATTTGTGCAGGGAACAATAAGCTAATCAGATATAGTAATTAAATAGGAGAAATAGCCCTGAAAGAAGATAGCTAAAATAAGGTATCTCAAATATTTTCTATTTCAATGACAAGACTTAGTACACAAGTTAATCCAAAATTCTTAACAACAAACAGGCAAGTACATAATCTCCCAGTGGCAAAATAATAACTATAGGGCACCTGGGTGGCTCAGTCGGTTAAGAGTCCAACTCTTGATTTCGGCTCAGCTCATGATGAACCCCGCGTTGAGCTGACAGTACTGGATTCCCGGGATTCTCTCTCTTTCCCCCTCTCTCTGCCCCTCTCGCTCAAGCATGCGAGCTCTCTCTCAAAATAAATATTAAAAAATTTTTTTTAAATAATGTTATACAGACTGAAGAAGAAAAAAGAACAAGAAGCAACCCTTTAAATGTTGGCAATTGTTTCTGATCTCTAGCATTATGATACAGGGAAGATTATATCTAGGAATGGAGATTAAAATATGAATCAAACTTTTCAATGCACCTAACTCCACTGGAGTCCTTATACTGCCTCTCATTTTTTATAATTAGCAATTTTCAGGAAAAAGTTCTAATGACCCAAGAGAATTAGAATTGCTAGATCTCACCAGATTTAACATATTAGTTTTTCCCATCTTAATGGGAAGTAGAAAGAATTATCACTATACAGACAAGGAAGAACCAAATAGCAGTTTATAAGATTTTGAACTCAGCTCATTAGCATGGGAAAGACAGGTGGAAATGATTATCCATCCATAGAGAACTCACCTTCCAGAAAAGCAAATTCATCCACGGCTTCTATTGCATTATCTGAAACACAATGTAAAGGGACACCTGACTAACTCTGGTCATTTGGACACCAACCTCTTAAAAAAAAAAACCACAACCCACATAGTGAAGGGCGTGAGGCTTTATGCAAATGAGGGCATTTATAAAATTTGTCCCTTGATTTTGTGAATCCATTTCTACTCCACCACTGAATCTTACATATCAGCTGCCTCTCTACAAGAGTAGAAAAGCCTAGGTAAACACTGTTCG
This sequence comes from Acinonyx jubatus, assembly GCF_027475565.1. Taxonomy (NCBI): domain Eukaryota; kingdom Metazoa; phylum Chordata; class Mammalia; order Carnivora; family Felidae; genus Acinonyx; species Acinonyx jubatus. The sequence continues at coordinate 89,380,589 of NC_069388.1, read as the reverse complement.
GTAAGGGGAAACCCTTTGCTCTGAAAGTCATCAAAGAAGAGTCTGGCAAAATGAAGGGAAAGTGGAATTAAGGTACACAAAAGTTTACACATATACAAGGGTTACCAACTAAAAAGAAACAAATCAAACCCCCAGTTTCTATGGGAAAAAGAAGTGTCAAGTCTGATTCAACATAGCAGACAGCATAAAGGGGTATAATCAGCTTTAGCAACACATGGACTCCTTTCATTCCCTACCTCACCACCTATACAGCCACCCAAAGCACTGGGACCCTAAAGGTAGGACTTTCTATCACTGTGGCAGTCCAAAGGGATGTGGCACCTTTCATCTTACAGAGGTGGCTTCCCCCAGCCCTCCCTTCTTTGCCCCCAGATACCAAATACCACAGTGACACTCTACCCAAATCTCTCCTCTGAAGGGTTTTCCTCTTTCCTTGTTGAGCACAGCAGTAGGCATCTTTTGCAATGGTCTCCACAAATAATTCCTGTGAGGCACAAGGGGAGAGTTGTAGCAATGGGTTCTAGCACAATTCTTGTGAGCTCTTCTATTTGAGTGGTGGGAAGGAGGTGAGGGGTGCTCAGGTGCATGGAAAGGTTCTCAGTCTGGACTTCATGACGATCTGCTCCCATTCCCTCTACCCCAGTAGGACGTGACACGTTCCTGCTCCCTCACTTGTGAATTCTCCAGACTCATTCACTTGAGATTCCCACAAGCTGTGTCAGGCATTGTAAAAGCAATTTAAAGTCGTTGTCCGTGCCCTAATGAAGAGGCAGGTGTGTTAACAAACCAATACAACTACTGAAAGTATGTGTCTCTTTCCCCTAGTGTTCCCTCTTAGACTTTTATCTCAGAATCTGGCCCCGGACCCTCACCTCCGCATTCTTCGCACACCCAGTCCAGACCCTCTTCCACCCCGGCTTCCCCCTCTCCCCAAGCCTCCCAAGACGCCGCTAAGCCCCGCCCCCAGGAAGGTTCCCCCCCCAGGCCCCGCCCCTCGCCACGGCCCCGCCCCTCGCCACCTCCCCGCCCCGCAGCCCCGTGTGGCCTTCGCGCTCCCGCCGCACCGCTGCTCGTGCCAGAATGAAGATGGCTTCCTGTCCCGCGAGGGTCACGTCGGGGTCCGCCTTCACCAAGGCCTTCACTCGCGCTAATGGCAACCTCGAGAGACGAGCTCCGGGCACACTCGTCGGGGCCTGCGGCGGCGGGGCCGCTGCCTCCCCACTGGGCCCCTCCTCCTCGCGGGGTGTCCCATTTCCAGCCGCCACCGCCGCCATCCGGGCCCCAAGCGTGCTGCGCGCGGCCGCCGACTGTGCGCGCGCATGCGACGCCGGCCCCTTTCCCGCGCGCGCCGAAGGCCACGCCCCCTGTGGGCGCGTGGCTCCGCCCCTTACGCGGCTGGAAGCTCCCGGTACTCCCGGCTGGGCGTGGTGGCTCTCCCTGCGCCGTCGCCGCCCAGCTACCGCGCTACCGCGGACTCTTTTCCCGGTACCGGTGAACCTGTGGGGCCTAGTTGGGCCCAGGCACCGTCCCTTACTGGTTTAATGTGGTTGGGCCCGGCTGGTGCGGGGGAGGAGCATCCTTGGTCTGGAGAAACCCAAACCTGGCCCGCAAGAATGTCTCAGTCAAGTGATAAGCAAGTGATAGCCAAAGCTGAGAAGGGCAGGTGCCCCTGCGAGGCCTGGGCTTTTCGGAGGGCGCAGTGGACTGGGGAAAAAGGGTACCGAGAAGGGCGCGAAATCTGGACCAGTGTCAAGGAGAACAAAATGCCCTAAAAGGAGGTTGTGACCATCACAAGCCGTCCACGCTTGTTCAATCGCGAGTTGCACCACAGTGTTGGCTTTCAAAGTTTTTGTTCACAGGCTCCGTTTACACTCTTACAAGTTACTAAGGATCGCAAAGAGCTTTTGTTTCTGTAGGTTATATTAATATTTATTGTATTCGAAATTAAAGCAGTTTTAGAATATTTAATACATTACACGTTAACACAATGTTTTTCATGACAAGTGAACATTTTTTATGACAAGCACAAAGTGCTTCAAAAAAAAGTTTAATGAGGAAAATCTCTTGAATGTATGGCTTTAATAGAAAACAGTTGGATTCTCCAGCTGCTTCTGTATGTTAACGTTATCACTTTTCACATAGATCTGGAAACTCCTCTGCATCTTCTTGAGAAAATGAGAATGAAAAGGGCAAATAGCATCTTAGTATTATTAAGAAAATAGTTTTGACGTCACAGACACCTGCAGAGAGACTCTCAGAACACACACCACCCCCCATTAGTCCCCACACCAAAGTTTGAAATCTGGCATAAAAGATCAGTTCACGTTTGCAGTAACAGCTTTAACCTAAGTCTGTTGTTATAATAGCTCACATTTTTTAGCGGTTACTATGTGCATGGTTCAAAGTGCTTTACATTTATGTGTTTATCAAGTAACGATTTTTGTAATCCCCTTTTTGAAGTAGGTGATATTTTAACCTTTATTTTACAGTTGAGGAAGTTAAAACACAAAGTGGCTAATTTATCCACTGCAGAATGTAGTCAAACCAAGATACAGTTGAATTAAAGAATATCTAGTGTCTGCATTCATCAATGATGTAGTAAATGCTACATGACTGGATTAGCAGAGGCTCCAATAGAGCAGAGCAAGAGGCTGGGCAAGATTAAAACCTTCAGAAAGGAGTCTCTGGCACTGAAAATTTCACTACAATCTCCTTTAGGATCTCAGTCCAGAGTCCACCTTCAGATTACATTTGTGGACACTCCCGCGCAGGGAAAGCTCCACACAAAATTCGTAAAAGCACAGCCAGATTCTTGTGTCCCCTTACAGTGGGACACTCCATGGAGCAATATTCTAACTATGTCAAAGTAGTTAAATACTAATGGCTGCCTAAATTCTGAGTTAACATAATTGAACATAACATAATGAATTGACCACTGTGGGACAGGAATTAGTTCAGACTTCCTGAAGGGTAGAGGCAAATTGGCTTTTGGAGGATTCTCTTTAACCCCTCTTTCTTCCCAGTTTTCTCTGTTATCCATATTTTCCCTACCTTCTTCCACTTCCTCCTCTTCCTTTCCCTTTCTTGCCCTAGTTCCTTTCCACCCCCCCCCCCATCAGTTGTCCACTTGGCCTAGTTCCATTCTCCTTTCCTTGGTTTTACCATCACAATAAGAAGATGTTTATTTAGACCACACAGCAGTTCATGACTATGAGTGTTGAAAGGCACTATGTCGTGTTAAAAGGGGAATAGTGTTTTACTGTCCTTGAATTTTAGTGGGAAAAGCGCAGAGGAAACAGGAAAACAGGGGTCAAAAAAGCCACACACACACACACACACACACACAAAAAGGTTTGCATTTCAACCATATAGGACGAAAGGCTAAAATTATCTTTAAAGGCTACAAGAAGAAAATTAATGCAAAAAGGAAATATTATGTGAACATTTTATGTGATAAACTAATGATTTAAGACAAGTTATCATCTACCCTCCTCGGATAAGAGTTGTATCCATTAGATATATATTTTGTGGAAATACATTTCATTTATGAATTATTTTTTTTAAATAATTTCATATTGGGACACCTGGGTGGCTCAGTCAGTTAAGCATCCAACTTCAGCTCAGGTCATGATCTCACAGTTCATGAGTTCGAGCCCCGCATTGGACTCTGCACTGACAATGCAGAACCTGCTTAGGATTCTCTCTGTCTCTCAAAATAAACTATAAAAATAAAATAATTGCATGTGTGTTGTATGTTGTTAAAACTCAGTTGAGTACATTTTAAAGATCTTACTGGCTTTATTCAGCAACTCATGAATTGGGTAGCATCCAACCTAGCAGATAGAAAGCAGCTCTGAAGATCTGTACAAGGAGAGAGATTTTTACAGACCAAAGTGAACAGGAGTAAGGAAGTTATACTGGACATTTGCTGATTGGTTAAAGCAGGGTTAGTTTCCCTATATGGAGCAGAGAGAAGTCTTAGAGCCAGGTTAGAAAACTTGTGTTCAGCAGGCAAGCATTGATGGGCTTCTAGAAAAGCCCTCCTTTTCTAGAAGAACGGAACATAGAAACTAGTTAAGTTTTGACTTGCTGACATGGGGCTTAGCATGAGCAACTCCATCCTGGACCTAATCTGGTTGCTTTAACATATACATATATGTATTTTACATATATGTATGTGTACACACACACACACACACACACACACTTCTGGAGGGTCAAATATTAAGTAAACCATAGGGAACACAAGGTAAAAGAATCCATAGGACGGTTTTAAAGAGAAAAAAATATCATGAACCTAGCCATAGAAACCTTGGGATGCAGGAATCGCTTAAGCACTTGAAAGTCAACTCATCAGAAAGAGAAAGCATATGGAGAAAAAGAAAAGAAAGAAATAAAAGGAAAAGTGTTTTGGGGCTCCTGGATGGCTCAGTTGGCTGGGCGTCCGACTTCGGCTCCAGTCATGATCTCGCAGTCCGTGAGTTCAAGCCCTGCATCGGGCTCTGTGCTGACAGCTCAAGCCTGGAGCCTGTGTCTCCCTCTCTCTCTGCCTCTCCCCCACTCACACTCTGTCTCTCAAAGATGAATAAATGTTAAAAAAAATTTTTTAAGTGTTTTAAATCTTTAAAGATACAAAGGAATAGTTTACTCTTAATTCAGTATTTAAAGATATTGTTTAGGCAGTGTTCCCAATCCTTCCCTTCTAACTTTGATTGAAATGATAATAATTTGGAGGGGAGTTAAGGTGGTGGATCAGCATGGAGACCCTGAGTTTGTCTCATCCCTGAAATGCAGCTAGATCAGCACTAAACCATTTTGAACACATAGGAAATTGATCTGAGGATTAACACAAACATCTGCATAATTTGAGCCACAGAACTTCACAAGTGCACAGTTCTGAGAGGTGAACTGGGGAAGAGAAAAGCCATGGAGAGTAGGGAGCTGTTTTGTGGAGAGAGGACAGAGGAAGAGAAAGGAAAACTTCCAAACTCTTTCAATTAAGCCAGCAGTACCTTGATTCCAAAACCAAAGACCCCACTAAAAAGGAGAACTACAGACCAATTTCCCTGATGAATATGAATACAAAAAATCCTCAACAAGACACTAGCCAACCAGATCCAACAACACATTAAAAGAATTATTCTTTTAATAATTTTATATTTTTAATAATCCCACCATGACCAAGTGGGATTTATACCTGGGATGCAGGACTGGTTCAATATCTGCAAAACAATCAGTGTGATACATCACATCAATAAAAGAAAGGACAAGAACCACATGATCCTCTCAATAGATGCAGAGAAAGCATTTGACAAAATACAGCATTCTTTTTTGATAAAAACCCTCAAGGAAGTAGGGATAGAAGGATCATACCTCAAGATCATAAAAGCCATATATGAAAGACCTAACACTAATATCCTAAATGGGGAAAAAATGAGAGCTTTCCCCCTAAGGTTAGGAACAAGACAGGTATGTCCACTCTCACCACTGTTATTCAACATAGTACTGAAAGTCTTAGCCTCAGCAATCAGACAACACAAAGGAATAAAAAGCATCCAAATCGACCAGGAGGAAGTCAAACTTTCACTCTTCACAGGTGACATGATACTTTACATGAAAAACCCAAAAGAGTCCACCAAAAAACGGCTAGAACTGATCCATGAATTCAGCAGTCACAGGATATAAAACCAATGCACAGAAATCAGTTACATTCCTATATACCAATAATGAAGCAACAGAAAGAGAAATCAAGGAATTGATCCCATTTACAATTGCACCAAAACCCATAAAATACCTAGGAATAAATCTAACCAAAGAGGTGAAAAGTCTATATGCTGAAAACTATAGAAAGGTTATGAAAGAAATTGAAGAAGACACACACACAAAAAAAAAAAAAAAAAACCTGGAAAAATATTCCATGCTCCTGGATAGGAAGAACAAATATTATTAAAATGTCAATACTACCCGAAGCAAACTACATAGTCAATGCAATCCCTATCAAAATAACACAAGCATTCTTCACAGAGCTAGAACAAACAATCCTGAAATTTGTATGGAACCAGAAAAGACCCTGAATACCCAAAGCAATCTTGAAAAAGAAAACCAAATCTGGAGGCATCACAATCCCAGACCTCAAGCTGTATTACAAAGCTGTAATCATCAAGACAGTAGGGTACTGGCACACACACACACACACACACACACACACACACACACACAAACACTCAGATCAATGGAACAGAATAGAGAATCCAGAAATGGACCCACAAATGTATGGCCAACTAATCTTTGACAAAGCAGGAAAGAATATCCAATGGAATAAAGACAGTCTCTTCAGCAAGTTGTGCTGGGAAAACTGGACAGCGACATGCAGAAAAATGAACCTGGACCACTTTCTTACACCACACACAAAAATAAACTCAAAATGGATGAAAGACCTCAATGTAAGACAGGAAGCCATCAAAATCCTCTAGGAGAAAGCAGGCAAAAACCTCTTTAACCTTGGCTGCAGCAATTTCTTACTCAACATGTCTCTGGAGGCAAGGAAAACAAAGGCAAAAATGAACTATTGGGTCCTCATCAAAATAAAAAACTTCTGCACAGTGAAGGAAACAATCAGCAAAACTAAAGGCAATTGACAGAATGGGAGAAGATATTTGCAAACAACATATCATATAAAGGGTTAGTATCCAAAATCTATGAACTTATCAAACTCAACACCCAGTAAACAAATAACCCAGTGAAAAAATGGGCAAAAGACATGAACAGACATTTTTCCACAGATATCCAGATGGCTAACAGACACATGAAAAAGTGTTCAACATTGGTCATCATCAGGGAAATACAAATCAAAACCACAATGAGATACCACCTCACACCTGTCAGAATGGCTAAACTTAACAACTCAGGCAACAACAGATGTTGGCAAGGAAGCAGTGAAAGAAGAACCCTTTTGCATTGCTGGTGGGAATGCAAACTGGTTTAGCCACTCTGGAAAACAGTATGGAGGTTCCTCAAAAAATTAAAACCCTACCCTATGACCCAGCAATTGCACCACTAGGTATTTATCCAAAGGATACAGGAGTGCTGATTCGAAGAGGCACATGCACGCCAATATTTATAGCAGCACTATTAACAACAGCTTGGAAAGAGTATGGAAAGAGCCCAAATGTCCATCAACTTATGAATGGATAAAGAAGATGTGATGTATGTGTACACACACACACACACACACACACACACACAAATACACAATGGGATATTACTCGGCGATGAAAAAGAATGAAATCTTGTCATTTACAACAACGTGGATGGAACTAGAGTGCATAATGCTAAGCCAGGTAAGTCAGTCAGAGAAAGACAAATATTATATGATTTCATTCATATGTAGAATTCAAGATACAAAACAGATGAACATTGGGGCACCTGGGTGGCTCAGTCGGTTAAGTGTCCAACTTCAGCTCAGGTCATGATCTCACAGTCCGTGAGTTCGAGCCCCACGTCAGGCTCTGTGCTGAAAGCTCGGAGCCTGGAGCTGCTTCGGATTCTGTGTCTCCCTCTCTCTCTGCTCCTCCCCCACTCACACTCTTTCTCTCTCTCAAAAATAAATAGACATTAAAAAAATGAAAACAAAAACAAAACAAAGAAATAATAAAAACTCAATGTTGTCTACAAAACTTTCCATATTTAGGTTCTTCTAACCTTTCTAGTCCCATTTCATCTGTGTGCTCAAGCCATACAGATTTTGTTTCCAGTCTATAACAATTCTGCCATGAAAGTTTTTCTCATCTTCCTTCAAATTGCAAAAGTCTTCCCCTATCAACTCATCTTCCCACAGAAGAGGTTAAGTTACACATACCACTGAACACCTGTCCTTCAAAGTATTGATCACAGGTTGCAATTCTGCATTTACCTATGCGATTATTTGATCAACATTTGACTTCTCTCTTCCCCCCATCCTCCACAATAAGCTCCTTTAAGGGAGTGTCTCTGTCCACTTTTGTTCATTGAGTCTGTGGTACAGTACCTAGCACTTAATGGGTGCTTAATAAATATTTAGTGAATGAATGAATCATTAACTGTGGCTCATCTGGAATTGCCAGCCCCTAAGAAAGCATGTCAGAACCCAGAGAAAGAATTGTTATTTGGAAATGTCTACCAAGGGTACTAGTACTATTGACTCTCGAACAGCACGGGGGTTAGAGGCACCGATCCCCCTGTGCAGTTGAAAATCCATACAAGCAGCACCTTACACAACTATGCTAAGCTTGCAACCTGCATCTATAAGGTTTGCCTCCACTATACTAAACATTGTGAACCCATGTGCCTTCCTGGGCCAAGATGATAATACACATCAGAGCCCAGCAATCTATGGTCTGTGGGCCAAGTCCAGCCTGCCACCTGTTTTGTGAATAAGGCCATGTGTTTATGTATTTTCTATGTAACTTAAAGGTGACTTTAGCAAAGATTTATCATTATGGAAAGAAAAGCACTATGTCTCAGGATTGCTTTTATTGCTATTTACACTATTCTTGTGTAATCATGTGACGAGGAAGAAATAATCAGTGACCCAATTAATAAATCAATAAGTAGTAATTAAGATGAAAATTATCTACAAATGAGAAAATAAGTAATTTGACCTAGTACAAAGATGGGACAAACAGTGTCTGATAAGAAGTTCCCCCAAATATATATTTTGAATGAAGTAAGGTAAGGTAAAAATATAAGAACAGAAAATACTTATTTGGTTATTGAGGAATTTGGTGAGGTGAGGCCTCCCTCAAGTACGTGTAAGTTAAAGAAATAAAGTTATGCTTTATTTGTAGAGAATTAAACCCTACAACTACACAAAACAGATAAGAACAGATATAAAGTCATCTTAAGGAAAAAGAATAAGTCTGAAAGTTTAAGCAAAGAAAAAGATTTAAAGGGTCATCAAAGCAGGACTGGTTGGCAATGAAAGCATAGAAAAAGGGGCATCATGATGGTAAACATCAGCAGAGCCCTTTTAAGAAATGCCCACTAGAGATGGCCTCTCAGCTAATGGTTGTAAATATTCTGGTGCCATAGGTATGGCCATACCTACAGTAAAAAAGGACCGTGTCAGGCTTTCTCGGCTTAATGCCACTATAAATTTCAATCATCTAACTTGTTCCCCTCATTTGGATTCCATGCTCACGAAGCAACCTGCTGATAATTTGCCTTCCTCAGAGGTCTGTCTTCAGTGAAAGAACCTGCCAGCCATGTGGAGACAAATATTCCAGACACAGAAGTGGTTCTAATCCTCTTGTGAATTGATAAGTAGACATTCTGGTTTCATGCATCAGCTCTGAGCTTAATTAAAAAGAGAACAATGAGGTGGATCCACACTCAGTGTGTTGACAGATCCAGTTTCTAAACCAGTGGGGTGTGGACCAGACCCTTGGCAGAGGGAATGCCACCCTGTGAGGTATCTTGGGAGATGACCAAATACTCACCCTCTTATATCCCTGCATTGCCTTTGCAATGAAATTCCTCTAAGATTTGTATCTGTCTGGTGACTCTGAGAGCATTGATTTATAGGGAAGGAACCAGATGTGGATTGGCAGATCTCTGATTCTGATTAGAGAAAGGATACTAGAGTGAATTCAGAGCAAAAACGACCCTTTTCACTAACCAGCTAAAGCAACTCCTAATGTAATTGGTGCCTGAACATGTTATTTGATTTTTTTAGTTAATTTTGATCAAGAAAATGCCATTTGTATCTCTGGGTTGTGATTATTTAAGTATCTTTTCATATCTGTCAATTTTCTCCACTATAAAATGAGGATAATAACCCTTCTTATTGATTTACTAATCATTCATTCAACAAATATTTATTGAGTGCCCACTATGTGAGAGGCACCATGCCAGGCACTGGTGATATTGGGGAAATAGAGATGGTACTGGGGAAATTGGCTTCTAACGGGGCAGACATAATTTAAACCAGTTGTGTTGGTCTGACTAGGCTGCCATAACAAAATACCATAGATTAGGTGGCTTAAACAACAGAAATTTATTTCTCACAGTTCTGGAGGCTGTGATGTCCAAAATCAAGATGTTGGTTGATTTGTTTCCTACTGAGAGCTCTCTTCTGGGCCTATAGACAGCAACCTTTTCGCTGTGTGTGCACATTACCTCTTATTTGTGCATGCACAGAGAGGGAGAGCTCTTCGGTGTTTCGTCTTATAAGGACACTAATCCTATTGGATCAGGGCCCCACTCTTATGACTTCCTTTCACCTTAATTACTTCTGTTAAAGACCCCGTCTCCAAATATAGTCACCTCTATAAAGATTCTATATCCAAATAAGGTCATATTTTGAGGTACTAGGGGTTAGGACTTCAACATATACATTTGGGAGGACACACATTATTAATACCAACTGAATCCACCGTAGCTACACCTTGATTTCAGATGTCTAGCCTCCAGACCCAGTCTATGGCACTTTGTCATGGCAGCCCTAACAAACGAATACACTAGTGTTCTAGGGTCCAACCTTAGTATCAATATCCTCTCCATCAATTTACTCAAGTAAACAACACTCCTTAAGGCCTGCCCTGATATACCAGGACTCTCAAAGTCCTCATGTGGATCAGCCTTTCTCTCCACCATGGCTGTCCCTTCGTTGTTAATGCACTCCCCTTACTGTCCATATGACTACCATCTCCTTGGGAACTAGGGATTAAATGAGTGAGACTCAAAGTTTTGAAAATATAATGAAATCTTGGATTTTTTTCTTGCTTTTATTTCCTTTTTTTCTTGTTTTGTTGCTGTCCAATGATCCTGTATTGAAATATTCTCCTTTGTAGTTCTTAACTAGCTAGGCATTCCACTGAACCACTATTGATGTCATCTATGATGTCATGAGGGTGGCAGACATCAACATTATAGCCCACAGACTGGGTGATCCCCAGAATCTCTTTAATGTTTCCAGAGAGTCCTCTGGCTAAAAATCGGTTCTGCATCTGCCAGGCAATGTTGACAATCTCATCAAAAGTGATATTTCCACTGTGTTTAATGTTTTTCTGCTTCTTTCTGTCTCTTGGAAGTTCCTTGAGGACTTTGATAATCAGGGCAGAAGCAGGAGATACCACTTCAATCTGGAGCTGTCTGTTCCGAATGATCAGTTTCACTGTAATCCTCAGACCCTGCCAATCACCAGTTGCTTTGGTGATATCATCACCAATCTTTTTTGGAGACAGATGCAATGGGACAATCTTTGGGGCCAGGACAGATGTGGCACCCACTTCGCCATCGGTGCACCTCAGGTATACAACTTTGATTTCACTGGGGTCGAACTTAGGTGGCATGGTGGAGGCCACTGGTGTAGGATACACCTAGATTCAGGACAAGCAAAGACTGTTGCACCCTCACCTCCTCTGAGCCAAAAGTCAAAAGTGCTTTTCTTTGTTTCTGAAACTAAGATAGTACCAGGGAAGAATGGAAAGGAAAGCTTACTATAAAAAAATTACTAACTCTAATGGGGATTGACTATTAAGGAGTAAAGAGAAATCTAGGGGTGCCTGGGTGGCTTTGTCGGTTAAGCCTCCAACTCTTGATCTCAGCTCAGGTCTTGATCTCAGGATCGCAAGTTCAAGCCCCGCACTGGGCTCTGCACTGGGCATGAAGCCTACTTTAAAAAAAAAAAAAAAAAAAAAAAAGGAAAGTGTAAAGAATAGACGAATTGCATGTATAGGGAGGAGTCACTACCCCCAGGGCTAGATAAAAAAAACCCAAGGGTGGAACGAACATGGGACACCACCCTTACCACTGGACCTGAAATTGAAACCTTGTTGGACAGGGTGCAGACCTATGACTCAATGAGCAGTGAAGTCATTGACGTGTCTGCTGGAAAGACTTGCTGGCAATTCACCTTTTGGGTGCTTTGGGAAGATGCCTTTGAAGAAGTGTTGCACACTGCCCCGCCACTGTGTGCTACAAAAGCCTCCTCCAAAAAAAGCTCGTAGGAACCAGGAAATGCCCCCTTTTTCCTCTAGTTCCCTCTACTGATGAAGCATAACATCATATCATCTGGCTAAGGAGGAACGTGCCAACATCACCATCAAGTAGTGAAGTTGGATTTGGAGCTGAGAGACAACAGACTAATAACAGCACATTAACCCTGGTTAGATCGAATCCCATGCCTATGCTACGCTGACACTCATGCAGTTATGTGTGAATAGAGAAAACAGTATCAATAACAAAAAAACAAACTGACTGGTCTCACTAGTCTTGTCAGTCTCAAGTGGGTGTCAGGGCAGCCAACAATCCTACCACATTTCCCTGGCCTGCTCCCTCACCTCCTCAGCCAGATGGTGATTCCTCACTCTCATCTCCTCAAACTTGTACCACCTTCTCACCATACACTCACTGTGCCACTGACCTCACTTCCTGTTTCATGGAGAAAATAGAAGCACTGAGAAGAGAGCTTCTGCCAACTCACCACCACACCTACACACCGGGTAGCACCTGTGTACCCACATACCCTGCCTTCCTACCTGCTACCAGGCTGAGATGCCCATGCCCCTCTCCATGGCCAGCCCCACAACCTCTCTCTATTAGATTCCCATCCCTTCTTTCCTACTCAAGGAAACTGCTCTCGCTCCGACAACATCAACTTTTCCTCCCTCTGCTGAACCATTCCTTTCAGCATACACTTAAAAAAAAAGGCAACTCTTCACCCCACACACCCCTCCAACTTCTGCCTCGTTTCTTTGCTCTTATTTACAGCAAAAGTCTTTTTAAAACTTAGTCTATATTCATTGTCACCAATTTTTGTCTTCTCAGTCCCTCTTGCACTTACTCCAATGAGGTATTTATTGCCACCAGTCCACTGCAAGAATTTTCAAGACCACCAGTGACCAAGGGCACCCCTGCTGTGCAGAGCCCTGGAAAAGCATTTTGTCAGGGTCCTTGTCTACCTAAACAATTTGACTTTAAAATGTATTTCAAAATGTATTGGCTCATGTGAGATGTTGACATCAATCAATGAAGATTTAGAATCATCAGTAGCAAAGAGGCATTTACATATTTGTTTACTGTTCTATCACTACATGTGAAGATTCTTCACAGAGTCCAGGCACCAAGTGGTTCTGTTCAGATGCAGGAAACATCTCTTTGTGCTCTTTTGGCTAATGTTCTATCTCTCCCAGCAAGAAAAAGACAGCAACACTGTTACTGCTCACAGTGTCATGCTTTGAAACCTGTTTGTATTGAAACAAGATGGTTTGGGATTTGGGCTGTTTGTTTTTCTTTTGTGCCTCTGCAGTTCTCTGATACCATTTATTTAATGCTGATTGCCTCATTACTTATGACGTTGCATCATCCATCATGGCAGCTGTGCATTCTGGCTTCCAACCACTCTATCAAAGGCTATTTCTGTGCTTCATTGATGAAGACCAAATAATGCAAGCCTTACCCAGAAAATGCAGGAAAATATGAATGATAATCCATTTTCTGATTATGTTAAATTTTCTGATTGGAATTTTACAGTATTAACATAGAACAACATGTCTTCAAACCACATATTCTCTTTAATTCCTCAGACCATAATCACTGCATGTTTAGAAGCCAGGGTTGTCTGTACTCCTGCTTCCACGTACCACTACCAACAGGGAGGAAAGGCAGGGAGACATGGAAAGAGCAAGAAAAACAGTCTCGTTCACATAAGGAATGTCCATTCCTTTTTGGGGGTCACCATACAGCCAGCCTTCTGGAGTCCCCACCCAAATAAGCACTCCTTAGCCAGTTTGAGAAGCAACAGAAGTCAGGGTATGGGGCCAGTGCTCTATAGCAGCATCCCGTGGCGGAGAAGGCAAGAATGGCTGCAGCTTGCAGGCTGGCCAGGGGGCCATTTGCTTAGACAGAAGCCTGGGGGAGCTCCGTTCAGACTTGCACAGGCCCCCAGTGTTCCAGCAACACATGTGAAGGAGGCAGGCTTCCAGAGATGAACACTGGGCCCCCTGCCCTGTCTTGGCTGATGATAGGGGCAGGAGGGGGGCAGGGGAAGAGAGGGCTGGTTACATATTAATTCTAGAAAAGCCCAAATGTGATGTTTCTTCACCTTGTTGCACTCACTAATTTTAGGCTTCTTCCCAGCTCTGCCCACCACCATCCCCTCTCCTATACTCAGACGTCTTGAGTTTACTACCCTTCATTTTAATACCTAATACATTTCTTTATTTAAACCTTTCCCCATGGAGAAATTCAGATAAATGTAGAAGCAGATGGAAGAGTACAGTGAACGCCCTCCCTCCCCCCACCCCACCCCCGCTATGTGCCCTTCATCAAAGCTCAGTACCATCAGCTCAGAGTCAATCTTATTCTGGCCAAACTCCCACCTATATCTCCCCTCCTATATTGAGGCCAGCCCAAGTTTGATTTCATCAATAAATATTTCAGTGTATGTCTCTTAAAAATGATCCTTTAAAAAAATATGACCTCGATGCTCTTACCACATCTAGATTTTAGAAAACACCTTAACATCCTCAAATATGCAGCCAGTGTTCTCATTTCCATATCTACTAAGTACCACTCATGGTGTTTTGGGAAGGGCACTGGCAGAAGCACAATCTGTGACAGGACAGCAGTGGACCTGGCCGTGGCCCAGACCACGTGGGTGCCAAAGGTTTGAATGGGGGAGGAAATGGTGAGAGATGTCGCATGAGGACCATAGGCGAGTATCAAGCAGAGGGAGATGGAATTCTCCCCCATTCCTTCCCAGCCCAATGGGGGAAAGGCGGGGTGGTGGGGGACTCGAGGCAAAAAGGGTTGTGAGAGAATAACCAAGTGAATTTTTCTCCTTGAATGCTGGGTAGTTTTTATTATCAGTGAAGAGAAGTGTATAAGTGTCATCTTGGCAGGTTCGGAGGATAAAACTGAATTTCCTCAGGAGGTAACCAATGTGCTGGGGAGGAGACAGGGCAGAAAGAAGTGTTGGATTTGGTTAGTGAATAAGTGTCAAGACCTAACACTGCCCCTTTGGAGAGGGAGACATAAAGGGAAAAGCATGTAGACTTTGTCCTCGCACCAACCTAGGCTTAGAGGTGTGCCAGTTACCAGCTGTGTGACCTGGAGCAACTACTTAACCTTTCTGAGCCTATTCCCTCATCTTAGAACATAAAAGGCCCGTAAAGGAATAGATCCAGGAACACAGGTGAAATGCCTCATCAACCCAGGGAGAGCACAGCCACCTGTCAGTTCTTCCCCATCCTCTGTCTTTTTTCCATTGATGTCTAGATGCAGTCACACAGGTAGCTAAGGAGGCCAGGCTCTGAGAGGGCTCACTATGACAGAGATTCTCATGTCTTTGTCTACCAGGCCGTGTGGTCCAGATGGCTTTCACACAGGTGGGAACTCCAGCCTTTCTCCTCCACTCAAGAAAACCTTCCAGAATGCAAGCGAGGCTGGAGAAATGTCGTCTGGGACTGGGATGTTATGGGATAGCTGAGGACAGCAATGGTGGCTGGCCAATGGAAAGGGCAGGAGAGGCAGCAGATCTGAGGCATCAGGGTGATCGGATAGCCCTGGAAGCTCTGCAAAGCGGGGAGCTATGTCTAAGACCTAGCACAGAGCTTCAAGGGAGTGTGACCTGTACAGTCTCACCCAGTCCTGTGCTTGGAAGGGCCTGCACTTGATTTAATGCTTTGCTGTCACCATCTTGGAATTGTTAAAAATCTTAACAGGGACCCCACATGTTCATTTTGCACAAATCATGTGGCCAGTCCTACCTGCCACCAACCTTCCAGCTGTGTGAACTCCTGCAGCATCCCCAGGGAAGAGAGAAAGTAGACTCCAGCTGATCCAGCCTGGCAGACTTGGAAAGCAGGTGTTGACGAGGAGACAGAAAAGTTGAGGGACCATCACAGGGTTCCAGTGATCACCCATGACATCTAGGATGGGTGGGGAAGGAAGCAAAGCCAGCAGGGGACTGATGTATTAGAAGAAAAGGAAAGTGGGGCGCCAGGGTGGTTCAGTCAGTTGAGCGTATGACTTTGGCTCGGGTCATGATCTCACGGTTTGTGAGTTCGAGTCCCACGTCAGGCTCTGTGCTGACAGCTCAGAGCCTGGAGTCTGCTATGGATTCTGTGTCTCCCTCTCTCTCTCTGCCCCTCCCCTGCTCGTGCTCTGTCTCTCTCCGTCTCTCAAAAATGAATAAACATTAAAATTGTTTTTAAAAAAAAAGGAAGAAGAAAAGGAAAGAGTCTAGAGTCTGCAGGTCTTATAGACACCACCAATTGGAGTGAAGTAGAAGTGTGACTGAGCCAGAACGAGTGATTTTATTATTCACTGATAATAAAACCTACCCACACTCAAGCTGGGGCTTAAAGATTTCAGACATGGAGCAGATGGTATGGCTGGGCTGCGGCCTCGGAAAGCAGAGCTTAGTGGAGGACCAGGCAAGCTGCCGCTGTAGATGATGGGGTCAGGATGGTGATGGGAAAGTGTGGGGAGAATGGGGGCAGTGTGTCAGTTGGTTGTATAATAATCAAGTGCAGCAGAGTCCTTGATATCCAGAAGTCTAGGCAGCAGGCAGCTCTGGGGAAGTTAATCAGTAAGCACGGGGGGCCCAGCACTATGCAAGTGTTCTGGGACAAAACTGGGGAGGGGAATGCCTGAGCCCCAACAGGTTTTCAGTGCCAAGATTGATGGACCAAAAAAAAAAAAACAACCAATAATAGTAATGGGACACCAGAAAAAAAGCCAGGCAAGCTGCCTGGGAAGACAGGGAAAAGGCTGGCATCTCCATTTCCGCTACTTGTCCCTGTGCACCTACTTGGCACATCCCCCTCCCAACACTTTGGTCTTCCTAGACAGCAGGAGGCTCCTGAAAGGCAGATGCTCTGTTTCATTCACCCGCTTAGCCCTAAGGCAAAGGAAGTACTTGGCACATGGTAGGTGCTGAATAAATGCAGTCTGGTTGGCTGGGCATTAGATAGTTGGACAGCTAGATGGCCACTCAGCTCAATAGTGAGAGAGAAGCCGGCTTGCAGAGTGAAAAGCCTGCATATTCTGGTACCAGTCGGCAAGGGTTCTAACCCTACCTGGGCTACTTGTTAAATGAGCAATCTTGGCCAAATTATTTAACCTCTTATACCTGAGTTTCCTCACTATAAAATGTAAATTTTAACTTTTTTAATCTTACAATGAGCCTTTGAATTAATGTATATAAAGTACTTAGAACAGTGCTTGACACCTAGCAAGTGTGGTGGACAAGTCATGCACTTGTTATCATTATTTTGACCAATAAATAACATTTTGCGTGTGTGCATGTTGCGGCTGTTAGCCACGGGCAGAGATGTGCCTCCTTCACTTGCTTACACCGGAGGCTTAGATAACACCCAAGAGGCACCGGAAGGCAGCAGCCCCTTCCTCCCTCCCTAGTTAACATTCCTAAAATATCTGCAAGGAGGCCCAAATGCACAGGGAGGCCATGCACCTCTGACACAGGCTGCACTTTTGTGGAGAAAAGGCAGCGTGGCCACCCAGAGGCAGGGACCTGGCCTCGCCCCAAGTGCCCGCTCCTCTTGGCGGCGGGCGCCACCTGGAGGCCGTCTCAAGAAATGCGGGGATGCTTCAGGCACTTGGGAAGGTGGCAGAGTCCATGCCTTCAATTTTATCCTTTTTTTTTTTTTTTTTTTTTTTTAGTTGAGCCACTGCTGTGTGTTAGACTGTGATAACATGGGTAGTAAAAAGCTAACGTCTCGTCCCCCACGACATTTGTGGCTTAATGGAGAAGACAGACCCCCCAACAAATAATTCAATGTGCATCACTAAGGGCTGGAAAGAGATAGATACAAAGGAGGGAATAACCAAAGTGGTCATCCCCAAGGTGTTTATTAGTGCCAGAGGCCGTTCAAGGCACTAAAAATAAAAGAACAAAACAAGCTCCTGCTCATGAGGAGCTCATCGCGGGAGGGACAGACAGGCAAACTTAGAGGTAGGGGACAGACCTAAGAATGAGCTGTACTGACAGCTCAGAGCCTGGAGCCTGCTTCGGATTCTGTGTCTGTCTCCCTGTCTTTCTGCCCCTCTCCTGCTTGTGCTCTATCTCAAAAATAAACTCTAAAAAAAAATTTTTAACAAAGTAAAAAAGAATGACCGGCCCAGGATCAGAGGTGTGCAGAGTGAGGTCAGGGACATCCTCCAGGAAAACGTATTACTTAACTTGAATTTTAAAGAATGGGCAGAATTTCTCAGAATTTCTCAGGGAGGTGAAGGCGGGGTATCTTTTGTGAAATTGTGGAAGCAAAAAGAAAAGACATGGGTTGGAGAGTGGCACGTTTCTGTGTCTGAACTACCAGGAGGGTGGAAGGGAAGTGCTGAGACACGGAGCTAGAAAAGGAGTTTGGAGCCAGATCGTGAAGGGCTCCATCTGATGAGTGAAGAAGTTCGGATCAGAGCCAGAGGGCAACAGGGACCACCCAAGGTTCTACAGCAGAGACCTGCGCGGTGGAAATCTCAGCGCGAAATGCAGAAGTGAGGGCAGGTGAGGATACTAGCAGCTCAAACTCTCAGGTGCCGAGAAACAGCTGAGCACTTGGCACCCTCTAAATGCATCAGTGGGGTAAGTACTATTATTCCAATTTTACCAATGGGAAAAAACAGGTATCCGTCAAGTGCCGGCTGCCCTGAAGCTAGGTTCAAGCTCATGGGCCGGCTGCGGGGCCTGAACTCTTCTACGCAGAGTCAGCTGCGCCAGGAGGCGGAGGGCTAGAGCCAATTCCCCGCTCAGTGGGGGCAATCAACACTACATAATGACTGTCCAGTCTGCAAGATGAAGAACAGCAAAGAGCCGATGGCTAGATTATTAGGAAAAGTTCGCTTTTGAGATAATAAGTTGTTAGACCTGCAAAAAACCTTATTGCTCATCCAGAACAACCCCCTGTTCTGCCTTCCATTCGGGCACTGAATCAATGCACGGGAGTCTGAGCCACCTCCTCCTTCGCCTCCACCTCTCCACCCCTCCACCCTAACCCCGCCCCCCAGAAGGCAGGGGCCCTGAACCTTCCGAAGTGCAAGCGTCTGCAGGATCAGCAGCCTTATGCGACACCACTTCATCCATTGGCTCCTCTCGCACTACGTGAACAATTTTTTCTCTCTCTTTTTCTACTGAAGGAAACATGCACGTGTTCCCAAAACATGTGTATGTACTATAATTTTTTCCATCTGGAAAAAAGTTTTTAATTTAAAAATTCCTTTGACCCGAAACTTCTCCCACAACCATCATTCTATTACATCAATTCTCTTCAAGAGTTTATACTCAGACTGCACTTTCCCTCCTCCTAATCTTTCTTGAACCCACTTCAATCAGTTTCATTCCCCTGATGCCACCAGAATTGCTCTTGTTGAGGTTACTAATCACTCCACATTGCAATCTCAAGTCAGTTGAGAGTTCTTATCTTGGTGACCTGTCAGCAGCATCCGACACAGTTGTGAGTCTTCCTTTGGTGGCTTAAAGCTGTCTACACTTTTCTCTACCTGCACTCACTTCCTAGTGATCTTACCTGGCCTCCTGCTCACAACTCCCGAGTGTATTAAATGTCCAGCCTGACTTTTCCCCAGAAATCAGATCCGTGTATCCAACTGCTGATTCAACGTCTGCACTTGGACGCCTGATGTAGGATATGAAGTTCAAACTCAGTGTGTCCAAAAACAAGCTCAGAACTCTCCCCTCAAAACCCACTCCTCCCACACTCCCTCTTATCTCAAGAAATGAAAAACTCATCTTGCGGTTGCTCAGAACACATCCTGTTATCTGAACTTGTCAGGATACATTCGGTTATGCTACAATAACAAAGACCCCCAAATCTCAGGGGCAAACACAACAAATGTTTATTTTGTTGCTCATGTCTAGCCTAAGTTCGTCGGAGCTCTACACCTCATGTTCACTTAGGGACCCGACCAAATATTTCCACAGTCTTTGAGGCAGGAGAAGGCATGTTGCAAGGTCTCGCTCTCACACTTCAATGCCATACACATCTCTTCTGCTCATATCTTGTTGTCCAAAGCAAGTCGTGTGGCTTGAAAATGCAACAGGTGAAAATGCAAATCTATGTGCCAAAAAAAGAAAACAGCCCAAATACCATGCACAGCCCCTACTCTCCTCCAGCCCTCTCCTCCCCAGCACTGCACTTGCAATCCACCAGTAGTCCTGGCCTTACTTTCAAAATAATCCAGTCTGACCTCTTCGAACACCTCCGCCAAGGCACCCACATCCTTCACCTGGATCATTGCGATAGCTTCTTTACTGAACTTTCTGCTTCTGCCCTTGCTCCCCTTAGTCTATTCTCAGCACAGAGAATCACCTGAGTGATTCTTTTAAACACGCCCCCTCTCTTCTCAGACCCTTCCAGTAAGGTAATAAATAAGTCTAATAAAAGAAGACTTAATACAAGTGTTTATGGGGGAAAGGTGTGTTGCCAAAAAATCCACAAGGGCTAGAGCTCCTCCAGTGACTTCATCCCCAGCACCTGCTCTGGTCTCAGCTCAGCTTTCAGAGGTAAACCCCAGCCTTACCTCCGGCTTCCTCCTCAGACCCAGAAGCAGGATCTCGACTTCCTGTGCCAGCAGAGCCTGGCCTCAGCATGGACTGTAGTGCTGACCAGCTGACTCTCCCCAGGTCTTTCTGCAGCACATGGCCTGGCCATGCCTCATCACAGTGTCCTGCATCACAGACAGCCACAAGGAGCAGCACAGCAAGGACACAGCCTAATTGGAATCAAAAGTCATCACTTGCTTCTCAGTTCCACCCAGTTTGCAGGAGTAAAGGACTTTGCTAAGAATGTGTACAGGTTGCCCAAGAAAGTATCTCCAAATGTACTCAACCTGGGCTGATGCAGAACCTCACAAAGCACCCTGTGCTTATCCTTGAGTCCTACGCTTGGGAGGCCCCCAACTTCATGCCCCCACTGTGGACTCAGCTCCAGAATGGCTATATGAGCATCAAAGCTACAGCAGCACTTTTACGGAGCCCCTAGGAAGGCCATGGGCTGATATTCAGGCTTCAGACAGTGAAGTGTGTGTGCATAACACCAAATGCATTGTAGTTAACCTGATCATGAACCTGTTTCAGACCCACAGGGGTGATTCAGGACATCCTGCTGGTAACTGCCTCCTCCCTTCATCATTATTTATTCTGTCTATTCATGATTCCCACCAGAATAAAAACATACTGTAACTCCTCCCACCTTGAAAACTAACCTGTCATCCCTGTACCCCTGCTCACATATCTGTGTAATTTTTCTGCTGCTCTCTTACAAAATTCCTCTAAAGATTCAACCATGCTCACTGCCTCTGGTCTCCTTCTCTGCCTTCCAGAAATCACTGCAACTTTCCCCAAACTGCTCTGGTCCAGGTCAGTGATGGCCACCCTCTGCCAAATGCAACGTTCAGCAGAGCACCTCCTTTTCTGCCTCCTCTTCCAGACCCTCAATTTTGGAAATCCTCAAGATTTAGTCTGTAACATCTCTTTTCTCTTATTCATATTCATTTTTAAGGTGATCCCAACCAGTTCCATGATTTTCACACATATATAAATTTAGGACTCCTTAATTTTTTTTTGTCTCAAACTTTAATATTGTCCTGAACTTCAGGCCCACATACCCAACTACCAACTTGATGTTTCTGTCAGGACATCAGATTAGCAGCTCCAACTTCACATGCCCAAAACACAACTGTCTCCTTCCTCTCCTTTCTTCCTCTCTCCTTCCCTTCTCCCTTACCTTCCTCTGTTCCTTACTTTCTTTTTAAATATGCTCTCTCTTTTACTTATAATGGGAAATTTCAAACACCTACAAAATCGATAGACAGATTGGTCTAATGAATTCCCATATACCCATCACACAGATTCAACATGACTAACTCATGGCCAATCTTGCTTCTCTTCCCCTTGAACCTTGCATTATTTTGAAGCCAGTCCCAGACATACAGGCTGCATCGTTTTATCCGTGCATATTTCAGTGTGTGTCTCTAAAAGATAAGACCTCATTTTAACTTTTTTTTAATGTTTATTCATTTTGAGAGAGAGAGAGAGAGAGACAGAGAGACAGAGAGACAGAAAGTGCCCACAGGAGCAGGGGAGGGGCAGAGAGAGAGGGAGAGAGAATCCCAAGCAGGCTCTGTGTTGTCAGCACAGAGCCCAATGCGGGGTTCAGTCTGAGAACCCGTGATATCATGACAAGCCGAAATCAAGAGTCAAACGCTTAACTGACTGAGCCACCCAGACGCCCTGATAAGACCCCACTTTTAAACATGACCATCATATCATTATTGCAACCACAGAAAATAACAACTCCTTAATATCATCTAATACCCGTAAGTCACTGTTCCAATTTTCAATAGTCTCAATTTTTTGTAAGATTGCTTGTTTGAATCAGGATCCCAAAAAGATCTACAGTGTGATTGTTTGATATACCTTATAAGTCTCTTTCAATCTATAGTTTCTCCCTCCCTCTCTCTTTTTCCTTTTCAATGTTTTTATTAAAATAAGACCATTTGTCCTACAGAGTTTCCTTAATTTAGGATTTTGCTGAACGTCCCACCTGTGTATTACCTACAAATTGGTACTGAGATTCTATATGTGGTGGTATAGTTTTCCATCAGAAGGCACATAATGTCTGTTTCTCTCTCTTTTTGTCATATTCAAAGTTTATGCTCACTGTCTGGGCCTATTACTTCATTAGGATTGCCAAATGGTGAGTTTTAAGTTCTATAATTCTTTGTTCATTAGCTGGAATACTTCTGTAGAGACAGATGTCCCCTCATCTACTATTTGGTTATTCCAAGGTATCGTTTGCATAGGAAAGGCAGTATAAATGCTTGACTTTTTTCCTGTATTAACCAGTTTTCAAAATGAGTTGTCTCCTTACCATTCTCCACCAGAGACCAATGAAGTGACCAAATTTACTGTCACCATAAACTTTTGGATGTAAACATTTTTGAGGCTGTTTCAGTCCATTGCAGTTTTATCTTTATTGGTGCTCACATTATCCCACCTTTAGCACGTGGCTTAGTCCTTTTGACAGGCCCTGAATTATCTTTGCTATTCCTTGCTTTCTGGTATTTTAAGATGCTCTGGAATCATGTGGTGAATTTCCTGCCCCAGATCTGGGACCAACAAACCTGGAACATGGTATTTCAAGACCATAATCTGTTGCTCCTGAGTTGATTTAAAATAGACCTCTTGATTTTGCTCTTCAAAACCAACCCCTGTCCCAGGGGTTGTGGATGACAACTCCATTCTTTGAGTTACTCAAGCCAAAAACCTTGGAGTCAGCTTTGATCTTCTCTTCTTCTCTTCCCTTCACACCCCCTATCCATTCTGTTAACAAGTTTATTCACTTTATCTTCAGAATATATCCAGCTTGGGGCACCTGGGTGGCTCAGTTGGTTAAGCGTCCGACTTCGGCTCAGGTCATGATCTCACGGTTCATGAGTTCGAGCCCCGCATTGGGCTCTGTGCTGACAGCCTGGAGCCTACTTCAGATTCTGTGTCTCCCTCTCTCTCTGGCCCTTCCCCTCTTGAGCTCTGTCTCTGTCTCTCTCTCTCTCTCTCTCTCTCTCTCTCTCTCTCTTTCAAAAATAAATAAACAGTAAAAATATTTTTTTAAAAAAAGAACATATCCGGCTTGACAGCTGTCACCACTGGTGCTGCTGCCTGCCTGGTCCATCATCTCTCACCTGGTTTACTGCAGTAGACTTATAGCTGGTTTTTCCATGTCTGCCTATTCTCCGCATGGCAGCTAATGTGCTCTTTTTTTTTTTATTTTTTTTTTCAACGTTTATTTATTTTTGGGACAGAGAGAAACAGAGCATGAACGGGGGAGGGGCAGAGAGAGAGGGAGACACAGAATCGGAAACAGGCTCCAGGCTCTGAGCCATCAGCCCAGAGCCTGACGCGGGGCTCGAACTCAGGGACCGCGAGATCGTGACCTGGCTGAAGTCGGACACTTAACAGACTGCGCCACCCAGGCGCCCCTAATGTGCTCTTTTTGAAAACATAACTCTTGGGGCGCCTGGGTGGCTCAGTCAGTTAAGCGTCTGACTTTGGCTCAGGTCATGATCTCATGGTTCGTGAGTTCAAACCCCGCATTGGGCTCTGTGCTGACAGCTCAGAGCCTGGAGCCTGCTTTGGATTCTGTCTCCCTCTCTCTCTGCCCCCCCCCCCCCCCGCCCCCGGCTCACACTCTGTCTCTGTCTCTCTTTCTCAAAAATAAAGATTAAAAAATTAAAAAAAAAAAAAAAAAGAAAAACATAACTCAGATTTTGGTATTGCTTTGCTCAAAACCATTCCAATGACTTCTTGTTTCACTTGGAACAAACTCCAAAAGGCTTACAATGGTTTCAAGGCCTCACCTGACCTGGCTTCCAGTTACCATCTTACCGTGTCCCCTGCCACTCGCCCGTCCATGCACTCTGCCAGCCACACTGGCCCCTCTGATGCTCCTCAACAGCTCTTGCCATTGCCTCTGTGTGGGAAGCTCTTTCCCCACATATGCACGTGGCTCCCTCTTTATTTAAAAGGCTTTCTTCTCTCCTCTGTATAGAATAGTCACACTGCCCCGCACCATCATTCCCTATCCACTAACCCTGCTGTATTTTTCTTCATAGCACCAACCACATGTGACATAATATATGTTAGGTGCTCACTCTCTTGTTACAAGGATGTAAGGCAGGAGTTTATGTATTTTGTCCATGGCTATCCTCAGCATCAAAAACAATGGTCCTAATAATTGTTCAGTCAATATTTTTGAATGAGTGAATTAAGGCAGGAGAGAGGAGGGAACATCTGGGGATAAGGTTGGGCATCTGGGGTAATTTGCTGGTTGAGAAGTGGAAGGAATGAAGGGTTAGACCAGAGAATGAAACTGCAGATCTGAGGGAAGGCCTCCAGGGTGGGGTCCACTTTCCCACTGCCCCTAAGCAGGGAAGATGCTGGAGCTAATGGACAGAAGATTTGACACTCGCCTCTATCGGGTGTCTCTGCCCACTGACAGTGAACTTGTGCAGGGAGGGGCCTGGAGACCTCTGCTTTAGCCTTTGGTGGCTGTGGTGTCGTTCCTGATCTCACTCTACTTGGTGAGGTGTTGCTAACGGGAAAGAACACAGAGCTCTCCACTGTCCCAGACTCTCTGATTAAAATGTCCCTTCGTGGTCTTCAACAAAAGTATCCCTCATCCAAACTACAGACAAGTCAGGATTCAGCACTGAACCATAAGAAAAAAAAATTATTCCAGAGAGCTGGAAGAAACAATGCTACAAAGACAACAGAAACAGTGTGAGCCAGAGAAAAAATAAACACTCCTGCATTTCCATAAACACCAGAGAGCAAGAGAGCCCAGAAGTGTCCGTGTTGGCTAGATGTCAAACAAAGCTGGCGAGGCCCTTGGAAGCGTCCCAGTGAAAGGCCCAGGGCCGTGCAGATGCGAATTTCTCTGAGCGCACTTCTCCATAGCCAGCCTGCTCTCAACTCCCACCACAGCATTCAGGTGGGAAATTTAAAGTATTGATTTACAATAAACCTAACTGAATATGAATTTACTACATTGTTGATTTACAGTAAATAACTGACTTTTCTTTTAGACTGTCCAAGGTAGACCACTTGCCTTGGGAAGTCTGACTATCTCTTTAAGACAATCAGCTCTCTCTCTCATGGACTCGTGCTGTAAAGGCCAGCTGTGCAGGATGAGAACCTGCAAGACAGGGACCCAGAAGTACTGGGGTGACGGTGGAGCGAGGTGGGGATGGACAGGGCTCTGAATGCCTGTTCTCCTCAGACCTCACCACGCTCATCCCTACCTACCAGTCCATCTTCTGGAGTGTTCAAGCCTTCTTACCGATTTCTCCATCCTCCTCCTTTTTCTTTCCTCTCCTCCTTTGAAATATTGTCTATATGGACACAAAGGAAACATGCATGATTTTAAAATAATCTGCTTGGGAGCACCTGGGTGGCTCAGTCCATTGAGTGTCTGACCCTTGATTTTTGCTCAGATCATGATCTCATGGTTTGTGAGTTTGAGCCCCACGTTGGGCTCTGCGCTGACTGTGCAGAGCTTGCTTGGGATCCTCTCTCCCCCTCTCTCTCTGCCCCTTCCCCCATGCTTGCTTGCCCCCTCTCTCTCAAAATAAACAAACTTAAAAACAAAATAAAAAATAAAATAATCTGCTGGTTTGGGAGGGAATCTAAATACTCATCCAGTGTCTAAGGCTGGAGCAACCTTCAGTCTTTATGGTGAGTAGCAGACCCAGAGAGGAGTCTGGGGACCAGGACAACCAGGACACAGACTCTCTGGTGGTCCCTTGGGGGCGGGGAAATGTTCCCCTTCATGACCACACGAGGGCGCCTCTGAGGCAGAGCTGCTGACAGCGCAAGGATGGGTATTTGCTAAATGGCACATGGGT
Organism: Acinonyx jubatus; assembly: GCF_027475565.1. Lineage (NCBI taxonomy): Eukaryota > Metazoa > Chordata > Mammalia > Carnivora > Felidae > Acinonyx > Acinonyx jubatus. The sequence goes on along the minus strand of NC_069388.1, from coordinate 89,354,168 downwards.
GCTGCCTCCAGGGGTGCCATCCCCTCAGCAGGCTCTGGGCCAGCCTCCGGTGCCAAGTGAGGTGGATACTTCTGCAGGTGCCCTGGCAGGATGGCGGGCACTAAGGCTTCTCCAACAGGTCACCTGGGCTTGGAAAGCAGGGGTGCTCTATGTGCTCAAAACTGAAGCCCCTTTCTCAGGTGTTTCTGGACTGTGTCATCTCCAGGGACTCCCTCTCCATCCTGGCAGGGGGGAAGGGCACCCCAATAATACCCAATATCAGACTTATCATCCTCTCGGTGAGGGAAGGCTCAGAGCTAATTTCAGTGCTGTGGCATTTCTTGCATCCAAGTGTTGTGAAGCAAAGTCATACGCTCTTCATGTATAACGTATATAAACTGAATAATACCCATGCGCACAAACTGCCCCCCCCTCCCCCCCCCCACACACACATTCACTCTATGGAGCATGAGAAAATGGACTTAGGGCAGCATCTGGGGCTTGTAGATGTGTAGAAATTTTCCCAGGAAGGGTGGCTTGGTTTTGCTGATAGAAGGAGGAGCTGACCCCTGGGGCAATTCTGGAATCCCAAGGTGAGGACATTCCTGCCTGGCCTGACTGAGTTAAATAGAAAAATAGAAGCTCAGAGGTCTACTAGAACACCCTCCTCAGTCCCCAGGGTCAGCAGACGGCTGCGGATCATTCTGACATTTCCCACTGCTTATTAAGAAGGAATACATTTAATAAAACAGAGAGCACACATTTGTCCCTCAGCAGGCCTGAAGTCCTAGCACTGCCAAGGGTGCTGATAGCTATTTATTTCAGCATTCTGAATGGCATCTTTCGTGCCTCCTTTTCCTGAAAACGGGCTTGCAGCCTGGAAAACAAAGAACATGATGAAGAAAGAAACAGGTTTATCACTAAGTGAAAGAAGGGAAAAGGCCACGTCATCTCCTGATATTGCAGTGAGGAAGGCCTCATCCCTCGCCTGCGGGTGGGATCATGCTCTCCCTTGAGGGCCAGGTTCGTGAGGTTTCCAGCCATGCTGGCATCTGAGCCTGGACCGTGGTGCCAGGATTTTCAGGTAACCACGCCAGCAGCAGATGGAGCTTACAAACAACACAGCATAAATGTTCAAGCTGGGTGGGAGCTTAAATCCTTTCATTTTATAGACCAAGATGGCAGGCCAGGAAGGATACGTGAGCCACCCACATGATGTACAGGGGCAAATGTCACCCTTTGTCCCTATCAGTGCCCTTACCTGAGGGTGGGGGGAAGTGTGTGAAATCTTTGACATCGATTTCAAGAACATTTGGAAACACAGGCAAACAAAAACAACTGCTGTCCAAGAGGAAGAAAATAAAGATGTACTTCCACCAAGAAGCTCAAAATTGACGTCTGTTAATGCTGTAGAATATATCCATGTTTATGTCTCCCTCTCACTAATTCTGTGCCCAGCACCAGAGAACGAAAACTTCTTAGACACATCTAGAAAGCTTATGGCATTGCCCATATAGTACGCCACAAAGGATGATTTAAAAATTCTAAAGACTCAGTATTAAACAGACCATTTCTCAGACCATCAGCCCAAAAAATCAGAAACAAGTAACAAAGTGATAGTTTAAAAAAATATATTACTGGAAACTAAAGAAAAGAATATTAAATTTTAGAAGTTGGAAAAAAAAAAAAACCCATTTGCCAAATTGCTAATTACTTAGAAATTCCAATGCAGTAGGGGTGCCTGGGTTGGGTGCTCAGTTGGTTAAGCATCCAACTGGCTCATGTCATGATCTCACGGTTCATGAGTTCGAGCCCCACTCAGGCTCTGTGCTCCTCCACTCATACTCTGTTTCTCCCTCTCTCTCAAAAATAAATAAACATTTTAAAAAATTTTAAAAAGAAATTTCAATGCAGTATGTAGACAGAGGGAAACTTAACTTCAAAGACAAACTACACAACTCACTTAAAAAGCTGGAATAGGAGCAGCAAAGCAAGCTCAAGAAACAAGGAAGAAATACAAAAGGGCAAACATTAATGAAGGGGAGAAAGAAAAAAAAAATTAACAGAACTCATAACCTGATTCTTTTTTTTTTTCATAAGCTAATTCTTTGAAAAGATTAATGAAATAACATTCTGGCAAGACTGGTCAAGAAAAGGGATGAGAAAGAGAAATTATCCACTGAAATAAACAAATATACAAGGAAGGGAAGGCCTAAGTCCAGACACAACAAAGGTAAAGAATAATGCAATGACCTCTTTGAAGTAGGCTTGCTAACATGTCATATGTACATCTAATCAAGAGTTGAGATTACATCACCAATTTACAGGAATGCAGAGGACAGGAAAACATGACAGACCAGAGAGGCAATCATGGGAAACTAGACAAATGACATGATTTTTTCAGATGAGAGGAAAACAGAGAGCAGAGGGAGCAGCCTGTTATGGAGATTAGAAGACAGGTCAATCACGTGCAATACATAGACTTTGCTTTGATTCTGATTTAATTTTTTTAATGTTTCTTTTTGTTTTTGAGAGAGAGAGAGAGAGACAGACAGACAGACAGAGCGCAAGCAGGGGAGGAGCAGAGGGAGAGGGAGACACAAAATCTGAAGCAGGCTCCAGGCTTTGAGCTGTCAGCACAGAGCCCCAACGCAGGGCTGGAACTCACGAACCATGAGATCACAACCTGAGCCCTGAGATCACAACTTGAGCTGAAGTCAGACGATAAACCAACTGAGCCACCCAGGTGCCCCCTGATTTAAATTTTTTAAATGACATTTATGAAACAACTGGAAGTTTAAACACTGGCAATTTCTTGATGTTGAGAAATTATTTATTAATTTCTGAGAGGAGGTGATGGCATCATGGATTGGTTGAAAAAAGAGTCATTGTCTTTTGAAGATTTATACGGGAGCATCTGCAGTTTTCATGATACAGTGTCAGATGTCGGCCTCCCATTAATATGAGGGGCTGAGTGGGGGGTTATAGGCGAAAAAAGGTTGGCCAGGAGTTGATAAGTATTGAAGCACAAAGGATCCAGTAATCCTTCTACTTTTGAATATGTTTGAAAGTTTCAAAAATAGGGGTGCCTGTCTGGCTCAGTCTGTGGAGCTTGCAATTCTTGATCTCAGGGTTGTGAGTTCAAGCCCCATGTTGAGTGTAGAAATTGCTTAAAAATAAAATCTTTAAAAATATTTTTTAAAAGTCTTTAAAGCATTATGGACATGTGTTCTCTAAACAGTGTAACAATCTAGACGTTATTGATAAATTTCTTGGGAAATATGAACGTCAAGATATAGAATACTTGACTAGACCTATAAGTAACGTGTTCCACTCAACTTTCCAGAGACAGATAATCTTTATCCCATCACAGATTGTTCCAGTAAATGAAAAGAGAGAAGACCGCCCAGCTTTTTTTGCGAAATTAATGTAACCTCGAGTCAAAACCAGATCAGGATGATACAAAGGGTAAAAAATGACAGACCTCTTTCACTTATGAATGAGAATGCAAAAAATAAGATACCAACTGCACTGATCCAACAATGATGGAAAAAAGATATACTTTATCCCAGCAGTAAAAGATTTGCCAGCAAATGCATTGATGTTATTCATCACAGCAAAGACCAAAGAAGAAAAACCATGCATCTTTTTCAATAGATACAGAAAAAGCATTTAGTGTATACAACATCTATTTAAGATTTCATAATTAAAAATCTTACAAACTAGGAATAGAAAAAGTAAGTTCCTTAAATCGATACCCAACACCTACATCAAACATTTTTCCTTTTTTTTTATTACATGTTTTAATGTTTATTTATTTTTGAGAGAGAGAGAGAGACAGCACAAGTGGGTGAGGGACAGAGGGAGAGGGAGACACAGAATCCAAAGTAGGCTCCAGGCTCTGAGCTGTCAGCATAGAGCCCAAGTGGGGCTCGAACCCATGAATAGTGAGATCATGACCTGAGCCAAAGTCTGACACTCAACCAACTGAGCCACCCAGGCACCCCAAACATTTTTCTTAATGGAGAAAATTTAGGCATGTTCCTTTGAAGACTAGGAATGAGACAAATATATACTATTACTGCTACTGTTTAACAAACAGTGCTGGAGATCCTAACTAATGTGGTAAGAAGAGGAAAAAAGAGGTAGAGCAATTTGAAAGGAAAGATAAAATTTCAATTATTTATAAAATATATGGTCATCTACATAGAAAAACCAAAAGAATAAAGAACCTATCATAATTAATAAAACTGAGCAAGGTTATCAGAAACAAGATCAACCTACACAAATTTCTAATGCTTATCTACACCAGTGGTTCTCAGAGAGGAGCGATTATGCCTCTCAGGTAGGGTTGACAAATTTACCAAGTAAAATTTAAAAGGACACTCAGTTAAATTTGAATTTCAGATAAGCAATAAATAATTACGTAGTAAGACATGCCCGTGCAATACTGGGGATAAAATACTGGGTGTCAGTTATTTATGTGACAGCCCCATCCCCAGAGGACATTTGGCAATGTCCGAGGACATTTTGGCACAACTGGGGAAGGGGTGCTACTGGCACCTGATGAGTGAAAGGCAGGAATGCTGCTAGCACCCTACAACGCACAGGACAGTCTTCACAACGAAGGATCATCCAGCCCCAAATGTCATAGTGCTGAGGCTGAGACACTCTGCGATAACCAGCCAGAAAATATAATGAAAATCAAGGACCATGTCCAGCAAGTATAAACTATCTGGGGATTAATTTCACAAAGAATTCACAAAACTACTATAGAGAAAACTTTGAAACTCTTAGAAAAGGCAGAAAAGATTCGATGAATACGCAGAGACATTCTATGCTCCTGTGAACGTGCAAAAAGGTCAGTTCCACTCTGAAAATCACTAAATTCATTGTAACCCTAATCAAACGTTGAGCCGATTTTTCTTCAGAGATTTGATAAGCTTATTCTAAAATTTACGTGGAGGAATAAAGGACCATGACTAGCACAGTCGAGTCTGAAAAAGAAAAGAGGGAGAGACTGGTTTGCAAGATATTAAGACACGCTAGAAAGTCATGGTAGTAAAAAGTGTTACTGGCTCCAGAACAAACAAAAGAGATCGACGGGGCAGAAAGGAGCACTCAGAGACTGACCCTTGCAAACTTCACGCACTTCAGAAAAGCTGCCACAAATCAGTGGGGAAGGGCAGACAAACACTAATGGCGTGAAAAAACAAACCCAAACAAAACTGGAACCTACCTGATACCACAGGGAAGATGGATGACCACAGGGTTTTTTTTTACATTAACCCTTTTAGGTAAAAAGTAAAACTATACATAAAATTAACAGAAGACAATGTTAGTGGGCTAAGGGTGAGAAAGGTCAGAAGTACCAGCCATACAGCAAAACGGATGGGTGGATTTGCTTACACCAAAAGAGAGGGACTCCCATCACCAAAGGATGCTGTGAACAAACATAGCATACTGGGAGAAGATATATGTAACACCTAAAGCAACAACAGACTAATATCTACATTAAACAAGGGACTCTGGTAAATCAGCAAGGAAAAAAAAAAAAAAAACCCTGGGTAAAAAATCAGCAGAGAGTGAACAGGCAGTTAACTGAGAAAGACCATAAGATGCCAAGAAAGATATAAAGAGATGCTCACCCTTATCGTAGAGAAATGTAAATTAAAACAACCTTACAATCTCACTTTACATTCAGCACATTAATAAAAATTAGGAAGCTGGATAATGCCAAGGGTTGCGGGAGATTCGCTGTTGGGGGATTGGAGGCTGAGGCAGCCTTTCAGGAGAGGAGCCTGGCAATATGGGATCAGATTAAGCAAATGCACCACCTGTGATCCCGCTAGCCTGCTCCTGGGGATGTGCCCAAAGAGATCATCCAAAGATGATTAAGGGGACATGTGTAAAGATGATCCCCGCAGTGATGATTGTGCTGCCAGAGCGGGGTCGAGCCACACGCCCAGCACTGGGAGCCTGGGTGGGAAAACGGTGCATGCGCACATGGGAGGTGGTGCAGTAACTACCAGTAATGGATTAGCTGTATGCACAGCAGCATCTATGGGTCTTTAAAAGCGTGATGCCTAGTGGAAAGCAAAAAAAGACTTACAGCCAACATTTTTAAATTAAAAAGCATGCTCACAAAGCAATAGATGCTACATAAAGACACACAAGTAAGGTGCACATCAACACAATAACACGATCGCTGGTCACGAGTGGAGAATGGGAAAGAGAAATGAGGATAAAGGGGACTAAGTAGATTTTTTAAAAAGCTAAGTCCTTGCAAAGCCTAGAAAATAAATGCGCTGAACTGAGGAGGAGTATGAGTAATTTAGCCTTCTGCACCTGGGGCCTACAGAAAACAAAGCAGCAAAGAAAGAAAGAAAAAAAAGGTGCAATGGGCTTGACAGAAGCTGGAAAAGCTATTTCCCAGCTTCAAGCAACTTGGGTGCAGACTGTCCATTGTTTGAAGGAAATGGTTTTCCCGGGCGGCTGCGAGGGACCCCCTGGAGGAGAGGCGGGAGCTGGGCAGAGAAGCAGCGTGAGCACAGGGGTCGGGACTGCTGAGGTCTCCAAGTGGAGATGCCCAAATCCCAGAGGGGTGGAGGGCCAGCTGAGGGGGTGCTACAGCTGTTACCACAGAGGTGGAGGCCTCATTTGTGTCCACTGTCCAGCAAGGCAGAGGGGACATTCAGGTAACACATTAATCCTGTTGTAGATAATAATTTCCTAACAAAAACAGGATCATAATATATTGTTGTGTAACACACTTGCATCATGAAACGGCATGTTGTCAACATTTTCTATGATATTAAGTACCCTTCTACAACACTGGCATGGTTTTATGGGGTCCATGCAAGTTACTTATTGCTCAGATCCAGGCCCCACCCTCCACTGGTCACAGTCTCCCTTTCCAGCTGGCTCCTTGCCGGGTTCAGCCAATGGAGACACTGCAAAAGAGTAGAAGATGGGAGGGAGAAGCCAGGGTATTTCTAACTGACTTCCTCCCTAGTCTGTGGTTCCAGCTCCTGTACCGCCGCCCCCCCAACCCCCCCCCCCCCCCCCCCAGCTTTTGGACTTGGTCCAGCCAGTGGGATGGAAATGGATCTTTTGGACATTGCTAATCTCTGGTTGCTTCTCCATACTCTGGCTCCTCAGCTCTTTCATCACCTGTATAACCAACTGGAATAGATTGTCTTCCTGACCAGACCCTCACACAGGGTGGGCAGAACCATTGTATGGAGTGAACGTTTTTTTATTATAAATCATACAGTAGCCAATACCCTCGAAGTGAAATCTTGGTCTCTAACTATCCATTTCCTCTGCACAAATTTCTAGAAAATTACACAAAACATCCTTTTGTTGTATATTGGCCTGTTTCCCCCTAAATGGTTGTACCAGTTAGCACTTGCAACAAGACTGTATGGGATGCTTCCATAATTTCACTGTCAATCAGGGAGGGCCATGTCAGTGGGTGTCAGTGGGGTCTTGTGAGGAATGGATTGCCCAGGTCTGTATTTTGTTTATTGGAGAGAGAGGAAAGGTAAGGAGAGAATAGACGCGCATGTTTTTTAGATGTTCACGTAAGTAAGGGCTTTATATCCTGAATGTGAATCACATGCCTACAGAGACCAGCCACAGGCCCCTGAAGGCTCTGCTAATATCTCGGCCAAACTCCCTAAACAGTATTCTGCTGCACCAGTTATGGTTCTTCACCGATGCTTGAAAGTTATAGGCTCAAAAACGGCCTAGGAAAGGTCATCTATCTTCCAGTTCCATTGGAACGGAGTTTCTGAGAAGAGAAATATCTGGGGTCAAGACCAAGTCTTGGCCACATGCCTGTCAAGCAAGCACATACAGTCAAAATCAAGATACTCATTAATTACTCACACCAGTTAGAACATCCTCATATGCCCAACAGATGAGTACTTTCTTCAAAAATTATCAGGAATCACACACTGAATATTTTGAAAAATGTTAAAATTTATTAATAGTTAACATCACATAGTTAATTCAACTAGTTCCTTATTATACATGACAACATCTTTACTAGACTGAGTGCTCAATAATTTGAGATTCAACACATCCCGGTCAAAGATTGAGATTCACCATATTTACATCAGGCAAAGCAGCATCAGCAAGGAACTGTCACCTAACTGTGGGAACACAAACATTCAAAATGCATATTCCAGCATTCCTTTTTGGAAACCAACAACACATGTGTAATAGCCACACACACAGCTCTACCTTTAAAAAAGGTGCAATTTCATACACAGTGCCTAATTTTCAAGTTTAAAAGTTAAAAATCATCTCTACTTCTTGGGCATTCTTTAGTGATACACAAACTTAAACATTGTTCTCAGTACAAGTGTGAGAGATGTGCAAAAACTGGGTGCTACTGAGTCGTGTCTTTCCTTCCTTGTTTTGATCCTTGATTCCTACTCAATAGTGTTATGGGGCCATTCCCTCTTTACCATGTAGTTGCAGTGTGTGTGGGTGCATATTTTAGGGAAGAAATGGGCTTTTGGACTCAGAATTAACTGCACTCCTGAAAAGTAAGAGTATACAAGATTTTATGCCACCCCACTCCCCCCAACCGCACCAACAGTTTGAAATAAATATTGTGTATAAAAACAGCTCAGCCTAGAGAAGCCCTTGGACGATGCCTCTCATAAAACATTTATGAAACAAACTGATTTTGCTAGGAGGGCACAAATCCACCAAAAGTGTTGTCCCTGAGGTTTTCTTTGTTTGATTGTTTCATTGTTCAGTTTTGGTTTGCTATTAACAGATACTTTTTTTTAAATGTTTTTGGTGGCTTCCTTTATCTTCTTGGAGAGCTTAAAAAATACTACTGACTGCCCTAAGAATGACAATTCCTAACCAGTGAGTCTGTCTGAAATGATTCCTGTTTCCTTTGGTTAAGAGCCTGGGTAATATTGCCCCAGGAAGGTCTAGACAGAGCAGCCAGTCACTATGGTTTTTTTCAGTCCATAGACCCAGCTTCCCTCACTGTTCCCTGCCTTCCACGTTTCTGAGTCTGCAGGTTAAAAAGGAGCCGGGAAGGAGCTACTTGGCCATTCACTCACCTTGAAGAGGCTTCCCTTCTCTTCCCGCAGGCGAATGAGGTATTTCTAGTAACCTGTCAGTATCTTCACCTTCCATCCTGAAATTACGCTCATCTACTACAGAGGCCAAGTCTGAAGACACCCTGTGTATTTATACACATAACAAATTGACATATAAATACATTACATACAGCCCATCGTTACATACAGTGTCAAGATAAAGGAGCAGATGTACTTCATGAAGTAAATAAATTTCAAACATAAATTAAAATGAAAGTAGGGTTGTTTCCACTTCTGCAGGAAAAATTTTAAAAACAGACCAAAAAAGTCTCCCCATCCCCCCAAAGGTCCATTGCTCATGGATGACTCAGGAACCCACAAGGAGATAAGACAAGCCCACTTGCAGGATGTGTCAACTCATGGCTTTGATTTTGCTTGCTCAGATTCAGGATGCTTTAATTCCAGGAAGAGCATCGCTGGAACCCATCAGGCTTGAAAAGTGAGGTTAAAGAGGGGCCATCACATGGCTATCCATGGATTTCCCTCCATCGCTGCCTCTTCTCCCACCTCGCCACTTCTGCCTGTGGAGGATCAGGCTCAAGTTATTGGAGATCCCCACAGATCTCAGAGCAGAAACGACATCCACCTCCATACTGGGGAATGCTCTTTACCTAGAAATGTCACGTTCGGGGTCCATGGTGAAGCAACCGTATCTTTTCATTAGTGTCCCCATTCTGTCAGATTATACAGGGACATGGAATTTGGCCAGGGGGATTACTAAAGGTTAAAATTTGCCTTCTTAAGTTTTCAAAGAACCAATAGGAAGAGTTGTGACAAGTATGAACAAGTCCTTACTTCAAAACCTATTTATCTCAGGAGGGCTAAGTCTTGGGCGCTGAACTCTGCAGTGAGTACACATAGAGACAACACCCAGTCCGACGGGTCTTCCTCTGCCAAAGAAAACCCAAGGGGTCTGTCTCTGACACAGGGGATGACATCTTATAATTTAAAGGAGGGAAGAGAGGGAACTCCAGGAAGTCCCTTCCAATTTCAGGGACTCTATCGCTGTCCAGCCTCACGGATGCGGCAGGCCACAGCAGTGATGAGAGCTGCCCCCTTCCCGCTGCCATCCTCTGACTCCAGGAAGGACACATCACATTTCGGAGCCAGGTCTTTCACCGTCTCATGCATGACTTTGGCAAAGCTGTAAACGTGGGGAGGAAGACACAGGAAAAAAAAACTTCCTTAGTCATGATTGATTTGTGTCCTCAGAGATGAGACCCTAAGAAGTTATGCTGGAAACCCAAGAATTATTAAGATGAGCAAGAGGACGACAGCTACCATGTATTAAACACTCTGTATTGTGTATCTGAAAACCAAGGCTTGTGAAGGCTGGCAACATGCCCAAATTCTATGTCATAGCAGGCAAGTGGGGAGCAGAGATCCTTGTAAGACAATCATCGGAGATTCTGGAAGCTGTGTTCTTGAAAGTAATCAGGGGCACCTGGGGGCTCAGTCGGTTAAGCATCCGACTTCGGCTCAGGTCATGATTTCGAGGTTCGTGAGCTCAAGCCCCGCATCGGGCTCCGTGCTGACAGCTCAGAGCCTGGAGCCTGCTTCGGATTCTGTGTGTGTCTCTCTCTCTGCCCCTCCCCCGCTCACATACTGTCTCTCTCCCTCCTTCAAAAAATAAACATTAAAAAGATTTTATATGCTAATTTGGATGTAAATTTTTACAAATAAAAAATAAAATAAAATAAATTAAAAACACAATAAATAAAAATAAATTTAAATTAAAAAAAAAGTAATCAGTGGAAGAGACGTTCAACAGTCATAGGCATCACAAGTATACCCTGCAGAAGGGCATATCTTGTCCCTAAATTCTGGAAGATAAAGCCCCATGCACTTGATACTTCATTTTCCAGGGGTATGGACTCACATCAGATCCACATGTAATCCAAAATGACACTAAAGATAAAAGGAGCAGGTTCATGGGTGGCTGTAGGCCCATTACGGTGATCACAGAGCCTTTCAATATGGGACTAGAGAAAGAGATGGTCACCATGTACCCCAACATAGCAGGGTCAGGAAGGCCTCCTCATCTATGAAGCAAGCCTCAGTGCCAGTGGCTTGGCTTCTGTCCCCCTCCCAACTCTCCTCTGGGACCAAGATTCCTACTCTTCAGTGACATTGACCATCAAGACAAGGGACGTGCGACCTCTCAAGTTTCCCTCTTTTAACTATCTGTGTAGTCTCTCAACTCCTCGAGAAACAGTCATGCTGCGAGCAGGCAACATTTCAATAGAGGTGTCTCTCTTTCCTCACTCTGCCTCACCTACTGCCCAGACCAGGGTAACAGCTCTGTTCTTTTAACTTTGAGCTAAAAAGGGGAGGGGCGGGGGGAAGGGATTGGGGTACTTCCTAAATTAAAAATTATTCATTCAAAACAAATGCAAATGAGTGAAGAAGGGAGAGGAACAATGGCTGATGAGAGAAGAAGAGAGATGGAGAAACAGGAAAAAGCGTAGAAAGAAAAGAAAATTCAGTGCTTCCACATTGGGGGAGTTTGAAGGACACGCTTTATAAAAAGGGCCAGACAGGGGAGGCTGGGTAGCTCAGTCAGTTGAACTATCCAGACTCTTGATTTCAGCTCAGGTCGTGATCCCAGGGTCCTGAGATCGAGCCCTGCCAAGAGCTCTACACTGAGTGCGGAGCCTGTTTTGAGATTCTCTCTCTCTCCCTCTGCCCCTCCCCCATGCTATGCTTGTGCATGCTCTCTCTCTCTCTCTCTCTCTCTCTCTCTCTCTCTAAAAAAAAAGAAAAATTTAAGGGCAAGACAGTAGATCCACTTTCAGCTTTGTGGTAACTACTCTGCCAGTGTAGAGTGAAAGCAGCCAGAGACAACATATACATGAGTGGGCATGGCTCATGTTTACAAAAACAGTCATGGCTATAATCTACCAGCCCCCACACCAAACTGCAGAAAATATCTCGCTCCAGAGTTCCCCTACATTTCCTAGAATGTTCACAGGAGCAGTGTTTGTAACAGACAAAATCTAGAAATAACCCAATATCCATTAGCAGAACAGTAAACTATAGTATACTCATTCAAAGGTATGCTATGCAGCCCTGAAAATTAATGAACTGCAATTGCATTCTTCCATGTGGATGCGTCTCAAAGCTATAAATGCTGTGTGGGGAAAGCCAGTCACAAAAGAGGAGATGCCATAGGACTCCCCTTACGGCAGGTTCAAAATTAAGTAAAACGGAACCATAGCGATGCATACACAGATAAGCAGGGAAAGGAAGCAAGGGACTAAGTCACCAGAGTACCTTCCCTGGCAGGGGACAGGGGCATAGCGCCTGAGTCTTCCAAGCTGGGTGGTAAAACACAGACCTACTTCTGGCTCTTAACCTTTAAAGTAAAGCATATATATTACAGACACTCATTTGGAATGTCAGGTGCTTTGCTATAAACTAAGAAGAGAGAGGAAGGAAGGAAAAGCAAGGAAAGAACAGATGGAGAAAGAAAGTTGGACAAGGAGAGTGGAGGTCGGGCACTCACTGAGGATGTAGCTTGTAGAGGGTCCCATCCACGCCTACTGTCACTTTGAGGGTGTCCAACCCACGGTTTTCTCGTATTTTGTCCACCACGGCGGCCATGCCCGCACCACAGAGCTGGGCTGCCCGCCGTGCCACCACCGTGCACACCTCTTTGACGATGATGCTGTCATCACAGGTGCTCTCGAGCCCCAAGTGGTGCAGGATGGCTCGGACCTGCAGCAGGGCTAGGCAGTCACTGGGGGGGGCGGGGGGGGGGGGCAGACAGACAGGGAGTGGTCAGTCACGTACACCAGGGGCTGGTGGCCCACCCACCACTCCAGGGGACTGGTCATGTAGGAGCTCCCTGAGAGGTGGATCCTGTTCTTGAACTCAGTTCAGGAACCCATGCTCATCCCACTGGACCACACGGAGCCCACCTGAGTATGATGGGAACGTAAAGAAACGGGCTCCTATTCCAGTTTGCCCAGGCGAGGCGGGGCACTGCTACCATACAACTGGCACTCAAGAAAAAAGGAAATTCACCATCTACGTATTCCATTCATTTGGAAAGAATACAGTGACAAGGCTTGTAGTTGGCATTTTCAGCTCTTTCTTATCCATTTTCTTGTTGCTGTTCACAGGTCAGCAGGACAAGCATCACCTGCCAGCAGAGATCCTGTTCTGTCTCTGCTCCCCCACCCGGGGTGGTCTGATAACTACTCGCGGCTCAGGAAACAAATGTAAATACAATTGTAAGAAAATAAATATTATATAAAGGGAGCTGTTTTAGAACCCTGGAATCAGCTTCCTGCACACAGACAGACATGCACACTAGAACATATTCTTTCTATTCACTGGTGCAGATGTCCTGGGGCCCCACTCATGCCAGTCATCCAGTTCCTATTTTCCCATACACCTGACAGTAATGCATAGCATTAATTATTAAAGGGCTCCAAAATTCACTATGGTAATTTGGAACGGTCTTTGCTTCCATTAGACTGGAGGAGGGGGGTTTTGCTTTAATGAGCCACCACATGGCCTGATTTCTTCTGCATTGCCATTGCCTGGCATGCCAATCTTCACTCGATCCTGGCTGCCTTATTACCACAGCAGCAGTTAAGAAGCACCCTCCCGCCAGGTGCAAGCACTTTAATAGGCTAGCTTCCTTTGTGCATTCCAGTTTATATCCTATGAGCAGGTATCTTTCTACCTTTGATAGTTGATCTAAAACCCACCCACATTACTTTGCATGGGGGGAGGGGAGGTGCCTTGTGCCAGCTCAGCAGGATTTTTCATGAGAATGTTATATATTTGCCCTTAAAATGCCAACTATCCATAACTTTAAATAAACACTATAGACAACAAATGTGTTTGCTACTAAACTGACGTTTATGTAAGCCGTGCCCCAACCTTACTTGAGCTACGGAAATCCTTCAGCTTGTCTGTCCATGAGAAGGAGGACACGGTCCCACCCTACCCCGGGCCCTAAATTCTCACCTCTCAATCTGAGACAGGAACTTGGTTTCAAAGATTCCTCTTGTCTTGAGTCGTTCTGAGATGCGGCCACGGAAGAGCAGCCCACGCTTGGTGAAATCGATGAGGATGTTACGGACAATCTCGCCCAAATACATGCCACTGATCATTTTCTCAAACCTGCAATGCAGATAATGTGCATGGAGGTTAAGCAGGAAGGTGAGATGCCCAGCACATTAGAAAGTAGAGGGCATGCAGGTTCCCCCTGGTGGGAAAGGAAGTGCTATTTGATTCACTTGGGCAGGCTTCCTGGTATCTGCATACATTGACCCACAGCCTTCGGCAAAACTGACTACAGTGCCTGAGGCCCATGGGGTTCCCTGGGATCATCTCCATCTTCTGGGCTCATCTCCCTTCTGGTGCTTACTCCCAACTCCAAGAAGGAAAACACACTCAAACCCCATCTCCAAGAAAACGGCAGGATGCTGAGTCTTAATCCTTAACTTCATCAGACATTCAGCATGTTTTCTCTCCAAACTAATCATTATCACTTTACTTCAGTGCCAACTGGAGAAGCCCTGTCTTGGCCACCAGAACTGATGTGACAGCTCGGTGGCTTGAGGGCCTTTCGGCCCTCAATAGTGCCTTTAAAAAAGCTGAGGCTCCCAGTTGCAACCAAGACCCCCATCCCCACTCCATCTTGTCCCACCCTTTCTTTCATTAATGACACTTATCTGGCCCCTAGAGGCATTTTCGTCTGTGACTTGTACCCTTGACCAAAGTATATTCTGCAGAACTATGGTCCCTGATTAATCCAATTAGGAAACACTGCACACAAGATCTTCCCAATGGGAAGTGTGCTCGCAGCTCAGAGCACCTCCCCATCATGCTTTGTGAGGCTAGGGCTGGCCCTTGTCCAGTCCTGACTATAGAGGATGTTACATAATGAATGGATGAGGAGGAAGAGACTCCTGTTTGCTTCCTATTCCTCTCTGTTACACCAGCTTCTTTACCCTACTATCAGCAGATGACTCAACTGTCTTTCCTCACAGTCCCAGACCTAGGTTTTAACACCATCCCTTCCTGTTCTCACAGGCAGTGGTAGGAAGGCTGCCTCTGACATTTCCTAGTTCTGTGTTCCTCAGTATCCCCTTTACATCTTTTCATCCTTCTAAAACCTGTGTCACCAGTTCCCTTTAAGAAATGCTCCTCAAAACACAACTCTTGTTTTCCCAACTGGATTTTGAAGGTGTCATGGTCCAAGCGGTAGTACTTCCCGGATGTTATTTGAAAACCCTTGCCAAGGAAATTTCTTCTATTGACGTCTCAGAAACAGGTGTCCTGGGACTTGCTGTTGCAGAGGATCTGACCACTTGCTACAGTGCAGTTGGGGTACATGTACCAGGACTCGCAGGCACTGGGGTAACTACCTCTGTTTGCCAGGGTTGAGAGAAAGCTCATCCACAGCCACATCAAATTCCGTGCGGAAGTCGTCCAGGCACCCGTTGTCCCCGAAGGCCCCCCACTCCATGTTGACACACATCCGGCCCTCCTCCCCTTCCACCAGCTCCACGTTCCGCATCTCCTCCATGTAGCAGGCGTTGCTGCCCGTGCCTGCCAATCACAAACACGTCAGGGCCTCACTCTGCACCGTCCCCACACCCGTCTGAGGCCATGGGTCACAGCGCAGGAAGGACTGCTGGGTCTTTACCAACAATGAGGCCGATTTCACAGTGAGGGTCTTCATAGCCACAGGTCATCATCGTCCCAACTGTGTCATTCACCACGGCGACCACATCCAGGTCAAACTCCTGAGAGGGCAAAAGCAGATCCCCAGTCCACCGAAGAACCACAACATGTTCTTTCAGACCCTTGCAAGGGAGACTGATATGTATAGAAAGTGTATTTGATACAGCCTGGCTCATTCTCACTTTTTGT
This sequence comes from Acinonyx jubatus, assembly GCF_027475565.1. NCBI lineage: Eukaryota > Metazoa > Chordata > Mammalia > Carnivora > Felidae > Acinonyx > Acinonyx jubatus. The sequence goes on along the minus strand of NC_069388.1, from coordinate 89,338,164 downwards.
TCAAATGTCACCTCCTCAGAGACCTTCCCCGGTTGTGCTATTTAGGAGTGCCCTTCTCCAGCCCACTCACTCTGTCCTCACCTGACTTCATGTCTCTTCACAGCTCTAAGGCACCTGACATTAGCTCATGGGTTTGTTTATAGTACCAGAGTTTGTTGTGGTCATTCCTGAAGCCCCAGTGCCAAGAGCAGGGCTCGACACGCAGCGGACACTCGGTCACCACCGAAGGACCACGCTAATTCTCCCCCTAACCCACGCAACCACACCCAACACTTCCCCACTTTTCGAACACGGGTCATTCTGGGCCTCGTGGCATGCCTCTCCCACCTCTCGCCGGTGAATGGCTTCCTTCAGCAGGGTGACCACATCCTCTCCCTCGCAGCCCGATGCCTTGAAGCCTTTAGTCCACTTGAGGAGGATGCTCTAAAAGTCACATAAGAGCACAGATGAGGACAGCAGAGGAGGGTTCCTGTGTCATTCCTGGGGCCCGGCTGTGCCTCTCGTTCTCAACCTCACCAGGTAGTACAGATTCCCTTTAATGACCAATCATCCCTCTCACAAATGATTGCATACCCCCTATGCGTGTGTTCCATTGTTTAATCCTCACAGCAAACTGGTGACATAGTTATCATTATTGTGCCCATTTTCTAGGTAACTGTGGCTCTGGAGTAACTTGCCCAAGGCCTGAAGCTTAGGGGAGAGGAGCGGGACTCACCCCCAGGCCAGCTGACTCCATGGGCCCCTAAGTACCACATCACTGTCCCTGCAGGGAGCTAAGTTCTATACAAGTGTTTCTTTTGCTGGGAAAAGCAGTTTGCTCTGCCCTGTCCTATATTCACATCAGAAGGGTCAGAGTCTGTCTCTTCATTATCAAATTCCAGGATGGTGTGAACAAGTGCCCTGCTTGGGTGACAGTTGGGTGACAGCTAGGCTTCACGTCATCCCAGTGAGGGAAGCACTCTAGGCTCTTCAGAGTCACCCATAAGCCACTCGTCTTTAATGTGGCCGTCTGTCGTGTCACAGGGCCCCCTGGGGAATACACACATGGAGATTTTACATATGGGAGAAGCGTTTCGGTTATTGTCCCCTGGTTTCCTCTTTGCTGCTGGAACCCATCGGAAAACAGCATCAAGAACTATTGGGCCACCTCCCTGCAAGGCCAGAATCCATAAATGGACTGTGTGCTCACTACCCACCCTCTTTCATGGTTTCTCCAGGCCTTGCTCAGCCTCACCCCTGCTTGGCATTTCATGGCCCAGGAGTTTAGAGTCACAAGTCAACCTGGATGTGTCATGCTGTGTTCAGATCCCAGGAGATTTGGAAAAATAAGACATGATCCCAGCAGTGTCTTGGCTTACATACCTACATCCAAACAACTGTGTGCTCATCTCTAGCTGTCTTGCCTACAAATTAGCTTCACATCTCTAATGAAATTTTATATTTAGCACTTTCAAGTTTACAGAATGATCAAATAACATTATTTCAGGTGGTCCTTAATAATAAGACACGCAGAGAGGCCCGTGAAGCTGGGGAGACTTGCCCAGGGCCACGAGGTGGTCAAGGCAGCTTGGGGCTTCTGGGCCTCAGCACCTGCTGATTTTCCACTCAATAAGACAATCTTACCAGAGCAGATCCCGGCTCACAGACCGATTGAACAACAGAGAGAACGCAGCCTCTGTTTGATCTGCTCTTAATTTTCACAGTGCTAGATGGAACACGTACTCCCTACAGAAACTTAGAACGTAAAGAATGAAATCTAACACAATGACCTGGAATCTTACCATGCAGGTAGAAACAGTGAATATGTTGTTGGGTTACCTGATAAACTCTTAAAAATAGATACATGCTGGCATGAAAAGTAAGGCATGTCTATTTAAAAATATTTCAGCAGGAAAATCCTAGAGGCAAACACACTGGAGTCCTATGTTCTCATCTTCTGATGATGAAGGTATTTTTTGTGGGTTTCTATACTATAGAGATTATCTTTTTCTTAAAAACATTTTTGTTAGTCTTACCACCAGTTTTTTCCCACATCGTTGAAATTTCTTCCAAAAACATTCGTTGCTGATACCCGGCAGTGAATGGCTCAGAACTTATTAACTATTTCCCAACTGTTGAACAATTGGGTTAGTTTCTAATGTTTTCATTATAATAAGCAATGTTTCATTAAGAAACATGTAAGTATTTATCTGCACGTTTGGTAATTCCCTTTGGTAAACTGATGTAAATGGAGAAGCCTTTGAAAACCCGGTGCATTGACACTGAGAAACATAATGTGAAAAGACAAAGGAATCAGAAAAACTGGGGAGAGGGAATTGGTATAAGCTTCCAGTGACAGGGTAAGTGAGTACTCAGGATGGGATGAACATCATGATGGCAACAGCAAGCACTGCCATAGGGTATATTAGAAAGTTAAGAGTAGATCCTAAGAGTTCTCATCACAAGGAAAACGAACCACTTTTATTCTTTTTCTTTTTTTGTATCTGTAGGAGATGACAGATGTAAACTTATTTGTGGTGATCATTTCACAACATATGTAAGTCAAATCACTGTGCTGTACACCTTAAACTTATACAGTGTGCATGTTAATATCTCAATAAAACTGGAAAGGAACAGAAAAGTGAAAAGCAACACTGCACCCCTAACACTGGACAAATGGTGACACATGTTGGGAAATACTGGATTAGGCAAGGGTTTTTATTGCACGACATCCTAAAACCTTCACTGTACTGGTGCACATGAATTTAACTCAGAGGGGAGGAGGAGGAAGCATTTACAAAACTCAGCTGAGCAACAGGAGGGTTGCTATTCCAGGGATCCTGTGGGAAATGCTGGCCTTTCTTCCCTACTGGACCAACCTCCCTGCACCTGTGACATTTCCCACCTACGTGCCCTCCTCCACACTGCCAGGCCTGCCTGCCTTTCTTCCCCATCAACTCATGCTTTGGACTTGGAAGATGATCCAAGTATTTTTCATGCCTTCCAGGTATGTGCTCGGGTAACATCACACTGCGCATCCTCGGGGCCTCGGAACCCCATCAGCACCACGTTCCAAACAGCAGCTCATGCCTTCCTGAGCTTGCTTACATCACAGTTTGTTTGTAAGCACCTCAAGTAGGAATCATGCCTTTTGTACCCTGGCCACTCTGTCTACCACATACTGACCAGTTGTGAACATGCATGTGAGCTTCTAGAAGACCAATGGAGACAGAGGAACAACTGCTTAGACAACAGTATTCTGACATCTAATATGCTGATAATCAATGCAGAATAAGCCCAAGCATGACCTACTCAGCTCTTCTACATTCTCAACACACCATGTCCGGGATATGTGAGAGCACCAGCTCTTTGCCCACCTGCTTCATTCCTGCATGGGAAGTTGAAAGGGAATGAAAAGCAAAGCTAAGACTAGAGAAGCACCAAAGCATCTAAACAACAGAAGATTAATGAAAATGTCTCAAGCCCAAAACAGTCCTCAGGAGCAGGTGAGCATCACTGAAAACATGGCTTTGGGTATCGGGAAACCAGAATTTAAATCTTGTCTTGGCTATTCCCAAGCCTTCTGATCTGAAGCAAGATACTTGGCATCTCTATAGACTTTGTTTTCCTTTCTGCAAAATGAGCATATGAACACCTATCTTACACAGTTGCTGTGAGCGTTAAGATAATGCACATAGGCAGCCTAGCACAGTGCCTGGCAGATAGTACTTTAAAAATGTTCGTTGCTAATATTTGGTCAGCATCATCATCATCCCTAAGATTGTTACCTACTTTACCTCTACCAGTTCCAACTGAATCATTCCCATCAACAGGCCCCTCATCATAACTGCCTACTCATGCCCTTCTTTTCCTCCTCTCAGCTCAACTTTCTGCCCCGCTCCAAACTCTGGCTGGTGGAGAGTCCGTAAAGCCCACAGGCAAGCCCTCTGGGAAGGCGGTTACCTCATCCAGGCTGTTCTGCTGGCAGGGGAAGGAGAAGGTGAAACCCAGAGGCAGGGACACGCCCTTCATGCCCATGTACTCAAGGAAGTCGGCGATGCACTGGACGATGTGGTCAAAGAGCTGCAGGGAGAAGACAGGCTCTGAGGGAGGGGCCCTGGCCAGGGCAGGCTGCCCCCAGCAGCTCCTCTCAGGAGAAATGCAAGCTCAGGCACTAACATGAGTGAAGACAAGGCCAGGGCCCTGGCCCACCTAGCCTTCCCTGGGACCATGGCTGAGGAGAGAAAGCACTGTCCTCCAGGGTGAGAAGTGAACGTCTGCTGGGGTCCCCTCCCAGAAGCCACCTTGACTCACCTCATCCCCTGTGCCATGCATGACCTCCTGTGGGATAGAGTAGATCTTGTTGTGCATCTCCACTCCGCGCCTCTTCCCATTCCTCACACGCACCAGCAGGACCCGGAAATTGGTACCCCCAAGGTCCAAGGCCAGGAAGTCACCTTTCTCTGCAAAATAAACCCGGGAAGATGACGCACTGGGGCACAGCAGAGGGTGACAGTCTAAAGCACTTTCCCCTAATGGGGAGCTCTCCTGGCAGCCCCCCAACACCCTCAGGGATGATGGACTGTGTGCTCCACCTAACAGGAAAGAAAAGTAAGACCCCTGAGGGCCAGAGCCGTGCTGTCTCCTTAGCGGTCCTCAGATGAGTTCAGGTGGGTCCCAGAGGTCACAATGAGCTCTGCAGGAAACCAGAAATTGTGATACAGTATACTCAAAAATATCTAAACATGTCATTTGTGCTAAATCAAAGGCCACCTTATGTTAGCTTCTAGAATAGAGTAAAAAATAGCAGAGTTCAACTCTTTAAAGGAAATTGAAGGGAAATCTTTTCACATGAGAAAACCCTCCTTTGTTGGGCAATCATAAGGTGCTACGTGCCTCAAACATACTCCTCACGCAGCCCTCAGGCAGCCATGAGAAAGAGGCACTGCATTTCCCTCTGATGGAGGAGGGAGACCTGGCTGACCTAGGCTGAGTCACTCACTCAGGCCCACAGAGCCAGAAGGGGGTAGAGCAGGGACCAAGGCCCAGTCTTGGCCCAACTGCTACGCTGGCTTACTCAACGTCAGTTCTCTCCGAATTGGGAAAAGATCTCCATTTCTTAATTTGTAAGACCTAAACCACAGGTCAGCAATCTTTTTCTACAAAGGGTTGGGCAGTAAACATTTCAGGTCTTGTGAGCCACAGTCCCTGCTGCAACCACACAACTTTGTCATGGTGGTGCAGAGCAGCCATAAATAATATGTGGACAAATGGGCATGGCTGTGTATTAGGAAAACTTTATTTAAAAAAATAGGCAGTGGGCCAGATGTAGCTCATGGGCATTAGTTTGCCAACCCCTGACCTATGATTTATAAGAACTGGCCCTGGAACCAAAAACTCCTGGGTTTGAATCCCAGCTCTGCCATTTTCTAGCTGTGTGAACTTGGGCAGGTTTCTTAATTTTTCAGTGTCTCAGTTTTGTGCCAAGCATATTAGTTTGTTAACAAAATTAATTACTAATTGCTGTTAACAGTTAAAAATTAAGTTTATATGTGTAAAGTGCTTACAGAAGTGTCTGACACATAGTAAGCATTCAGTAAGTGTTTATCATTATTACTATTCAGTTTGTAGCAGGGGAATGCCTTGCCTGAGCTTACTGAACACTAGAATTGCCTAATGCTAGAGCTGAAGAAACATGTTCTGGTCCAAATATCCAAAGCCATGGCTAAGGGAGTCCTCCTGGGCATCAACACCATGAAACAGGCCCAGCACCGTGAGCCGGGAGGCAGCCTGCCGCATACCTGTGCCATCAGGGGTGGCACACACGTAGGTGGGCAGCATCTTGACGGGGGCAATGGTGTGGGTCTCCTTGCTCAGACCTCGCTCCATTTCTACCTTCATCCTCTTCTTAACCTCTAGCAGCTGCTCACGGTTCAGCTTCAGAGACTCCAGGGTATTCTGGCGGGCTCTGTGTTGGTCAGCCAGCCGGTAGGCCACTGCCGTCACCATGGCTGCCCCCTTGCCACTGCCATCCTCGGAACGCAGGAAACGGACGTCGCAGTCGGGCACCAGGCGCCGAACCGTCTTGTGAAGACGCTTGGCGAAACTGCAGTCACCAAAACGGGGTAAGACATGGGTGTCCGCGGTTAGGGTCAAGGTGCAAAGGGCTCACCGCCTCAGCTCAAAGGCCGGGAGGCACCTGCAGGAGCAGATGTCACCCTGATCATCCTCTCCCCACTCTCCCAAGTCAGGGTCATCACCGTGTTAATTAAAGCTCAGCTATGCAACTGTGACCGCCCTTGCTGGGTGAAGGGAAGGACTGTTGTAGGAAGTCACTACCCACTGCACACAATCACAGTAAGTAATGTAGTAAGACCCTGTATCTCAGGCCGAACCCTTCTGAATCAGAATCTGCCTCTTAACAAGATCCTCAGGTGATTCATGTGCACTAGACTAGAAAACCAGGGAATGCTAGGCCTGAGACCTTCTGCATCAACCATTCAGTTAATGAAGGCCCGTTGACCTGGCGCTCCTATTAGATAAAAATGATTAGATAATGAGTAAGTACAATAGAGAGATGGCCAGGTCCCAAATGAAATTTGAATATCTTGGACCCAAGGGATCCAAACATGGAGGGAAGGGCAGGATGAATTCAATACCCAGATCAGCCAGAGAGGCTGAACTAGGGTGTCCCCTGGCAGAAGACACAGTACCTGCAGAGCCCACCCAGAATCATGACAGAGTCAAAGAAACAAGTACAGAGAAACCCTACCTCCTAAACAGGAGGGTGGCAGAAAGAGCACTCCCCCTCCCCCGCCCCCCACCGCCAGCCAGGGGGGCCCTGGATAGAGCTGCAGTCATCGAGAGCCTTCAGAGATGGCTTGAACCCCTGCCAGGGACACACCTTCCTGATCCTCACATGCCCAGCTGGGAGCTAATTCTACAGAGCTCCTCAACTCCGCATCCCTCCCCACTGTGCCAGAATGCAAACCAGAGTTGGCTGGGCAGTCACTAGGGTCTCTCTCAGGCCTGTCAGTGGTCTCCAAGTGCTCTGGGGGCCCTGTCACTATGGGTCCCAGCACGCTGACTCACTGAGGGTGCTTCTTGTAGACAGAACCATCAACCCCAATGGTGGAGCGCAGCCTCTCCTCGCCCTTGTTCTCCTTGATGCGCCGCAGCACGGCTGCCAGGGTGGCTGCACACAGGCTGGCTGAGCGTGTGGACACGATCTGGCACACCCGGTGAGTGGCCACGCAGTCCTCCTGCGTCGGGTCTATGCCCAGCCGCACTAGCACCTCACGGGCCTTCCGGATGCCGTCCTTCTCCCTAGGAAACAGAAGGACAGTGTGTGGGCCTGTGTCCAACCCACTGTGGCCAGGGGGAGGGGGTATGTCAGCTGACAAGGAAACCGTTCATCTCCAGCCAATACCATCTCCCAGTGAGGGTAGAGAAAGGGGAAAACACAACAGAGCCAACATGAGGCTCATCTCACACACACACACATACACACACACACACACACACACACACACACACACACACAGACACCACACACTGCTCAAGTGCCCCTTTTTCCCACTGAGAAAAACTAATATTTTTTATTTTTTATGGGTACATGATGTAAGGACAAGGCCTTGCTCTCATGGCTTCACACATCAAGGGGTGTGTGTGTGTGTGTGAGGGTATGCTGTGTTTGCTTACCTAGGGGTAGAGGGAACAGTGTCCCGCGGTGGAGCCCACCCCATTTTCTCTCTGTGAAGCAGCCAGCTCATTGCCTTTCATGAGGGAGCAGGCACTGCTCTAATCTATGCGAGAGACTGTGCTAGAGTCTGCTGCATTGAGCTTAGCACTCTCCTCAGGGGAACTAAGTGCCTCACCAGTATACACCCTTCCATCCCCTCAGGGCTTAACAAGCAGGCACAATCCGCTCAAGAGTTTCCATCTGAAGGTATAGGAAACTGTTTCACTTCTCCCTTTAGCACCCAAATCCCCACCTCTCCATCATTTGGTCCCTGAAACGACAGGGCCAGCTCAAGCAACAAGTGGAAGTCTCTAGAACAGGAAAGTAGACCCAACTCTTTGGATACTGTTAACTGAAAAAACAAAAATCAGGCCACCCTCACTCCCAGCCATGTCGCTCTGGGAAATGCAGGCCTCAGATCTACCTATTGGAACTAAGTGGGTAAATTTTAGAGCAGGGCTCTAAACAGGGACCTCTCCTTCTGTTATGAAGAAGGTGTCAAGAGAGAGCCTTTTTGGAGAATCACCAACAGAGAAATAAATGTCAGAGCTTCTGAAGGGAAAGAAAGTAGATGCATAGGAGTCATCAGGGGGCTCCCTGGGAGCCTCCAGCATTCAGCCCGGCCCGACCCCCACCCATGCAACACCATGAGCCACTTAGGTAGTGCACAAGAGTGGAGACTATCTGGAAAGTGAAGTCAAGCTACAGGCCCGCCATGGCCCATGTTGAGCAAGGCCCTCCTGCTGTCCAAATCTGAAGGGTCAAGGGTCAGTGCCCCTTCCTCATTCCCCAACAGCCTGTCCACTCTTCTGGGGATCCAGTGAACAGAGAGAGAAGGACCAGGAAGCTTACCCTTCAATATCTGAAACGTCTTTGGTCTCAAAGTGGCCAGTGGCGAGGAGCCCTGGGCTGAGCTTCCCCCCAAAAAGCAGCTCCTCCTTGGCCATCTTCACCAGGATAAGTCTCACCAGTTCACCCATATACATCCCACTGATCATCTTCTCAAATCTGCAGGGAGATACAGACCAAACAATAAGTACATGTAAGCGGAGGCACAATGACATGTTAACTTGATGGCGCTGCTAGGAGTAAGATGTGCAGACAGGTGACAGCTCAGGGGAGGCTGCAGGATCAGGGACGTCTGGGCCATCTCTGTAGGCCAAGGGGGCCTTGAACTATGGAGAAAAAAGGCCTTTAGCAGCCAAACTAAATATCCAGGGGATGTGCGACATATTCTGGGACAGCCTGAATTTTAAATAAAGTAAGTTACATACAGTAAAAGTGACTTTACATTTTTTTTTCTCTAGCCAGGAAATACTTTTCTAAGATGAAACTTTGTATAGAACCTCAATATTTATATACAAGAGGAAAAAAAGGTCAATAGATTAAATCAGGGGTGCAGGCCCAGCAACTCAATGTCTCATACTGTCCTCCTTTTGCAAGATCGTTTGTGGATTTCTGGAAAACAACCCACAACCCCAGGGGTGGGGTGATGGGCAGGTTGAGCCAGATTAGGAGCTTTAAATGTCAGATGGTCTGGGAATCTGGGAGTGGGACATTTTGGAAGTCTCTGAGCAGGGAGGGGACCAGATAAACGCATGTTTTAGAAAGGCAGAGGCCCGCCCCCAAGCAATCGGCTAACTTATTTTTTCAACACTAGGTGATGCTGTTTTCTTTAGAAGCCAGTCTTTCCGGCTCAAATTGTGTCAGAGAAACTGAAGCTTCACCATTCTTTGTGGCAAAGAAGGCCCTTCCTTGGCATCTAATGATCCGGAGCCCAGAGAGGTGGCCCCCAGGGCCAGCAGACACTAACTAAGCTGGGCTCTAGTGAGGAAACCCAGAGCAAGAGTGTGGAAGGGACTCTGAAGTCACCTGGTACAACCCACCTGGTACGGCCCTCAGGAAGAGACTGGCTGAAGACCCAGGACAAGGTACGTAGAGCAGAACTGGAGCTAAGTGCAGAGCTCACAACATTGTTTGAGCAGAGGATTCAAGCACCAGCACAGGCACACTGCCTGGGGAGGCAGCCTGGCTCTAACACTAAGGACCTCGTGTGTCTTGTCTGCCTCGACACCTTTTCCAAAATAGCTAGGAGATAGAGATACGGGAGGGGTCCAGTGGGGCTCCGAAGTGTGAGTGATTTATAAAAGCTTTCACTCCAGCTTTTTAAAAACACTTTGTTTCAGTCAACATTTAGAAAAATATTTGTTTAGGGGTGCCAGGGTGGCTCAGTCGGTTAAACACCCGACTTCAGCTCTGGTCATGATCTCACGGTTCGTGGGTTTGAACCCCGGGTCGGCTCTGTGCTGACAGCTCGGAGCCTGGAGCCTGTTTCGGATTCTGTGTCTCCCTCTCTCTCTGCCCCTCCCTCACTTGTGCGTGCACACGCACTCTCTCTCTCAAAAATAAATAAACTTTAAAAAAAAAAGAAAAAGATTTGTTTAGAAACACATAAAGAGTGAGAAAAGTTTCTACCGGAGCCCAATAATGACCTCAGGGCTACCTTAGCTGACATTCTGGTAGGTTAGCCCAACCTTTGATTTATCTAAGTCTGAGACAGTGGTGTGCTCCCAAGGCCGGGCTGGCAATTCTGTCTTCTCACCCTTTAAAGGGCATATGGCTCCTCAGAATGGCTTGGGTGTGCCTTGTTCTTAGAGGCAGACATTGAATAAATGACTTTTGGGTCCATAAATTTTCACCGGCCATGGCACACACAGCCAGTGTGTGCCTATGAAAATTGCAAGTAAGTGGACTCATGCTTGGATACATGGGAGAAGCTTATGAGTTAAATAAACCACGCTTTGAAGAAGTAAGAAAAAGGGTCCCCGTTGCCGAGCTGGCTTATAGAATTGGGCTTTCCTCCCCAAGCAGAGATCTATGCCAGCGGCTTTCCTGCAATAGTCATAGCAACATAGCATAGACCAGAGGGGGCCTGAATTGCTCAAAACATTTTGTAATTGCCTTCGGAGTTTACAGCAATCCCGGTTTCAAGATTGCTAATAGGGGACATTGGGCCAATGTTGGTGTAATAATGAGAGTGAAATAATATTTCGTAACAGTCAAAAGAAACTAAAAATCAAGTCTAGCCAGGCTGGAGAGTATAACACTCAGGGTGCAAAATGTTGGAGGCCCTCCTGGTCCTGTCCACCCAAGAATGCCTGCTGGGCCACAGGTCTAGGAAGCGGCCAAGGAGGCTCCTTAGCTGGCTTTTCCACAGGCCTTGGGTTTGCCTAGAGCTGGGACCGAAGAACCCTAGGTCTCCATGGGGCCCAGCTCAGCCCGCAGGCAACTCTACCATATGTCTGAGTTCAGAGCCTCAGCCAGTGTTGAGGAGACAACCATCTGGCCTCCTACTCTGGGCAATGGCAGAGGTGGAAGCTACGACAACAGCATTCAGAGACCCTCCCCCTGGCCACCTCAACATGACTTTTCTTCTGTGACTCACAGACTGTTTCTATGGACAACTTACAAATTTAAGGTGGCAGAAAGAAGAGCAGGGCCAACACTTAGAAAAGGACCTTCTAAAATGAAAGCTCTAAAGGACGTAGACAAATTATTACCTACACTCTGGTTTGTCTGCTTGTTTTATCTGTTTTAGAGCCCTCTCAGCAATTTATAGTCACAATGCTTGTGATGAGCACACCATTCCCATAACCAGTGGCTGCCCCAGCAACCTTTTGGGGATATAAGACTAAAGCAAAAGTGAGAACCACCCCCACCCCAGCCCTGGCCGGATCCCACCTCAGCTCCTGAGCCCACACACCCCCCACAAGCCCGCCACACACAAGGGGTGCTGCTCACAGTTGCTTCCCAGGGTTCAGGGAGCCCATGTCGATCTCCTGATCAAACTCAGTGCGGAAGTCATCAAGTGTGCCGTCGTCCCCAAAGGCCCCCCACTCCATGTTGATACACATCCGCCCCTCGTCGCCCTCCACCATGTCAATGTGGCGCATCTCTTCCATGTAGCAGGCATTGCTGCCCGTGCCTGGCCAAAACAAGGGACTGCTCAGCACCCACCTACACCAGCCTCTCTCCAGCCCCCAGCTCCCTCTTACTCACCCATCTTGAGACCACCTAGGGTGGTTGGGATTCCCCAGTGCAGGCTCCTGGAGTATCCCAACATGGTCCAGTCCACAACCACCTCCAACCCACAAATCCTGGCTCAGCCCTCTGAAGTGACTGTACCACTCTCTTCTAATATGAATTACAAAGAGTCATGCAGGCCATGGAGCCCTCCTCCCTTTCCAGCCCCCACACCCATTGTTCACTCACCCACAATGAGACCAATCTCACAATTCTGGTCATCATAACCACAGGTCATCATGGTCCCAACTGTGTCATTCACCACGGCCACAATATCAATATCAAAGTCCTACAGGGATAAAAGCGGAGCTCTGACCTTCACCATCACAGAAAGGTTGCAATTGTGAAGATGGAGATAAAGAGCAGCAAGGCACAGAGCTTAAGTGCATTAGGGCTGCCTCCTTACTGACCCTACTTGAAGCCAAAGAAGGTTAGAGCTGGGAATTGGGCTCAGATGCAGTCTGACAGCAGCAACTCACTCCCCACCCTGCATGTCCTCACCATGGAAGCCACCGCCCTGCAGTCTAGTTTACAGACACCACTGCACTCACAAGAGCCCACTTTGTCATTGTTGTCCCCTTCTCCTTCTCTCTCTTCTTTTCTCTCTCTCCCTCCCTCCCTCCTAACTTCTGTGACCAGGCCTTTATCTTGTTCTCTCTCTGCCTCATTCCATCCTAATGCCAACATCATCCCAACCTTCTTAATTGAAAATGATATTCAAGTCTTCTTCAGGTTAAAGACTGAAGGGTTTTTCCTGTACTGAGGCTAAGATTATTTATCCATCGTGATAATCTGAAGACCCAGAAGCATCTGATTATATGTAAGATTATCAGTGTGGCAATCATTTTGCAGTATATGGATGCCAAATCATTATGAGGCATGTCTTAAATTTAGCTGTATGTAAACTATATCTCAATAAAACTGGAAAAAAATTAAATCTTATTAGGTAAACCTAGCAGAGAAGGAAGAGAAAACCTCTCCTTAAGAACCACAAAAAGGTTCTCATGCTGATTTGGGAACAGACTAGGAAAGATTTCAGAGTGGACCCATAAGAATGTAAAGAGCCTCCAGACCCCAAGCTCCTGCCTCCCCAACTCACCCCTCTCCTCTGGATGGCCTTCCGGATCAGAGTAACCACGTCTTTGCCTTCCACACCACTGGACTTGAACCCCTTGGTCCAGGAGACCAGGAAACTCTGGAAAAGGACCAAGGAATGAACACTGACCACACTACTCAAACAGCCATTAGTGAGTGGAGACCTCTGCCATGGAGCTAAGCTAAACTACAACCGTGCTTAAATATTTGTACTGCTTCCTGACTAGCCTAGGAAAAAGAAACTGGGGCCTCATCAAAGACCCAGAAAGAAGATTAAATGAATGATTCCTTCATGACCTACTGCCCCCAAGAACTGAAAAGAACAGGCTATAGAAATGCCAAAATCAGATACTCTCATCATTAACTCCCCAGGCATCTTTCTTCCAAGGATCTTTATTATGATACTCTAGATCAAAGGAGTTCCTAATTTCTCATTCCTGTTTCCCTACAAGGGATAAAGATAATGTACTTCATATTGTTCTTTGAGGGAAGAGTGATAAAGACCCTCCCGCCCGCACTTCTGATACTTCACCATCCCCCCCCCCCCAGACCTACATACACTCACCCAGAAGGACAGAACTCTTAATACTCAAACCTCATCCAAACAACCATCAGAGCCGCCTCTAAAACCACAGCAGCAACTGGCTCAAAGTTCATCCCAGACCTCCCAGCCCAATGAATGAAGCAACAAGGGTCTAAAGAACTCATCTTACCTCATCTAGCTTCGTTTGGACACAGGGGAATGAGAAAGTAAAACCCAAGGGAAGCTTCTTGTCTTTGATTTGTAGCTTATCCATGAAGTTAGCCAGGCATTCAGCAATGTGGTCAAACAGCTAAGGGCACACAACACAAGAAGATGAGAAGGGAGGGAGAATAACATGGAAATTAAAAGCATACATACACATTGGGCTCGGCAAGGAACTAGCTGAATGTGTGTGCAAGATACGTATCCCTTCTGAAGTCTTAATTTGCTCACCTATAGAATAAGGGTGACAACTGTACCTGCCCTCAGAGTTACCACAGGGATTAAATGAGTCACACATATAAGGACTTCACAGCAGTTAGTGCTGATTAAATACTGTCTTCCACTCAAACTATTTATCCAAACCACTGTCAAAATAACCCTGTGAGGCAGGGGAAATCATAGCTAAAGCTAGTCAGAAAGTCATCACATACCCTGGGAACAGAACATCCTTTGGTGGCTCTGCCAGAACACTCCTTGTCATGGGTGCACAGCTGACTGTCTCAGAAAGGACAGCCCATCTTACTGCCAAGAAGTATTCTAGCATCCCTGTCTCTTGTGACTGGGGAGGGAATGGGACATTCTCTGGTTGGCATTCATAGAATGAACTTAACAAAATAATAATAATAATAATAATAATAACAACAACAATAATAACCCATATTTTTCTTCCATTCTAGAAAAGTAATTTCCTAGGAACATTTCAAAGAAGTATCTTTGTTTTTTAACTTCAAAATGAAAAACCCAGTAAGTCCATGAAGAGCACTGAAGAATGTATAGGGCTTTACGGATGGGGAGCCTCACAACTGTGACCATGCCAAGCAGGACCCACAGCTTCTAAGAAAAAGCTGTATTTACAATTATCCAGGCTTTCGATCAGTCCCAAGGCCCATAGCCCCATAGCTTCCTTCTTGCCCACTGAGCATCCTCAAAGAGAGGTAGTGACTCCCTCCAGATGCTTAGAGGCTGAGGCCAGGGGCACTCTGGTACAAAAAGTAAGCAGAGGCCAAAGAGACTAAATAGGTGCCACGGGCCAGGTTGACCAGATGGCAAAATCTAAAAGCCAAGGGGGATGGATGAAAATATACCTTTTCCTTTCTAGACAGAAGCAAGGAAGATCCCACTAAACCAGAGCTTCCCAAAATGTGGTCCTAGACCAGCAACAACACCACCATCATACTCTAAATGTAAATTCTGAAGCCCAAACCTAAACCTACTGAATCAAAAACTGCAGGGGTGAGGCCCTCCAGGTAATCCTGAAGCAGGTTTGAGAACCACTGCCCTAAACCCCAAAAAGTATTTGCATTTACAAAGGAATTAAGAGGTTGCAGGTGGCAGGGTAGGCTGAGAGGCCCACTGGCTCCCCAGATGTCTGGGGTATGCTCAGTGGGAGTGATCCAGGAAGACAGGCCAACTCCATCTAGAAGGTGGCCAGCTCTAACAATGTCCTGCATTGATCCTGCCCCTCTGTCTAATCACATGCAAAATTAACCTCAGCTGATGCTGAAACTCTCGCTCTCCAAACCAAAACATTCTCAAGAGCAAAAAGATTGGGCAATGACAAACCTCTCTCACGAAGAGGATCACCAATGCACAAGTGCTAATTACCTTGAGCAGAAGCTAAGTATTTTAATATGACATAGGGTTTTTAGATAGATACTCAACAAGTTCTGATTTTCTGTTGGGAAGTTGATTAGAGACAAAATTTACAAATCACCAACTCCCAGCACCTTCTTCCTGGTACTCTAGTCATCAGAGATGAAGAGGGGGAGCTTTAGAAGGGGGGAAAAGCAAAATGGTTTCCCTCATCCAGCCCCGATCCACTGCTCCCTTTCCAACTGTGTTGCCAACGAGGAAAGGCAGTGAAGAGGCACTAAATTATATGCTGCCTGATACAGTAGCCACTAGCCACCTGTTATCTTAATCACTTAAAATGTTAAAAAATTTAATAGTTACTTCTTGAGTCACAACACTAGCCATATTTCAAGGGCTCAATGCCACTAGTAGCTAGCTAGTGGCTTCGATATTGCACAGGGCAGATACAGAACAGTTCTACTATTGCAAAAAGTTCTACTAGACAGTACTTGGTTAAGCAAGAAAGAGCAGACCATCAGCTTCCTTAATTGGAAAACTATCTCCTTTTCTATTAGCTGATGATCTAAGGATAAGATACTGGGAGAAAGAGCTAATACCTTCCTGCCATAAAAAGTCTCAAAGGGCATCATTTCATAAGGTTAGAATGGTTTCCTTTTCCTTATTGGTCTCAGAATCTGTTCACTCCCCTTCCCATAAGATACACTTTAAAAATCTAAAGTGGCCACTATTACAATTTGCAATTCACTGCTCTCAAGTGCAAGTTCATGTGCCTGAAGACAGATTTTATCCAGGAACCCACACTGTCCAGGTTGACAGATCCTCAGAAACCTTTCCAAGTTTAGGGTTTGGTGATTTGGTCTTGGTTTTAATGAAACTTTACGTTTAAAATCCATTTGTTCTCCTCCCAATTAAAAGACTGATACCTACCATCCAAAAAAAAAAAGGATAAGGAAAATATAGGGAGAAAAAAAAGCACCAGCAATTCCACCACTAAAATATCCACTATAAATTTCGTTCCAATCTTCTTACCAACTGGTTTCTGCTTCAGGCATATAGTTTTCTTTCCTTTCCTTAGGGTGAAATAAACACCTGTATTTTCTTCTAATTTTCTTAGGTTTCATTTTTATTTAGCACTTTTCCATTTATTCAAAACTTTTAAAATATCACAATAGCTTTATGTTTCTTCCCGGTGGATCTCAGATTTTTTTTTTTTTTTTTTTTTTTTTTTCAAATTTGGACTAAACATTGTCTGTATGTCCTGGAGCTATGTGAGAGCTCAAATCTCAGTCTCAAGGATTTTGCCTCCCTTGTCCAACCCCAGCATTAAAACAAGGAAAGCAGATTTACCCTCAGAGCTGTACCCAGGGACAAATAAAGAGTCTAAAAGTATCTCCCCCACATGATCTACTTGTGGTCTGAAATTTCCTTCTGAGGAGGTGGCCCAGTGTGGTGAGAACCATACACTAGGCCCCACCTCTTCTAAACTCTAAGGCCTAAGAAAAGGTGACCACACTGGAAGTGCATCTTACTGGATTTCACTTCCTCCATTCACTCTTTTATTGCGTACACACTGTGTAGAAAATACAACAGGAATAACCACTGCTCAAGCTGAGAGTGATCCCTATAGCAGTGCTATCATCCAGGAATGTCTTCAGTGACTGGACTGAGAGAAGTTGAAGGAGCAGGAAGAACACCCCAAGGAAGGTTCTTGCAGAGCAGCTGAAAGGGGAGACCAGGTTCCCTGGACACCCAAGAGCAGAGAATAATGCTGGACCGTGGCTGATACCCACCACCTGGCCAGATACTTCTGGTGTGGTGGCAGTGAGAGTCCCCTCTCTAGAAGGGATCCCCTGGGGGAACTCTTGGGAGGGACAGCCCCCAAAGGGCCTGCCCCACAAGATTTCTTGTCTGTAGGAGCACCAGCCCCTTCAGGGGGCACCTCCTACTCTGGAAGCAGGGCAGGTAGTCGGGATCTAGGACCACAATGTTGCCTAATTCCAGGAAGCACCACTCACATGGACCACATCGTGTGGCCTACCAAGTGGACAGAGCCTCCTAGAGTTGTGCAGATGCAGGTTCTAATGTCATCAATCGGGCTTTGTGTTGTGCCTCTGGTCCCAACCACCCCTATGATCTAAAGCCAAGTCATTCACTCAATCTTTTAAAACGCAATTCCACATCTATAAAGCAGATAACATGAACACTCAGCCTCACAGGGCCAGCATGAGGACAAAAAGAGGAAATGCATACAAAAAGCTTTTGCTCAGCCTGACACACAATGGGTCATCATGTGTCAGCTCCTCCTCCTCCTGACAGTCACTCATCCACTTCAACCCACTTATGACCTTCTGTGAGGGGTGGGGTGTGTGACCTGGTGGTCCAGCTGTGCTGTAAGCCCCGGAGGGGAGAGGCCAGGACTTTAATTCCCAGCAAGGATCACTGCCCAATGCATAGTAGAAGCTCAATATATGTTTGGAGACTATCACAGTGGCAATTCCATCCTTGCTGCTTTTTTTCTGGCTGTTACTGAGAGGATTCTTTCTTGGATTTCACATTTCTTCTGCATTCACTCCTTTGATTGTTTAGATGCTCTAGAAGCCACAAAGATATGGGGATGACCAAGCAGGATTTGGGGCAATATGTCCACTGCAGTGCCAGGTGGGACAGACTGTATTTTGATGCTTTCTCAATAGGCTTCCATCCCTGTGTGCAAAACCTCTTCTGTTTTAGACAGTCAAGAAGAGAAAGAGCAAATAACCACAAAGGTAAAGGGCCAACTTCCATTTTCATGTGATGCTACGGTAGCAAGTATACACCAAAGAGGGCTGCAGAATGACCACAGTGGCAGGTGGCGGTGTCAAACCACAACTGTGTCTTCTGTCTTGCTATTCAGCGGCATCACTGCCAATCACAGGCGTCCGGCAGCGTTGGGCCCAGCGTCCTGACAGCAGACTTTCATCGGTAACCAGCCCACGCAAGCAGACCTCAAAAGACATGGCAAATCAAAACACCACCTGCTATGGTACATCCGGACCCCGGGGCCTCATTCACATGTTCCCTGCTTTCTGGCCCGCATGCACCTCTCCTGATGGAGGCGCCCCACTCAACCTCCAGGCATAGAAAGGGATCACCAGGCAGACATACGCCAGGAAACCTGAACCTTAGTCAGGGTCTCCTTCCCCCAGACAGAGGAAGAATAGAGTCTGCTCCCGTGGGGCCCAGAGTCCCAGTGGCCGCTCTGAGAGAAGGGTCATACCTGGGTGCCGCTGCCTCGCATGAGGTCCTCAGGGATGGCATAGATCTGGTTCTCCATCTCAACCTTCTGGAGCCCATTGTCTGTTACTCTTACACGAAGCACACGGAAGTTGGTCCCCCCAAGGTCCAGAGCCAGAAACTCTCCATGTTCTATAGAGAGAGGAAAGGCCACTATTAGTTTAGGAAAGACAAGATCTTCACAGAGACCAAGACTCAAAACCCATGAGTCCCTCCATAAACACTGGTCATCTCCCAGTGATGGAGTGGCCAAGGGGTCTTACTTTTTTCCATAAACTATTATGATGATCTGATTCTTTTTCTTAATGCACCTTTATATTACTTTTAGAATTCACACAATGAGGGGTGCCTGGGTGGATCAGTCGGTTAGGTGTCTGACTTCGGCTCAGGTTGGGATCTCAAGGTTCGAGAGTTCAAGCCCCGCATCAGGCTCCATGTTGACAGCTCAGAGCCTGGAGCCTGCTTGGATTCTGTGTCTCCCTTTCTCTCTGAGCCTCCTCCACTTGTGCTCTGTCTCTCTCTCTCTCTCTCTCAAAAATAAAATAAACATTAAAAAATAAAAAATAAAAATTCACACAATGACACAGCCTCACATCCAATGATAGGCTACCCGCTCCCTCACAAGAGCTAACTATTTCCCAGGGACTTTCAGCCAAGTCCCCATCAAGCTCAAGGGGCCCATCAAGCTCCGTACCAGGAGTCCACGCCTCAGTTTTGCTCTTCGTGCCCCACGACACCCAGCACACTGCTATAGGCCTATGGGCCCCTGGGTCTTCAGCCAAATTGTGGTCCCCATACAAAATTTACTTTTTAATGTTTGAATACAATGATAGCAATATCCTATGGCAGGATAAGAGGGTCATGTGATGACGCGAATGGGATCCAATGGCTATAAATTAAGAGGCCTAGCAAACCAGCCAATCAGGTGCCCCCCAAAAAGATCCCAGGCTTATTAGAATGTGAGAGAATGCTGACCCAAGGGTATGTAAGACAAGAGTCAGGCCACTCAGCTGATCCACGGAGGCAGGCTACAGAGCAGGGATAAAGGGGGGACAGGGAGACTCCACAAACACAAGTGGGTCAAGATCTTCAGGTGTCACCAGGAAGGCACAGTCCCTCCTCCCAGGAAACGAGCAGTGTCGACAGGAAACATCCAGATTCCAGACAATAATACAGCTGGTTGCAGGGACACGCTCCATTGTATGGCACAGAACAAAAGTGCTGAAGAGGCACGGAGGCCAGAGCCAGGGCTGGGGGCTGGCAGGGCAGGCAAGGGCTGGGGGAGGTGGGCTCACTCCCTCAGCAGCCTCCCCCAGAAGCAGTGGTTCCACCAGTCTTCCACTGCCCTGCCCCACACCTTCTCGAAGGAAACAGAATTATTTCCTAGGGAATTCACTTATTGGCATATTTGTCAACACTCAGCCCATTTCCAGGTGGGTGACAGCCACTTAAGTACAGCAGAATGGATTGGGAGGGGCAGGGAAAAGCTCTGACTGAATGAGCCAACATGGATCCATTCTGTGCCCAGGCCCTCTCAGCAGCAATAACTGTTTGGCCCTGAGAAAAGCTACTTCTGGCCGGCTCCCTGAGGGCACAACCCACAGCCTAAGAGCACACAACTGTGGTCTGGGAGTAGCAACATACAGAGCCTGGCTCTGGAGCCCACGTTACCTGTGTTAGAACTCTGGCCATGTTGGCCATGGCAAGTCCCTGAGCTTCAACTGCCTCATCTCTGAAATGGGAACATCATAGTTCAGGTGGTTGTTATGAGGGGAAAAACTAGACACTGTGCCTTAAACACCCAGCACAGTGCCGAGAACTTAGGACACACTCCATAAGTACTAGAAACTTTCCATCCAGGCCTCCACACACTGTCCAACGCCCACACCGGTGTCCCCCAGGCCCACTGTTAGGGCTGCCTCTCAGACTGAAAAGCAAAATCACCCTCACCAGCAGGGACAGAAGGAACCTGTCCAAGAAAAGCCACTGGAACCTGCCCCAGTGACTTCAGCATTCCTCCTCTGGGGCGCTACTTTTCAGTCCCCTCTCTGGCATCTGGAGAGCCTCAAAACCCCACCAGCTACAGCTGTTAAATAGCTGGGGCAACATCAACCCCACCTGGGGTGACTCTGCCTCTCTCGTGGCCATGGGCGACTTTTCCAGGCACTCCAGTTCTGAGCCTCCCCTGGTAGTGGGAACCCAGCCAGACTGCAGGAAAAGCTATCTGGTGGTTGTCATGGGGGATGAAAAGGAAAATCAAAGATGAACTGCCTGCATCAGCACTCTGTAGCCTAGGATGCATGCAATGCGCTGAATCGGCGACCACGGGGGTCATGATTCAAGGCCAGCCCAGCCTCCGTTCCCAGGAAGGAATGTCATCCCTTGCTTTCTTTTCAGACTCTGCCGGAACAGACATTCCTCTGCATCCCTCCTCCCCGGCACCCCTTCTGCAAACACATGGGATCACAACTACCACAGCCAAGGACTGTACTCCTTCCAGGGTCTAATGTCTCTGAGGCAGACCCAGCACCAGGACTCCTGGAGCTAAATCCTAAGGTGACCTCGTGGGACAGTGGACAGACCCTTCCTAGTGCTCACCCCACACCATGCGTGAGAGGCTCCCACAGAGCAGTGGTGAAGGGCTGGGCCTTCAGAGATGGGCAAACAGGCTTTGTTTTAAATTCCAGCTCAGCTTCCTCACTACCTATGTGGCCTCTGAGCATGTCACCTCACCTACAGAACATGGCCCCTAATGCTGACTTCTCCCAGGGGTTGTGAGGTGGACATGAAATACCAAACACACTATGCACAAATATGTAGGTTCACAGTAAACCATCAATAAAACTACTGTTCTATTCTTTTGTTGATTATGTAGTTCTTCTCAGGCCCTCCAATCCCTACCTACACCTACTCAAGTGGCTCAAGTCCCACCTCCACCGTGAACCTTCTAGGACATTCCAGAAGCCGAGAGCAGACAGAGGACTGTATGATGGAGCATGAAGGAGCATCACATCTATGGGCCTGGGACCGTCAGACTAGACAGGGTGGGGGTGGGAGCAAGGCTCTAGGGCCGGAAAACATGCCCACAGTAGGTTTCTTAAAGTGCACAGCCATGTGACAGAGGACCCAATAAGGTCCAGAGAAATCATTCTGCTGAATTATAGCTGGTAACATATTTGAGGCAACATATTAAGAAAACATCTCCTATTGCATTTGCTCGTTGATGGTTCATTTGTTAAACAAAATGTCTGAATACCAACCGGTTTATACATGAGACCATCAGGTCACAGGTAAGGTTTCTTTCATTGTTGAGCATGCTGTTATGTCTGGAAAGCAATTTAACTTTCTAAAAATAATAAAATATGAACATCTGATTTTTTTTCTAAAAAAGCTCAAACAGTACAAAAGTGGGAAAAACAAAAAGCAAATCTCTTTTCTTCTCCAAATAATCACTATTAATGTTTCTTGGGTGTCCTTAGGTACATTTATTTTATAAAGACAGTGGAGGCTGTTAACAGACACATTCAAAGAAAGGGGTTGGAATTGCTGGTTCTAAGGATGTTGTGTTTTTAATTTGGAAGACATTGCCTACAAGTTCATGCCTAAAAGTTCTCAACAATTTCCACACAAACCAACAGCTAAGTTTTGTTCTCACCAGGGTCTCATGTTATGTGGCAATTAATCTTTGCCAACTTCTTTGGTCTAAGTGGTATCTCCTTTTTTTAACTTGGTTTCCTTCTTTTGTGTAAGGTTACACTTTTTGAATTGTTAACTGGCCTTTGGAATTCCTTGTTCTGTGAACTTTCTAGTCACGTCTTTTGCCTTTTTTTAAAATACATTCATTATTTTCTTAATAGCCTAAAAGAGCTCTTTGTATATTAAAGAAAATAGTTTTTTGGTTGTATATTTATAATTATTTTTTCCAGTTGGATATCTGTCTTTTCATTTTATTTGCGGCATTTTTGGCATGCAGAAACTTTTTAATTTTTATGTTGTCAAAGTATTTGTGGTTTCTGGGTTTTAGGTTTGGTCCATAGAAATTCTGAAGATTACAGTAGTAGCCCTCCCTTTCTAACACCCCCCAACTCCTCCTAAATGTGGCCACCACCGCTGCTAAAATAAAGGAAGTGAAGTTCCACTTGAGGTTTATTTGAAAGATCAAATTAATCTTCTGTATTTCTTTGTTGTTGTTGTTGTTGTTGTTGTTGTTGTTGTTGTTGTTGAAGCTCCCCCACCCCATCCATCGCTCACAGTAGGCACATTGCTAGGGGCACCCAGCTGCTCGCCACATGGCCACCATTTTCCCGTGGCCACCATTTTCGTGTAAATTGGCCCAGGTGGGAGAACCCCCTTCATAAAATTCAGCTGTGGAGAATGTGGGCATTGATCCCACTACTTCTCACATGCTAAGCAAGCACTCTACCATTTGAGCTAATTTCTCAGCTCCCGCTCTACTTTTTTTAAGGTGATTTTATAGCAAAATGAAGACAGAACCCCGTCTTCATCTCTCTCATCCCTGGGACAGAGTTCAGACTTCATCATTGGCATCTGGATGACTGTGGTAATGAAACAATGGAAAGGCAGAGGCAGGTATAAGGGAGATTGAGTTGACTGAGAGCCCAACACGTAGGTGTTTTTAATGGAAGATAAACTAACATTTGTTAAGTGATGGTCACTTTGTTTATAAGCATTAGCTCATTAATTACCTCAGCAACCCTATGGGGCATTAAAATCCCAAATTTCCTGATGAAAAAACCAAGACTCAGGTCAAGTAACTGAAACCAAGATTCATAATTCAGGTCTGGTTCTCTAGCAAAGTTTTCTATTGTGATGAGCAAGGAGGTTCCTTCATGGGAAAGTTGTAAATCCTCAAATAAGGAATTCTTCTTTAATAATGCCAAAAGTATATAATGCCAGAGGTCACCAGCAACCTCCAAGCTGGCCTGGGTGTCAGAGGAAGTGATACTGTAGTTCATAAATTGAGTCATTTGATTAAGGTCACACAGGGATAAATGACTGCTGGGTCCATCTGACCTCAGAGCCCGTGCCTATCCCACTGCACCATACCCATGTCTCTCGTTCCTGGAAGCTGAGGAGGACCTGGCACAGAATCCAGGATGAGGCAAATAAGCCTCAGAAAGCCTGAAAAAGAAAGCAAAGACACCCTAATCTTTTATCAGTGACTGCAGTCCATCTCTACCCCCCACCCCCAGGCCTACTGGATGGCCAAGTGCTCTCAGACTTGAATGGGAGCTGGCAGACACACATCCTCTGGCCAGAGGTGAAGCGTCCTTCTCCCCCAGGAGCCCAGAACCTTCCAAAGCTTGTTGATGCGGGCTTTTTTGTAGCCACAAGTTGCTGCCATCTCAGACAATCACATAGAAACTCTGTTCCCACCAGGCCCTCTCTGCTGAAGGTCCTCCTAATTAAAAGCATTTCCCTCCAAAACCAGACAAGAGAAGAGATACCAACCCTCTTCTGAAAGAAAACAAGGACTCAAAGAAGCGCTGCTGGCACCCAGTGAAGAGGAACTGGCGACAGGGGCATTAAGTCACACCACCCTCCAATCCCCATCAAATTGCCCAACAGTTAAGATCCGAGGTGTTCTGTCTGGCAGAGTGTGTTTGCTGACTCATTTCCCATCCTGGACTACCATTCTGCCCACTTGCAGTGAGGCTCTTATCAAATACATAAGGTCAGCAAGATAAAAGGGTTTCAATTTCTCCTGGGAACTCACCTGTCTCAGGGAAAGGCTGAGGAAAACTAAAATGGCATTAGACTGGCCACCTGAACGTGACAGTCCCCATCAGGTTGGTGGATCAGACACCAGAATGTGTCAGAGCAGGCCATAACTCCCTCATTGTTAACAGCACACAAATACGTGGCCTGTACCTGGCAATGTTCACACAATTTTCGAGGAATGAAAGGCAAGGGCCAACTGCATTTTCCAACAGGATCTATTTTCAATCATTAAGTACTTGTCACTAATTAAAATAGCTCCACCACCTGTTCCTCCCAGCAGCACTTGCAGCACTGCGCCCACCAGTGCTCTAACAGTGACTTGCAAACAGCTTTGGTTTGGTTTTGTCTTTTGAAGCAACAGTGACCTTCGTCAAAGGCAACCACATTCGTTTAGAAGGGGCAGTGCCCTGCAGGGTTATGGTTGGAGCCAGAGCCCAGTCCCCTCACCCCAGAGCTTCTTCAGAACCACAAGCTCCAGAAGCCTCTTTCTGAATTAGCGGCTTTTACGCAGCATTCCCAGAGTTCTGGGATCCTTGAAGGTGGTGAAGTCTGGCCTCGGTGGGTCAAGGAAGGCCAATCAAGGTACAACCTCACCCCCCACCTCCTCACTTCCAATTATATCTCTTTCCTCTACTTTCACTGTCTTAGATATGGGGTTCTACATAAGATTTCATTTTGTTTAAGGTTGGGAATGGAGTCCACTACTAAAACCAACATTTTAAAAATCACTATGTTGAGAGTCAAACACTGAAAATCTATTCTAGGCCCTGCCAACAAAGTGCCTCCCAGTCTGCAATTAGCTATTTCAACACTGGGCACTGAACACAACACTCACCGCTTCTCGGCTACCTGGTGCTGTGTGCAACCCAGTACCTGACCGGACGGGGAGAAAGGAAGTAGTTAGATGCACTGTGGCTAGTACATGGTAGGAGCACCAATAAGAAGAAATGACTGCTTGCTTGGACAAGGACGGCTTCTTGGGAAGCAACACAAGACAGCCAGGTCTGAGAGGATAGGATGAAGTTGCCAGACATGGAAAGGGGGACATACATAAGGGTGCGGAAGTTGATGGTGTGTTCAGGGAATGGCACATCAGGAGTGGTTGCAACGTAGGGATCCTACAGCATGGCTACATACATGTAGCAAATGCCAATGCCAAGAACGCCGGATTTTAAGCACAGGGTTAGCTTTGTTTTCAAGAGGTCTTCAGTAGCACTGTGGACGACGGGTCTAGAACCAGAGCTGGTGAGGAGGATGCCACAAGACTCTTGGGCCAAGCAATGATGAAGCCCTGGTTTCCAGGACTATGTACAATAGTCAACCACCTCTGTTTGCTCAAGATTGACATGGGACTTTCAGTGCTAAAACTGGGAGCGTGCCAGGCACACCAGGATGGCTGGTCACCCCAGGGCCATGTTATATCCAACCATAAGGTCATCCCTTCTTGTCATCTAATGCCAGACACATGCAGCCTTGAACCATGAGGTAGGTCAAAGACACATATCCACACTTTCACATCCAGTCCCTGAAATGGCCCTTTCATAATTCAATGCCCCAAAAGGGAGTAGCTCCTGCCTGCCCTGCCATAGCAAGAACACCTCCAGGGGCCCCAGATGACTGCACTGAACATTCAGTCTTCTTCCATGGAGTAGCCCTGGGTTGGAGATCCTGTTTATTCTTTAGTTTTCAAGGGCCTGCTAGCATACTGCAATAGACTGCTCTAAGAATGTATGGCATGGTCTCCAACCCAGGTCCTGGATAGGTAATCCAGCAAAACTATCTTTGGCAGACACAGGTTTTGAGGCATGTTATTTCCCATGTACCTGGAACCACCACAGCCACTACCACATCTGGCAGCCTTTTTTTAAGCCCCAAGATCCCTGCTACCCCATTACCATACAATGCTGGACCCCACTCAATAGCTCAGAAATAAAGTAACTCCATGTTATTAAAGGTATCAAATGACAGTCAATGCTGGGTCTACAGCAATCAAAGAATGGGGTAATCTGATCTTCTACGCCATTGGTCTTCTAATCATTTAAGCAATAAGATGCCAAATGCCAAAATGTAAAACTGGAGAAAAACAGAGCTGCACCAATTGAAGGAAAGGGGCTGGAGGACATAAACACATTAGGTGCCCCCCAAATCTCCCAGAACACCACCGGAAAGCACCATCCTGGTGTTTTCATACTCAGGAAACGTTTCTTAAGCTCGAAATATGTTCCAGTCCCAGAAGTGTTGCATTCACTCCATAGATGTGAAACCACCCTTCAAAGGATTAAAATATGTTTCAATACTTTGTAGGCTCTGAGTGTGTTAAGATTTTCAGGCAGGCAGACCAGGGGTTCAAATCCGGTTTTAACGTATATTAGTCATACAATTTCAAGTAAATTATTAGAAACCTGACACTCGAGTTTCATCATCTGTTAAAATGGAATAGCAATAACCTTCTCTCTAGCCAGCACCACCTCTCCACTCCCCAAGGCACAGGGGTGTGCACGTGCACACACACACACACACACACACACACACACACACACACAGTTTTGGGCCAAGATTCAATGCAATGAACGTGTGAGGTGTTTGGCACAATGCCGGCCACATGTAAATGTTTAATAAACTCTAGCTACTATATTATATGAAGGCCTCTTATCAATACAATCTTTGGCTTATTCCAGGCACCATAAAAATCCACTAACTTGTGTTGTGTGCTGGTTGATCTGACTCCACTCACTGCACGCCTGTTGATATAATGCTGAGCAACCAAGATAAGGACTCCTTTCGGGTTTTAACAGCCTCTGTGCAACCTATCAGCAGCCTAGTTTTTATCATATCATGTGCTTGCATTACATGACTGAGTATCATTCTATAATCATTTCATCTGTGTAAGCCTTACCTCTCCAAGGACGATTTTCACTCTTCAGAGGCAGGGCACAAGGCAGCTTAGCACAGTGCTGCCTCACAGAGGACCAGACTCGGTGGGGACTCTTTGGGGCCAAACTGAAGAGGTAGACCTGAGTTGCTAGGAGAATGAATGCACTGTGCTAGCAGGGGGTGGAGGGTGAAGGTGGCAGATAAGCATAAAATGCACTGCTTGGGATGTGCCCAAGTACCCAAGCATTGGCACACAGCTGGCTGGCTTAAAATCAAACCCTTCCATTTGCTCCCTATGTGACTTTGGGCAAGTTGGCTAATCAAACAAATCTGGTTTCTTTTTCCATATAATGGGGTTCATAGTGCCTCCCACTGGGTCACTGTCAGAATTAATGGGATTGTTCAAATACAGTGCTTAGCACAGTAGTTGGCATTTAATAAGCCTACAGTTGTAATATCACCATCACCATCATCATCATCATCATCATCATCATCATCATCATCATCATCCCCTACTCTCCAAGGAGTTCAATCTGGCTAGATAGTAAAGATGTAGTCACCTGTGAAAATAATTAACAATTTAGGGAAGTGGGGAATTATCAGATGATCAATACAGCAAAGCCTTCAACTCACTCTGCCTTACAAGGCATTTTTATATCTAAACAATCTTGCCTAACAAGAGGGTGATAAAAACACTACAAAGATATTTTATTTCTAAATTGGGACTTGCATCTGAAAAATTCGTAGATTCTCGTGTGGGTTGTACTTGAGCTTCTTATTTTGACGGTAGAAAGCCAACCTGTATTTATGATGTATTTACAAAGATGCTAGTCCAATTTGCTCTAGAAACTTTTGTTCAGCAACATGAGCTGATGTAAATTATGAACCTAATGGGCATGGAGTGAGGACTACATCTGCTTAAATCTTTAAACCCAAACTCTTCACCTCTGCCATTCACTGGCCATGTGTGACCTTGGCAATCACCAACCTTCTTCTAGCCTCAGTTGCCTTATTTTTAAACTGGAATGTCTCTCTGACAGAGTTTGCATGGAGAATAAAACTGATTATTTATGTGAATAGCCTATCACAGACATTGTGGATACTCATTAAATGGTATCAATTATTCTTACGTTAACTCTTAAGATGGAACTGTCCTCTGAAAGCCACATCCCTGTGATGTATGCAGTAGGCCCCCCGACAGGACTGCGGGTGGGGCTGCACCACAACACAAGCACAGCCATAGTTTAGGTTAGGGCTGCCTCCAGAGAGGTCAGAGATGATGGGGTCCCTGGCAGATACAAATGAATGCTTTCTTTATTCAATGCTGTACTGCAAAAAACAAAAGAAGGGAGGGGAGGGGTATAGAAAACAAATATTGGTAAGGATAAGGGAAAAGCAGAACTCTCACATTGTTGGTAGGAGTGTAAAATATAAAATGGAATGGGGTTCAACCACTTTGGGGAAGGTCTTGCAGTTTCTTAAATATACACCAAACTTTACGACCCAGAAATCCCACTGCTAGTTTTTGACCTAAGAAAATGAAAACGTGAGTCCACAAAGAGGCTCGTGCAAAAATGTCCACAGCTGCTTTAGTTCTAATAGGCGAAACCTGGAAACAGCCCAGGTGTCCATCAGTATGCATGTCATATAGGATTCCAATCATACCATGAAATCAGCAACCAAAAGGAATGAAATACTGATTTACACAACATGGATAAAGCCGACATTATAATGGATAAATGAAGCCTTGCACAAAGAGTAAATACCGAATGGCTATATTTATGGAGAGTTGTACAACAGGCAAAACTAATACACATGGAAAATTTTAACGTAATTGCTTCTGGGGTCAAGGACAGGGATTGCCTGGGAAGGAACATGAGGGAACTTTCCGGGCTGATGGTAATATCCACTATCTCAGTGGAGGTTGTATTAGATATATACACTGTATTACAAGTATTATGTATTTGTCAACTCATCAGATGATACTTACAATTTGTCATTTCATTGTATGTAAATTTTACATTAAAAACAACAAATATTGAAATCTAGTTAGTAATGTGCATATTGAAGTTTTAGGGTTGAAAATAAACTGATTTCTGTCATTTACTTTGCAAATGCATCAAATAAAACAAGAGGGACTGATGGGTTAGGACTGAGGAGTTTGGTAAGGCAAATCTAGTAAAATACCAACATAGAAGAATCTAGATAGTCCGTATATAGATGTCTGTTATAGAAATCTTTCAACTATTTATGGGAGGTGGGGGTGGGGAGGGGGAAGGAGAGGCAGAGGAAGAGAGAGAATTTTTTTTATATACCCTGACTGACAGTCATGTGAATAAGATATTCTTGGCCCATCTACATATATTTCATCTTTATCTGTGCCAACTATGTTTCTTTGCATTGCATGGTCCACACAATCTATGAAGTGTAGATGTTTTACTATCAGTCCCCACGGGCTCATTGGCCACTGGCATTCCCTTCCTTCTCACACAGAATTCAAACCATGACTTGGAGGCTCATTTTTCTTCAGTGTTAATGGAGGCCTCCATCATAAATGGATGGCCTGAAACTTCCTGAAGTCTCTCCCACACTTTCTACCATGAGTTTCACTACCATTAGACAGCTCGGGCCCATACAAACAAGAGTTGGAACCTGGTCCTCGCTCCAAAATGCAGGGCCCTCTCTCAGTGAACTTGGTGCTGGCCATGCCTCACAGAGGTGGGTTGTGGCCACACAGAATCGTGTTTACAGAACATGAGATGGTCACATATCCAATTCCCCCTTAATTCATGGATCACCAACCCCCTGATGGTTCTTTTTACAAGTGAGAAAATGGAGGACCAGGGCACACACTGCTCTAACCTGTTCTAAGCTGCTCTAAAGCACACAGCTTGAATTCAACCCCATTTAAACTAGAATTCTATCCTCACCCCTCATGACACACTGCCCTGAAACCACCTCCCTCCCCACCAAGTAGTCAATTTTACAAATGCCAGTCTAGGACAAGACTGGTGAGGAGCCTTTAAGGCAGTAGCTTTCAAACTGCAAGCTGGAAAAAACTCAGCAGCTCCTGACTAGCAGCTTTTTTTAAAGAATGGACTGCAATGTATCTGACTACATCACACTTAACAATAGACATTGGCCCCTGAAACTTGTTCCAGCTGTACATAAATAATTATACATATGTGTTTCTTGGTATGAGCCTGTAGTCCAGAAAAGTTAGACAGCCACTGACTTAAAGATTAGGTCCTTCTAGATCAGAGATTTAGATCCCAGGTTTAATCACCCAGATTCAAAAAATAATACTGGCAAGGAACAGGCTGTGGAAGGACATTGTGGAAAAGTCATCACTTGAGTAAAGCCCCTAGCCTTCTGTGGGAGAGACACATAACCACCAGTAGCAGCAACAGAACCCAGGCTGTGTCCTGGGCCAGGAAGCAAACACAGCAGCAAGGCCCCATGGGCTGTGTGACCAATCTAGGGGAGAGGCAGAGATCCCTATAAACAACTGACCCCAAGGTCTCCCCTCTCAGCCCTTCACTGGGGTGCCAATAACAAAGCAGAAATTTCATTGTTTAAATATTTTTTTAATGTTTATTTATTTCTAAGAGAGAGAAAGAGAAAGCATGAAGGGGGGAGAGGCAGACATAGAGGAAGACACAGAATCTGAAGCAGGCTCCAGGCTCTGAGCTGTCAGCACAGAGCCTGACGTGGGGCTCAAACTCACGAACCATGAGATCATGTGAGCTGAAGTCGACGCTTAACCAACTGAGCCACCCAGGCACCCCCAGAAATTTCATTTTTGATAGGCTTTACCTACTGAAGAAGTCAGTCCTTAATGCCACATTCCATAACTCTGAGCCAGCACTAACAAAGCATAAAACCTTGATGTTGACCATTTTAAACTGCATTCTCTCATGTTCCCCTCCCCAATTTCATTCTCCTTTCTTGATTTCCAAAAGCAACCCCTATCATTCATCTTGTGTATATATTCCATATTACAGCCTAATAATTTCATGATGTGTGTCTGTCCATAAGCAATGCATGACATTGGGGGATTTTTTTAAAGTTACATCCAACTAGGAGGAGGTATGTGTCCTTCCCCAATGTTTCACTCACCGTTTTTTAGAAGTATCTGTATTAATATATGTTCATTTATGTAACATGCCACATAGTTATTCCATCCACAGGGATATTCCATAAACTGTTTCCAATATGCTGTCATTATAAGCAACAGTATTAGGAACATTCTTGAACATGCCTCCTTGGGTTCATATGGAAGTCTGTTCAAGTGACAATATAGTTGGACATAGTATTACTGAGTTATCAAATACACATACCTTCAACTTGACTAGTTATTGCCAACCTCGTGTACCAGGAAAACTACTATTAATAGTTCAGTGTGCATCCTTGGGACTTTATGTACCTGTACACACACACATAAATATATGTGAGTTTACAGAGTATGAATATAGGTAAGTCTATCTCATGCTTTATAATGGGTGCAAAGGACTATTTTCTGCATGAATTGACCAGAGCCCAACTGATGGACACTAAGAGGTTTTCCCCAATCACACTATTTCAGAGAACTTTTTTTGCACATCGATAACTAGCACACTGGTTCTAGTACAAATGTAGAACAGATTGGGACTGCCAGATCCACCACTTAATTTTACAAAGGAGAAAAAGCCGAGTCCTGGAGAGCTAAGGTGAGGAGCTGGCCCAAGGACCCCAGCAAGTGAGAAACGAAGGGGCTGAGGGCTGGGGTTCCTACAGTCTGGTCTACAGCACTCTTAGGCGGAACTTGCTTCTGCTTAAGTGAATAAAACATTCCATTACACGTCATCCCCATTTACCCTGTAGAGTTTGACATTATCAAGAGGCACTCTGTGTATCACAAAAGTCACGTAAAATCTCCATTTCCGTGTGGAAAGGAGGTCAGGCAAAAAGGATCTTGCCCTAGATCCTTGTGCTCCAGAAGGCTGCGAGAGTCAGCCTCTGACTCTTATCCTTAGTCCAGGCACCTCACGTTCACGGAGGCTAAGTACATGCTTGCTGCTTCGGCCTGGCACGCAGACGGGACTCCCAAGACTCCAGCCTGAGGTCAGGGAAGAAGAGTCAGTGACCACATAGCACAGTAATCGATGCAAACTCTGAGGCAGAGGGAGGTGTCCAGGCCTCCAAGCTCAGGAAAGCAGTGAGAATTTTAAACGCCGGACTCAAACCTAGTTCTCCTCAGCAAATTTATTCACCTACTTATACTTAAGCCAGACATCCAGCCCCAACCACATTTCAAACAATTTCAGCTGCGCTTGTGTTCTCTGGTGCTGAGTGCACAGGCTCACGCGTGCACGCACACACACAATGGGCTGGGTGCAGTCTTGATGCCTGACCTTTGGCATATATGAGTTTGAATCCTGACTCAGCCTCTCATTAGCTGTGTGACCTTAGGCAAGTTATTTGACCATCCAAGCATCAAATTCCTCCTCTTAAAAAAAAAAAAAAAAAAAGTAGACAAAATTTGGACTTACCTTATAGGGTTTTATCAAAAGTAAATGAGTTACTGCATGTAGGTGCTCAGAAAAGCTCTTAGCCCACAAAAATTTAGTAAACATTCAGGGTACTTGCCTTGTGGTGGTATCTGAAATAAAACAATGTCCCTGGCCTGAAGGAGCTAGTAAATTTATCAGAATGTCAAATAAAACAATAGAAGCGGGTGTGGCTGCAGGTCAGAGGGAGTGGCAGGTACAGTAAACAGTGCCAGTCTGGAGGGTATACGAGGGATACCCAAGAACTGGAGGAGGCCACTCACCTCAAGGAACTCATGGAAGGGCTGAGACATATACTCAGAACAACCCTGAACAAGGTCACACCCTCGGTGCCGGGTCCAGGCTGAGTCCCAGGGCAAACATACTTGTTTTACAAATCGTAGGAAGGTACAAAGTCTTGTCAGACAAACCAGGCCCCCAGAGGCTCTCAGGCAGGTTAGCCTCAAGGGCCCACATGGGATAGAAAATCTGAAGGCATATGGTGCATGGATAAGCCTCTCCTCCCTCAGGCTCTCGGGAATCTGTGCTTGCTGGTTCCTCCACTGCCCTGGCAGCTGCCCCTGGGGCTCTTTCTCCCAACCCTCCACATGTGGGTAGTTATCCTACACTGCTCACCCCTCGCGGCCCCCACAGGTACCTCATCCCTAAAACGAACGGATACTGTGAGCAGTAAGTGAAACAAGCTGTGTGAATGTGCTGACACAACTGAGTTGCGTCCCCTCTCTGAGGATGTTGCCGCCCCTAGACAGCAGGGTTCGACATCCCAGCATCACCTCCGAGTCCTCTGTGTCTGCCCAGCACATCCCACCAGGGCCACACTCTGTCTCTACCAGCTGCCCGTCATCCACTGCTGCTGCTGCCGTTCTGCCCACACCCCGCGAGAACTTGGTTACTCCCTAGTGCTCACTGAAGAAAGACTCACGGTTTCAGGTGTGCACGCAAGGCTTTCTGTGATCTAGCCCAACCTACCTTCCAACTTCTACCTTCACCATGATCTTTTACTCTGGTTTCCTGGATGCTGCATCATGAAAGCTAGGGTCTATATCCAAATAAGGGGATTAAACAAAGCCTGGCGGGGTCATGCGCACACCTTCAGAGCCCTTAATACCTTAAGCTGCACCGTGGCTCTTCATGTTGTCCCAAGTGTATGTGGACCTCAAGTATTCTTTTCTCACAGAGTTCAAGAAACAATCTAGGACAATCTGTACTGTACTGTTTCTCCAGCAAGGCTGTGGAATGTGCCACGTAGAGTGACTGCCCTGGCCCATGGCTGTGACCCCCTTAAATGTGTTTGTCCTCCATCACCCTGAGGACAGAGTATGCCAATCAGCCTGTCTCAGCACATGGACAGGAAACAAATGGTTGCCTGCTTGCCCCATTTTCCTGTCTACCCCACCCTACAGACTTCACTAAATTTCCTGTATGCTTAACCTAGCCAGGGCTAGTTTCTGATGCGTGAAACCAAAGAATCTTCACTGATACATCACTCTTTGGGACCCTGAGCCAGGCCGCCCAAATCTTCCCCAAGCAATGGACCACCCAGAGCCAACACCCCCTACCCCAGGGCAGTACCTGTCCCATCTGGAGTAGACCTCACAAAGGTGGGCAGCATTTTCACTGAAGCAGTAGGGTGGGTGGTGGCTCCAAGCCCTTTTTCCATCTCCTTGCGGAACCGCTGAGAGATCTCCAGAAGGTTCTCATCAGAAAGACGCATGTGGTAGAGATACTGGTCAACCTGCAAAGGGGGAAACAAGAGTACAGACCTGTAGTTTAAATCAGTTGGTACAGCCATTTTTGTGGTAGAACATCACTCAGTCCTTCGAAAGAATAAAGTCTATTATGTACAGAAAATTATTATTAAAGACCATTTACTTGGAATCTATTTGACAAGACTGTTAAAAAAAATACTAAACTCAAATTTCTCAAATGAAAAAAATAGGTTTAACTTTATTTCTGAAGAGTGGTGAAGTTGAGGGGAAAGGCACACTGGGGAAGAGGAAGAGTTCTTTCCAGAAAGGCTGAGTTTAAAGGTCTGTGACAATATCCTGGGAGCTGGGGTTCTTTACTGACCCCCACACACCTCAAGGCCAGTCATGACAATCCTATTATCCCCCACCCTAGGCCGAGCAGCCGGCTCCTCTTGCCTCACTTACACAATCCCCAATTCTGCCTTTACCTCTTTCATCTAATTTCTACCCCTAGCCAGACTCTAACCATTCCCCTGCTTAAACCTTCCAGTGGCTTCCGATGAGAACCAAACCTGAAATCCTTCCAAGGCCCCACATGATCTGGCCTCTCGCCACCTCCTAAGCTCATTGCGTGTCTCTGCACTCCTTGTGCAAACCCTACCCTTGGTTCAGTCCTTCCCTGCCTCGGAACCCATGCACAGGGGCCCTCACAGCTCTTTGTTCCATCCCATTTCTTCAGCCCCCTCCAGACCTCTCTCCATGGAGGCCTCCCATCCTTCTAATGAAACAGTCAGGCCTCCCATTATTCCAAAAACTCAGAGTTTTCCCTTCACAACACCATCCATAATATGAATTTCTTGGTGTCCAAACCATAAGCACCAAGGCCAAGAAGAACCACATCTGTGTGTTCACCCCTGCATCCCTGGCATGTGGCTGACACAGAATAGAGCCTCTACATAAATAGCAACACAAGCTCTCCTGTCCTCAGAGGCAGAGACAGCTCTCCCTATTTATGTCATTGATCTTATTCCCAACATAAAGCTACATGTACTTGATTTACTACTCAAAGAGGCATTAGGAGTCCCTCTCACAGTTTCCTCCTTGGAAGTTCTAGTCTGCCTTGGCCATGGTTGGTCCCAGTTTTCTCCTATCAGGAAAAGGTCTGATAGACTTCCATCCAAGGAGGCACACAAGTTTCCGCAACACCCTTATCCTCAGCAGCAGTGTCCAGGACAGGTGACACTGCTGGCCATGGAAGGGTAGACCAGACACAATCAGGGACCTCAGATCAAGCCCCAGCTGCCCCCTCAAGGGGTGATGGTTACGGTCCTCTCAGCATCATCAGCAAACTGAGAGACTTCAAGCAACCCTGCTATTCCCTGCTCTGAAATGTCAGGGTCCCCAAGGGCAAAGCTTGGCTGATGACCACTGCCCCTGTTATTCCTGTGGGAGACAAGTAAGCACCCGCCTGCCCCTGCCCTTGCTCAACTTTGACAAAGAAGCATACATTTTTATAATTAGAGTTTCCAGACAAATGTGCTTGTTAGCATTATAGCCTGTTACAGTTTCCAGCCTTTTTTTGTTGGGCCGTCTAGAATTTCTTTTTTAACCAAACTTGCAGCCTAAGATTTCCAGAGGAACAGCAAAAGGTGCTTAATCCTTTGAGAAAAGAACTCAGTCTGTTCAGCAGAGACAGTCCCCCTACTCACGTCTTCTCTATTCCAGGCTGTATCCTAACTCCCTATGGGGTCTGGGGCACATCCTCCCCTTTGGGCCTCTTTCTGCCCCTGTAGAACAAAAAGATTGGCCCTCCTTGGATCATTTCAAATATCCTGCTCAAGACTCATCTTTGATCATTCTTCAAAAATCCCAAAAGGTGAAAAATTAAAAATAAATAAAATCCCCAAAGGTGAAAGATCAGAGTGTGGAGTGAAACACTAAAAATAGCCACAAGCCAGGCCAAGAGTCTCTGGTGAGTCAGCCCACCTTGCTCCACAACCATCGTGTGGTTAAAACACAACACTGAGACGCAACCCTTGCCTACACAGGGTGGGCAAGAGCAAGGTAGGAGTAGAGAAAAGCAGTCAGCCACTTCTCTCCCTCCCCGGCCAACAGAGAGGAACTGAGCTTGTCAGGCTGGGTTTCAAATTTGCAGAAATGAGGATTTCCCTGAACATGCTTGTGGCCAGCATTTATTGAAAAGCCACCACAGACTATCCAAGTGTATTGGTCTAAATCAGGAAGAACCCAATCACCCATTCTGTTTGCTGACCTCAGGCCCCTGGCACGTCATTTGCCATGAGCCCACCATCAGCCTCAGCCTTTCAGGGCTGTGTGGACACCAGCCCCACCACTGATCCGGGTATCCTATAACACTGGACAGCCAGAGTGCTCCTGAGATACCTGGCCTCCCTCACAATGTTTGAGGCTCCCCAGGAGGTAAAAGGGCACAACCTCAGCCCTACACCATTCAAGTCCCCTCCCTGTTGGTGGGAGGCAAACCCCCGGTGACCCTGGGCCCAGGGCAACTTTAATCACCCCAGAGGCCTCCTGCTCCAGATATGGGGACACCTGGGCTGGCCCAGAACACTGCCTCCTGGCTGATAAAGCTAATGTACATAACCCAGGGCCACCAGACCACGGACCAACACCAGGCCATGTCCAAGAGCAGCCTGAGTAATAACAGTAAACCCATACGTGGCACAGATGCTGTTCTCAAGCTTTTACATTCATGAATTCATGTCACCCTCACAGCAACCCTGTGAGGTAGGCAATGTTATCACCTCCACTCTACCAGAAAGGGATAGCAATGTGCCCAGTCACAGAGACGCAAAGGGCCAGGCTGGGACTAGACTATACAGGCCAAATGGTACTACAGTGCCCACTAAAAAGGCCATCTTCTATTCAGTCATCCCCTGATGCAGATACAAAGGTCAAACAGCAAAGAGCATGGCCCAGGGGAATGGTCTGGCAGATCAGAGGGCAGTAGAGGCAGCAGACATGTCTCTGGACATTGTCATGAGTTTGCCACATGATAAAACTGGAGCTCCCATATTACTACTTTTGCAAAGAGAGAAGTAGAGTGCCAGAAGCTTCACTGCGACCCACTCCCCTACTCCCCACCCCGCCCCGGCTGGCCCCACCGCCAGCACAGATGGCTCTGGGTGTTACAAAGGAAGCCAGCCAGGAAAGCAAAGCCTGTACTGCTTTATTAAGAGGCTGCATGGCCACGACCTCGGAGGGCGAGGTCATGTACACGAAAGAGTAAAGGTGGACTGGCCACAGTTCTACAGCGGCCATTGTTCATTTAACTTTGATGCTTCAG